>NW_023501021.1:2705180-3381475 GCF_013390195.1 Colletotrichum siamense
GCGCTCGGGTTCGCCCTTGTGCCTGGAACCTGACTCTCGGCCGCTACGACCCCGGTCCTCTCTTTTTTTTCCTCTAATAAATCGGGTGCCCAGACCTGACATCCCACCCACGGCTGTTCATCCCCCGCATCAACACCCACCACCACCACTTTTACTCTTCGACTACATACAACAACAACCTTGAGAGAGGTGCTGCTTGCCACCCGCATATTCTTCAATATAAACTTGCCGTCTATGCGCCTTGGCGTCGGAGTATTGGTGGATTAAGAGTTATTACAGAGGCTGAAGACAACTTACACAACGGTCACACGATCAACCCACGACATCTTCACGACACATACACCGACATACATTAGCTTACACAGCAACTCTCAGCTTCAGTCAGACCCTCGAAGCACATCTGTAGAGAACACCAACGACACCGTCTACTACGAATCATTCACCACCTCACCAACACACACAACCACCATGAAGCCCTCAACACTCCTCTACGCCCTGGGCCTCGCCGAGATGGCCACAGCAATGCCCGTCCCCATGACCATCTCCGACATGGTCTCTCAGATCAAGGGTGAGGCTCGCCGCTGGACACACATCACCCGCGTCTCCATGCACCGCATGCGCCCCGTCGCCATCATTCAGGAGCAGGAGCAGTCCGACGACAGCAAGGTCGAGGTCATCTTCGACAACCGCCCCGTCTCCCCCTCAAGAGTCATCCCGCCATCACTCGTCCTCGCGGCGCCAAGGCCGCTCAAGACCGACTACCTCCAGGCCCTGTCGAAGCACCCCCAAGCAGCAAAGGACAGGGTCGTCGACGTGGACGGCACGGGGTCCCCCGAGACCATCAAGCCGATGACGCTCAAGGACGGCCTTGCGGAGCTGATGCCCTCGAGGGTGCCCTGCTGGAAGCACGTGCAGGTGCCGAAGCCGACGATCGCCATCTTTGAGCAGCACCCCGACCTGATCGTTTTGGGCGCCGTCATCGCTCTGGTGTTGGTTCTTTTGGTGCTGGAGACGGTCGGCACGACGTTCCAAGGGTGAGTTCTCTTCTATAAAGCACATTCAAAAACATGAGACTAATGATGAACAGGGTCCGCAGCCACTACACTCTCCCCCAAGGAGAAATCCGCCTGGAAGGCGACGAGAAGCCCTGCAAGGCCCCGTCATTCCGCTCAGACGTGCCCCCGTACCGCGACGAGGAGGACCTCGAGAGGCATTCATGATTGTAACCACCAAGGGAAAAAAGAAAGGAACAGGAAAAAGGGGGGCGGTTTCAGGCTACCACGACCTATTAATGTGATTCTAGACATTTGCGATACCATTTTATTTTACTACTGAGCGCGGCGCTGGTTTTTTGGAATACAACCGAATTTTATCATCGTTAGCCTTGGGGTTTTCTTGGCGTGCTGTGAAGTGATGAGCTGGGTGCGAGGTGGGAAGAACGAGGACCGGATCTTGACACGACGATGGCAATGGTTTAAAGATGGGCTGTGATGGAGATTTGGAGAACACTGATGCCATCGCCGCAGGACGCCAGCACATCGACGACTCTGTCGACGTACTCGACACACCTTCGCAACGCGAGATGGTATCGACCAAGCCATCGATCTGGACACATTGCATTTGACAACATTCGGGAAAGCAACAGTGGTAGGCAAGTGTGGGTTGCGGACTATGGTGGAGTGTTTTCATCATGGCTTCGATGTGACCGACCGTCCTGATGCATGGGTCTGGATTCCTCACAGTCACTCGCGCTTTGTCCAGGAGAAAACAGCTGTAGACGGAGTTCTCAGTTGGTAGCATCAGTAGGAGACGGACACAAATTGCCACAGGACGGACAAAGGTTTCTCTACTCTGATGCCGACGAGACCGAAACCCCATCTGGCGGTAAAACCTCTGGCCTGCCGCCAACCTATCAGAAAATCAGCTATGAGCCGGACCGCAAAAGCACTCGACGACGATGCCGACTCTCACTATTGCAGTTCTGCACATCCGCTTTTCCCGCGGACGTCCCCATACACGCAGTTCTCGGGCCCTGCCGGATGATGTGGGTGGGTGGGCATGTGTGCCGAACGTCCCTAACCCCCGGGTGATCGGCAACTTTGGAGTCGCAGATCATGGATCACGCCAAACGTGCCGTGAAGCTTATGTTCTTTTTGTCATCCCAAATGTCGAAATGTGTTTCTGGAGAGTTTGTATTTATGCGTAATTCTTGACGCATTTCGGTCTGTCAACCGCAGCAATCACAACCACCTCCTTGAGCTTGACACCTGCAATACTTTTGGAACATTGGTGATTGCATCAGCTTTCTGTCACTCTCCAGACCAGGCATTCTTCTAATAAGAATATAATAAGAATAGCATACATATAAGAATATACAGAATGCATATAAGATACTCAAAAGACAGAGATGAGGACGAGGGCAGTGACGGCGGCGACAGCAGCAATAGCAGTTGGGATGCCTTCGCTATTGAGCCTAGCCCTCGCAGTTAGATACTAGAAGTGAATCTGCGCAGACTCGGTCAGACGTCTCGATTCATTGGAAGGACTTCGCGTAAGAAGTCATTGTGGTTTGCAGATAACTTCCGGTCCTGTTTGTGTTGTTTTATACATACTTGCGTCACAGACAGGGGTGTTCTGAGCACTTAGCCGCAGCTGACTTGTGAACGCGTGACGACATAGCAAAGGAAATCCGGTCTTCCACAGTCTCAACACTGCAGATATATAAGACGCAGGCCTACGGTTGCGCCGTTCACAACACAATGCGAGCGACCAAGTCTCCTTGGCTGCTGATTTGAGGCGAAAGATAGGTTGGATCAGTTCAGCTCGTCAACAACCGTGGACAGGGCGCTGTTCTGGAATACTCTCTGATAACTTTCTTGTTCTTATTGATCTTCAGCCTTGGTTTGGACTGATGCAGGATTGAATAACACGGAGACATCACCGCGGGCGGCAGTGATAAGTCAAAGGCTGTTACGGGAAATTATGAACACCAATGTATACGCACGATGCTTTGTTCGAGATGAGCAAACAGGCTCGAACGGCGCATATTCTTGTTGAAGAGATTTGGATATCTTTTCTTTGTGATTTTAAAGCAGATATCATTCAATGGCCATCACAGGCTCCATAAAAGACGCATTGCGTCCTGTCTTGTCTAAGGTAGCCAGCCAATCCATTGAGGGTTATCTACCTGGCCCTCTCATGATCAGCATAACCCCATCCCAGTCGAGGTCTGAATACTCCGAGAAACAAGGCAAGCCTACATGATATCAGTAATTCATAGAATTTTCCTCGCCTCTAACATCTCATTCATTGCGGAAAGTCTGCACGAAACGGACAGGCGAAAACGGGTAGATTTACAAGTCTCCTGCCACTGCTGCCACTAACATCAAACATAGGTAGGATTTAGACAAATTCCGGCAGTTGAACATAGAAACACTCCGTCCACCTTGGCGGATTTCGCCAAGGGGTCTCGAGTTCACAACTGTGACTTCCCTTGAATGCCAAGTAGCGAGATCGACGATAGCGAGACTGAGAGTACCTTTGAAGCAGGTTCAGCCACATTGCCTCGTCTCAATCATATTGCGCAGCAGGCTCATCGGTGTATGAAGCCCACTTCTTGTCTCCAAATATCCGCCTCCGGATTGAAGATCGATTCCAGCAAGAATGGACTCGAAATGCCATGTTAGTAGGGGTTCCCATCAGGGCCTTCTCAATTCCATGAGTTAGCTTGCCTCTTGATAGATACCTTTAGCAGGTCGGTCATCTCCCACGCCGTTTTTAGAGGCTGGTACTGATGTCCATGTATTCAGGTGCAAGATCATTGTGTTCATCGTTGCTCAAACATTGTGGACACCAATAATCACCAACGATGCCGTAAGGGTCCACGGAATCGGGCACATGCTCTACATGCCAATCAAGCAGAAACGCAGATCGTGCTTGGATGATTGAATTCACACAAGTATAGACACCCGCTCTTATATTGTTTGCGTTACAGCACGAAATCGATCATCTACGCATCTATCGCAAGCCAGCCAAGACGTCTCGTCGTCTCACAGGGCATGGATTGAAGGCTTTGGTAACTCACAGCAAGAGAATTGTTTACTTATGGCCATACATCAAAATGCCAAGCATATGGGTGTGCGCTTGCTGAATCCTATTAAGTTGTATCAACGCCACGTGCATGTCCAACAGCCGACCCAGGCTGACTGTACCCTATTTGCACCTCAATGTCTGCAACAACACTCTGAATCTTCGCATAACAGATACGGGAAAGAGGGAAGCCGTCAATTCAATGTGTATCGTGGATCGAAACGTGAATAATTCGGCGAGAGTGCAAACACGCCGCCCTGACCCGAGCGGCGTGCGGCCTCCCCGTAGATACCAAGCCGACAGCCGTGATAGCCTCATTTCTGACCACCTCCTATTTAAGAGGCAATCCAGCTTCTTATGCGATGGAACCCTTCCCCCGGTCTTGGCACTTCAGCTACGGAACCACCAGCTCAATCCACGGAGATTTTCTGCACATCGTCATCGCACTTCGACATGGAGCGTTGCCGCTTTGCCGATTTGCGACTCCGATCTAGCCGCTGAGGGGCAAGGGATCCTATATATAGTCCTATTTAGTCTAAACCTTCTAGAAGGATTGACCGCAAGGATTCTCCATCGGGGAAGCCAATCCCATCACTCCTATTTGAATTGATGTCATCTTTTTTTTGGTCTCCCCCCGTCCCCGTACCCTTCCCCCTTCCGTTGTGGTTCGGCGACCGAGGGGGTGCGGGTGCGACGGCCTCGGTTCCGACGTTGAAAATGACTCGTTCCACTTTATGTTTGTGTCGTCGATGGTGCCGTCTACCGGAAGAACGGTTGACGGCAAGAAGGTTGGAATTCTCACAGGGCGGGTGTTCGGATGAAGCGGGTTGCTCTATTGGAAGTTCTTAAATGGGGTAGATGGGATCTAGAGTGGCGTTTCTAGCTTCAAACCAGATCCACTCTTGGCTGTTGAAGAAGATATGGGTATTTCAATCCGAGGGAGGATTCAAAATAACGTTGTCAGAGGCCGAGTGTGACAAAAGAATGCGAAGTTGTCTCCCTGGTATGCCTGCCTAGAGCCCCATACCAATCCTCTCTTCGTCTGTTGATGCCCAGCTCAAGAATGATTCCAGAATCCAAGGAGATATTCGCTCTAGTGCAACTTTCAGTCGATTAAAAACACCACCTCGCTCGCATTTGGCGCGTCCTCTGGTGTTTCAGGCCAATGTCAGCTCTTCATCTTGCACCTGGTTATCAGAGGCAACTCGTCGCGGGTTACTGCTGGCCACCTTAAAGCCAAATGAGGCGTGGATGATGCTCCGTTGACTTCAAGTCCACCCAACACAACCCCTTCTTGTCTGTCAAAGCCTCCAAAGTATTCATCATGAATGCGTCCATGACGGTAAAGACGAAGAAGATTGATCACTCCTTGGACCGCTTTCCCTTGCGCTCGGAAAGTGTCGGAACAAGGTCGAAAGAAGGTCGCTGGAACTCGGTCGGCCGCGGAAAGCTCAAAGTGGGCTTGTTGTTCATATCAGAACTCTACGAGCCTCAACAAGAGTGCCGCGAGGTTGCGGTGTCGGAACGGTCGCGTCACTTGCGAGGGGAGAGAGAGCGATGAACTGCTCGACCAACCGACTTGATCCAGTCCCGGCCCCGATGATGGGTCTCCTTATCCTGAAAGCCCTGGTTCTGCAGTTTCTTCTTCTCGGTAATAATGTACTGGGCAAGTTTGTCGACGAGAGCCTCAGTAGCGTGCACTCCCAGGTCTGCCTCCACAACTGCCGCAGTCATGTACTGCAGAAAGCGATAAAAACGAGGTCCCTGGCCCTTGGTAGGCCGCAGCTCACAAGAGCTGCGCAGAAACCGACCCCATACTGCGCCATAACGCTCGCCAAAGGGTTGGAACACCGCGCTGGCGCTGAATTTCCAGTCGTGGTATCTCCACATCAGACAGGTTTCGCCGTTGGGCTTGGGGAGGCTAAACAAATGAACCAAGTCATCTGCTAGACGGGCAAGTTGCCATTGAAAGCAGATGACTGCGATGGTATCAAAGTGCGAGTCGAACTTCTTCCCGTCGACCACTGAATGGAGGTGTCCAAACAATCCAACATCGGTGCCGTTACTCCAATCCCCAGGGCACGTCTGGAGAAACAAGCTGGCCAAGATCTTCAGCCGCTGTTGTCTGTCACTACGACGAAGCTCGCCTTCGATCTTATCCTCGATGGGCAAGCCACCTGTCAATGTCGTGAGCTGTTGTTCAGTGTTGTAGGGGTTGCTATGGTTTGGTTCCGTATGGGCGTTTGAGTCTGGGCTGCCGGCATTGGGAGACGTCTCGAGAGAGTTCTTAAAAGGGGCGGTGGCAGTCATCATGTCCTTGTCGCCGTCTGGAATGGTTCTAGGGTTAGACATGGTTAGAATCTGGTAGTGAATATGTACAACGAGAAAGGAAGAAGACAAACGGACGAGAATAAATGAATGAAGAGAAAGATAAGAGTGATTTGCACCCTTTCTCCGATGGAAACAAGGTTGCCACCAAGCTCTCTAAGTATCAAGGTGTCTATGCACCATGATGCGCAACACACCAAAAGGATTATCGGCTCAATGCCTAAGCCTGCTTGAGAGCACCATCCTATTACACAACAAGTTTTGCTCCATTTACCAGCGGACTTGATGGTCTCTGCTGAAACTTTTAGTTATTCGTAGTAGGTAAAGACCATACTAGGGACGACAACGATAACGAGTACAACGACGACGATAAGAGGGATAGGAACGATGGGGAATATGAAATAGTTGAGATAAAATGAACTGTTAGAGCTGATAAAGATAGTTCTCCGTCCGGTTAGTCAGAAGCATCCGCCCGGATAGCAAGACTGTTACTGCTCATTGAGGTTGAGATCGTAATTTATGTCCTGGCGTGAGGGCTCTTGTTAGCTTCCATCAGTAAACTTATAACGCTAGAGGCTCAATAATATCTCTGAAGGATGCCACTTCCCAATTCCACTTAGCACGAAGAATTTGACTGCAGGAGCCTAAGAGAAGCAAGATGGCAGTGGTTGTTCAAAGCCTCCTTACCATCCATCCAGGGATACGGCACGCCACTTGGAAATTGTGTAAGGTTTGTCCAACATAGGCACCACTACTTGAGTCAATATCATCATACTCATCTCAGAGATTGACGAACGAAGAGCTGCCTTATCTGGGTCGAGTTTCCTTGGCGGTATTGGTGTATCCGAACGAATACGTTGCGCGTAGACCACGGCTTAGACAAATCTTTATCGCCTCGACTTCTCATGAAGGCAGCAACAATTATCACCTCATGGATCCCGATCGACATTCCTCCAAGGGAACTTCATTGCTCCTAATGGTGACATGGAACATGCATGTGCTTGTGAATTTATACCCAAGCAGTAAGCAGCCTTTCGCTGGCGTCGTCCATCTGATATGAAACTCATGGTCTGTCTTCGGCACAAGCTTCTCGAATAACAAGAAGCCAAGTGCGTCGCGGCATTCTCGACATCATGTTTCTAAGAGGCATGTTTTCGCATCCATCGACTGTGACATCTGCTCCTGTCAAAAGACACTTGCAAGACCGCCAAGATTTTCTCTGCTGGCTTCCGCTGACTGGAAGTTGTCCAGGGTACATAAGCAATGAAGCTATGGTTAATGCAAAAGGAAATTTCTGACATTCCGTCTCATTCTTGTAACATAGGAGGTTTAGACAGGAAAAAGGCACACCTTGGGAGAGTTTGGTCGACTACTGGCCATTCCTAATTCCTGACAAGGTGTAGGTTATATATACATGACCGGTTGAACGATCAAGATTTGACCGAAGAATGAGGCACCGCGCTCATTTTCGTAATACCTGGGGTCATTTTCGATGCCATTCCCACTATACTAATGGATTTCGAAGATTGGCATTTTTGGGGTGTTTTCGCTCGTCAAACCTCCGCAGGAACACAAGACACTGGGCCGGAAGTTTTCCAATGGGCCTTGATCATCGCTATCAAAACTCTACGAAGACCAGAGATGACTCATTTTCTCGACCATATGAAATTGCTCTCGTAGCGTTGCTTCCTCTACTATGGAGATAGCACATCCTCGTGTATGCTTGGGAGTTTTACCCCTCGAACAGCAGCGGGACCAGGAATAACTATAAAGACGAGGCGAATCTTTGTTGCCGTCTTCGCGCGGCTCTTGAGTTGATGTATTCAATGATAAATACCCACGAATTGAAACAGCAAAGACGACTTCTTACTTTGTATGAATATTACCATATAGAACATCAATGTTTGCTTCAATTATACCCGCCCGGAGTTTAACCGAGCTCGAGATCCAGCTTGCATGGGCCGATTGTGGTCCCAAAGGTCCTGAAGGCGGTCTACTGCTCATTAAAAAGGCTTCAATCATAGCATCGGAAAGTTGCCAGTCATAAAGCTCGTACATGAGATGCTGCTCGTGAGAATCTTTCATGGCTTATTGATGTCGGGGGTTCTTGAGCTTCATGCAAAAATGAGAAGGGGAAACCGCTTGGGACAAAACTTTCGACACTACAAGAGCAAGACAAGGCGCGGGAACGAGAATTGAACGAGAATGTTGAACGCTTCTATGTCTATTCATCTACATTAATCAGCCGCCGGCAGAGACGCTGAGCATAGCTCGATGCGTGCTTTAGCAGTTTCTTGGAATTGCTATTACCTGTTTCCTGCAACACGTGAGAAGGTTGCCGTTTCGAGACACTGGATCGACATCAGTTCCACCAGCAGACCACCGACGCATTTGTGTGGCCAAAGCTTGTTCAAAGCAGAAACAGCAAATTTATAGCCCTTCAGTGCGCAGCCCTGATGGTCGAACGCATGAGAACTCATCATTGACAGCGGTTTAATGAGATACGATCATACGCATCTCCCGCAGTCTTTGCACGGCATCCTTTTTCAGCTGTATCTATTGTGGGTGTATAGCTCTTGGCGCGAAGTGCTCGCAATTGTGCGTCGCTGACCTTGTTCGTCTCATGCATGGCCTTCATGCTCAGTTCATCCTCACTAGCCGTCCGAGAGAAGTACCTTTCTCATGGCTCGAGTGACATCTCGCATGTGAGATGAGATGGCAGCTGCGCCCAAGCCTCAATGCGGGGTGCCTCACATGCGGATACGTAAGAATACATGTGAAAACGCGGGGGCGGGGTCAGGGTCTGCATGTGGCTTCATATGTTTTTTGTTTATATGTATTTTTTACGGTTCAGTTCCAACAAAACGGCTCGCTTAAGGGACCGCATTGTTTCCTTTTCGTCATAGGTAACAGGATATCGTTACGTAGTTTACACGGGATCGGTGGCATTTTGCCACATTCAAACACACATTTTTTTGGGGTTGGGTTTTCATTTCACGGGCTTTTTAAGCCTTGTAGGGCTTGGGGCCGATCATGAGCTCGGGGCGGACGAGCTTGTCAAAGTCCTCCTCGGTGAGGGCCTGGAGCTCGAGGGCGCTCTGCTTGAGGGTGAGTCCCTTCTTGTGGGCGTTCTTGGCGACCTTGGAGGCCATGTCGTAGCCGATCTTGGGGTTGAGGGTGGTGACGAGCATGAGACTATGGTGTTGTTAGCAAACCTCAAAATGAGCAATGACTAAGGTGTAAAACTCACGATTCCTTCATGATGCTGGCAATCTTCTCCTCGTTGGCCTGGAGACCGACGACAAGGTTCTTCTCGAAGGAGCGCATGCCGTCGGAGAGGATGCGGACGCTGTGGAGCAGGTTGCGGATGACCAAAGGCTTGTAGACGTTGAGCTCGAACTGGCCGTTCATGCCACCGATGGTGGTAGCGACGTGGTTACCCATGACCTGGGCGCAGACCATGGTGAGGGCCTCGCACTGGGTGGGGTTGACCTTGCCGGGCATGATGGAGGAGCCGGGCTCGTTCTCGGGGAGGACGAGCTCGCCGAGACCGCAACGGGGGCCGCTGCCGAGGTAGCGGATGTCCTGGGCGATCTTGGACAGGGAGCCGGCGAGGGTGTTGAGGGAGCCGTGGGCCTGGACGATGGCGTCGTGGGCGGCGAGGGCCTCGAACTTGTTGGGGGCGGTCTTGAACTCGGTGCCGGTCATCTTGGAGACCTCCTCGGCGATGGCCTCAGCGAAGCCCTCGAAGGTGTTGATGCCGGTGCCGACGGCGGTGCCGCCCTGGGCAAGCAGGCGCAGGTCGGGCAGGGAGGACTCGACGCGCTTGATGCCGGCGTCGAGCTGGGCGACGTAGCCGGAGAACTCCTGGCCGAGGGTCAGGGGGGTGGCATCCTGCAAGTGGGTGCGGCCGATCTTGATGATGTTCTTGGCGTCAAAGTCGTCGACCTTCTTCTGGAGGGCGTCGCGCAGGCTCTTGAGGGAGGGGATGAGCTCCTGCTCGATCTCGAGGACGGCGGCGATGTGCATGACGGTGGGGAAGGTGTCGTTGGAGGAGGCGGAGCGGTTGACGTGGTCGTTGGGGTGGACGGGCTTCTTGGAGCCCATGGTGCCGCCGAGGATCTCAATGGCGCGGTTGGAGATGACCTCGTTGGCGTTCATGTTGGACTGGGTGCCGGAGCCGGTCTGCCAGACGACGAGGGGGAAGTGGTCGAGGAGCTTGCCGTCGGCAACCTCCTTGGCGGCCTGCTGGATGGCCTGGCCGACCTTCTCGTCGAGGCCGAAGCGCATGTTGACGGTGGCGGCAGCGCCCTTGAGGATACCGAAGGCCTTGACGATGGGAGGGGGCATGCGGTCCTGGGGCTGGTTGATCTTGAAGTTCTCGAGAGAACGCTCAGTCTGGGCGCCCCAGTACTTGTCCGAAGGGACCTGGATCTCGCCAAAGGCGTCGCTCTCGGTACGGGTGCCGGCCATTCTGGTGACGGTGGTGTGCAGACTTCTCTGGAGAGAGAAAGGGCTGGTGAATTGTGTTGATCGAGCGGCCGTCGCGGGGTAAATAGCTGCGGGGGAGGCGGTTCGGGTCGAGCATGTGGAGAGGCTCTTTGCGCATGTCCTCGGCCTAACGGTAAGCCGTGAGCTCGCCAGGCCGGAAGCGGCGCGTCGAGCTGGTGCCGAGCGAAGCATGACGGATCTGCTTTTTGGGGTGTTGGTGGCTGCGTGTAGGTTTTCCTTTGTACAAACAAAAGAAAAACGGCGGTGAAACTCGAGACCTAGGGGATCTAGACCGAGTCAATTGCAGAATTACAACCTCGAGGGACAGACGAGAAAGATTGCGCTGAAAATGCTGGATTTCTAGAAATCTAGAGGAACAAAAAAGGAAGGAAAAAGAACTTTGTTTTTTCCCTCAGCACCAGAAAGTCGACCACCTGTCTCCGAATTGGCTCCGTTGGGGGGAGCTCTAACAGCGTGGGGCCCCAGATGGCCCGTGCCCTCCGGCTTATCCCGATATCCCGAGCGTGAAGCACCGCAGCAACGTGCCGATGACAGTTGCGAGATGCCCGAGCAGCTCCGGTCCGCCGTGAAGTGTCTTACATAACCGGGCTGACCTAAGGCACCCGGTTGAATGTTCTTCACCCACCTCGGATGATGAGACGGGATGGAACTTGAGATGGAAGCCACTGTTTGAGACAGGCAGTCTCAACAGTGATGCATGAAGTGTCACCACCACAAGAGCACGGCCACAATGACCTGTTCTCACTATCCACATGTCGGCAACGTGACAACGTGAGCAGCCACTTCTTGGCACCCGCAGCTTCAGCCCCCTTCCGGATGTGTCTTTCCATCGTCGCCGTTGCGCAGCGGACGGTTCGTGATAGGACGGAAAGCTGCGCGCGACGGAGACGACGGCCCCGCTCCGCTGCAGCATGTCATCACCAAACATTGACTCTCCAGGGCTCTGGCGCACTGAAAGCTCGTTAAGCTCTCCCCTCGCCGCCCGCGGGAACGGGTTCGGGTCGCTTGAACCTGGGGTCTTTGGCCCTTAGGTTGGTAAGGTAGCTTCCCGTCTTCTTAGCACTGCACACCGGACATACCGGCGTCCACAGCCTCTCGCTCAACCCCAATCATGTCTCCAACCCGCCCCCGGCCCTGAAGGGGACCGACTGGGGAGACGGCGCCGACGGTAGGGGCAGTAGGGGCAGTGTAGACAGGACTGTTGAGGCCCCCAAGACTTGAGGCCATCGCGGCCATTGGTTCCCCTCGCAACCACACGCCTGATTAGCGCCTGACGGGCTGCTCTGCAAAGCCGGAGGTTATCGATCAGCAGATCCAACAGACTCACACCTGCAATCACCGCACCAGGCTGTCACCATGCAGCCCACTGCGGTCTTACTCGTCCATGGTTTACGGGTACCTTGAACTGATCTCACGACCGGCAAGGGGCCCAATGCAGCTAGGGCCACGAGCCTCACGAGCACGCTGCTGCATGGTACGGTAACCGTTTCCCCTCTTCTTTGGTCAGAAAAGAGGCGATGAAGCTATGCGACTGGCTGAGTTTCATCTTCAGCCCAGCTCGCTTCGCTGGCGCCGTTGTCTTTGCTTGTTGGTAGCCAGGCTTCTAAAAAGTACAATTGCCCGCACTCGACTTTTTCTTATTCCCCTCCTCAAGCCCACCACCCGCTCGTTCTTCTCCTATTTTCTCATCCCACATCTTCAGATACCCCTCTCGCAGGAAGAACACGGGTGAAGAAAGGTATATCAGGCCAGCCGTGTGCTTCTCAATTGAAAAAAAAGAGCACGCGACACTCGTTACTTATTAGTTTTTGTTTTATCTGATAAGAGCTCCTCCAACTCGGGTCGCCCTACGCCCTGTCCCACCTTTTGACAGCAGCAGCAGCAGCCCCTCATTCCACCACGTTTCGTTTCCACTCGAGCTCTGAACCCCACCTCGTCTGGTCTCTGCACCAGGCACCCGTCAGCTTTCACCTCATCTCTACAGCGACAAACCCGGTTCGAGTGCCACAACCTCCAAGCAATCACCATGTCTCTTCGAGTCGACGACAGCAGCCACCGCACCCGTTCACGGTCTCCGGGCCGTCGCGAGCGCAGCCGCAGCCGCAGTCCTGCCCCTCCCGCCATGGTCGCGCCCCCGCGGGAGCCTACCTACTCTTACGGCGAAGATGACCTCTCCAAGTACGCCCTTGAAAGAGGAGGCGCCAACTTCATCACCGCCGAGCCCGGGGTTCCCGTGCTTCCCTCCGGGACCATGTCGGGTGCCATCCCCTACCCCGAAGACGGGACAAGCGAGGCCTTGTTCCCCGGCACCCGCTCGCTCTACGACTACGATGGCGACCGCAACTCATCCTACCGTCCTCCCGCGTCTCCGAGAGAAAGCTCCTACCGCAGCTCTCGCGACAGATTCGACGAGCCGCAGATCCGCGCAGTGTCGCCGCGCGATGATGACAAGCTGAACTACCTGCCCGCCAAGTACAGCAGCCACACCCGCAACCGCAGCCGCAGCAACAGCAAGTACGGCAGCGACGAGTACCCGCCTGCCCAGCCGCCTCGTCCAGACAACAGGGAACTCTACCCCCCGCCCAAGCCTCCTCGCCCTGTGTCCCCCGGCGGCTACGCCTACGCCCAGCCTCAACCCTACCAATATGCCAACGCGGACGGCAAGACTGAGAAGGAGAGGAAGAAGGAGGAAAAGAAGAAGGCCCTGGAAGAAAACCTCACCTACGGATATGACCAGTATGCGCAGAAGCCCAGTCTAGCTATTGAGCCGCCGCGTCGCTCTGGCCGCACCCCTAGCCCAGGCCCTCAAATCTCGGCCGGCGCTGCTGCGTACTACGGAACTGACCCCAAGATCTCGTCAAACGTCTTGACCGTTGAGCCAGGCAGCCGCAGGCGTGACAAGTCGCCTCAGCCGCCCACGCACCGCATGTCCAACCTGTCTGTCAACACCGGCCACCACTCCCTGAACATGAACCTCTCCTTGGCCAACGCTCCGGGCTCCCCGCTGCTCGAGTCGTACCACGGCACATACCAAGACATGTCTCCCATGCCGTCGCCCATGCTCCTCGCCTCCTCCCACCCACATGACATGGAGCCCATCTCTCCACTCGGCTCAGATGACGAGGGCAGACGGCGTCGGAGGGCGCGGTTCCACGACATTGAGGACGACGCCTCCAGAATCGCAAAGGCGCTGCGCAGCGACCGCAAGAACCCCGACCCCGAGCCCCTGATTGAGATCCTGCCCGGCCTGACCCACGACCAGGTGATGAACCTGCGCAAGGAGTACAAGGCCCTCGTCAAGACGGGCCCGGAGCGCAAGGGCGTCAACGTGGCCAAGCACATCCGCTCCCGCCTCAAGGACGCGGACCCCAACCTCATGAAGGCCTGCTACGCCACCGCCCTCGGCCAGTGGGAGAGCGAGGCGTACTGGGCCAACTTCTGGTACCAGGGCGACAAGACGCGGCGCGAGCTGCTCATCGAGGCGCTCATGGGCCGCACGAACCACGAGATCCGCCTCATCAAGGACGGCTTCAACGACAAAAAGTACGACAACAGCCTGACCAAGTGCATGAAGACGGAGCTCAAGGAGGACAAGTTCAAAAAGGCCGTGCTGATGGTGCTCGAGGAGCGGCGCATGGAGGAGTACGACCCCTACGGCCGCCGCCTCGCCGTCGACTACCACCAGGTCGAGGACGACGTGGCGGACCTGCGCAAGGCAGTCAAGTCGGAAAAGGGCGGTGAGACGCTCATGATCAGCATCGTCGTACAGCGCAGCGACTCGCATCTGCGCGAGGTGCTCAAGTTGTACGAGAGAACGTACCAATCCAACTTTGCGCGTGACGCGCTGAAGAAGAGTGGTAACCTGGTCGTAAGTATCTCCTGACGCCTGCTACAATGATCCGATTTCTGACAAATGTTACAGGGCGAACTGCTGGCTCACATCCTCAACGGCGTCATCAACAAACCCGTGCGAGACGCCCTGCTCGTCCACCACGCCCTGACCGCAAGCCGCAAAGACGACCTCCGCCGCGAGCTGCTCATCTCCCGGCTGGTCCGCTTCCACTGGGACCGCCACCACATGGAGGCCGTCAAGCGGGCGTACCGCGAGAGGTACGGACGTGACATGCAGGATTCCGTCAGGGAGGCCACGAGCGGCGAGTGGGGTCTCTTCTGCAGGGAACTGTGCATTTATCGCATGCCCGACGATGAGAAGGTCTTTGAGCGACGATGATTTGCCATTTTTTCGTCTGTTTATGACGAGATGGATGAAAGATGTAATGAGACCATGTGATATGGGAAGGCTATTTGAATGAGATATCTTTAAGATGTAACCAAGTCCAAAAACTTTTATTGTCAAAATGATGATGCCGCATATTCTTACTTGAACCGAACACCCCTCCTGTACCCATGGTCGTCCCTCCGTGAAACGACCATCTTCTGGCGCTCCCCAATCGCGTACGAATCCTCAGTCTGATCGTCAACTTCCCCAACCAACTCATCCTGATCCGAACGCCGTTCATAGCTCCCCGCCCGCGAATACTGCGGTCTCCTCTCATAATATCTCATCTCATCGTCATCCACCAACGCACCACGCATCATGGACCCCCTCCTATGATCACCGTCCCTCGTCTGCCTGCCTTCTCTATGTCTACCGCCGCTCCTGCTCGGCCCATACCGCGTCGGCGTTACATGGCGATAAGCAGGCACCTGCTGCTCACGCCTAGGATAGTCCTCAGACTCCCGAAAGATGAGCGTCCGTTGACGGCCCCTTCTGGAATGGTGCGCATCGCACTCGTCTCTTCCTCCCCGCCGCCGGCTCCGATCTCGAGATTTGCTTCGTCGGTGCCGCGTATCTCTGCTCTTTGATCGTGTAGCGGCTGCGTATGACCGTGGTTCAGTGCAAACATGTTTCCTCCTTTCGGATACGTGACGGTGGGTGTCGTTGACTTTGAACCCCCATCTCTTGGGATCCTGCTACATCATCATGCCCTGTCAATATACTCAGTGTACAAAGGGGGAAAGAAAATCACAAACCTCACCAGGACACCTCGAAAACCCGACAACATCCCCTCCCCACTCACCACCGCCCCTTTTCATCACAGGATAGCATCTGCCCCAAAAGCCATTCTTGTCCTTCTTCTTCTTTTTGTTCTTCTTCCTCTTTGAATCCTTCATCCCACCACATCCTCCAAACCCACACCCCATCCCAACGCTACATCCACCACCGCCTCCACCATCGCCCAGCCCAGCACAGCACTCCATCGTCTCATAGCAACACTCGCTCTCCCAATCCGAACAACAGTCCCCGCACTCAGCGCACTCCCCATCCTCGTCCGAATCAGACTCAGACTCAGACTCAGACTCAGAATCCGATTCCGACGACGAGTCCAAATCGAAGCAATACCCCCCTCCTCCGCCCTCCTCATACACGACCCCGTCTTCATCCATCACGGGCCCCATCATGCTGCTGCGCGCTTGTTCAGACCGGAGAGCGACGACGGCTTCGTCTACAATTTGGCGGATCTCTCGACTACTTGCTGAGCCCATCACTACTCCGAAAGGGACAACACCGGCGGGAGAACGGGGAGGAAAAGGGGCAGACTTAAATACAAACCTGATCCGAGAGGAGAAAAGGGGGGAAACACACAAGAGGAAAACGCCGGCCTTTTGTTTGTTTGCCCTCGACCTCCCCTCGCCGGCTACATGCAGCCGCGTAACCGTCCGAGGTCACCCAAGTCCTACCAGCACATATGCAGTCGTCACTTCTACCACGGCGGTGAGGAGTATGAAATGGAATGGAAACACTGGGGGTGCTCCGATATCCTATCTGTTCGTCCATGACTGTGAAATATGTAATTTGGCAACACAAACCAATGCAAACCCGATGCTAGACTCCCTTCAATACGTATACAGCAATAACACCATGCACGCCCCAGCTCAGCCCATTTCCCCGAGTGTCCTCGTGGGCTATGGCTCAACGCCAAAATGACCCCACGCCGGTCCCATTTACACATTATGCGTCTAGCACGCATTTTTCACACATAAACGTACACACCTCTCCCTGCCCATTTACAAGAAGCCCTTCGTCATACTAGGAGCCCGGCTAAGGCTGCTCTTGCGCTTGGGCACCGAAATCATGGAGGCGGTCTCGTCGTCAATACTAAACCCCGTACGCCACGCTCCGCGAACGCTTCCCATCTGAGAAGCGGCGCCCTTCTCCATTCTCAGAGCCTTGATGTTCTCAATCTCGCGCTCGAGACGGAGAGACTTCTCCTTCTCCTCGCGAAGCTCCCTCTCCGCACGGCGAGTCGACAGCTGGATTTCAGACTCGGAGGACTGGAGATCCTCGATTGTCTGCAGAAGCTTTTCGACCTTGTCGCGCATGCGGGACACGTCGTCCTGCAATTGCGTGTTCTGCTTGTCCTTGCGATCGATCTGGCCCTGGAGGTCCTTGACGATTCGGTCGACGTTGCGGACCGATCGCTGAGACTTGGTTCGTTCATTCTCTTGGTCCTCAAGCTGGGATTCGAGCTGTGGATTGTTAGCAATCTGAAGTGACTGGTTGTATCTTTG
Organism: Colletotrichum siamense; assembly: GCF_013390195.1. Lineage (NCBI taxonomy): Eukaryota > Fungi > Ascomycota > Sordariomycetes > Glomerellales > Glomerellaceae > Colletotrichum > Colletotrichum siamense. The sequence goes on from NW_023501021.1 coordinate 2,722,683, forward strand.
ATAAGTATGCTTACCTCTTGAATCCGCTTGTGGAGGAACTTGATATCGTGGCTTGCGCTGGAGTAGCCCTTGGTTTCGAGATCAACAAGCCTGATTTGGATCTCGTTCAATGACTTCTCGAGGGAAGCCTTGTCCTTCTGAAGCTGAGAGCTGTTCTCGCGCTCAACCATTGCCTCCTTCTGCATCTCAGAAGCCAAGGACTCGGCGCGTCTCATCTTCTCTACTGCAGCCGCGGCGATGTCCTCCTGCTGAGCCAAGCTTGACTTCAGCTCCAACATCTCCTTATCAAGGTTCGCGGCATCACGCAGAGACGGGCTGTCGCCGTTGGTGAGATCTTCAAGGCCGGCCTTGGCTTCTTCGAGGCGAGCCTCAATGTTTCGCTTCTCGCGCACGAGAGTGTCGCGCTCAGAAGTAATGTCGTCAACGGACGCGCGGAGGGATCGGACTTGCGAAAGAAGCGTGACGATCTTGCCTTGGGCTTCGCTGTGGGCATTGACGGCCTCGTCGCGCGAGGACACGACGTCAGCTAGAGTCGACTCGAGGCGTGCCTTCTCCTTGGACCAGGTTGAGCTGTTCAGAACTTCGTCGTCCCACTTAGAGCGGAGCTCATCGAGTTCTTCGCGCAGGCGAGCAATCTCTGCCTGCTTAAAGAGCTTCTCTTCCCGGGCCAGATCCAATTCCTTGGTTAAGGTGGCGAACTCGGCCTGGTACTTCTTGCGGGTCTGCTCCATGCTCAATTCCTTGTCCTCGATGTCGTTTGCTCTCTGGTCCCTGTAGTCCTCAAGCTCGTGCTGGAGACGCTTCTTTGCTTGAGTAGTGGTTTCCAGATCGGTTGACATATCCTCGAGCTTCTCCTCGAGCCGTTGGTTCTGGCGCTGGAGGTCCTCAAGAGCAGCGTCCATCTTTTCTCTCTCAGACATGATTTCGGCGTACGTCTCCTCTGCTTCCTTAGCCTGAGTCCTTGCAAACTGCTCCGCCCGGCTAGCCTTGAGTACCGCGATCTCCGCTGCCTCGAGTTTACTGAAGTACTCGTCGGCTCGGCTCTTGTACAGGTGCAAGCTGGAGGTAACGTCAGCGAGCTTAGAAGTCTCGGTGTCGAGGCGAATCTGCAGATCGGAGAACTCCTGCAAAAGCTGGCTGCGGCTGTCCGCCTCCTGTTCACGAGCCATCGACATCTCCTCAAGCTCAGACCTGGTGTCGCGCAGCTCAACTTCAATGGCAGCGCGATCGTGGCGCATCTTCTCAAAGTGGTTCTTCACGTCCGAAAGCTCTGAAATAGCATCCCTATGGCTGTGCAGGAGAGATCTACGCGCCTCCTCTTGGCTGTTGAGTGCCTCAAGAATCTCCTCGTGGGATCGGGTCTGGATGTCGCGCAGAGAGAGCTCGCCGGTTCTGACACTCCGCTCCAAAGCCGACACCTTCTTAGCAGAGTCATCCAGCATGTCGTGCAAGCGACTGTTAACCTTCTCGAGCTTCTGCATGCGAAGCAAAGAGTTGTTCTGGTCGAAATCATCTGGCGGCGAAGACGTGTTGTTGGCCTTCTTCTGGAGTTCGTCGTTCTGCAACTTGGCGATTTCGAGCTGGTTTCGTAGTTCCTCGATCTCAGCCTTGAGGTCCATACGGTCGTTGAAGGTGGCAATGTCGACGGTCTTGTTTGAACGAGCCGAGTCAAAGGGCTCTGGCTCGAACCGTCGAGTGGGGGTGGAAGTGTTGGAGAGTTGGCGGTTCTGCATCTTTGACCGTCTGAAGGTAGGCGAGCCATTGAAAGGGGCCTCGTTAGGACTAATCTCCTCGAGTTTCGGTCTCATAGGAGAGTCAAATCCTCTATTCGACCGTAACTCAGCCAGCTGTGCCTCGGCATTCGTGCGGGCAGCAGTCTGCACTCTGAGGTTCTGCTGAAGATCCTCAACCTTTCTAACCAGATCGAAGTTTTTGGTCAGCATTCCCTCGTTTGCGCCGTCCGCTTGAGGCGGGATCACAACCTCGGGATCGACCGTCTTGAGCACGCTGAGCATTTGGGCCCTCAACTCCTGCAGCTCCTGCTCCCTAGCCTCCATGGTTGCTTGCAGAGTGCGGACGTTGGCTTGGGCTTGGGTGCGCTGTTGGCGTTCCGATTCAACGGTCCGGTTCGCTTCAGCGAGTTGTACCGTGAGTGTCGACGTCGTCTTCTCGGCGTTCCTCGAGGTCTTAGCTTCCCGGGCCACCTCGTGGTTCAGGTCTTCCACGTCAAGTTGCAACTTCTCAACCTTCTTCTCGAGACCGGCGACAGTGAGTTGTGCGTCGCCAAACTGTTTGTTCAATACAGCGTTCTGCTCCTCCAGGCGATTCTTCTCCTTCTGAAGACCCAGAACTTGGCCTCTCGAAGCCTCGCTGGCCTTCGAGCTTGAGCGTGCAATCTCGAGTCCCTTTTGTTGTAATTTATTGAGAAGGGCGCGGTTGTCGTTCTCGGATGCCTTGAGACGGCCCTTGACGGTGACCAATTCACGCTCGAGTCGGTCCTTTTCTTGATCGTTTTTCAGGCCGAACTCTCCAGATTCGAGTATCAACTTGTTCAGATCCTCGATTTGGTGGTTCAAGTTGGCACACTCGTCATCGAACCACTTCAGGCGTTCGTGCGCAGCATCCAAATCTTTGCGTAGGCTCTCTTCTCTTTCACGGGCAGCACGAGCAGCAGCTCTTTCCCCTTCTACCTCCGCTTGTACGCGAGCTTCCTCGGCCTGAGTCTTGGCGATACGGAGGCGTCTGATTTCCTGACGCGCCTCGTCACGTTCCTTCTCGGCTGTTTCGCGGGCCTCCTTGGTCCGGCGCAAATGGTCCTGTTGCACGTAGAGCTCCTTTTCGATAATGATCTTGGACTCCTTCAAGTCGTCATACTCCTCTTGGAGAGCGTTATACTTATGCTCGCTAAGTAGCAAGACATCGTCGCGGGATTGACGCTCTCTGCTGAGTTCCTTCTGGACGTTGAAGAGTTCATCTTTGAGATCCTTGATCTGCGCCTCCAGGACCTGACGGTTCTCATCAGCTTGCGCGTCTTCCGAAAGTCGAGCTTCAAGAAGCTTCTTGGCATCCTCAGCCTCTCTCTCAAGCTGGGATTGCTGTGACTTGATGGCAGTGAGCTCGGCCTGAACATCACGCAGCTTAGAAGAGGCAGTCTCCTTTTCCGCAGCAAGGGTCTTCTTCTGGTCCTCGAACGTTCGTCGCTCCATCTCGTACTTCTTGTTGTCTCCTCGAAGAAGGGCAAGCTCGCTCTCCTTCTTGGTGATAAGATCTTCGTAATCTGTTGAGGTCTTGGAGAGCTCGCACAACTGCTGCTGGACTTGGCGATTTTCGAGGGCAAGCTGCGACTCTCTTGACTTTGATGTTTGCAGTTCTTTCTGCGCTGTTCGCAACTTGACTTCGAGATCCTGATCGATTTTCAAAAGCTTATCCTCCAAGTCTCGCGCTTTGCGATCCTTGAGGCTGAGCTGGCTTTGAAGCATCTTGATCTCACCCTCCAAACGTTTCTCCTGCTCGCTGCGCTCAGATTGCTTCTTGGAGATCTCCTCGATGGAGCGCTCCAGCTCCTCCGTCTGTGCAGAAAGGTCTGACTTCTCCTGTTCGAGTCTCGCAATGAGAAGAGCGGCTTGTTCTAGCTGGGCACGGTACTTGTCGACATCCTGCTCGGCCCGCTTCTTGGCTTCCAGTAAGTCATCAAGCTGGTCTTCTAGCCTCTCTTGGTCATCAATAGCGCCAGAGAGCTTCTCTTCCAGCTCGGTTTCCCGGAGTTGCAAACGTTTGAAGATTTCCTCCTTATCCAGGGCAAGAGCACGTTCGCTCTCCAGCGTCTGTTGGATACGGACCATCTCGTTGTGAACGTTCCGTCTCTCCTCTTCGAGCCTCTGGCGGTCGTTGGCTTCTTGGTGCATCTTGTCTTGCAGCTGGCGGATCATTGCGTCCCTCTTTTTCACTTCAGTTGCGCTTCTTGTAGCACCGAGCAGAGGCTTCATCTTCGCCATGAGCTGCCACCAAGGGTTCTCCATGAGGTCAAGATAGACGTTGAAGTTTTTCTGGATAATCCGAGTGGCTTCCGTGCGGAACAGCCTCTTGTACGCACTGCGACGCTGGATGTAGCCTCGAGCAACTGACTGGAATCGTGCCATAATCTCGGTGATTAGAGCGTCGCGTTGCTCTTCCAACTCGGCCAAGACACCTGCTCTGAAGAAGACCTTCGTAAGACCCACCCGATACAGTCCCTTGTCAAGGCCAAGCTTGTCTAGCATCATGGCCGCTACAGCCTGGCCTTCTTGATAGCCCTTGGGCATGTCTCTGCAGAGAACCTCGTAACGCTGCCGGAACTCGGCAAAGGGCAATCTGTTGGGGAATCCAGTTCGAGCAATGCGGATACCCTCGAGAACACCATTGCATCGCAGCTGGTCGAGAACAAGCAGCTTATTGAACTGCTTGGGCTTCTTCTTGTGGTTGGGCAGGATGCAACGGACGAAGTGAGGGTGGGTAGAGTGCAGTTGGGCCATAAGACTGTGAAGCTGCTCTTTGTGGCGCTGGGCGACGGTGCGGAACAGCCCCTTCTTGACTCTGTTGCGGCTAGCCCCGAGGTCATCATCCATTTCGGCACAGTCAGCAAACAGGTCGGCGATATGCTTGTCGGTGGAAGAAGCAAGGAGGCGAGTGATGTTATCGTTCAGCGGGTCTTTGTTCTTCTCCAGCCAACCATCGGTGGAATACTCGACTTCGGCGGCGTAATGCGTCAGGATAAAACCCTGTCCGAGTCTCGAGTGCCGGTACTTGTTTGACTTCTTATCCCACAATGAGTTGAGCTTCTCGGTGAAAGACTTGTCCGTAGCCTTGGGCATGACACAGTCTTCGTCCAGGCAAGAGAAGATACCAATAGGGTTGGAGAGCTCGATCAGATCGATCGTCGGTTGCAGATCGCGCCCAAAGTCGATGAACTGCCACTCAATCTGTTCTCTAGCGTATTCTTCCTGTTCAAGCACGAACATGTGATGGTTGAAGAATTGTTGGAGCTTCTCGTTGGTATAGTTGATGCAAAGTTGCTCGAAGCTGTTCTGCTCAAAGATCTCGAAACCGGCGATATCCAGCACGCCGATAAAGCGGGAATCGTCCAGTCCCATCCCCGTTCTATCCAGCTGGCGATTGATGCGGGTGACAAGGTCGCCGAACCCTCTTTCATAGATACCCTTGGACAGAGCATCCAATCCGAGACGGACTTGTTCTGGGGTCTGGACCTTCTCAACCCATTCACGGCCAGCTTTGACTCTGGGATGAAGAAGGCCTTGCAGGAACGGCTCAAGAGGAACTCCGAGAAGCTTGCAAACCTTGGAGGCCTGTTCCTTGGCATCGGGCGCTAATCTGGCCTGGTCTGCGGCGCGGCTTTCCTTCACAACGGTTACGTTTCCGAGATGGAGCACGGCTGCGATGGTGCGCAGGATGGCGCTCTGGTCCTTGTCTGAGAAGCCCATGATATGGAAGGCCTCCATCAAAGAGTCCCACTCGTCGCGGTCAGAGACTCCAACGATTGTGTCATGGCCGGCACGGGTGTATGCGAAGTCTTCGACGTCAAGACCGTCAAGCAGGAACTCGGACTTCATCTTTCTGTCAGCTCCCTTGAGCAGCTGGTAGAAGACATGGTAGTTTCTCTCATGGCTGTTGATTCTCACAACACGAGACTTCTCCAGAAGGTACCAGTCAATGAATGCGCCCGAAATGGCACCGGCCTTGTTGAACTCGATACGAATGAATTTTCCGAATCGCGAGGAGTTGTTGTTTCGCACTGTTTGGGCGTTTCCGAAGGCTTCGAGGATCGGGTTGGCACGCAGGATTTGTTGAGAAAGATTTGACTGTTGTGACTTGTTCTTGACCGGCGATTCGGAATGCGCTACTGCTGCAAGGTACTGGATGACCTTCTTCGTGTTCTCTGTTTTACCCGCACCGGACTCACCGGTGACGAGAATGCTTTGGTTCTCACCCTCGTCCACCAGATTGCGGAAAGCCTGGTCCGCCATGGCGTAAATGTGAGGCTTGGTATCTTCCCTGCTCCTCCCCTTGTACATGTTGATGTACTCGTTCGTGTATATGGGCAGTGGGCAGTAGGGATTGACTGTGACCAAGAAGAGGCCGGAGTATGTGTAGATCAGGTCGGCTTGGTATCTCATGTGCAGGTTGTGGACGACGGATGCCTCGTTCAGATGTGTCAACTCGGCCATATCGTTTGCCTTGTCGAACTTGGCGGGATTGACCTTGTCAACGCTCTCGGCGTCGACTTCTCGTTGCTGCGAACCGGGTGTCAGTTGCCACTCAAGCACATGAGTACGGCCTACTTACTGTGCCATCATCGCACTGGACGAGTATCCTGTTGTCTGCCAAGTCTTCGACAACCCAGCCTCTAACAAAGGCGACCTGGGGGTCTTTAAGCCACACGTATCGCTTTCCAGAGAAGTCGTTTTCGCCTTCTATGCCCCTCACTGTGTCAGAGCCTCTGCGCATCTCCTCCGTCTTGATGAAGGAGGGCGCAAAGGTTCCAGAACCGCTGTTCCTTGAGTCGGAACGGTTGTGACGGATGTGGCCCGCGCCTGGAAGAAATACAGGCGCAGGTGCAGGCGCGGGTGTAGTTGTAGTAGCAGGTGCAGGTGCAATTGCAGGTGCGGTTGCAGGCGCCGCGGGGGCTGCTGAGGCTTGGGAGAGGTTCCTGACGTGCGACGTGGGAGTCGATACGGCAGATAGCGGGGATGGCGAGGAGAAGACTGCGGATTTCGGCCGGCCGTTGCTTGGACCTGGCGATGTCCTCGCGAAAGGGTTATTGCGTGGTTGCGCCATGATTGCAGCGCTCGGGGGAAGCAATTGGTAAGAAGAGAGAAGCCCTCAGGGCTCGGGGCGTCGTGTCGATTTCGTGTCGTTCGTCGCAAAAACGTCGCTCGTAGGTAATCCGGCTCATGGAGTAAACATTAAGACAGTAACAAAGCGGCGAAGTGCAACAAAGGCGACAAACTCTCAAAGAAAACAAGACGAAAGAAGTCGCCGGGTCGCAACCTCGGGGGACCTATAGTCTTTGGTGAAAAGACGAAATCAAGGCAAGCTTGAGGAGGCTGGGAGGTGGAGGAAGAAGAGCAACGTAAGGATGGATATTGTTGACTTTAGACAATCTGAGCAGGGATTCAGGAGGACCGTTGCTTGGGGTACGCCTGCGAAGTAAACAATGGGGGGGATGATGGGGGGACAGGCGTCAGGCTGGGTGTGACGCGAGACCGTCTCAAGTCAGTCTAGCCCGAAAGGGGATAGCACGAATCGAAGGCCTCTCTTCCCTGCACGGTCGTGATTTTTGTTCCGTTTGCTTGGGTGCAGGTGCCAAGTGCTTTTTTTTTACTGCCCTTGGAGGAGCCCGGGGGGAGAATATTTCGAAAACTTGAGGTGCCAACTCCAACGGACCAACCTCGTTTGTCGCATTGCGGGCCATCAAAGACACTTCGTTCCACAGCCCTCGCCCACGCCGCTTCCAGGGATTCTTTTCCTCTTCAGCGGGACGGGAAGAAACACCACGATATCTGCATCGTTTTTTTCCTCCCCTCTCCCTCCTGGTCTGACTGACGCCTTCGAAACTTGTCTTCATCCGGACATTGTCTCGTCTTGTTTCGCACCAGTGCGCAGTGCCTGCAATCCAAATTGCATGACGGTTGCTATTCCGCGCTCGCTCAAGCGCCTGTGAAATATTATTGCCATCTTGGCAGCCAACCAACGACGAACAACCAGCCTTGACCGCCCTGGGACCTTCTCCATCTCTCTCCCTGCGAACTGCCATGCGCTTTCTGTTTTTGACCACAGACTCGATCTACCTTTCCAGATTCATACCACCTGCCGTCGCCTCCACAAGAAAGCTTTCGCCGCCGACTCGATAATATTGTGGCTTGCACTTGACGATAGCAAACGCTAGGCTTTGATTACGGGTCGCGCCTACTCCCACCGTCGTGCTGAGGCATCGCCGCTCCTTTGACTTTTCCGTCAGACAGCCATTCCCGTCACAGGCAAACTCAGTCCCGGTCAGAGTCACAGTCGCGCCTTCCTTCGCCTTTCGACCATGAACAATTACTATCCATACGGGTACTCGCCGTACCCGGGGCAGCCTCCTCCCCAGCCCTACGCGTATCCGACGGCACCTCCCTTTCCCGCGCAACCCTATCCCCCGCCCGCCCCGAACAACGCGTTCGATGCTCAACCCCATTTTCGCGATACCTACGACCAGTCGCAGCATATGATACCCGGACTGGGCTACGGTCAACCAACGCAGACATTCGGCTGGCAGCAACCGATACAACCACCTCCAGCACCCGAGGCAGCATTGTTAGCGCAAGCGCCGCCTCAGTACCAGCACCAGCAGCACCAGCAGCAGCAGTGGCCTTCGCGCGACGAACCCAAGCTCATTCCCGCTGCGCAGTACTACCGACCGAAAAGTGTGACCATGGAGGCATCCAAGGCTCGAGCTCTGGCATCCACTCGAGGGGCCCCGCAGCCTGCCCCCAAGCAATCGCATAACAGCACTAACAGCACTGAAGAGGGGGAGCTTAGCGAGGGCGAATTCGACGATTTGTACGAGCCCGCAAACACCATCATGGACACCAGCCCCCGTCGGCCGGCCGTTGCCTCTTCATCAGCGACGACCGCCAAGAGCCGTACCGGTAACGGAAATGCTGCCCCTACGTGGGCCCAAGGTCCAGAGCACAAGCGGGCGCAAAGCCCTGCTGCTTTCGATGCAGCTGGTGAGCAGACCTCACCTCATGGAAACTCCTGGGCAATATCTGACTGTAACGCAGCTCGGGATCGATCAGGTTCCTACTCCCCCTATCTATCTCCCCGCGAAATGAATCCTCCCCTCAACGTCAACAACGGACACCGCCAAATATCCCAACAAGCGCAGCTGTCAAACGGCCAAGCAGTTCAGTCGAGCTCATCTGCGACTACTCCATTAGGTCTCGAGGATGCCCGGAAGCAGGCTCGAGCAGCCATCCTCAATCTTTGGCCCATGAACGTTCGCTACCAACAGTATGTCGACGAAGGCATCGATGCAACAGTCGTCAGGAACTTGTTTTCTGAGCTTGGCCTAGATGCCAGCACCCCCAACCAAGCTAGCGGTCCAGGGGTCTCTGCTGCTTCAGCAACGACCACTTCTCATTCGCCTTCCCAAGCAAGCTTCAAGGCTCCTGGAGGACAGGCATCTGTAGCAACTGTGAAGCCTGGTGTACAGGAACAAGCACCAGCTTCAACAGCCAAGTCAGCTGGGGAGGAGAGAAAGGACCGGATTGCTCGTCTCTTGGCCGCAAAGAACGCAAAGGCCGCCCCTTCATCGTCCACCGCAGCCAGTGCTGAAGCAAAGGCTGCACAAGCTTCTGGAATGACCGATAAGGAAACCGTTCAGCAGCAAAAGATGGACGCCCTCCAAAAGTCCCGCGAGGCACGCGCTCAGAAAGATGCTGTGCGCAAGAACAGCCTACAAACTGTGCAGTCTGCAAATACGTCACCGGCTGCCACTAGACCTTCCTCAGCAACAAATGGCACTTCGACTGTCCCTGCAGCAGCCCAGTCTCCTCAGTCTAGCTTGCCCCAAGGACAGTACCCTTTGCCCACAGCCGCGCCTGCATCCACGATTCCCGGCCTATTTATGTCGACGCCTCAAGCCGCAGCAAGCAACCAGCGGAAACGACCAGTTGCTGCTGACTTCGTCGCAAGCTCACAGGCAAACAAGCGCCCCTTTGGTCATCAGCGCCAAGACAAGCCTTTTGTAATCGACGTTAGCGACGCCTCGGACGATGAAGATATTGAGATGGAGATTACTTCTCCAACAGAGGAGTCTTCTAGCTTCCAACAGGCGAACACTCCACTGCAAAAGACAGCATCGTTCCGCAACTTTCCGCCACTGACAGACGGGCGACCCCAAGTCAGCCCTGTGCCCAGCAACGTTACGACACCTCAGTCGGGAATCATCGCAGCCCAGCCGAAAGCAGGTCATCTTGAAAATATGGATAAAAAGATAGAAGCTATGAAGCGCAAGATCGCATTGGCCGAGGCTAAGGCCAAGCTGAAGGCTGCTATGAGTGGCCAAGCATCTGGCCTCAAGTCTAACGGACAGACGCCAGACGCCACTGCGGACTCGGATGGAAGCAAACCTGCCATCAGACGAGTGCAATCCATGGGTGCGTCCAGTGCACCTGATCAGCCTAACCCCAACGCCCCGTCTTCGCCGGTGGTTGCCGAAGCGGGCAGCTCGATGCGTCTGCCAAAGCCATCCGAGAGGAGGGCCGAGGCTGCTTCCGTTCGCGCCCAGAAGTTCAGAGAAGTCAGCACCAGTCTCCCACTCGTTGAGGGCAGATTAAAGGCAAAGAAGAGCAAATTGCGTCTTCTGCAGTCTCAAATCGCTCGGTTACAGAAGGAGATTGAAGAAGAGGGCGCTGAGAAGGAGAAGTTGACCCAGGAGATGGAACAGCTCAACCAAGACTCCGACGAGTCCAGCGATCCTCAAAGCCTGCCCAAGAGCAACTCTGGTTAGTAAACGCTATGAATTCGTTGACAGACACTCAGAAAACATTCATTAACTTATATTCAGTGGATCCTGTTGCTACACAGACCCTTGTCGGGCCTCAGTCCGATGTGCAGGCTGATGTCCCTGCCGCTGACACCGCAGTATTGGCTTCGAGCGCGGTCAATTCGGCCCTTTCCAGCATAGAAGCCCCCAAGCCCCAGCCCCCTATTGCGCAAAGCATTGAAGATTCTTCCATCGCGGCACAAGCCGATGTTGCTGCTACTGGTAAAGCTGCGACGAACCCCCCTGATGTCCCTGATGCCACAGTCCAGGCAGTGCCCGCGCCCATTGAGGCACCCGTCAATCCGGTGACAAGCACCAATGCAGTTCAGGAGTCGCGGCCGGTCTCAAGTTCAAGTGATGGTCCTTCTGATGTCGTCATGGGCGAATCGTCAGATTCGAGTTCCCAACATGAAGAGCATATCCAAGATGGAGACCAAGAGTGCTCGTCGGACGCCTATGAGCCATCTGAGGCAGTTGCCCCTCCAAATGACGCCAGATCTCCATCAACCAGCCCAGTGCCAGCAGGCAGCACCGTCTCGCTGGCTAATAGTGATGCTGACCTACAGGAGCCAAGTTCACGAGCCTCACAAATCCCTGAACAGATCTCGTTAGGTGTCAACGAATCAACTCCGGAGCAGGGAGTTGAAGCTACGAGAGAAGTACATTTCGTTTCGCGCCATCAACACTCGGTGGTTTCTAATCAATATCACAGGCCCCTCAACCAACACAGAGCGCTGATGAGATGCCCTCCGGAGATGTCTTCACCCCTTACGAGAGCCCACTACAATACTTCCGTGCTTATCGATACCACCCCAAGTTTGCTGAGACAGTCGCTGGTGGACTTCGGTCTCTCACGTATAGCAACAGGATCGATCCGGAACAACCCGTCTGCCCAGACCAACTGGCCAGCCGGGAATGCCCACGAGGTGCTGACTGCATTTACCAGCACTTCGAGACAATGAAGTTGCCGGGTAGGTCGCCATCGCCCCGCAAGGATAACTGACCTCGTCACATGTCTCGAAGCATGTTGAACGCTGACGGTCGCCCCCAACGTTTTAGACGACCAGATTCTCCTCCAGCTTGGCGGCACCAAACTTGACGGAGACGAAAGGAACCAGTTCAACGACGGATTGCGCAAGGTCCTGCAAGACATGAGAGCCAAGAACATCAGAGACTTCCCCAGCATCGCTCGGGGCATCGTCGAGTACCACAAGAGCTTCAACGGCGATCCATCCAAGATCTTGCCATTGGGCAATGTGTCACTTTAGTTGACAGAAGCACAGGAGCCTGCATAGGCCGCTTCAATTTCCCGTAATCCCCTTCACCAGCACTCGCACTAGTCGCTGGTTTTCTCCCCCATTCCTTTTGCAATCAAGCAAGCACTTCTGTTTCCTTTCTTCATCTTTTACATACCCCGCATATCCCCCTACAGAGGCTTGAATGCCGTCTGGGAAGGGCGCTTGGGCGGCGTTCGCACGATACCCCTCTTTGCGTTACTTTTACAAGTGATTCGGCCTGAGGATATCAGGCATGAGGCGTCGGTACAGTGGGAAAATGGCAAGTAGGCAAAAAAATAATGGCCAGAGTGGCAATGACGCACTCTGCGTGTCAAGATATTGAGTGGTGGTGAAGCCTAAATGGGGCTGCCATCGAAAGAGCTGTTAGCCCTTCAGGGGTCGTCCGTAGACAATTCAATGATGTCTCCTATGAAAGCATGTGCCGGGTAATATCAAAGTGTGCTGCATGTTATCATATCGGGTTTGTGTTAAGGTCACCCATCTCACTACAAAGAAAGATTTGATTGATGTGCTCCAAAACTCCGGATTGCTAACAACTTCTATCACGCAGAAAATCAACCACATTCCTTCTTCCCTTTTGATGTTTTTCGTACTTTCGTATAGCAGGTTACCGCCTGCGGGCACACCTTTTTGACTGCCGTATGACTCTGACGAAAACATTTGAGGGCTAGAATGGCCAAAATAAGAAAGAAAGAAGAGGGGGAAAATAAAAGAAAGAGAAGAGAATCCAACGACGTTGTCAAACATCCACCGCTACATATGGAAACTAAAGCAGAATGCAACGTTTCTATCTCTCCCATCCATCAGGCTTTGACCTCCACGACCTCGTGCCTGCTGTGCAAATCGCTAGAATATCCTCCCCCGAGGACGGGCTCAGTCTTGGGCGGCGCAGGTTTGTCGTCCAGCAGCTCCCTGTCGCAGAACCCGGGGTGGAAGATAATGAGCCCGCCGACGGCGACGACGATCATGACGCTCTCGAACCCGATGAAGAGGTCCTGGCGGTGCATCAACGGGCCGGTCCACCCGCCGCTCAGCTCGGCGACGCGGAACACGCAGCGCCAGAAGATGCAAATGGTCGCCAGCGCCAGGGAGACCAGGAAACCGCGGAACTTCCACGACGAACGCAGGTGGCCCAGCTTCGCGGCCTCGGCGTCTTCTTCTGGCGAGGAGGCCAGGGGCGAGCTGTCACCGCTGCCGCTGCTGCGCCAGGCGCGGATGGCAAAGTCGGTCGAGACGAGCATGAAGATGGCCATGGTGATGACCTGCGAGATGAGGCCGGCCATCATGATGTTGTCGCCCTTCTGGGTGGACGCTGCGTGGTAGGTGGCGTAGGCGGCGAGGCCGCCGCCGACGGCCTGGAGGACGAGGGCGACCAGGTCGCAGGGGATGAAGATGCGGGTGTAGAGCTGCGGGCGGATGCGGGAGTGGGAGACGCCGAAGACGCGGACGATGCGGCGGAGGCAGACGTAGATGCCGGCGGCGAGGAACGCCGGGCCGACGGTGAGGGCGCAGATCTGCGTCATGAACGGCCAGGTGCGCCACTGGTTACTGAAGCTGACAATGCGCGCCGCGTAGCCCAGGGTCTCGGCCGTGAGGCCGCACAGGAAGGCGATGTTGAAGATGTGGCCGCGCCGGGTGGCGGCCCATATCGCCGCGTAGACGACGAAGTAGAGGCCGAAGATGCCGGTGAAGGCGACGTTGGCTGCGAAGTCGAGCTTGTACATGTAATACGAGGGAACGTCCAAGCACATGCGGAGTTTCGGGTTGTAATAACATACGTACATGTTGATGTAGTCTGGATTTACGCGAGAATCAGCTGTTTGTTCCAAGTACGGTTAAGGGTCCCGAGAGCGCACCGTTGAAAGTAAAGTGCTCCATCTTGATATTGGGGCTGGCTGTGGTGTTTGCCGGCTTGGCTGGTGATCTTTGGTGATGGCAGAGAAGCAACGGGGAGCTGAGACGACTGTGGAGATGAGACTTGGCACTGGACGGGGGAGAGGTGTTGGACGGAGTTCAGCTTAACCTCTCGATCCTGATGAGAGATCATCAACAACGTTGGGACGGGAGAGTTCACCAGCGACAAGAAGCATAATCTTTATGGGGGAAGGGGGACTCTGGGAATGGAGAAACGGACTTTTATGTGCTGCGTATAGCAAGAGGTGCCTCTTTCAGGGGTCAGGTTCTCGACCAGCGAAGTCGTACCTCTACGGTCATTCAAGGTACTAGCAAAGTATATTTGGCAATTCCGTGATCCAGTGGCTCGGAGGCTACCGCACGATTGGATGGCTGCATGTATCGCCGTGGAAAGACCGTCTCAATTGGTGTTGAAATTCCACTTCAGCGAACGATCTGGTTTTCGTTGATCATTCACATCATCAAGATCGAGATGTGATGATGTTAGATATCACGATGACTGCCGTGTTTTGGGATCACATGAATCGTAATTTCCATGGAGTTTTTCTCAAATGCATACGGTTCTTTGCGATGGGAAAGTCATATTGGGTGTTGCTGCCATCCAAGGTTAAGGGGATAGAGTTTGAAGTATGTGCCGGTGATTCATGGCAAGGATGATGAGACGAACCACTCTCACCCACACCTGAGCTTATTTTGAGGATCATTACGCTGTCTATGATCCATATTGGTCGTCTTAAGCGCCTCATGAGCCTATGAGGGGGCTGTGGATAATACTCCGTGAGGCTGCAGATCCATGCATCGTCTAAGTTCACGGCATATCCAGCAGGGCAGTCAAGAAAGCGAATGTGTGGAATGGCCACCACGCGGAGGCAGTCGGCAGTGTACGGGAAAACGCCTACATCAATACAGACTGCACCAGACCGGGCCGAGAAATCCACTTGTCAGCTTAACACGTCGTTGGAGCGGAATAGGGCTAGTCGCCAGGAAGCATTCATCATGATAGCACAGTGCTGTTATCACATGGCGAGCAGGGTGTGTCTCTGGAAACGCTCCTTCGTCAGCCTGTCGAGCATCGACTACAACTCGGTGCGGATAAGCGTATGTCGTCAAAGCGAAGCTCTCATGAAGTTGAAAATAGTATGACATCTGTCTGTTTAATTTAGTATTTCACTCATTCAACGACAATACACTCATACGACCGGTTGATTTTGACGCGTCTCTTCGATATCAAGCATGCCATCAAGACTTGGGGTCCGGCTCTTCTGGTCCTTCAACTATCGTTGTTGTTGCCACCGTCGCCATTATCGTTATCATTGTCGTCATTCGCAACATCGTCAAATTAAGTACACAGGAAATGTAGACGTCCAGACACAGGAAAGATAGGCGGTCTCTTGTATTTTCATAGTATGAATAGAGAGACGTCTCGTCGGCCAGGATGATCTCTCGGCTTGCCCTTGTTCACGAAGGCATTTAATTTCATGGCAATCGAGCATCTCGAAGTCGGTCCAAACTCCTCGAGACTACCGCCTCATATACCCAGCACAGCTGATGAGCAAGGATCATTGAAGAGAAGCCACGAGGGATGCTGCGCATGCACATATCGAACTCGGTGAGCGAGAAAATAGCTGCACCAAAGTGCAGCGTAGACTGAAAATACACTCCAACTTATGCCGCAACCACGAGTGAGGCGATTTCCCTCATCAACATCAGTGGAGGCGTGCGGTGCCTCAAATGACGGACGCTGTCTTGCATAGGCCGGTCGTCAATGTCCTCTTGCTCGCTAGCTCAATATCAGTGGTAAATAAACTTTTATTCCAAAGTGTACTGTATTCCAATTTTGTCTCCGCCTTTTCTTTAACTGGCACCTCAATACTACGGCGCCACGGTGACACGCTTTTTCTTCTTCCCGCCCTTGACCTCCTCCACACCCGCATTACCCAGCCCCTTGGCATCGATCCCGCTCTTCGTCACGACGCCCCCGAGGGCCTTGCTCGTGCCCAGACTGATCCCTTTGCCCTCGCGCATGCTATCCAAGCTCAGGCTGCTGCCCCCGCTGCCCCTCCTCACGCCGATGCCCTTGAGCTTCGCCGTCGGTGACTCGCGCGTGGGCTTCAGTAAGCTGCCGTCCTCCTTGTCGTCGGGGTTCGTAGCGCGGCTGTCAGGTCTGTCTGGTGAAGAAGGTACATCGTCGTCGTTAGCGGCGACCTGCGAATACGGAGTTCTCATATTGCTATTCGTGCGAGTCGTCCCGAAAGGCGAGGGGATCCCGGACGGTCGGTCTCGAGACTTGTATGAAAGCGGGCTGTCCGTACCGTTTCTGGGCTGGATTTCATCCACCGCATTCGACGTGTCGCTGGCGGAGACGTCGCTGTCTTTGTGGGCGTGGCGGTACGCGTTGCCGGAGCCGAGGAGGCTCTCCTGTCTTGCGAGCTGGTAGCGGGCGTATTCCTCCTTCGAGTGGAGTGCGTCGGTGAAGCTGTCAAGAGCATCAAAGACGTGCGGGAAGACCTGGACATCGACGTCGCGGCCCCAGAGGAAGTCGAGGTGCTCGTAATGGGGGATCTCGGTAGCTACAGTCTGACTCGGAAGTTCTTTGAGCATGACTTTGATGTCGACGAGGGAGTCGCTGCCACCGTAGACGAGCACAATCGGGGTCTTGATGTTTCGAGTCGGGTACTTGGCGACCTTGGTATACTTGCTGGACGAGCTGATGGAAACGGGAGGGTGGACGTCGTCGTCGTACATCTGGAAGGACTTATTGCGGATGATCTGAAACCAGTGGACCACACTCTTTGTGCTGGTAAACGAGTAGAGATGGGGGTAAGCGGCGAGTTTCTGGCTGAGAGAGATGTTCTTCGTCTGCCAGTTGAATAAAAAGGAAAGACCGACGTCGATTACTCGAACAAAAATCGGCGGGTAAAGGATGGACTGCCACATGGTGGCGGAGCTGAGAATCGATCGACGACCGAAGAGGAGGAACAGAACTTGGGGCGACGCCTTGACTAGTGCGTCTACGATACCGTTGGAAAGACCGGCAGGAGACATTGCTGGTGCCAAGGCGATGAAAACGTTGACCTGCTGATTCAGCTTGGGGTGGATGGCCAAGGTAGCGAAAGCCTGGGCAGTTCCCTGGGAGAAGCCAATGTATGACAGACTCTCCTGGCCGGTGGCCTCGAGGATGTAGGCGATGCTGTCGGGAATGTCATGGAAGGCGAACTCGTCGATGGAGAAGTTCCAGAACTCGAGAGACTTAGGCGAGTGAGAAACCGACTTCTTGGAGTACTTGTTACCGCGGTTGTTGCCGAGCTGTACCATCATCAGTAATGCGCCATTTCAATATGGGTTGGTAAGTGTACCCAAACATCGTAGCCCTTCTCGACAAGCACGAAAGGAAGACATCTCTGCTCGTCGGTCAAGCATACCCAGACCTCCGAGTTCATGAGAAGCCCGTGATGCAGATATACGACCTTCTTCTGCACACTGCCTGGGCCGCAGTTGATCCTTTGGCCCTCCTCGCCCTTTCTCCAAGCCAGGCGGTGGAGACCCAGCAGGAAGCCATCCTTAGTCTGCGTAACGTGCTCCTCGGCCTCGTACCCGTATAACCGGCAGAGATCAACAAAGTCGGAGGCGTCCCTCACATTGGTCGAGATGGCTGCGCACCACGCGAGTCAGCGCAGTTCGAAATCACAGGAAAACGTCAGCCGTGGCGGGGGATCAACCAACACTTCTTGCGCTGTTCTGCGCGTTTATGCGCCGGCGTCGAGAATCGGTTAAAAAGTCGACGGGAAGCCACATAGAAGAGCGAGATGAGCGGCGAGGCTGGGAGGAGCTCCTGGGTTAGCTAGCTAGCTCTGGACGCCACGGGGGGAAGCGCATTTTGCCATACGTAGAGCCAAGGTCAGGACGCGGATGATGGCCTCGAGTCCTACCAGCAGAAAAGACCCCACCAAAGCCACATACTCGACGCTGCGCGACTCCATCAGCACCAGTCTGGATCGCACTGACTGCAACATCGCAAGGGTTCAAAGCGTTGCAGTTTGAGGGGCGGGATTTCAGGAAGGGAGGGAGAGGATGGATCAGGGCAATTGGGCACCCTTACATGTTTAGCCGGCCGATGAAAGGGATAGGCATCGTGTGGAACAGAGAATGCGGTGTAATATGCGATAAGAGGCTGGCGGCGCAGGCCAGGAACGATATGTCTAAGGTTTTTTTGGTGGGAAAGAAAAGCAAAGAAACGAGGAGCTAGGGGAAGCTCTCAAGGCATCATTACTCTAGTCTCCAAAGGGGCGCAAAGCTTAACTTAAGGTCGGAGACAGAGAGGAGGGCTTTGGGCTGCTGGTTGTAGCTTTGCGGTTGGCGATCAACTGGGCTCGTGAGGGAAAAAGATGTGCTCGAAGCTGCTGTGTGTCGTGTGTCAGCGTACGAAAGTGGAAGTGGACGGGCGCGAAGTGATGTCACATGTGAAGATGCATCTGAGGGAGAGCTCTCGAAAGGGAAAAGGTCAAGCTCCCAGTCCCAGATTCAAGGTCAGAGGTTCGGGAGGTCAGTGGTCACCGGCCCCGGGTCCTGTTGCGCTGTCACAACGTGCCAACGCAGCACCAGCACCAGCCAACCGCCGTCATGGCAGCTCTCTTCGGGGCAAGGGTGCCTCAATTGGAAGGGGCATGAGGTGGGGAAGGGGGTGCCCGCGCGAGCGACGCGGTTGGTCGACGGGACTGGATCCCTGAAAAGCGGGAACCTGAGGACCTGAAGGACTGCAGGGACATGGCACTAAGCCAACCTTAGCGGCCTCTCTCACGTTGGGAGTTGTCTCTGTGCTCGCACTGGACCTTGCAGACTCGAGAGCACTGTGAAAGGACGCTGGAACCGCTGCATCCGAGTGGGTCCACCTCGTCCAATCACAGTGGCCGTGTTTTTTTCTCTAATTGTTTGATGCTTCGCAAACCTTAGAGTCGGTACTGTACGCTGAGGCTTCACGTCGAACCACCTACCACCGCCTGCCTGTCCACCAAGGGAAATACCCCGAGACCGCCGTCACCATGCCCAGCTCCTGCAAAGAATTGCGTGCGTCCCAACTCCCCTCTCAAGAATCACTCGCATGGACCCTCAACTGACTAAATGCCCACAGGCGCGGCTCTCGCGCAATGCCTCCAGGAATCCGACTGCGTCATGGTCCACCAGAACAGCGCCTCCGACTGCCTCCGCGAACCCCTCGTCAACACCCTCCCCACAAAGTGCCAGCAGCTCAAGAAGGGCTTCGGCGAGTGCAAGCGCGGCATGGTCGATATGCGCAAGCGCTTCCGTGGCAACATGCCCGTCAACTACAAGACCATGAACGACGCCGAGTCGGGCAAGGGCTACCAGCTGTACGCCGGACGACCAGCCTTCGCTGGCGGCAGGGGCGAGACGGACGGCAACGAGCCCATGCCCAAGGACTGGAGGGAGGTGGAGAACGAGAAGTACCGGGCTGAGCAGGCTGAGGCGCAAAAGAAGTGATCCGGCAGAAGGGTGGGCGTGAAGAAGAGGTGGATATCACGAGACACTGTACAGACTATGTGTATGACCTGAAGAGCGAGGCATCGGTTGGCGTCTTGGAGTTTTTGCAAAATGGTCTCGAAGCCAGTGTACGATTATGTTCTAATATGGACATGCGCCGCAACATCCCGACTCAACCTTTGGCATGGATTGGATGCCCGTGTATATCCCGGGTCAGAGAAACAGCAATACGGTGGGTATGGTGGCTTGATACGCAAGTATCAGCTTGTTGGGTATCACGCTTGAATGAAAAACATCTACTGAGATGTTGGTCTACTAGGCCACATAAGGAGCCGAAATGCCGAAATGATTGCCGTTCAATAGCCACACTACAGCCTATCTGAATGCGCGAATAGACACATACAGAGACCCCAAGTGTAATGGGAAACAGGGAGCAGCTTTGCACATTGTCTAGTCATATTGCATGCACAATAGAGAGAGCTGGTTTAGGGTTGGAAGTCTATACGATAGGACCAGTTTGCCTAGGAACCAATCCAAACCACAACAGGCACGTCGTCAGCGTCTAGGCCACTATGCCACCTCTTCCCTTGTTCTTTTGCGAGCACTGAGTGAACTGCAAGTCTGCGATTCAATACAAAGTTTCATATTTGAACCAATTAAGATGAGAGAAAATTATCGTATTATCATTGTAAACAGTTGCACAAGTCATAGCTTGCCGCATCCGCCACCTCGGCCTATTCCCTCCCCTTCCCTCCCGAAGACTTCATCGATTCTCTCAATCATGTCCAAATTCCTTTCCTCCCCTTTCCATTCGACATAGTCTGGTTTGTTGATGCTTCCGAGCATCATAATCCCCCGCACCACGTAAAGGTCCAGACTCTGCAAGGGACCCTCCACGCAGTTTCGGATCCACACAAGTGCACGAACCCATCCCCTGCGCTTCATAGGGCTGCCCAACTCTCGGCGTTATGATGGGCTGATTTGAAGAAAAAAAGAAGAAAAGTAAGAAATACGCCTCAACCCCCTCGATCCCCATCCCTCTCAAACCACAACCCCTAACTCACGAAGAATCCGGGGTCGGGCGAGTCAGGACAAAGTCCCGCCTTCTCAATCCTTCCTCTAACTCACGAAGAGTCCGATCCAGGCGAGGCGGGCGGGTCCAAGGACCAAGGGGAGAGTCGTCGTCACTTCCAGGCTCACGCAGGCCTACCAGCGAATTCTCGTCATCCGGCGCCTTCCGCGCCGTCCCTTGCGAGGGCGGCGCGTGGCAGCTGCGGACGGATCATCGACGCTTCAGGTGACTGCGGATCCCTCCAGCGGTGAAAAAGTTGTTGTAAAAAGGTGATCCTCGACTGTCTTCCGGCTGGCGCGCCCCGACCTCCAGACAGGAAAATCCAACAAAAAAAGGTTTCCCAGCTCGACACCTTCAGCTCTACTCTTCCGTGGAAGGGAGCATCAGGTGGAACAGAGAGTGGCACTCCTGGCCTGCTCGACGCCGCGCATGGTGGTGGTTGTCTGTTATGTGGTGATCGTAGCGGACATGGCGGCGGAACGGGGGAGGCCGATTGAGGTGGTGGAAATGCAGGAATCTGTGTGTTTGGCTGGTGGACTCGACTGCATGGCGAATTCTAGAAAGAGAGAGTAGAATTGCGCTGGAGAGGAGTAAAAAAACAAGAGCTAAACGAGGGACGGTTGATGAAGCTTTATACAGGATCCAGAGTGGCATGTCAGACGCAGGTGGAGTTGAAGTCGAGAAAAGGTTTGGGGCGGCAAAGACAGGGCCAAGCCGCCAACTGGTATGATCTGCAGTCGTGAGCCTCTGGAACCAGTGACACCCCACCTGGAAGAATGGGCGCTAGCGGGCGTTGGTCCGCCCTGTTCCGGCAGCACAACTGGAGGTTGGGTGGCACTGGACCTCTAGTTGGGAACTTTGGGGCGCCTGGAGGACCGGGAACCTGAGGGAAGGGGTGGAAACGTCTCAACGTGCCCCTCACCCACGCGCAACGACACCTTACTCTTCCACTCTCACCCAAGTCTCCCGTCTCATCCCTTCCAGCTTCTTTTCCACCCACCCAACCAAACCCCATGAAACCAGGAGCGACTCGCAACTCCCAAGGTCCCGATGGCCTGATGTCTGAAACCTGAGATTGCAAATCATCGATCCATCACTGTCGTCGGCCTGCCCGGGGTTTCTGCACCAAGCATTCTTCGCCTTCTCGCTTCAGCCCCTCCGAGCTCCATCGTCCAATTGCTTGTTTCTTGTGTCAAGTCGCCAAACGGCTCTACGCTCCTCTCGGCCACCGCTACAGCTGCACCACTCGTCTCTTTCACGTCTCTTCTCACCTGTCCTGCGGGGCGATAAGGTGTCAATCACGGGCTGTAGGCAATCCTTAACCTTAATCGAATTGCTTGGCAGGCACCTTTCGTCCCCTCTTGTGACGGCGGCAGCTGGTTTGAGGTGAATCTTGAGTCGGGTTGTCTGACCCAGACTGGGACGGCTTGGTTTCTGGAACTGCAGCCACTGGAGCTTCACTCGAGATCTCTCGGCCGCGGGACTTATTGTACATACAGCAAGAACGACATATCGCAAAACCCCAGCCTGCGAGTGCGAGAAACGTGGTTGGAAACGACCGAAAGCAATACCGATCGAGATGGCCCCGACTATCACACAGTGGATCCTGGATACTCGGCACCTGTATCCAGAGGCCACTGAAACGAAGCACCTCGAACAAGCAGTAAGAAACCTCACCCTCCCTCACCGAACCGAACCGCCCGTGAACCACCCACACACACCCATGTCTGTTTCGTCCTTCTCCATGCAAATCAAACCGCCCGAGGCGAGATCTTTACCCCAACAGTCGCCCAGCAATTCGGCGCAATATCCTATTCGCCTCACTTCAACCCTGGAAGAGCAGAAGCAAACCCTGAAAACACCACGAAACTGACCAAACGACTCAGGCATCCCGGGCTCTCGCCCTCCTCAGCGCCGACGAGCGCAAAGCTGTGCTAAAGTACTACCACGTTCGCGACGCGAAGCTGTCTCTAGGCTCGCACCTTCTGAAACGCTACGCCATCAGTCGTTTCTGCGGCGTCCCCTGGCCTTCGGCAAACACTGTCCGCAATGAGAAGACAAAGCCCGTCTTCCGCACCGCCGACGGCTCCGAACCCCTGAGCTTCAACGTGAGCCACCAAGCCGGTCTGGTTGCGCTCTTCGCCGTCCACGGTTATGACGCGGCCAATGGACCGGTAGACGTAGGCGTTGACATTGTCTGCACCTCAGAGCGTCGCTCCAGAGACCACAGCATGCTCAGGAGCGAGGGGTGGCCGCGCTTCGTGGACGTGCACGCCGATGTGCTCTCGCCTGCTGAGGCGAGCTTCCTCAAGTGGCAGGTTCTCTCGGCGATCCCGCCGGGGTTGAAACCGGGGGCCTCAGCAGAGGACTCGATGGATTTCAAACTGCGATGCTTCTACGCTCTTTGGTGTCTGAGGGAGGCGTACGTCAAGATGACGGGCGAGGCGCTGCTTGCAGAGTGGCTCGGCGACCTCCAGTTCAAGAACTTCAAGCCGCCACTGCCGGCGGAGAAGTTTGAGGACGAAGGAGACGCCGTCACGGAGCACGACATCATCTTCAAGGGAGCCAAGGTCGAAGATGCGAATGTGTGTTTGAGAGCCTTGGGTCCTGATTATATGACAGCCACAGCGGTGCGAACACCTCAGCGCAAAGAAGACGGCTTGGCATTTGAGATTGGACCGTTTACTATGCTTTCTTTAGATGAAGTCTTGGAATTTGGAGAATCCCATTCGTAGCTTGGGATGATCTCTAGAGGTTGTCCAGCCATGCCTGGCATTGTCGTCTGAACTGAAGTCACAGCTCTTTGGCTTGGCAAGTGTCGATCACCAAAGTCAAGACCTATACTATATAGAATTAGAACCGGTGACAAGTTGTCACCCTTTTCTAACATTCCACCGCAGCTCTGGTCTTCGCGCACATACCACACGCAAGAATGACGGAGAAATCCAAAACATCATGATATGTGTGCCAGCGCAAGATCAGGCCAGGAACCCTTCAGGTCAAATAGCCCCTTAATCTTCAGCCACCCGTCCGGATCCTCGTCCTCCCTCAACTCTCCAAACGCATCCACAGGAAACAGCCAAAACCCCAACGCCGGCCTCGGCGCCGCAGCCAGCACCTCCGGGCCGTCGAAGCGAGGGAGGCACGGGTTGAGCCCTGACGGCGTGCCAAAGCATCCCGCCGGAGGGCACCCACGACCCCAGTCCGGCCCGTCCGCCCACCCGTGAAACCACCACTGCAGCCTCAACCACTCAAAGTCCTCCTCATGAAGACACCGCCTTGCCTCCTCACGGCTGCGCACTTTGTCCTCCTTGTGCGTGCCGACCATGACGCGCACGTCGACCGCCGTGTCGAGATCACGCTCGGGATCGACACCGAGGCTGCGGAGGAGCCGGCGCCAGGCCAGCGGCTTCCCGCGCGGGTCGTGAATCCCGGCCCACACCTTCTCCAGGTCCCGCGAGATGTTGCGCGGGTCCCGGCGGGGCGTGTCAAAGAAGGTGAAGGCGGGAACGACGGGGTAGCCGTAGTTGAAGACGTGGGCGGTTCGGAAGGTCAGCACGTCGAGGCCGCGGCCGGCCGGGGTGACGTTTCGGAACCAGATGCTCTTGAGGCCTTTGACGGTGGCGCGGAATGCGGCGAGGGCGGTGGTGTCGATGTCGGTTAATTTGAGCGGGGTGGGGTCGGAGTCGGCGTCGTCGAGGACGATGTGTTGGAGACCGGTGCCTGAGGGGTCGTGGGCGCGGAGGTCGTGGAGGAAGTCGATGGTGGCTTTCCAGGAGGGTCCGGACGATATTTGGAGGTAGTCGTAGGAGAGGTTGAGGAGGAGGGCCGTCTTTTGGGTTCCGGTAGCGGATTTGAGGTGGCAGGGGAGGCTGACGGGGTAGAATGCTCTGGCGGCCTCTTGAGATTCGCGGGATACAGACATGAGTTCCGGGAGGAGACGGCAGCGGGCTTGGACTGTGACGCGGTAGTGGTCTCCCGTTACAGGGCGGCCCATGGAGTTGACGAGGGAGTATCTTGGAGTCTCATCGACACTTTTGCTTTCCACCTCTTCAACCGTGACGTGCAGCAGGCGGTTTCGCTGCAGAGCGTGTCGCCATATAAGCAGTCGAAGCTCGGTGGGAAGCTGAGAGAAGAGGTGAAAAGAGGCATCGCCGCATGCCGTCGGATCCGTGTTGAAGAGCTCGAGATGCGGGCGTCTTGGCAGGTCTTGTACATCTGGCGAGTGATTTAGATCTTCAAGAGACGCCATCGTATACACAAGACACTGGTTCCACAAGGCATGTCTTGGAGCTACAACCTCGAGAAGCTTTGAAAACTGGGTGAGGGGGATGCCGCCGTGAATTACGTACCGTCTTTAAGCGAGGGCTGAAATGCAGAGTCACCATTTGGCGTGGCGTTGGGGGGGGGGTGATGTCTCAGTTCGTCGGGCCGCAGCTGTTGGTGTGGTTCGTTCGCCTTACCTGCCGCTGCTGAGCTTCGCACTTACCCGAATAGGCAACAAGAAGCTCGAATCATGGAGTTCTGGTTCGCATTGGTTTGCATTTTTGGTCAGCAACTCAGATCCTACGCCAAGACGAATTGGGGGCTGGATCTTAAGCAAGACGAATCCTGAATAACGTGTTCTGCTTATCTCTTTGTTGATTAAGTCGTATTTCTATACATCACTCTCCTCAACAATTGTCATTGTTTTGGAGAAATTTCAATGGTTTAGCTTGATGTATTTGAGGGCGATGGAGATGTCAGTGTAGAAAAGCTGAGCATTCTCTTCAAGATAGGTATTGTCATTCAATCTTCCAGAAATACCATAGTTAAATGCTATGAGGATCGAGCACATAATCAATAACGAGCCCGCCTAGTATTTCGGTGTCTACGCGGCTATATCTCCTACCATGGCAATGATGAGCATAATATTGTCATCTGACTAAAGACGATAGTAGTTGGAAGCGACAATAATAAGACCGATAGTGACGACAACGACGGCAACGACGACGACGACGGCAACGACGACGACGACGACGACGACAATCTGACAACAATTACAACAACGATGTTTATAGTAGAGTATGAATAAGCCCAAAGAAAACTATTCGCTGTGGTATAGAAGATAGAGCCAGTCTCTACGCAATCCTCTTCGTTCTTCGAACTCGGCCCCGCCAGTTCACTTCATACCATCCATCAGACCTTCAACCCGCCGCTTTCCAACCCATCCCAGAGCTTCTCTGCGCCCTCCTTGTACTTTGGTATGAAGACTCCGTCACCCTGTGGCGGTTCGGCGTGGTAAAACGGCACAACCCGCTTCCTTCCCTTGACAACCTCCAGGATGGTTCCGTTCCCGTACTCGGGGTTCTCGCAGAGCTCAAGCATGCCCCGCGCAATCTCCTCGGGCTCGGTGAACAGCTTCGCGTCTTCCTCCTCCTCGGCCATATGCTTCTTATCGGGGTCCTCCCGCCACATTGGCGTCTGCATGACGTTAGAAATCTCAGAACGGAACGGCAAAAACCAAACAATCATACCATGACAGCCCCCGGCGCAACAGCGCTGCACCGAATCCCAACCCGATCCCTCATCTCACCCAGACTCCTCACAAAAGCGTGCAAACCATGCTTGCTCGCAAAATACAACGGCGTCCCGAACCCGAACGCGTGGCCCGCGATGCTGCTCACATGCACCAGACACCCGGGCCGGTGCGTCTGCGTCCAGTGCCCGATGGCGAGCTGGCTCAGCCGGATCGGGTGCGTCAGGTTGACGTCGATGACCGCGTACGTGCCCGGCTCCGCCGCCGCGGCGTCGCGCGACTTAGTGTCCGGGTTCGATGCCGTCTTGGGCGCGTGCCAGAAGGAGCTCCACGCCGGCTCGAAGATGCCCGCCCCGGGCACGACGATGTCGACGCGCGGGAAGGTGGCGAGCGCCGTGTCCCAGAGGCGGGAGAGCTGCGGCCAGGAGGCGACGTTGGTCTGCTGGAAGTGGGCTGTCGGACGGCTGCTGTCTGATGAGGATTGGGGAGAGTACTGCGAGACGAGGGAGGATGCCTCGGGGCGGAGGGCGAGGTCGCCTATGAGAACGGAGCAGCCGCGCTCGAGGAGAAGTTTGGCGAAGGCCAGGTTGATACCTTGGTGATGCGTGAGCTTTTTTTTCCCTTTTCTTTTCTGGTCTTGTGACGACTGAGTTGATGACTTACCTGACCCTGCACCAGTGATGACTGCATATTTCCCGGCTACGGATAACGACATCTTGGTTACAGATAAACCGAGTGCGATGAGGAGTTCAACAAGCCCAGGTGAGACGAGACCACGCCCCGACGCCCACCGGGCATCTCGGCCCTGAAATACGCCATGGCGCAATATGTCTCACAAGGTAAGGCTGCGAAGGAGGATTGTAGGTTGATCGCGGTAGCCGCCGCTGCGGGTATCTTCACCCGATGCATCACGGACATTGATCCGAAAAAGGGTACCCTTCGACCTCGGGGCGGGGGGTAAATGGGTCCGGACGTGGTTGACAGCGGGACGGAACCCCGCAGATGGATAGATCTCGCAGGACAGGGACCGGGGTTTCTTCATGCAGCGAGGTGACATTTGTGATGAACTTCTGCAATTGAATGGAGTGGTTTTGTATTGCCGGCTCTTTGTGCATTCTAGCTGTATCTTTGCAGTTATTTCACGCAGATTTCGTACCCTTCTCCTCGTCGGACACTCGTCTGGCTGACTCGCGCGAGGCGATGACGGCCTCCCGCCTCCGGTCGTTCTCGTTGTCCTCCGGCTTTCCTTCTCTTGTCGCCCACCCGTCGACGTATCTTAATGTTTCCCGATTCCACACTTTATTCATCAGGAACAGCCTGACTGGGACCAGAATGATGATGATGATAGGGAAGCCCGGGGCCGCCACGGTCAATGTGACTCCAAAAACGATGCCGGTGAGGATGATCTGCGAGATGGTATACATGTGAATACCCAGCCAGGACGCACCCTGGGGTAAAGCAGGAAGTTCCGATATGGGCGTGAGGAGGTGCCAGATTCTGTTGAGGATCGGGTTGACGGATAGCGACTGGTAGCCCATGAACATGAACAGCCCAGCGAGGACAGAGGTAGGCGTGAAGCCCAGGACGTGCTGAAAGGGTGGTGAGACAAAGAGCAAGATGCCTGCCGCTTGGATGAAGGGCGAGTATCTCTGTTCGTAGACCCGTATCAAGGGTTTCAATGGGGGTTCTTCGCCGGGCTCAGAGTTCGGGGCGGGGGGGTCTTCGACAACGGTGTGCATGAGAGACTCGGAGTGCAGCGGTGCCTGTGGCAGGAGCCCGTTTGCTGGCGGGATCCCGAGTATACCGCACATAATCGTCGTCGTGCCCAGAAGCATGATATCCCACGCGTAGCCCCCAGGCTTCTGGATGCCGTACCTCTTCGCCGTGCAGATGATGCTGCTGATCTCGTGGTCAAAGTAGAACAGTACCGTGATGATGATGCCCGGGATGATGGCGATGAAGATCCAGCCGATGGGGAGCTTCCAGAACTCGACAAAGAAGACGTCCCGGCTCGGCGACGACGGCCTGAAAGTCTTGGAGACCTCCAGCCTGTTGTGGTCGAGATGCGCCAGGTCGCCGACGTAGGGCATGCCGATGAAGAAGACGATGGAGATGGCGGCGGCGTACTCTGCGAGGCCCATGCGGACGTACCTGTGGAACAGCGGCTTCCACGACGGCGCCGTCGAGAGGAAGATGGCGAGGAGACAGGTGCCCACTGCGCCGATGATGGAGTAGAGAAAGGCCGCGAGCGAGACCGCGGCTTTGGTGCGCTCGAGCTCGCGGACGGCCTTATGGAAGTAAATTACGCTGTTGAGGAGGGAGAAGATGTCGGCGCTGAAGTCGGTGACGTATTGCATGGTGTAGTCATGGGCGTTGAAGATGGCGAGGAGGTAGTGCATCCAGCCAGAGTGGATGAGGGACCAGGCCATGAAGGGCAGGAAGGGGATCTGGAAATGTCAGTCACAGCCATAGACTTGGAATGGGAACGACGGGTCAAAATGACTGCGTCAAGGAGTGGACGCTACCTTGAAAGAGTTCTCGCATAGCGAGTAGATATTCTCTGCCAGAACCGAAAATGGACCAGTGACACCGAGGATAGTCAACGGCTGGGCCGAGAACCTGAGGACGCATTAGTACCACAACAGTTACAAGATTTCCCTCCAACTCACAAAGCAAAGATAATCCCACAGAGCCCCGTGCTAAACACAACCTCGATCGTCCCCCACGACTCTCCAGTCAGAACGTACAAGTCGCTGGCAAAGGTGATGCCGGGCAAAATGTTGGTGAAGAAGACGTAGATCGCACTGGCCAGCACGAGCTGGTTGAACACGGTCCAGTCTGATATGTATCGCAGTCTGAAGTTGAGAGAGTCCTCCTTCAGCAGCCTGAACGGTCTGAGCTTCCCGCTCTTGGCAAAGTATCCCCGCCATCTGCTCGGGGAACGCTCCTCTTGGCGAACGGAGGCGACTTCGGGTGACAGCTCTCGGTTCGCGGGAGAAATTGTTCTCTCTGAGGGAGCCTGTGTTCGCAACTCCGGAACTGGCGTGATGGCGTCGTCGTCGTTGGTCTGCCGCGCTGTGGCTGACGCCCGACGATCACCTTCGGGACTCATCTTGGAGGAGTTGGGTGTGCTGATGATGGTGGTGTTCACCGCAACTCCAGGCTGTCAACTCCAGATAAGAACAGCAGCAGGAGTTCAATAGTGCACGGCAGCAAAAGAAAGTGACGACATATCAAGCCGAGTCATTAGGCAAAGAGGAAAGAAAGAAGGTATTTTTGAAGAACTCAACACGCGTCTATCTTTAGCCCCAAACGCCCCGCGGCAAGTCACGAACCAAGAAACACCGCTTTTTCACTCATCGGTTGCGCGGCATACTTTTCCATAGTCTCGAAACATCCAGGGCGTCCAAGGCAGGCCCTTGATCAGTGCCCAACAAGCGACAAAACTCAAAAAAACGGCTTCAATTCAAGCGCTCTGCAACAAATCGAACGCCGCCCGTCCCCCACGTGGATTCTCAACCGTCATTGGCCAAGCCTTGGCACAGGTGGAGACTAGTTCCTCCGAAGCTCTCGGATCCGGCACAGCTTCCCTGACGTCACCGCCGCAGGGTGCAGGGGCCCAGCTTCAGTGCCCCTCCAACCTTTACCAGATAAAACCCCGCCGGCCAATCAATTGTGGCGCATTCGATGAGGCTGCGCGACCGGTGCGCTGTCAGGCTGAAAAGAAATTTGCGACCAAATTTCCCACCCTGCGCTTCAAGGGGAAGAGAAAAGCGAACAGCTCCATCAACGCCCAACTCACTCCCGAACCAAAAAAAGGGACCGCTCATGAATTTGAGTCGCAGAACAACAATGATTACTCACCCGCGCTAGATCCACTCAATCACAGGCCATCGCGCCCAACCCCGGCGCACCGACAAACCTCTCCCAAGATGCTTCCGACCCTCGCTCGCCGGAGCACCACCACCGTCGCCGCCGCCGCCGCGACCGGCGCCTTCTCGCCCCGCACCCGCTTCGACGTCTCCGATTCCATCCCCCGCTCTTACTACCTCGGTCACCACCACGCCGCCCTCCGCGACATCTCCTCCCGCCTCAGCGAGGTCGGCCTCGTCCTCGAGTGCCGCGACTACCGCGTTCCTATCACCTCCTGGAACCCGATCCTCGACCGCGCCATCGCCGGCCGCGAGCGCATCGTCGTCTACACCCACCGCGACCTCGGCACCGACAGCCCCCGCGAGATCGAGCAGGCGCTGCGCCGCTTCCACCGCGGCCAGACCGCCGCCGGCGGCACCCCGCAGCGCGCCGTCTTCTGGCGCAAGGACGACGGCGCGAGCACAAAGACCCTGCTGAGCGAGATCCGCCATGTCGCGCAGGGCATCGACAGCCTGACGGGCGTGCGCGCGCTCGTCGTCGGCATGCCCAACGTCGGCAAAAGCACCCTGCTGAACAAGCTGCGCAAGCACGGCATGCAGAAGAAGCCGTCCGTCGCAAGGGTCGGCGCGCAGCCCGGCGTGACGCGCAAGCTGTCCTCCCCCGTGCGCATCCTCGACTCCGAGAAGGACGGCGGCGCGGGGCTCGGCGAGGGCGTGTTCGTCCTCGACACGCCCGGAGTCTTCATGCCGTACGTGTCCGAGGCCGAGAGTATGGTCAAGCTTGCGCTGGTAGGGTCTGTGAAGGACGACCGCATCCCGATGGTGATTCTTGCAGATTACCTTCTCTACCGGATGAACCTCGCCGACCCCAGTGTGTACGCGAAATACAGCGATCCAACGAACGAGGTCAACGATTTCCTACAAGGGGTAGCGAGCAAGACGGGCAAGTTGAAGAGCGGCGGAGAGGCCAATGCGGAGAGTGCGGCAGATTGGATAGTCAAGCAATGGAGAGTTGGCCAACTGGGCAAGGTCGTTTTGGACGATGTCAACGACGAGGCTTTCAGGGAGAAGGAGTTAGAAAAGGCCGGACAAGGCCCCGTGAGCATGAGCCAGGCGCGCAAGCGGGAGAAAGAGGCCAGGAAGGACAGAGCACTCAACAAAACCAAAGCCGTGTAAAATTCAAGGAGAGTAAATTTTGAAGAGGAGGACGACGACCTATAGAGATACCCCGCACTCTGTATATCATACATGGGAAAAAAGAAACATGAGGATAAATGAGGGTAATGTGTACATTAGAAGATGCGCCAAGTTCATGTCGAAACGTCGCTGAATATAGGCCTGTAAACCCCGACACAGCGCGAAGCCGTCACTCATACCCATCGAACATTCGCATCTGTCTGAGTATCCGACATTCATCCCCAGGCCCACCAGTCACAACCAAACCCGTAACTAGTACGTACACTCAATTCTGTAGCAATAATGGCCATTTTGAAAACCCTATGCTCCGATCACTCTCGCCATCCCAGGGACCTTAACGCCAGAAGCAATAAACCCAAACAACGAAAAAATCAAAAACAAAAAAAACATGTTTACCGTCGGATGCCACCGTCGGATAATCTCTGGTATCATACGCCGAAACCAACCGCAGCCACTGTGTCGCTTTCGAGCAATGGCTCGCATATATAGAGAACAGGGAAACAAACGCCAGAAACCTAGAGGCTACTCGTCAAGGCGCATACTGCTTTTGCCAACGAAGTAGGTCCCGGGTTAGAACGTCCATCATTTCCACACAGTTTAAAGCCTTAAACTCCTTAGACTCGGAATCGTTTTCGCTGGACGACCCGTTCGCGACAGCGGAGTCCTTTGCTTCTGTGCTTGCAGCGCCGTTGACGCTGATCTTTGGTGCTTCTGGCGCGGTTGTCGCGCGCGGGCTGTGTTGCTGAGAGCTGTTTTGGCTGCTTCGTGACCCTGGTAGCGCTTCTCCCGCCAGCTCCACTTGCGTCTTGGAGATGAAGTCGAGAAAAGCTGTCACTCTTCGCTTCATCTCGTTCATAGACACCTTGCTCTGGGTGCTGTGGGCCTTGTGCTTAGATCCATGATGCTTAGACTGGTCCGCGCCAGAGTGTTTGCTGACTCCAGCGCCGGTATGGTCGTCGTGATTCCGCGCAATGTCTCTGGACATCGAACGCGCAGGCGTATCTTCATGTTCGTCTCGATCCTTCGTATACTGGTTTCGGCCCTTGCCACGTTTCTGATTGTTGCGACTCGACTTCTTGTGCGTGCTGCCAGTGGGTGCCGGGTTCGCCGGCGGGGTATCGGGGGTCGGCGCAGACGACGGAGGCGCTTCAACCGGGGCAGGAGGCTCCGTTGTTGGCTTCACAATAGGTTTTGCGGACGCCAGAAGGACTTCTTCCGACGGATCTGAATCTGTGGCCACATGAGCTTCAGGCTCCTTGACGACACCCGCAGTGGTAGTGGTAGTAGTACCCTCCGCCCTTCTGCGATCCGCACGACCCTTTCTGCTTTTGGCGGCCTCAGCACGTTGACGGTCGCGCTCTTCACGCTCCGATCTCTCTCGCTGATTGCGGGCGCCGCGAGCCTTCTTCTGTCCGTTACGAGTGATTGATTCCTCCTCTGACTCGTCTTCAATTGCTTGTGTTTTTTCGGGGGGCGGCGACATTGAAGGAGAGCTTGTTCGTTGCCTCTTCAGACTTGCGAGATTTCTAAAACCGTTAGGAGACGCCAAACAACAACCCAATTGAGCACTTACTCCTCACTGCCGCTGCGGCCACGCTTCGGTCGGCGCGTTTCCGGCTGGTCAGGAACAGCCTCTTCTTTGCTGGCCTCGATGGCTCTTCGTAATTGTTCATCCTCGTCGTATGCAGCGTCCCGGCTGTTCATGGTCGATCTTCGCTTCTGAGCTTGTGTTGCTGACGAGGCTCGGCCATTTTTGCTCGTCTCCTTGGGTGAGCGGGTGCCGTCTTTGACTAGGGAAGCAGCTCGGGACGTCGCGCGTGATGGACGGTTGAGTGGAAGGTAATTTGAGTAGCGTTGTCTGTACGGTACGACATTAGTATGCTAAAAGAAGGGTGAAATGGGTGGGCTGCCAGAGGATCTCTCAAGGCCAGTGACGCGGCCCACGCAGGACTGTCAATCACACCAGCATAGAGAGCACTGTTCGGTGTGAGAAGGTCGTCTGGAAAACTTACCCATTGCTTGCAGTGTGAATCTTGTGTAGGTCATTCCGACACTTCTCGCAGAAGTACTCGTCGGGAGAGCTCTCTTCGGTGAAAATACCGACGCAAGCACCATGTTGCCAGACCTTGCACACATCGCACTGGACGAACAAACCAGAGACCTCGTCTGACAGCTCGATGCTAGAGAAGAAGTCTGCCTCCGGGTTGTGCTTTCCGTGCTTGGAGTCCTCCTCGAAGGGCGGAGGACCCGGGTATTCATCGAAGCCGCAGACGCAGCGCACCGACTCGTCGTCCTCCTGGACGTCGTCGCTTCCGGTGGCCATGTCGTAGGGATCAATACGAGACTTGTCTCGGGCGTCCTCTTGGGCGCGGGTCCGACGTCGTGAGGGAAGTGCGTCCTCGAGGTCCTCGGGGGGCTCTGAGGAGAGCGAGGCGCTCGGTGTGGATTTTGCGGAAGAGGTCTTGTTGAGAGATCTTGTATTCCTCTCGCCGCGGCTGGAGAGACTCGACGTAGTCGACGACTGTTGTGATTGAGAGACTGTATTGCCTCGGGCTCGTGAAGATCGTCGAGGCGAGGGGGGTGCCATTGAGGCAGCGCGGCGGGAAGGCGGAGGGGAGGAGAAACGAACGGGGGAGGGATTCGGAGGAGGGAGGGAGGGAGGTCGGCAGGAGGTTGACAGATGAGAGGCGGTTGTCGCAATGTCCAAGGCAAGGTACGAAGGAGAGAATTGAGGTGTCGAGGTAAGGAGGAGAGAGAGGAGCGAGTGGGCAGAGAGCGGGTGGGTTGTTGTGGTGGTTCGGATGGGAGGGCAGTCGATCGAGCGAGAGTGGAAGAAATGGTTTGGTTCGCGACTCGCAGGTAGGTCAGGCTACTGAGAAGGGAGGACTCGGGTACTCCAGCAAGACTTTTTCGGGGATTGAACAGTTCGCATGTCTAACAGTTGAGGACAATGTAAAATCATGTCGTGACGGGTCGGGAAAAGAGAGGCCGGAGTGCGGAGTGGGAAGACGAGAGAAAAGAGTGCGCCCTGGAAGACTGGTTCTGGTTCTGGCTCTCTGGGCGAAGGAAATGGGTAGGCGACTGGCAGCACGCTTCGGGGTTGCAAAGTGCGTTACGGTGGGTGCGCCGCCTCTTTCGCTCTGGCCTGCAGGAGCTGCTGCCCTCCGAGCAACAGGGAAAAGGCAGCTTTGCGGGGCTGGGCCTCTGGTTGGTGCAGTTGTGCTGCATAAGTAGAGCATAACGGATGGATAACGTGGGTAAAGTCTGACAGTTATGCATCTGTCGGAAAAACTCAGGGAGCTCGACTGCCTAACGTGCAGACTAGGACGTAGGGCGAGGTACATGAGACTTCGAATGGCACTGTGCATATCCCACAAATCAAGCAGTATCCAGGGCAGAGTGTCGGATTAAGTTGCGGTGCTCAGAACATGACTGGTCGGTAGGTGACCTCCAGTCTCCATCTGCTGTCACCACGGCAGGGATTTTCTTCCGAAGGACCCTCAAAAAAAAACAATGAGAAAGACGACACGGACAGCACAATCCACGATTCGATTTCCGCCTGTCCCATCCAGTCGTGTAGCCCCCCCGCCTCCCAGAAGCTCCCGTCACTGCTACATCACAGTTCGTTATTCTTCCCACTTCGACAGTGCTCGTCTAATCTTGACATCAATTGCTTTTATGCAGCAACGTCCCTCGTCTGTAGCGAGCTCTACCTTAGCGAGTCCAGCTGCTGCGAGTATTGCTATGCAGCACAGCATGCCTACCTATTACCTACCTAATGCACAGCACACAGTGCGTCAATGCAGCGTTCCCCCTCATCCCGCACCACAGACAGCGCCCCAAGACCAGGATTCATCCTCGACCTTCCACGTCTATTCACCACCGCAACCACCACCCGACCACCACATCATTCATTCCCGTCCGCTGTGACTGCGCTTGCCCCAGCCCCCGGCGCCCCGTCCGCAGCGGAGCCCTGGCCTGCTTATCTAATGCGTTTCGAGCAATGGCCCTGGTTAACCTACCTACGTCTCCTAATCACACACCAGACATTATCAAATGTTGTCATTAGCAATCAAAGCTGGGGTTTTATACAACATTGGCTCTTTCGCAATCCTCCGAGTGCTTGCTGTTGCTTTGCTGCCGCCCTTGCATCGCCATCACCCTGTCTGTTCGACTGCGTTCTCTGCCTTCTCGAGCTCTTGCCTGCTCCAAAGGCGCCTTCGGAGCAACCCCAGCCGATTTCTGGTGGACCGAGTTGGTATGCCCGCTCCCCTCTCGAGTCTGCGAGCTCCGCCCGCACTTTGTGCCCAAACTTGAGGCTCTTTTTTGCGCCGCACTCCTTTGACTTGACCGAGAGAAGCGAGACTAGTCGAAACTGCTTCTGCTGCGTTTGCTGGACATTGTTTGCTTGGCGGGGCATGGGACCTGATCACTGTTGCGGACATTTGCTGATGGTTGGGCAAACTCAGGAATCAAGGGTTACGAGCTCGTCCTTCCGCCTATAATTCGAATCCTCCACCCCCGATCCTCACCTCACCCAACCCGACCGCCGTCTGTAATCGTTCTGGCGACACTGCCCCAACTTCTTCGCGAACCCAAGCTCTCGTCCCTTTCGTGAATACTCTTGTGTGCGGCGTTTGTCTTGGATGGCTCGTAGCATGAGGTGTTATGGGTACGCCTTGCTCCCCTCGAACCTCCGCCATACCCTTGCCACTTCCCATCCCCACCAGCGCCCACGCCCTGCGCCAGGGCTCAGTCTCCGTCAGGCATCATAAGCGTTGACGTCTGTTCTGGTGCTTTGGGAGCTGGCTGTGATGCGTCGACGAGGCCTTGGTCTAGAGCTCGCTGCTCTAGGCTTCATTACCCGACAAGAGCATATGCTAATCTCACGTTCGATCATTGCCACAGGTCATAATCGAACAATGTCTCCCGAAAGCGTTTCCTCCCTCTTTCCCCAGAGGCCGATTCGTCCCCTCCCGAAGCGCCGACTACGCGAACGCCTGTCGCCTGATGTCGCCGACTCCATCGAGTACCCTCCGGCGAACCAGAACTCTAGTCCTCTCTTTTACTACCCCAGTATTCCGCGAGATGAAGTTCCGTCTAGGTCAGGGGGCTTGAACGGTATGGGCAGGAGTAGCCTAGGCTACGAGATTAGCCCAAAGGTTCATGCGGGGAACGGGGAGAGCGGTGAGGAAGACATGGCGTTGAACAGCAGCAAGATTGTTCGTCGTTCACAGCCAGACATCCTCAATCGCGCTTCGGCCCTGCCTCCGAAACTCGAGCAGTCAAAACATTCAAATCCCCAGCCCCCACCGTCTACGGCATCGTCTGCCGACGGATACGAGTCGTTCGAAAACACAAACAACAAGAAGAAAAGAAAGATACCAACGGCGGGGGATTCTGCGCTCTCCGGCACGCACTCGCTAGCTGACATTGGCTCCATGAGCATTTCGGCAGCAACATCCCCCTCCAACGAGCACAGCGAGCTAGGAGGGTCAGCATCGCCATCATACTATGGGGCCGGAAACTTCGTCACAAACAACCAAGGTATATCTGGGCCGGGGAGGGGCAGATTTGGTCGATCAAGAAATGGTAGAAGTCCGCTGGGAACTCTGTCCGACGCACCGAATAGTTGGGTGGGAAGAGGGCCGAAGTACCGGCCGCCTCAATGGGCAACTTCAAGTAAGTCCTTAGCTCCTGTTCACTATGCTGTTTTGCTGTGTGTCTTCTGCTGCTGCTGCTGCTGCTGCGAAGAGCTGGCGGTCTGTCAAAGGAGATGCATGCAAGCTCTGGCGGGGTCCTGCACATCATGCGGGACAGTTCTTTGAGAGGCATGGAGTTTGAATATCACGGCTACCTCCAGCTTGATATCTCTGTCTCGCTCAAATGCAAGCACCCACCACGACAAACGGAAGGCACACACCTACCTTACTTCCACCCTCCATCTCTGCCCTTTTAAGAAATTTCTCTTCCGCATCCCATACATTCGCAAACAAATCGCTGACAATCGTTCCCCAAGGCGAAAACCCTGGTATCATTTCGAGCGCCATCGCAAACGCCGAGAAGCTCCCATCCACACCCGGTCAAGAGAACGTCAGTCTTTTACAGCAGCATTCATCTAGCGTCAAATCCAGCCCGACTGCCACGCAGTTCACCTTTACCTGCGACTCTCCGGTTCCCAAGCCACAGTGGCCAGGAACTGATCCATTAGGTTCACACGGCTCGCTCCCAGGTTACGGCAACAAATTCAGGCAAGCTTCAATGGCGACCCAGACCCTAGACGCCGCGAGCTCGATCGCTGCACCTCCTGCGCCGGCACCAGCCGGCAAGGGAGGCGCGCAGCCTGGCAAGAAGAAGAAGAGCCGTCGCCGCCAAGAGAAGGAGCTTAGGTTGGCAGCCAAGCACCGCCGTCAAGAAGCTGAATACCGGTACATCAACAACCCACCCAAGCCGGAGGATATGTGGATTTGCGAATTCTGCGAGTACGAGCGCATCTTTGGCGAGCCGCCTTACGCCCTGATCAAGCAATATGAGATCAAGGACCAGAAAGCTCGCAGAAAAGAGGCGGAGCGGAAGCGGCTGCTGGAGAAGGCCAAGGCCAAGAGCCGAAAGGCCAAGAAGGCAACCAAATCCCCCGGTAAGACGGCATCGCCTCAGAGCCAGCAGCAGGCCGGCTCAGCTGATGTGCCGGCGGGACACACAACCAATCCTGGCTTCACCACCGACGAATACATTGAGGATATTGAGGGAGATAATTTCGATGACTCATACTCTCAAGACGATCCACCGATGTTACTGAGCGACGATCCGGATGACCCATGTCGCGATCCCGATTGCAACGACTGTCATGGAGCGTTCGAGGATTTGGACGATCCCGGCGACGAACATGAACCCGGAGACGAACCTGGTGATGAACTCGGCAAGGATTCATATTCACCATCATAAGCTTATCCATAGTGTGGATTCTGGATACCTGAGAAGCTCAGCCCTGGAGCTGGCCCTCTCCTCTGCTTCTTACATTTTGCATTAACTACGGCGGCATTTCTTGCGCACCGGCTCGGCAGAACACTGGCAACCCTATTTCGGTCGTTGACTTGGATATCGGCCCAGCCCTTGCCTCAAGAATAAAGCAAGCGATACGGTTCATATACCAAACAAACTGCCGACAGCAACAAGATTCCCTTTTCGAAATCCAAAACAACAAAAAAAGCCAGACGTCGTTGCGCACTCTGACAACTGCAGAAGTGGCGCAAATACAAAATAGAGATGCCAGTCGAGGTCCAAGACACTCTTTCTGGGGTGTTGGGAGTATGCAGAGAGATGATCTTGGGAACTCATTTGGGCCTGGGCATGAGATGTACAGATTATTCTGTGAAGGAATCTAGATGGGTAACGCTCAGTAGGAGGTTACGAGAGAGTTTCATCAAGATGGTTGTTAGGGTGCTATGAAGACCAACACAGCATTAGCTAGCAGAATCCACCACACTCTGATAACCCGATCAAAACAGTGAAACTTGATCTTCTCTGTTCAACTTCGTCGTCGTCTACATTGTTGATTCTCACGCTGTCCATCGCCATCCGCAAGTAGATGATAGAGCAGGTGCCAGCGAAGGGAGCTCCGAGAAGAGGCATGACGTAATTGACTGGGGCACTGACTTGTGGCTGGTCTGGGCTCTTTCGACCTTATTCATAAGCGGGACGGGAGACTGACCCCTCGGCCTCTTCCGCCTCGGCAGGACCGTAATCCCGTCCTCATCGCCAATTCATCGTCCAATCCCACACGACAAAGCTGCTTCGTGGCTTGCATATCTTGTTGTTATTCAACGATCGAACAGAGTTTAGCATCAATTCTAGTAACGGCGGGCGTCCCGGAGGCTCCATGACCTTGCGTTTGAGATCAGAGATGGAACCGCGATTAAAAAGACGGTTTCTTTCAGAAATGATCGTATTGAAATGACTTGTCCGACCGGAGGAGCACAGCGCAAGACCGGAGGCTGCGCTACCGTAGTTTCCGACCAAGCTACTGCGTCTGCGCCAGGAATGGAGGTCTTTCGGAGGATGTGGAAGCCAGCGCAGGTAGGTAGCTGGCAGGTCATTCCCATTCCCGTCTTCCTCGCCGCCGATCAGTGCGGTTGGCGGAGCATGCATAGACCTTGGAGTCGAGTGTTTGCCAGTGTTCGCCAGTGACGTTTCTTCGGGCTGTCTTTCCGGAGGGACCCATCCGGAGCTGCGGTGACAAGTTGAGTTGGATGGTGGTGCGTTTGTCGCGTGATGGGCCCTGATACAGACCTCTGCCACGCATTTCCATTAGAGTCCAGACGCAGGCAGGGAGCTCCTCAAGCTTTCTCAGACCTCGATCTCCGCCAGTGCCGGTCCGCGTATGCCGTCTGCTGCGGCCGCGGGAAGTGTTGCGCGTTGCTGCCTACCACCTGCTCGAAGTCTCTCGCTCAACTGGATGGGATGGATGGATGGCCAGGCCAGGGGTGGGGGAAAGGCACGAAAGCTTCGCTGTCAGCCAGGCCTGAAACAACCCTGTCCTGTCCACCGCAGCCCCAAGTTTCTGTGAGACGTCGATCAACTACTCCACACGAGTTCGGCACTCAGAACTCTGTCTGTGATGGGCGGCGGTATCTTGCAGGAGGCCCTCTGAGCGGGTTGGGTGAGGGCCGATTTGACTCAGAATGAGCTGGATCATCACCCGCAACTCGTGGCTATCTTACTTTGACCTGAATGCTACAACCGCTATGGGGATCACGGACGCAGACACGACAGAGAACACAGGTGCAGACGACCACAGCTCTACAGATGCGGTCTCTTCATTGTTGTGTATGGTTTGTGCTTCCCGCGATCTGCTGCTGTCGTGGCCCCCCAAA
Organism: Colletotrichum siamense; assembly: GCF_013390195.1. Classification (NCBI taxonomy): domain Eukaryota; kingdom Fungi; phylum Ascomycota; class Sordariomycetes; order Glomerellales; family Glomerellaceae; genus Colletotrichum; species Colletotrichum siamense. The sequence goes on from NW_023501021.1 coordinate 2,762,508, forward strand.
GGCTCTCGCCCAGAGACGGCTCATTGAGATGCGGCAACGCAGACCAAGGCCATCCTGTCTCTAGCTTAGGCCGGAAGTCTGTCTTCAAAGCAGCCAATCTTTGCGAAACACAGGGTGCCAGGTCAGAGAAGCTGTCACAATTGCGCAGCAGTAGCAACATGGCCAGCAAGCAGGCAATGCATGGCCCGTGGGATTGGCACCCTCGATTCAGTGGAGCCAGGCCAGACCCGGCGTGGTGTCATCCCAAAACAGAAAGGCGGCTCAGGCGAAACAAGGGTGCCTCCAGAAAGGAAGCGCGGTAAGGTGCATTGGGCAGGCCGTGGGTGCAGATGCCAGGCGTCCGCCGCCGCTAGTGCTCTGGATGTTGCTGCCGCTGCTGCACCTTGCACAGCTGGGCTGGGCCGCTGCAATCACTGGGAAAGAATGGGGATGAAAATGGAATGAAAGCAGCCCCGTAGGTACAAATTACTGTAGGAAAAAAAACTGCTTAGTGTACGCACTGGCCAGCGCCCCCATCGTGGCTGAACCCGACTCACCTCTTCCGTCATCATCCCATCCACTTCATGGATCCCATCCACCTCCCATCCCATCCTTTTCCTCTCCTGCAGAGGAGCCTATCCACCATCTCTTTCCACCCCCAGCTACCTTTTCCCCGACATCACCAGGTCTAATCTACCGCGGCCTCCGTTTTCCCGCACTTACTCGACCCTTCCCCCGCTCCGAGTTCTTTCTTCTTTTGTTCTTCTTTTAATCATTTCCTTCCCACATATTTGACTCCATCAACCCTTATTCCATGCGACCTGTTACCGAACCATCACAGGCCTTGCGCCGTTGATCGACAACCAGAGACACGCAAACATGTTTGGCGGTTCTAGGAGGCACCGGCAAGCCAATCAGGTAAGTCACCACACTGCCAACTCTTGCTTGTATTTGATGTCTTGACCGCGATCCTTCACGATGCGGCTGTTGAGATCACGACCGCGCCGCATACCCCTGGATCCTCGCTCGGCGATGTCGCATCTGATTTTAACTAACCCGGGCCCGTAGCCATTGACTGCCGCAACAGCAAATCCCAGTGCGGCCACCGCAGCCGCATCAGCGTTCGCGCGTCGCGCATCCTCGTCATCCCTCTCATCCGCCGCCGCCGCCGCCGCCCTCCGCGCAAGACCCACGACACCCATCAACGTCGCCGAAGTTCAGACGAAGCGGACTCAGAAGCGCAGCACATCCGTGTCGTCGCACGGCAGCCAGGACACCCGACGAAGCCTGCATAGGTCCCCTAGCCAGGGCTCTATGAGCGAGAGGACTTTCCGCTCGCCGTCACCACACCGAACCCCGGCGCCCGCGGAGGATGCGCCGCCGGTCCCGACCATTCCGGACGACATGCGGTCAAACGGCGGGAAGTCGACCCACACCAGGTCGACGAGCCTACAGATGCAGCCGTTTCGTGTTGCGAGTCAGAAGCAAAAGGAGGGTGGCTCGTGGTTTGGAGCCGCAACGGAGGGGAATTTGGCCAACGTCAGGACATCAGACGCTCCGATGCGCGTTGCTTCACCAGAGTCCCGACCGGGAGCTGTAAGCCCAACTTCTTCTGTCAACTTTTCCTATCCGAGGGGGCTGCATGCCGCATCACCCCCACCATCGCCGGCCGTCGAGAGCATTAGAATGACAAGTAGCCAGCGACTTGCCTCGCCCCGCCGAACAGAGTCAGTGGCCTCCCGGTCATCCGTCTCAGAACAACCACTCGTATACGATCCCAACTCGCGGAGGATGGTGCCCAACGTGAATCTGTTGGCCAAGGAGCAAAGCGTTCGTGATGCGTCGGAGAAATCGCCTAAGAAGAAGAAACCTCAACAGCAAGGATTGGCTAGGAGTGGTTCCCACCTCGCCAAAGGTACAATGAGTAGAACTCACGGTGTTGCAGTGGAGCGCGAGGAGCCTGCCACGAGGCAGCGCGAACAACCTCAAGCTCGAGCTCAGGCGACCACTCCTGAGCCAAAGGCGTCACAAACCCAGCTCCCGGCTAGTGAGACAGTGCAGCCAAACCCAGCGCCATCACTTGTAGACGAGAAAGCACCAATGGACGGATCTCATTCTCCGCCAAATGGGCCAGCACCTGATATTCGCAGCCAACAACCAGCGACTGCCAGCCCTGAGACCACTCAAGCGGCCCCAGAAGTAGAACCCGAACAGCAGGCGCGACATAGTGACGGCGCCACCAATCTCCCGCGTTCTGAGCCGCGGCAAGGTGTCCCTATCTTAGCAAGAAAGCCATCAACGGTCCAGGAAGAATCAGATGAAGACCTGCTGAACTCAGAAGACGAAGATGACCAATCTGCAGCGCAGCAAGACGTTGCTAATGTCCTCGACGCAGTGCCCGTCCGATCCTCCGGCCCTCCCAAGCAACCATCTCTGTCTTCTGAGAGCACGTTTGTCGAGTCTCAAGTCTCCTCGTCCCAGAGGCAGCCGAGTCCACCAGAGCTTAGGCAGCATGGGAGCGTCAGAAATGCCCGAGCTCATTCCAGCAGTCCAGCGAGATCAGCGCGCTTTGCATTGGGAGCAGATCAACTACTCATCAGGCATGAGCCTCCCGCAAGATCAGTCTCACCTCGGAAATCCGCCTTGAAGCACTCGGCTAGTCCTTCCAGGGGAGCTTCGCCGACGGACGAGAGCTCTGAAGCTTCAGGTCCTAGTCGGTATGGTAGTGAGGTCACAGCCATTGAGGGTCAAGTAGCACGCAAGAAGAGCGTACGTGTCAGCTTTGACGACGAAAACACCAAGGTCGTAGGACAGTCTGCTGCCAAACCGGAGTTTGACTCGCCCGTCCCTCCTAGTCCCCAGACGAAGAGACATTGGTACAGCCATTTGGGTCGAAATCGGAAGAAGGATGCGATTTCCTTGGATGATGACGAAGTCATGAAACCTCGTCCAGCGTTGCCATCATTTGGCAGTGTGCGCGACAAGAAGCTCAGAGAGCCCGAGGAACGGCCACTCGTTCGGCCCGTTGAACCACCGTCTTCCCCATCTGCTCACGATACATCTGCAACTTACGACTCCGACAACGAAGAACCCTCGGCTCCTCTCGGCGCGGCTACTGATCACAATGTCGGCGCGATCTTGAATCAGGAACAGACGGCCAGAAACGCGGCGAACATCTCGAGGTTCCGGGAGCCGTTGCCACCCGTGGTGACATCCATGGAAGGCAACGGCTACTACTCGCCCAGCTCCTCCAGTTCTGAGGACGAGGAGGAGCATGAGATCGTGAAAGAACCAGAACCAACACTACCTCCTGAGCAAGTCAAGGAAGAGATAGTTGCTGCTCACCCTGAAATAACTCACGACGAACCCGTTTCACTTACAGCGCTTGTTGACCAAAAGCAGCCAGAGGGCAAGCACGAGGTAGAACATGTTCCCGCCATCTCTGTTATTCAACCTACCCCTACTCCCAAGGAGGCAGCCCCTAACGGCTCGGTGAATGCCTCTGGATCCGGGTACTTTGATGTTCCCGGAGGTTTCCCGGAAGATGAGAGCGACGATAACGCAGTCACCATCCAAGGTCGACCAGAGTCATCGGATCCCAAAAAACCCGTTGATGAGCCGGCACCAGCGCCAAGGACAGAGCGATCCATTGCGTTCGCTCCATCTGCGCAAAAGACCACGTATGAACCATTGGTGGAGGAGACCGAGTCGTCAGAGGGCGACAGCATTTACAGCGATGCATACGAGGACCTATCAGAAGTCGAAGGGGACGGGTTCATGTCTTTGGATGCCGTCATCACAACTCCAATTCCCAACAAGGTTTCGCAGAAGCTTTACGAAAAGGTTCTGGTTACACCACCTAAGGATTCGTCCAAGGACTCGCAGGCCAGTGATTCTCCCCCTGGACCAGAGCCCACCCGAGCCGCTGGCCAACCCGAGGACGAATGGGAAAAGGCTAAGCAATACTGGCGGGGCCTGACCAGCGACAAGCGCAAACAACTCGAAAGGGAGGCGTTTGAAGAGGCAGGAGTTGATGGCGATCTTGAAGAAGTCATTCAGCCCAAGAAGGTGAGGAGGAAAAAGTCGGTTCGTCGAAGCGATGGAGCTGCAGAAGAGCAGGCGGCAACAAATCCTGAAAGAGTGTATCAGATTCAGCCTGGCACCAAGGCCGCTGATGAGGACGAACCACCATCACCCATGCGTAAGACGCTTCGCGGTCGACAGCCACAGGAGACGAACGGAAATGGAAATGGCAAGCTCCAGAAAACAATGAGAGGAGCAAAACCTCAGCAAGCATCAGCAGGCGGTATGGGCATGCGAAAGACTCTGCGGTCTGATGCCCCAACGCCCTCTCAACCTGTCGATCAGCAACAGCTCGGTGGAGGAGGCATGCGGAAGTCTATGAGACAGAATGGCTCCTCCGCGGGCCCAGGTCCTCAGCCGCGTGTCGCTGCTGCACCTGCCAGCCGTCCTCTTTCGACTCAAGGCCCACCAAGACGCGAGTCTGATGAGAAACGCTCCAAGCATGCCTCGATTGACGGATCGATGACCAGCACCGAGATGGCAAAGGCCATGCAAGCCAACTTACGGCGACGTGCGTCAGACTCGAGTGAGAGCAGTTTTCGACGTTCACGGCCTCAGCGTAATGGCCTTGGATTTAGAAAGTCCATGCGTTCGAATGATGTGCCGGAGTCAGGGGCCACGGGTAGGAACTCACGCTTCAGCCTTCGGTCCGCCTCACCACCCGGCTCGCCCCGCTCGCCACCGGTTACGATGGGCAACAGAATGACGATGCGTACAATGCGTCGGGATTCCAGTGAGAGCAGCACAAAACGCCTGAGCCTTCTCTCGTTTGGGGGCAAGAAGTCTGCCAAGGAGACTACAAAGCCCGGCAAGAAGAGCCGATTTGGAGACTCAAGCGACGAGGATGACGCTGGGCCGTCTGCTTTCCGCAGTCGCTTTGCCGACTCCAGTGATGAAGATGAGAGAATGCCTTCCAAGTCTGCCTCGCAGACTATGCCCAAAACGATGCGAACTTCGAGCTCCGCCGCGGCTGCTGCCATGAAGATGCCTCCCCCACGCTACGATGAGAAGGGCGAAGAATCGCCAGACCTTCCGGACAGCAGTGACGAGGAGGTCGCGCCGCCTCCGGCCCCAGTGCAACCACAGAAGCCGGTCTCTCAGAGAAAGATCTCAGGCGCTAGTGGTCGCCTCATTAAGTCTCAGTCAGACGGTCACGGGCTGCAGCGGTCTGGCTCTGGTCGCGGAGCGCTAATGGAGTCTTCGACAGCGCCTGCCGTGGGCACGCAAGTGATGGCTCGACCCACGCAGCATCGTAGAGGTAGCCTCCTCTCTGTGCTCCGCCGCAAGAAGGACACCGACATGGGCAAGATCTCGCGTCCTTCTCACGGCGAGAGCGGGGCAAGGATGGACACCAAGCTTGAGCGCAGCCCCGACGAGATCTCGGCTCTGCGCAGCGGCACCATATCACCCAGACTGCAGAAGCAGATGGAGAACTGGCCACTCGTCGAGGAGACGATCGACGATGAGAAGAGGCCAATGACCTCGGATGGCACTAAGCCGATGGACGCCTCGCGACCCGTGTTTGCGCCGCGTCGTAGCACGAATCAGGTGCTTATGGCGGGCCGTCCCGGTGAGCTGGACACCACACAGCTCGAGGGCACCCGCAAGAAGAAGAAGTTTGGCACGCTCCGTCGCATGTTCAAATTAGATGACTAGGCGTCTTTTTCATGCCACGCCTAATAACCACCACCATCGCCCAGCCTAGGGCAACTGCTTTCTCCTTTCACACGCTACAATCACAACAGACCTCATCTGGCACCGGTCTGATAATCTACATAATCTGAGCTACAAACGACGCTCCTTTCTTCATCTGTCACCTCACAACAATAACACAGCAGGCGTTTCAGGGGCTTTGATAGAACACATATCTCTGCAGGCAACATCATGGCCCTCGCGGAAGGCATACCCAAGCACAAAAGACCTTCGTTCATTTCTTATATTTTCAATGGGGTGCCCCCAGCGGCATACAGGCACTAGGCGGAGGATGGGCACTACCTGGGAGAGGGAAAGGATGGGAAAATGAGGGCAGCGGCAAGACAATGACGCCGATTGCAGGGAATCGAGATATGTACAGTACATGCTTTATTTGGAATGATACCATCGAGGAAATATCAGAAGCGGGAAACACGCCGCGTTGAATACTTTATCAAGCCTGTCTCAACTTTTGCCAATGCTATCCTAAAAGTGACTTTGATCTAGAGACGGCCGTTGTGTCGATTGTAAGTGCAAGCATTGTCTTGAGGGTGTAAATCAGTAAAGGTTGAGGACTCCAACGCGAAGATGAAGATGCTGATGCTTACTAAACTTGGGAATCAGGGCAAATTAGCTACGATGTGCCTTGAAGTCGTGGTATTAGGTGGCTAGGGATATTATAGACGAGGATCAGGGCGACAGACACGATGACGACGACGACGTCAATGACGAGAAAAACGGAACATAATATCGAGTAAAACTAGGAAAACAACAAAAGGCAAGTAGGACTCGGCCTAATCAGCTAGGAGAACCCGCCCCTAAGGTAGTGACAAATATACGCAAAGACGGTATACATCAGAGAAAGAGGAGGAAGAAGAGCAATGACTTGAACCAACAGTCTCAGACGAGCAAATTGCGGCCTCGGACTCTGCTTCTCATAAGATTCTAAGGCCTTAAGCAAGTAATTGGGGAATGGGAACAACAACGTCTAACAGTGGTAATTGGTACCGCATGCTAGGTTCTTTTCTGTGTCTCCTGCGTGACCCTGGAGCTCTGCACACTTGATGAGGGACTGGAGCTTCTATCCTTTGTTCACAATCATTTCAGGGGTGTTGTATTGGTGGAAGAGATAGGAGTGGCCAGTAATGAAGCCTTCACAGTGGCTATTGGCCAGGGACGTTGGTCCATAGCACCGCTCACACACGGGGCCATTGCTTAAGTGTACTCACCATGACCCAGACAAAAGGAGCTGACTCCAAGTCTCCTTTACTTTTGCAACAGGCGCGTCTTGCTACGGAGAGTGGCGTCTTCATCACACTTACTTCTTGCAGAGTTCCCCGTCGCCCATGTACCAAGAAACCAATGCTCAGTACTGCTGTCAGGTACCTGAAGAGAGATGAGATCGAGAGAATGATGCCTCGTTGGGTTGGGGCCAAACCCCTGGAATCCGTGAACACCGGCTGCTCCGGTTTCCAAGGTCTTCATATGACTTATACGTGAGCTCTCAGCCCAACAAGCGTAACTTGCCTCGGGCGCAAGTTAGTCTTCCTTGGGAGAAATTGCCAGTAGTCTCGGCTACGTATATGTAACCTCGGTCACCATGATGTCCGCTCGATGTATCTCAGGTCCTCAGCTGAAAGGGGTCGAGTGCTACCCGCCCGAGTGTAAGTCCTGCCCCTGCGATGGACGGCAGCGCAGACAACCCCGTGTCGAAACTTGCGTCACTTTCCTTCTGGACGTTCCAATTGCAAGTAAAACGTGGCCATGTAACAATCGCATTGTCATCGAAACAAGCTCGGCCACACGACTGAAGAGACATCAGGCCAGATGGAGCACCTCCTTAGTGTCCGAGCGGGCCAAGACAAGTCATGATTTCAGCCGGTGTAGTTGCCGCAGAGTCGGTGAACCGGAGGAAGGTTTGCCATTGGCGCATTGATTGTCCCGCCACCCATGCACACACACATAATATCGTGGGGAAAGAGGGCTGAGTGCACCTTGGGTCTGGCGTCACCGTTGAGAATGGTCTGTCCCCGGGAAAAGACGGAGGGCCGAAGGATGTGCGTGTGAAGGACGAACGGATTCAATACGGCATCGTTAGTGTCCCGGTAGCGTCGTGACGCTATTTGACTATGGCGCGGAGGAGGCCTGGCTGTTTTTGTTTACATGCTGCCTCTATCTGGGGATGTAAGTGTTGTTCGGCTGAGTCCAACTTGGCAACTTGGCGAACATGGGATGAGCTTGTCGGTCGACGAAATGAGGGAGGAGAAAAAGTCAGCACTGGTTCTCCGTTGCTCGCCTTATTCCGCTGTGTGAGACGCGGCAATGATGGCACTTGGCCAAAAGTAGCAGTAACGGGCGGTTGTGATCGGAGCTTCGTCAAGCTGACAACCAATGGGTCCAGCGCATGTAGTTTCTAAAGCAAAGTCGTGGTGCCGCAAGGTCGTGGCACCTGGTCACACGACTTGGTTCTCGGATGCTTCCCCCGCATTCAACAAGATCAGAAGACCTCTGGACAAGGGCAACGGTACGGTACGGGGCCGCAACGTCGGGAAAAGCAAGCATCGATTGCCCAGGCCGACAGTGATCGCCGGATTTGTTTTACGTACCTGCGCAGGAAGGCGCATTGAAAGATGCGATTTGCTTTGTTTGGGCCTTGCAATGGGCCATTCTGACTGCTTCGCGGTCGGGGAGGCCCTGATGTGTCCGTCTCCGAATGGTGTGATAAAATGCTCCTGATTTTCACCCCTTCCTCCTGTTCCTCCCATCAATACCGCTCCACTCCCGAAGCTCCCTTTTTTTTCTGTCGTGGTCGCGCTAGGAACCGCTTCCGCCAGATGTCGGGTTTGCTGATTCGTGCTCGGTAGAGCGGTGAGAAGGGCGCCATGTCATCGGTGAGGAGTTCGCCGCTGGCCATGATCAAGCTATGATACCCTGGCACACCTTGTCTCGGTTGTGCTCGCGCGGCGGAGATGGCGATATTGGACCAGTGGGAATCGCGCCGGGTCACGGGTGGCCGAGATGATGGTTGAATATGCCACAGCACGGCGTCCCGTAGCGCCTACTAGGGAAATTCGTCCCTTGTCGGCGCCCTGGCAGACTGGGATGCATGGGTATATGACCGTCAAGTAAGGCACACCATAACAGCGTCGGGAATCGTCCCAACAAGTGACCGGGTTTGCTTCGGGATGGAAGGTTCTTCGGAATGCGCAGTCAAGACAGCAAATCCAACGGCCATGCGTCGCACGGGGCGGCCTCCTTCTCGACGTCCGCTGTGAAAGCAGCAGTTGCAGTTGCAGAGCCGTGAGTGTCCGCGACCGGGGTACTATCTCGGGCGATAGGGCATCCGCGCGAATCCAAGTACTCGGCCGGTTCTTTGCAGTGAGTGACCCAAGCAGGGCAGCCAAGGGAATCGAAAAATGACTGATAATCGGCGTTGTATCTGTCAAGTTGAGCCAGGGTTGGGGCTTGTGTGTGGCAGATGGAAGGGTGATGGTTCCAAGTCCCAGGGGCGAACACCACCACAGGCGCTACAGAGGACACCAATTTTGTTCTAGAACGCCATTTTCTGGGGACGTGGGGGCCGCATCCCTGCTGGGATTATTTTCGCTGTTTACCAGCAGCAGCGCTCCCAGTGTTTGGGGCGGTCTTGGAACACACAGCTGCGAGCTGGACCCTCTTGGCCACTGATTGCCGTGTGTGCTTGACGGGCGCGCATACCAAGTGCTGTAACTGCGACGACACTGGCAATGAGGGGCAGTCGATCAGATTGCGCATCGCAAACAGCGCCAGGTGTCGCAACCGCATCTTGCCATGTATGCAAAAGGGGAATCTTGGTGGTGGTAGTGGTGGTGGTAGCCTGTTTGCAGCATGCGGCAGTTTGTTGTACCGTTATTGCTGGGGTCCATCTGGCCGTTTGTCCTTCCGTCGCTATTCCGTGATGTCGACGGGGAGAGTCCGCTTGGCGTCGGAGCAGAAAATGTCACTGGACATCGGAAACTCGGAAATAATTGGGCGTGATATGTGTGATGCACCCCAGGCGGCTCCGGCTCCAGGACCATCTGTAGGTGCCCAATGGGGGGAGAGGAATCCAGAGGTCAACGTGGCCTGGGTTGGTGCGGTGGGTGAGGTCGAAGAGGGTTCCTAGGCTCAACTGCAGGTTGCAAGAGGCGCGGGTCGCAGGCGGGACAGTGCAGACGGCGACAGTCTCATGATGGCGGATGTGGTGTTGGCAACATGGATGGACCCGAGGCTGATGGAATTTGAGATGTGAGCTGATGGTGGTGGTGGTGGTGGTAACGGTGGCTGGACTTTAGAGCTGTATGCCTGAAGGAGGAACAGATCTGCTTGGGGTCAAGAGCTTGATGGACCGAGGTCTGATCTCGGTGGTGTTGACTTAGACTCTGGGATGGCATGAGGGGGAACGAGGGAAGGGAAGCACATGCAGAACGGGCATTTGTTTAGGTGAGATGCAAGGTATAGAGAAATAGAAGGCAGTCGAGAGAAAGGTACGGAGAAAGGCAAGGTACGGATGGCATGCAGCAAGAATGAGAAAGAGCAAGATAAGCTACACGGGCTAATGGAATGCTATCTTAAGGCATGCCGGGGAAGCTAAGGTCAGGTAGCTTCCATCTCGGACGGTGCGGCCAAGGAGGACGGACGGACAGCACAGCCCAACCCCAATCCACAACTGAGGCAAGTAAGGTACGATGGAAGTACCTACCTTCCACCTTTCCTTGAGGTGCCTTCCTTGCCTGCGTTCCAGGCTGCTGATGTGTCGTTCCGTTCCTGCTCGTCGTGTTGCTTGTGGGACGCACAGCACAGCACTGCACTGCAGTGACTGCACAGCTTCCTGATCGCATCACCACAGACATGCCTGAGGCTGAGGCTGACAAGCACGACGGGACTGGACGACCTCAATTGGATCAGGGAGGGGTTGAGAACAAACCGTTGTGTTGCCGCTTGCCGTTTTCTCCCTAACCTGGCAGCTGCTTCGGGTTCGACGAGGACCTAGACGAGAGCTTGTGCAGATATCGGCGGGCTGTGTCCGTTGAGAAAACTGGAACAATGCAGGGGCGGCGAGTGAGCAAGCAAGTAGGAGCCCACATGGAAAACAGGAGCGAATGGCACGCATCGCTCGTTATCTCCATGAGCTCGTGCTCTTGCAAGTTGCTCATCGTGGCCCTGACGACTGCTGGCCTCATGGTTTCGGTCATCTCCTGAAGGCGGGCTGGCAACCCAATGTCGATATCACTGTATCACACGTGAAATTTGGTCTCAATTTGTTGCTGGGCACGGCGGAGATCCCAAAAGAGAAGCCCGCGTTGGGTCGCCATGTTGATGGACCCTTCGATTGCAACCGACAGAACATCATCTCAGGGCCCGGCAGGGCATGCGGCGTGTTGGCAGGGGTATGTCGGTCAGCCCTGGGGGCTGGAGGCTGGAGACTGGAGACTGGAGACTCACCCGGCGGCCCCAGGTCTTTTTGCTGCATACCTATCTTGCAGTATCTTGGTGTTCTGCGCTCTGTACTGCAGCAAGGGAAAGCAGTCGCTGATGAATCTAGACTTGTAGATTGATGAGTAAACCGCGTGACTGAAATACGCAGTACTGCAGTACTGTCTCCGGCCGGTCTAGGTTCAGGTTCTGCATAACACACAACACACAAAGCACTGCCCATGTTCATGTTCCACAGGGTTGTCTGAGGACAAGATGGAACTGTAATGGAAAGCGCGACGTGAACTGCCCGTTGATACGGCCCACTAAAGCTTAGACTTATTCTTCCGTTGGGTCTCCACGAGGGCTAAATTGGATGGAAGGGTAGGAAGAAGACCAGGGCTTGAATTGAAGCCAAGGGTCTTGTTGCTCGGTATCCGTAGCCTGTACAGAGGGCGAATACTCATAGGCCGCTCACTTATCGGCACCATGGAATACTACGCGGGCTGTATGCAGTACAGAGGAGCAGGTACACGATGGCGCCAGACCGGACGAGACCTTCAAAGGCCCAGCGCCATCAAGCACCTCATAGCACCTCAGAGTAAGGTAAGGCAAAGTAAAGAACGCCGCCCACCGGTCCGCGGGTGGCTCCCGTCCTGTACCCAAAAGTCACAAACTGCAAACCAGCATTAGCATCAGCGCCTGCACTGGCCTTCAGGCACACACAGCACAGCACAGCACACTTCCAACTCACTTACTGAGGCGCTCTATTCGGCACCCCCATGTCCCCTATTCGGCACCCACCTACTAACAGAAAAAACCGACATCTTAAGCAACCACGAACCTCTAACTACTGACCCTAAGCCCTAACTATAACTATAACTACCTAACCTAACCCTAACGTATTAACTACGAGATCTACCGCATCTTTGAGGCATTTTTCTGACTTTTTCCCGACTTTCCCTGATTTTCTAAGAATTTCTGAGCATCGCGCGCGTAATACGTGTAGATATTAGTGTGGACAGCTTCGTACTGGTTTTGGGTAGGCCGCTGTCTCGCGAGCATTTTCGTGCACGGCTTTTTTTTGTATGGGAATTCTTCCTAAAGAGGCTTAACCTGGTGCCGAATAGGGGACATGGGGGTGCCGAATAGACCTCCTCCACTTACTGGCCGCTGAGACTGGAAGGAAGGCAGAATGAGGTGTCCATCATTCGTGCTCCTCCTCCCCTTTCCCCGGCCCATTTCTTTTCTACCCGTGTGCCCGCCCGTCTCCGTCGTCGTCTCGTGAGTAGGTAGGCAGGTACCTTAACCTCAAGGTGCAGCCTCTCAAAGTCACAGTCTCCGGGGGGGTTCAATTTTTATTTTTATTTTTTCCCACTCTCTCCTCGCGCCCCGTCTTCCCGTCCCCGTTCCCTTTCCTCAGGGCATTTCTGATGTGCGGTACGGCAACGGCATCCAAGTCATGTACCGTACCTTACCTGACTTGTTGACCTCCTCCTTAACCTGAGCCTCCGCCCTCGAAGTCCCATTTCTGAACATTCCAATTTTTCTCGTGCGTACTCCATCCATCGACGCCGGCATCTCCCCCTCCCACCCGACCTTGCCAACCTCGACCTACTATCGCTTCTCGTCTTCCTCCTCCGATGCCAGCGCCCTTACAACAACAAAATCTTCAACTCCGGCTCCTCTCTGTATCGGTACAGTTCATCACCGATACCGCCATCCACGCGAGCCCACCGCCATTGCTGCTCCGGCCCTCCCCTTTCGATACCCACGGTCTAGCCTCCACCTCCCGGCAAAGTTTACCTTGAACACCGCTGCTGTTCGCGGTTTGCAGTTTCCCCCCTCCAGGCCTTTGACCTCACCTCACCACGCACACTCTCACACACACATAAACCACCCACACACATACGCGCACACACACGACCACGCGTGGGCTGCGTACTTTGCCTGCTAGACTTTCCGTCTTTCACCGGCCATCCCATCTCAACCTTGACGTTCCCCTTGAACCTGGGTTTCGGGTATTCGTTCATCGGCTTCTTTCCTGTTGGAGCTATTCCCTCCACGCAAAACTTCCCACACCTTTTCGACATCGACAAACGGCCGGCCACTATTATCCCTCCGCCATTCCTGTGCCGCCCTCCACATGTCGGCAACACACAACACCGACAACGAAACTCGGGATCCATGAAAACGGTCATCGGAACCTCCGCAGCACACCCAAGCCGAATTCTGCCGCCTACCTGAACTCGCTCTCGACTCTAATTCGGCTTGCATCACCACCGCCTCTCAACAAAACACCTGCCAGTCATTTGCCCGCAGTTGGTCACTCGCTCGCTGCTAAAAAGTGACCAACCCAAGTTGCAGCTTGCCTCTCACTTGCAGCTAGCTTTCTCCAAACACTCACCTTTCCAACCCGCCTCTTCAGACTCATCACCTCCAAAGAGCCAATTCTGCCATTGAGCGCGACCATGAGCGCCCTTGATCTAATCAGGTAACCCTCATCGCAATTTGCAAGATTGCCCACTACGGCGGGGCCATCTGTGCCACACGGCAGTCCACCTGCCCCTTACTGTTTTTGTTGTTAGTCTTCAGACGCATCTACCGTCGACCGTCCGGTCACGGTAGAAACCACTCTCTTTAAGATGGATTTACCAAAGGGCTTCGTCAAAGATGACAGGCGCATCTATGGGGATGTAGCATCGCTCTCGCAACCCCTTCCATCCGATTTCATCATACGGATGTGGCGCCGTAAGTCAACTGCACTCACTCTTGACGCTGTGTAACCGTAGTTGCCCTCAGTCTCCAGAGCTAATACCGGCATCCAGTTTACACCACCACAAATCTGAAGCTTGTTGACCCCACCGCACGTCGCCTCGAGAACTTTTGGTGGCAGGTTATGGGCAGCGACAGGAGTAAACTCAGGGCCGATACTCTTGCCAAGATCTGGGAACACATCTCGTATGGCCCAACTTTTGTGCCTCTCAAAGGCTCACCGAACCGTTGGGAGGGGCCTGCGGTAAGCTCTGCCGTTTGACACCACATTGACATCTGCTGATATCCATGCACAGACACCCCGTTTCAATAGCCAGCATGAGTCTGACGTACTGTACAATGCACAGCAGTCAAGTCAGGACGTTAAGCTGATTTCTGACCAGTCGGCGATTAAGGAGCTGTCTGCTTCTTCGTCTCGGCCCCCGCCGCCGCACCCGATTTTGAAGAAGTCTAGGGGCGATTCAAAGTCCGGACCGCGTCCAACGGCTCGATTCGTATCGCCGCATGAATCCGCTGACGAGGATTTCAAAACCAGCGAGGGAACGTCCTCGGGGAGCACCAGCGGGTTGGAGATGCGTGTTGCAGCTGCGGCATCGCCGGCGAAATCGAACAAGAAGAAGCCTTCGACCCCGACGAAACGTTTCGTTGCCTCGGCAGCTAACAAGAGAAGACCTGTTCTTCCCAGAAGACTGAGCTCTCAGTCTTCAACTAATTCTGATGTCATGACTAAGGACGTCGGGTCTGCAAACGGAACTAAACACGTTGGCAGTTACAACGTTGTTCACCCTCATGCTGAGACAGCTATCCAGAATTCGTCCATTTCCGAGGGCATCGAACCTCCCCCAAGCGCGAAATCCTTGGGCAAGCGACCGGCGAGCCGCCCGCATCACGAAACGCCGAACCCGCTGAAGTCCCCGCCGATCATCGAAGAACGACGGAAGCCAGTCATTGTGCAGACAGCGAGTCGTGCACCGGCCCCAGCGCCGCTGTCCAAGTCTGTGACAGAAAAGGCAGTGCAAGAGCCAGGCAGGCCAAGAAACGAGGGGCCCAAGACTCCTACCTACGCCCCGATCACATCGCCGGGACTATCCTCGCCCAGAATTGGTTCATTTTCATCAGCGCGGTCCGCATTCTCTGCTCCGAGAATGGAGAGGACCTCTTCGAACTCCGAAACGTACCGACCCCGAGAGGCCAGCATTGGACGTGGGCCTTCTCAACTGGGACTGATTTCAGGCGCCACGGCGAAGACGTCAACGGTGGCTGCCGTGGGTCACGTATCGATATCGGGCGACCCGGACAAGCGCGCCTTGGAAGCGCTGAGCACCTTTGGGGATGACAACGAGCCCAGGGGCACTCCGAGACGGACCTCTTCCTCGACACATTTCACACCGACCATGCCCAGCGCAACCCCCGAGGTCCCACTGGCCCGTACGAGGAGTCAGTTGACGCTCCTGCTAGAGCGAGAGAAGGAACGCCTCGGAGACAGGCCAAGATAACGGTCATGAAATCACGGCCGATATGCCACTATTTCTCCTTACACATATAATCCATGTACTAATTCAAGAGGTACGAACTGCATCAAAAGGGGCTCATGGAGTTTGGGGGACACAAAAATAGTCGGATTCGTCCGCATTCATTTATCACAGAAGAGTTGGTATATTTTTCAAGGTGGTTGCGTTTGTTCCTGGGAGACTTCCCACGTTTTACCTTACCCCGTTTCTTTTCGTCAATTCGACAAGGCCGCAACTTGCTAAGGGCAAGATCGGCGCATTCGCATCACATGGGGCGTTCTCATTACAGGTGGATTTTTGGGTCCCATTGGGCCATGGCCCGGGAAGCATTACAGAGGAGCAGCAAGCTACAAGATCCGGCTGTGCGCATCGAGCAGCGGCGGCGATTCCCACTCGGAGTCGGCCGAGGCTCAATCGACGATGTGAGTACGGCGCGCCAACTGGTCCGATAGCCATTCTAAATGAGAGAAAACATTGAGCCAAAAAAAACAAAAAAAAAAACACTTTGAGATGCCATTGTTGGTCAAGCGGCGGCGATGACCGTGTGAGTGTGTGTTGTGTCGACTGAAACATAGCAAGGGGGAAAAACAGCCCCAAGAGATATCTAGGCTGGTTTCTTACATAGGAGGGCTGACTCGAATTCTAATTGACAGGGTTACAACGTGCGGCCACCACGCCAACGCCGTCCTGGTGACAACGTCTGTTCTTGAAAGGATCAGGGCCTGACTCGGTCGTTTATGGAAGGTAACTAAACGACAGGCCGTGGCCAAGGAATCCCGTCACCGCGGCCTGATCACCGAGACGGGGTGGTGGATGACGGGGTGGGAACAAGCAAGAGAAAAAAGCAATGCTCAACATGGTCACGAGGCCCGTCGTCTGCGACAAGGGATACGAGAAACGGGAACTAGGCAGTCTCCTCGGCCAACCCCATTCTGAAGGTAAGAAAATTCATTACGCAATGGGAACCGGGCCACTCCCTTTTTATTCTGTGCCTATCGGGACGGGGATTTCGGGGGTTGCAAAAATGTCACAATGCGTGCCCCTCCATCCCGCGCGAATCTTCTTGTCCCCCCGGCCGCCGCCCCCACGTTCCTTTTCGCCTCGGGCCCTCGACGCGAGGGGTATTTTCGTAGGATGGAAGGGAAAAAGAGCTGTGCTGCAGGAAGGAGCTACCCTGGTCTGACAGGGCTGTCGTGCTGCGGGGTAAATTTTTCGAGAGTAAGAGAAAAAAAATTGGAAGACAAGGGATAGACAGCTCTAGCAGGTCACACACGCACACGAAAGAAGAAAAGGAGGTTGGATTGAGGCCGGTGGAAGCCGTTGAACCTGATGAACCCTTGCGGTATGTCCCCAAAGGGGGCAGGGGAGGTTTGTTTCTGCTGACTAAGGTGAGGCCTTTGGAGGGGTAGCTTGCCCACGGGGTTACCTAAATAAACCCCCACATTCTTGAACAGGGGTTGGCGGTCTATTTACCGGGTAAAGGTGAGGTTGGATGGTGAACTGATCCTCTTTTGACTGGGCTTGGCGTGAGCTTTTGACTTGAGATTTCCTGTTTCCGAGGATTTGGTGAGGTTTCGGTGTAGGTTTTAGGAATTGGGGGACCCCCACGCTAACGGGCCGAAGACAACCACGAGGATGGTTGATGGAGGGGCAGGGAAGGGTTCGTGGTGGTGGGTGTGTAAGTGACGTCTTGAAGTTATCTATACTTTGCTTCAACTTCTCACGTAGATCGTGGTGAGGGATTTTGAATACTGGACTCACTTTTCGTGTCTCGTGATGTGAAGGAGGGAATATAGGGGTGATGACCGGTGCGGCGTGGTTCCCTGAGTCGAGTATGGAATAATCATGAATATGTCCAAATATATGGAAGATAGTGACGGGCAGCTACATATATCGACATCAAGGCTTTTGGATTCCGAAAGCCATGGGTTAAGTGGTGAATTTGACTCTCATCCCTTCTCACCCTATTGCAACCAGACTCGAGAGACCGATTTCTATTTCAGACGGCTCAAATAGATGTACAGACCGCATCGCCCAGACAATAGAAGGTTCGTAAAAGGCATCGTATTTTATACCTCAACTTGCAAGAAAACCTCGTCGTAGGAGTGGAGTCGTCAGTGACAAAAGGTTCGAAGCATATAAAAGAGTCTCGGAGATGGCCCTCGTAAACAAGACCCAAGGCGACACAATATTGTGGCATGTAGACAATTTCGCTGACTGTTTTCCCTGGATAATTCCAGGCCTGAACTTTTCTCATTAAAGGTTGCTCCCCCAAAGTCTCAACATGCAGCGAAAGCATCCTGCGTGCTTCATCGTCACCTTACTTCGTTGCCCTTCCTGAGGTATTCGTCACAGATGAGCCCTCTCATCCAGCGCCTGCTTCGACTTTCTGGATCGAACTTTTAGCACACAAGAACATGTAGCATTAATCATGGGCAAGACTCATTTGCCATGTTTTGCTTAAGTCACTCAACATTGGACAACCATTTCTGCTGCTTCCTAGCACGTACGATGCCTCTCTTTTAAATAAGATTCTACTGTACGATACTTTGCAACAGAGACATCTCGTGCGCATATGCCCGTGTATATTAATTGGCAACGATCTCTTCGCTGAAATAGCAACAATTCTCTCTGGGGTTTTTGAGGCATTACATCATCGTGTTGCAAGTTGTTTGGGCCTTGCAATGTTTACCATCCTTTCAAGACGGTTGCTGTTCATAGCATCTATCACTCACCTATCGTTGACAAAGCTTCAGCCTGTCCATTATCACTGTTCTCCTCAGTCTATTCGGGTCTCATTGGTCGTAATGATTAATATGCTACGAGTGAATACGTTTGACTCTTTATCTGTGTCAACATAAGTGTCCACGCTGTGCAGACGAGAGATAAGTGCTGGATTTCCTCCTGATCAATATCTTCATCGCTGAAGATCAGAGCTTCCTTCACACTGACAGCTAGCTATGACTGTCATCACTGCAATAAATATGACGAACCACTACGAGAACCTCTATTTTCCCCGTGCCAGAGCGACTCCTTTTCATATGGGCTTCTCTGTGCCCTATCTTACTGTCGTTGTTGCTACTATTGTCGTCATCTGTACAACGATTATCATCTGCACTATCACGACGTCTACTACTATTCTCCGATCGAAGCAATTAAGCATGCATGAAACATACTCGCGCAAACACAGAGAAATGAGGCAGTCTCATCTTTACATGTCATCAACCTTCTCCAACAACCATCAAACAGCAACACAAACAAACCTCACCAACACCCCCAGCGAGAAACCAACATCTCTCGCCAAAGCTGTGTAACCTACACCCCCGACCTTCTCCCCAAAGTACCTACCGACCTCCCGTAGCATGCATATTCCAGACCCCCTCCACCGGCGCCGCCGCACGCCGATACCGTCGCACAGCATGACGCAAAGATGCACCTCTCCCAAAACACCACCTCCCCACGCCGACGGCGCCACCGCCCATCGTGCAGCACCCGCCAAGCACATGTTTGTACGCAGCACCCGCAGATGCGTATATGCAGGCGCAGGTGAGTGTGATGACGGGGGGTTGCACATCACCCTCTGGCACTGTACCTCAGACCCGCGTCTAGAACAATCGAGGCGGCTGCGACCAAGGGCGGGGGTGACAGAGATTGGCGACACCGCGCGTGTGCCGAAGGGCTCGGGTTAGTTGCCGTTGGGCAAACGCGTGCCGCCCGGGAATGTTACCTGCCGCAGTAGTGGCTATCGGTCAAGCTATCGCCGGCCGCCATCGGCGGCGCGTTTGATGTGCCATTGCGGGTTCTGTCTTACTGCGTCTCGGGGGGTTATCTTGATCGGTCCCGAGAACCAACAATGCCGATCGCACACTCAGGTTGCTGGCATGATGAGACTTGCTTTCACATGTCAACACAGAGGCTGGCTCATGATGATCGAAGTGTTCCATTATTAATATTGTGTCGTTCGTCAATTATGGACAGCCACATGTCTAGTGTCCCCTTCAAAGCAAAACGCCCCGTGATCTACCAAAGATACAACTTTTGAGCCGCTTCATTCTGCCTTATCTCTTATCTTCATTGCACCGATTGCGGCGTGCCGTTTATGTGACGGTGTAACCGCCGTCAACACGGAGATCCGCGCCGGTCACGTACTGAGAGGCGTCGGACAGCAAGAAGGTCACGGGACCCATGAGGTCCTTGGGCTGTCCCATCTTGCCTTGGGGGATGAGGGATGTCCACTTCTGCTTCAAGTCGGGGTTGTCGTTGAGAATCTTCTCGGTCCTGAATCATCGTGTCAGCAAACCGTCACATGGTCAATCCGATACGAAGTGGCTTTGAGCACTTACAAAGCCGTAAGCATGTAACCTGGAGAGATGCAGTTGACACGAATGCCGGCATGGGCCCATTCAACGGCCAATGAGGCTGCCAGGTGGCGGATTCCAGCCTTGGCGGCGTTGTAAGGTCTGCAGTCGTGTTAGCTAACACTTATGTTCTAGAACCGTGGCGTTCTTGGGTGACACGTACGCTTGGGGCTGAGGCACGTTGACGATCGAACCAGACATGCTTCCGATGAAGACCATGCTTCCGGGGGACTTGCGGTCCATGAGATGCTTGGCGACGGAGATGGCGAAGAGGTAGGTACCATCAACATTGACACCCCAGAGCTTGCGCATGCGATCGATCGGGTAGTTGACGGCATCGAAGTTCTCTGTAAAGCCGGCTGAAGTGACGAGGTTGTCAATCTTGCCGTGGGCATCAATTATCTCAGCGATGCACTTTTCGACGGAAGCGGGATCCGAGACGTCGGCATAGTGGGCGGTGACGTTGGGTACACTGCAGAGCGGTTAGGCGTCATGCGCTTTCACAGACGATCAGTGAGTCTGAGTAACTTACGTCTTGGCTTCTGGGTTCTCCCTCTTGAAAGCTTCAGTCAGGTTCTTGGCCTGAAGCTCAGCTTCTTCCTCTGCTTGCTGTCAGCCCCCAGTTCATCCAATGAGAATACGGACGAACTCACTGTTCAGATCAACAATAGCGAGATGACTGCCAGAGTAGACCATGCCCTGGCCCATGACCAGACCTAAGCCACGAGCGCCGCCTGTGACGACGCCGACATGACCCTCAAGAGAGAACGATGCGAGAGTAGGCTTGCCAATACCACCGCCGGAGCCACGAACAGGTTGACTAGACGGGAGCTCATGGTCTTCGGGGTACTCGACAGTGACATCAGGATCAGTTCGGGAGTACTGGCCTGGGTGAGGCTTCTCCTTGACATTCCGACTTCCACTGATGTTTCTGGCCTGCTGCTGTTGAGACTTGGTTGCTGAGATGCTGGCAGCGGCAGCGGCCGAAGTCTGCTTGCTGCGAATCTGAGCTTTGTGCGTGATGGGGCGGATTGTCCGCGCAAGGCGGGCGCTGAGAGGGCGGAACATTGTGGCTTTTGTCTGTGAATCACAGAAATGTGCTTTGATGAGTGTCTGAAAGCCGTCAAAGGAATGAACGGAAAAGAGTTGGTTTAAGGTTCCCCGAGCGGGAGAAGGATTGGAAAATCAACGGTCGTGAGTATTGGAATGGTTCACTTCTCCAAGTGACAGGAGCGGGATGATGTCACTAGGCTGTTTTTTTGTTGAGCGGCGACTAGAGTAAGCTGAGGAAGCTCTGCTGTATATCTGGCCGATCAGGAGCAGCTCAGAGCAGAAAAAAGGTCGCCAAAAGAAACAACTCGAGGAGCTCTGGTGGGGTAGATGACGTGGGACGAGGAAGGTGATTGACTCTGATCGTCTGGAATCGAGCCTAGATCGGGAAATCGTCGTAGTTGGGGTCGGTTGGAGGAGGCTCGTATTGGGGATTTGGAGGTTGGGAGGAGACGGCGGAAGGTATGGAAGCTCGAGGAAGAGGGGAAGCAGCTTCGTTTATGAGGAGCTCCAAGTGCAGGCAGGCAGGGTAGAGTAAAAGAAAAAGCTGAGGTTGGGTAGGTAGGAAGGAGGGAACGGAGGTGTCGTGTAAGTGCGGTCAAGCTGCAAGGAAGACGGCAGCCACCTGAGGAAGGTAGGCAGGGCAGGTAGGCAGGTAGGCAGGTAGGTACCTTCCTTGGGCAACAGAAACTCACGATACTTGGGCAGGTGGACGCGTCTCGTCACTTCCATGGCAAAATCACGTCTCACCCTTCGCACCTGCCGTCTGCCACCTGCCACCTGCACGCACTGCCTCGCGGGGAGCTGCCCCGGAGCTTGGGCAGGAAGCCACGCCCAGGACATCCATGGATGGAACGAAGTTGTTGTTGCCGCTCTTGGTTGCTACCGCCACTAGGTAGGGACTGGGACTGCACCCCCGAGGCGGGGGTGGATAGCTGAGGTGGTTGTGGTCCAGGTCTTGCCGTCACATCCCGGCTCGCCCGGCTGGGACAGCTCCCGAGTGCCTGATTCTGGCCATGATGCCCAATCGAATTGGCCACTGGCGTTGCAGTGGCCTGCGAGTTTACCCCCAGTTCTGGGAATTGATGGGAGCCCCCCCTGGTCTAGATCCTCCACATCGTTGGCCCGCCTCCAGTCTTTGGCTGTCCCTCTTCCACCTCCCCAAGGGACCCTGTGGAGCTAGCCCAGAGAAAGGATGAGCTTCGTCTCGAAGGAGAGAGAATCTTGAACGACCTGTGACCAAACATGCACCTTGCTCCAACCAGTTTTTGGTCTTCTCTCGAGCAACAAGATTGGGCATCTTTGGCTTTCTTCCCCACAGCTACCCCAATTTTCCAACACCGGACGAAGTTCTAGAATGCCCCGAGATTTGGGTGGCCAAGGGCCTGGCCATCTGACCTCCCGCTCTCCTGAGCCCTGGCCTGGGAGCTCCGGTTCGGAGCCCCGGTGAGCGGACAGCTGCTTCAAGGCCAAGCAATCAAAGGCAAGGGAGCCTCCGCCGACGCATCTATTTTCCTTTTTGCTGTTCCCAATGTCCCAATGTCACCTCATCACGTTGATTGGCACTTCCATGCTGTTGGTCCGGACACTCTCCTATTACCCACTCCACGATTATTTTCTGTTGAACACGAGGTTGGAAGGGAGGTGGCTGACAGACCGACATTACTGATTTTCATCCCACGCATCCCCCTCCTCCGTCTGTTCCGCACGTATTCTGTCGTCGTCCGATCACCGCCGGGTCCCCGGATATGCCAGTCACTTGACCAGCTCCGCGAAACGGGAAGCCGCTTTCGGCCATCCGCTTACGACTGATATGTTACAGACGTAAAGGGGTTTCTGGAAGCGCATTCCGCGCATCAATCTTGCTCCGGTTTTCCATTCCACGCACTTACAAGTGTTTCTGATACCCTAAGGTCATGCACGTCGCGCGCCCAACCAGCCAGTACATCAAAAGCGGTGTGCAAGGCTTTGCATCTTAACTCTTGTTGCCAGCAGACGTGCTTTCTTGCCAGCAACGATGAACACAACGATTTATATGGTGAATAATCAGCACGGAAAGTATGATGCATTGCCGTGTTACTCGCCTGAACGATACAGCTCTCACTTAACAACCCAATATTCACTTGGCCTCTAACTGTGTTTCTGATACGAAGAATAACACACTGGCGTGACCGTTCAATCAGGGATTCGGCTAGTAGCTGTTTTCGATACACGAAAGTTGAAAAAGAAAACGTTAAGAATGATAAGTTCCTGTTTCCCAATCATAACCCTCATTAGCCATTTCTCCCGTGTTAATGTCCCACTCTCGCCCGGACGGTTCCCCACGGCGCCATCGCTGGAGCACTTTCTGCAACCTGTCGGTGTTCTCGGGAAGCAGGCAACGAGCACCATATTGCATCAAAAGCTGAATGTAGTACAACTGAAAGTCGAAAAGCGGCTGTCGAAACCAATCCAGGTACGTAAACTTCCAGAATCAATCACCAGCTTTCGGACCTCTTAGCAAGAACTTCCGACAGAACCTCATTGGTGCTTCTCTGTTATCGCCATCGAGAGTCACGGTGTGCTGGCCATTAGCTTGAATGCGCCTGTGCAATCTAAAGAACGTGTTTTTGAAGAGATTCGAGGCATCTTTGGCGCCTGTGCTGGCGTCGAGGAGCATTTCAGCGTCCCCAAATGAGCCGTGCATCAAGGCCATATCGATCGGCCGCACGCCATCTTGCATGGCAGCATTGACATTGGCGCCATAATAGAGGAGGGATGGAACCAACCCTACGTTACTTAAAACTCTCTCGCGAAGGTCTGCTGCCACATGAAGCGCAGTCAGCCCAAGATCCCCGCGTTTGTTGACCTCTGCACCCCGTTCCAGCAATGAGCACAAGATGCTAACTTCTTCGCCGTCTTGTCTTGCTGCTGCCATTTGAAGATAGGTTCGCCCAGTGTCTTCGTCCTTGGCGTCAAGGTCAAGCTTTTGGGCAAGGAGGAATTTAAACACGGGCAAAGAGGCATGTTTGACGGCGTTCATCACCATAGCATGTGTTGGGCAATCCGTTCTCATACCGTGCTCATGCAAAAGTTCCACCAGCCTGATATCATGAGCGCCGAAACTGTGGAAGAGTAGGTCTTGTAAAAGTGAATTAGGTGCCTTTGGTTGGCCTGGCGCGGATGACACGCACGCGTCGTGGCAGACATGTTCGAGTAAAAGCCTCGCTAGTCGGTAATGCGGCAACTTGAAGGCTGCTTGTAGAGCGCTGCCTTTAAGTTGGTACCCTCTGGTGATGCAAGCCCCTCTGTCAAGGAGCTGTTGAGCTGTATGTTCGTGGCCAAAAAAGACTGCATAATAAAGGGCAGTGTAACCTTCATCACTCGTGTGATTTATGAAGTCCTCGTCGTGCACAGACATGCGTCTGAGTAATTCAGAGACCATGGAGGTTATTCCAAGGGCTGAGAGAAAATGAAGAAGGCTTGGGTCTTTATCGACGCCATCGTCGATATCGCATTCGTCCTCATCTTGCAATGGATGTGTGAAGAGATGCCACCACATGTCGCGAATGCCAGCTTCATTGCAGAAGAATGACCCGACACTATCAAACAGCTCATTAGCTGCTTTCCCACAACTTCTCGCGTGATTCGCCCAAGTGTATACGGCATATGAGATCCAGTTGCACATTTCGACACCACCACCATAAACTGTTGAACAGTAGAGTTCACTCTTGGTGATTTCCTCATAAGAATCAATCTCTTGGCGTAATTCAACCCAATCTCGCTTGGGATCGAGTTCGTTGATCGACATGAGGCACGTCTTGGCTATCTCGAAGTGTACTGTCTCGACGTCAATTCGAAGATCATTGTTTATATGGTCGTCATGCTTAGCCGTTGGACAAAGAAGATAATCCTTCACTGAACCATGTATCAGCGACAACGTCTCTTCGCTTGGATCACCCCACTCAGGTCGGTCGACCTTGAGTAAAGATCCCGACATCGTCACAAGGTCTTGCAGATTGCTGTGCTCGTTATCATCTCTCCCCCATCCAGCATCCCAAGCTTCCTGCAGTGTATGTATTGATAAGGGAATAGCGACGACTGCAACCCATTGTAGAAGGCGTGCCACTTGTTTGCGCCATCGAAAAGGAATCTTGCAGAAAATTCGGTAGTAGATGGCGTTCAAGCCCTCTGGTACCTCACGTAACACTTGTCGCATCTCCGTCTGCGTTTCCTTGTCTAAAATCTCGTTGAGGACCAAGCCAGCCCAGAGAAAGGTTCCATTACAGCGTTTTCGAATGACCGAGATGACTTCGTCCCAAAATACTTGATCGGTCTCCGAGTATTTTGGGTGCCCTCTGACCTTCGTCTCAACAACGTCGTGTACGTCCGAGGCGATCTTTCGTGCCTTCGACTCAAGGTCGAGACGCGGAAATCCAAGAAGCCCGACAATCTTGCGGCTGAGCACTACAAGCTTGAATGCGTTCGGGGTCTTCCTCGCTTCTTTTCCAGACAGGCCAAAGAAGGCCCGAAGATTCGTCACGAGCCATTTCACACTGTCGTCTTCGCATTCGTCAAGGCCGTCCAAAAGACATACAACAGGTCCAAGACGAGAGTCATCCAATATCTCCAAGAAGATTTGCCACAATGCGTCCCGCGAGGTAAGAGTGTCTTGTCTTCGATCTTGTGTGCCCATCCTATCGAGAGCGTGTCGAGCAAGTGTAGGCTTTCGTTTGAGAATCTGATGCAGCAGCGTTCTAAGAATGGCGGTTGCTGTGCGGTTCTTCTCCTTGCGGTAGCTGCAGAAATAGAACAGAACTTGGGTGCCACTGGAGACTGAGTTTTCCAGTTGGTCGGTAAGAAAAATGGAAAGCATCGTCTTTCCCTGGCCAGGGCTCCCGGAAATCCAAAGAAGTTGCGAGCATTCGTTGGCCAACCAGGCGTTGTATGTCTCGTCATCCCGAATCCATTCGCAAGTTCCGTCCGTTCTTTCGCCTTTGAAGTTGATGAGTTCATCGCGGTCAACTCTGGGATCTGTCACGTAAAAGGCCTCGATGCAACTCTTCAGCTCGGTCTCAGGGTTTTGGTTGCCTGTAGATAGTCAGTCAGCGCACTTCTTGGCATAAACTGGTATTATGCTCACCAGAGCCAAATTGATTCACTCCCACGACACCCGTTGCACCGGGCCAAATGTTGACATTCCCAAACGTGATTGATGGTGGATCCATTCTGTCGATGCTTTTGGTTGCCATGTAAATCAAAGCATCGGGTCTTGTGGCTGGAACTCGACGATGGACGATGGTGTTTTAATATTTTGATATGTCAAAGGGATAAACCCAGCATGTTCTCTAAGATGCTAGACCATGGGATTGTTATTTCTCTTCTCGTGCTTTCCACATTGCGCTTTGAAGCTGAAACTGTTACCTGCGCGATACTTTTGTTATCAGCCCACCCTGAAAGGAGCCAAGTCTCATATGCCTTTTGTTCTACACCTCATCGAAAGCAGGAAAAGAACGATGTCTCTCTGGATGTTGAACGCTGTCTCAAGCTCATCGGGCCTCTTTTTCTTGGGCCTATTAAAGCCCCTTCTGTCGGCCTCTAATCATCTGCTTGCTTCATCACTGGCTTCCAGCATCCGACCATTTCCATCCAAACTCCCACAAGCCCAGCGACACCCCTTTTGGAAACGATGACTGAGATACTCGGGGCCGTTTCTGGGGCCTTCGGCCTCACAACCACGGTCTTGCACAGCATTAGAGTCATTTCCAGCGACATTGATAGCATGAAACGAGCGCCGCAGGAAATCTCGAGCCTCAAACGAGAACTCAGAAGCGTCCAATGCCTGGTTCAGAGTCTCCAAGTGTCGCTCGAGGCAAAAGCTGAGACCGATGATAGCCAAGAACGCGTGATCGTAACCGCACTCCTCGCCTGCGAAGCTTCGTGCGAGGACTTCCGTCGCGAATTCCCTCAGCTTTTGCATTCGACAGACGGAGATCTGAGTTTGGTTGAGAAAGCCAAGTTTGGGCTCTGGACCAAGAGAAAAATGGCGCCCTTCTTGGCTGATTTGAGCAGCTGCAAGTCAACCGTCAGTCTGGTTCTCAGTGGCGCAAAGTAGTAAGTTCTCAGATTCAGTCTGCTTAGAAGCTTTGGCCTCAAGCTATCAGGCAAATCAGAAATCCTGACCATCAATGTGACAGCTTTGCGGCCCGCGAGCAATGCAAGCAACTTCAGACCTTTGTTGCCAGAGAAGCGACCGGACCACGCCACCAAGATGAACGCATTCTTGAACTCGAGGACGACCACCTTCGACGGGCAGAGCAGTGGTCCCAGGGCTATCAGGAGCAGCTGTCTTTGTTGCTGGGCAAGGTTAACTTGAATCGGACCAAATTCAAAATGGGCCGAGTGGACATGTTTGACTCGCATGGCGCCGTCGGTCTCAACAATGTAGACGGAACAGAGGGCGACTTGGATATTCAATTTGGCGATGTCAGGGCCGAAGGATCTCGGGCTGTGGTTGGGTACAACAAGAACATCGATCTCAATGCGGTTTTCAAATAGACGCTGCGTATCTGGTGGAATATGGACTGCCATCGGAGGGTTTGGGGGAAGGGTCGCACTTCAGGGATTCAAACTCTGGAACTATGTACCGGACACCATTGCGGCTATGCAAAATATTCTTAGATCTTGACATTGCGTAAACTGGTCTAACAGTTTTCCACTTGGATGTCCCAAAAACTTGATGTTCACCGTACGCCAGCTCTTTTCTACTACGCAAGATGAGCGTATTCCTTGTTAAACGCCCTTCCGATGACCATTCTCCTGATCTCCGATGTACCAGCTCCGATTTCATACAATTTGGCGCTGAGATTTTGTTAGCGTCTGTGTTCAAGATCCCAACTCAAAGTTACTTACTCTCTCAACAACCTAGAAGCTGGCATCTCCTCCACGTAGCCCATGCCTCCAAGAAGCTGGATGCTATCCAATGTACATTCTGTTGCTCTTTCGGCAGCATACAGAATGGCACCGGCGCAGTCTTGTGTACGGATAATTCCGTTCTCGTCAACAGCCTTTGCTGTGGAGTAGGTGTATGCCCTGGAGGCCTGCAGCTTTGTGTACATGTCGGCCAGCTTGCCCTGGATGAACTGGTTTTGGGCAATGGGGATGCCGAACTGCTTCCTCTGGTGAGTGAAGGGCAGCGCTACGTCCAGCGCAGCTTGCATAATTCCCAAAGGTCCGGCGCTGAGAACGAGACGCTCAAGGTCGAGACCCTCCATAAGAACGCGAACACCTCCGTTGAGCTTGCCAAGGATGTTCTCCTTGGGTACGAACACGTTGTCAAAGTTGAGCTCGCCGGTGTTGCTACCGCGCATACCCATCTTGTCGAGTTTCCTGGCGCAGCTGAAACCCTTGGTCTTAGTCTCAACGAGGAACGCAGTCATGCCCTTCGAGGCCTTCTCAGGCTCCGTCTTGGCATAGACAACGATGAGATCGGCATCGGGGCCGTTGGTGATCCACATCTTGGAGCCGTTCAGGACGTAGCCGCCATCGACCGCCGTCGCTGTTGTCCTCATGCTTACAACGTCGCTGCCAGCGCCAGACTCAGACATCGCCAGAGCACCAACGCTGGTACCGGCAATAAGGCCCGGGAGGTACTTCTGCTTCTGCTCCGGGGAGCCATTGAGCTGGAGCTGGTTAACGCACAACTGCGAGTGCGCAGCATAGCTGAGACCAATCGAGCCGGAGGCTCTTGAGATCTCTTCCATAACTACGCAATGCGCCTGGTAACCCATGGCCAGACCACCGACATCCTCGTCAGCGGTCATGCCGAGGAAACCAGCTTCACCCAGCTTCTGCCACATCTCATTGGGGAAGGCATTGCTCTTGTCCGTGTTGGCGGCGACCTCCTCGGTGATCTCGCGCCTCGTGAACTCCTGCACGCGCTCGCGCAGCTCGGAAAGGTCGGCTTCTGACGGCGCTTCAAACCCCTTGGGATGCTTAGAGGAATGACGTCGGGATTGAAGGGCGGGGGCGGCCAAGGGTCGCAACTGGCGAGCCGGACGCGCCAGCGATCTGAATACTCGAACACTCGACATGATTGCGCTCCAAAACAAATACGGGCTTCAAAAAAGGAGAATTGAGAGAAGAGGAAGAGGAAATTGGCTTGTTCTCTTGTTGTTGATCCGAGTTACCTTAGCTTGACGCCGCAGCAGAGGTCCAACCGGGAGAAGAAGGTGCTCGGCTACGGCCGGCTTTTCGCGGACCGAGGCCAATGGCTTGGACGTCACACGCTGGAATGGAATCCCGTCAGCAAGCGAGCTCTCCCCTCGAAACATCCTCCCATATCCAAGGGCACCGTCGGCAAATGCAGTTTGTTCTTCTCCATTGCCCCCTTCTCCAGTCGCCGTACCGTTGGCAACACCCTTCGCACACGTCTCGAAAATGTCTCTCTCACGGTCGACAAGAGATGTCCTGCTGCTGTCGCGTCAATTGACCCGGTCAAGCTTCAGGGCCCCCCGCCTCCCGCGATCCTCTCGCACCGTCGCGACCTTCACCCCGCCGCACCAGGCGAGCGCCATATCCCGAATCCAGACCAATGTCGACCCTACCTCAGAAGAGTTCAAGGAAAATGAGCGGCAGATGGGAGAGGTCATGCAGAAAATGCAGGACCTGACGAGGAAGGTGCACCTCGGTGGTTCGGCTAAGGCAAGGGAAAAGCACATTGCGAGGAAGAAGATGCTGCCGCGCGACCGAGTCACCGCGCTGATTGACCCCGGAACGACCTTCTTGGAGCTGTCCCCTCTGGCTGCACATGAATTGTACCCCGAGGCCGACGTACCTGCGGGCGGCATCATCACGGGCGTTGGTGTTGTTGAGGGCGTGACCTGTGTGATTGTTGCCAACGACAGCACGGTGAAGGGCGGTACATACTACCCGATTACCGTGAAGAAGCATCTGAGGGCGCAGGCCGTCGCACAGGAGAACAAGCTTCCGTAAGATGCTCCTGTCCTGCGCATAATCAATCAAGAAGACTGACATTGGACAGCTGTATCTACATGGTCGACAGCGGCGGTGCCAACCTCCCCCACCAAGCGGACGTCTTCCCGGACCGTGATCACTTCGGACGCATCTTCTACAACCAAGCAAGGATGAGCTCGATGGGAATACCCCAGATTTCGGTCGTCATGGGTCCGTGCACCGCTGGCGGGGCTTATGTCCCCGCGATGAGCGACGAGAGCATCATTGTCGAGAACCAGGGTCACATTTTCCTTGCGGGTCCGCCGTTGGTGAAGGCTGCCACGGGTGAGGTGATCAGCCACGAGGAGCTGGGAGGCGGCAAGATGCATTCTTCGGTCTCCGGCGTGACCGATTACCTCGCGGTTGACGATGCCCATGCAATCACCCTTGCGCGCCGTAGCATCAGCAACCTGAATTGGCCGAAGCAGTCCCCCGCAACGATGGCGCCGGTACAAGACTACGCTGAACCTCTTCACTCGCCTGAAGAGCTTCTGGGAATTGCCAGCACAAACTTGAGGAAGCCCCTGCCCATCAAGGAGGTCATTGCTCGTATTGTTGACGGCTCTGAGTTCTCCGAGTTCAAACAAAATTTTGGAACCACCCTTGTCACCGGTTTTGCCCACATCCATGGCTACAAGGTTGGCATCGTCGCCAACGACGGTATCCTATTTGCAGAATCCTCCGTCAAGGGAGCCCACTTTATCGAGCTGTGTGCTCAGCGAGGCATTCCGCTAGTCTTCCTCCAGAACATCTCTGGCTTCATGGTTGGCTCCGCTGCGGAGCGTGGGGGTATCGCCAAACACGGCGCCAAGCTGGTGACGGCCGTCGCTTGCGCCGACGTACCAAAGTTCACCGTCGTTGTTGGTGGTAGCTATGGTGCGGGCAACTACGGCATGTGCGGCAGGGCCTACAGCCCGCGCTTCCTCTGGATGTGGCCCAACGCCCGTATTGGTGTCATGGGCGGTGAGCAACTGGCTGCTGTGATGGAGACCGTTGGAAAGCAGGTCGATCCTGAATTGAAGGAGAGAATAGAGCGGGAGAGCGATGCTACCTACTCATCTGCCAGGTTATGGGTAAGTCACAACGCAACATCCACGTCACCGATACTTGCTAACCATGGTTCATAGGACGACGGTATTATTCCCCCGCAGCACACTCGCAAGTACCTTGGGTTGGGTCTCAGGGCAGCTATGTCAGGCCGTAATGAAGTAAAGGCTGGTGATACCAAGTTTGGCGTATTCAGAATGTAAAAATGCTTAGATTTAGGATCATCTATGAGGCGTTGGGAGAAATGCATCAAGAAAGTTCTTACACCCGTTGTTGAGGCGCCTGCACGGCAGCCCAAGTATCACCTAGTCGTTTCAGTCTACGGACAAGGCGCGTCAATGAACGGCAGTGGTCGATCGAAAAGCACACGATCGACTCGTTTCTCCAATGAACGTCGTCTCGCCAATTGCCCGCTAATGCCGGGGCTTGGTGTTATCCGAACCTCATTAAGAGCGGCTAGATGTCCCGGCCGCTTTCCCGCGGTTGCATTTGACGCCACGCCGAAGCATCTCCAGATTGCCGTCTTGACAACGGCCAAAAACCCAAAATCAGATGGTAAAAAGCCCATCTCGGCCAAACGAAAGGAATGGCATCCGGGACGGACTGCCTAGTTCAGAAACATTACGGGGCCAGTTCTGCAGCAGATCGGGGCAGGAGCCAATTGCGCGGACCGAGCTCCGGGGACCCACCGGCCGCCACCCCTGCTCTTTGCCGGCGGTGTACCTCGGGCTCCATCTTCTTCATTCTTCATTGCACTCCAATCCTACGCAGTTTGATGCCGGCAACCATGGAACTCTGTCCTCTCCCCACGCATTCTGCGGGTCAAATGTGCCAGCAAGAAATAACGTGGCTACAGATACGACCATCCACGTGCCGTCTGGCTGAGTAGTATCATGGCAGCTACACCCGACATTTCGTCTAGTGAAAGGTCGTGCCATCCGATGATCTCATGGAAACGACATTGGCCATCTTCCGATGTCCGACGAAAATCAGAAGCTTGCGGCTAATGCTCAGCCGTTCAGCCCAACATGCGACAGATGGGACGGATGTGCATGTGGTGACACGCAACTCGACCTACCCGGAGCTAGCAGCGGAAGCTCGCGACTGATCCCATTCGCCTGTCACTCGACACAACGGAAAGATCTCACCACTCATCGAAGATATCATTTCCCGCATGCGTGGTTGGTCTGGCTACACCACCTCAACAACCTCCTTTTTTTTTTTTTCTCAATTCTTCCGTTTTCCATTTCCTTGGTTCCCGGGCAGACCGTGGTTCGTCGGCGAAGGAGAGGGGCGAAGGCGAACACCCATGCAGTGCGCTCCCACCCTAGTCTGACCGATCTCCAATCCTTGCCTCACCGGTGAACCCTTCACCGGACCCAAAATATGCAACTCTCTCTTTCAGGATTTTTTTTTTGCTGCCTCTCTGCTCCTGCTGGTAATGGACAAGCCCCCCCGGTCAGTGGGTAGGAGGGTGTCAAACGGGCTGCAAAGCCCCTTGCGGCATCGCGCCTTACTCTTTCCATCCGTATCTCGTCCTCTGGCTGGTTGGGATGACGGTAGGCACATGCAGGGGAGGGGAGAGACCGGTCTGCAGGCTGCGATGTTGGCAGGTCGCGAAGATATGTGTGGGGGAGGAACGGGGCGGGCTGAGCCAACGACGAACCCGAGGATCGTCAGCTCGAGGAAGCAGGCTCTCGTGATACGTTCACCGCCACGAAGTCGTAGGCGTATATGAAGAGGATTACCCCGGTCGTTGTGCTGGCTTGATCTGGTTGTTTTGACTCATTCTGAGACGCTGTTGGGAGACACGTCTTGGTCTAGATTCAGACCCTAGATTTCATCTGCCGCAGGTCGAGACACATCAAAGCTCGGAGCCAGATCTGTCATCTGTCACTTCTCATCTTACCAGAAGCATCTACCAAACAAAGACGACAACATGGCACCCTCAGCCTTACCCGAAGAGCCACAGATGTACGCCCCAACCGTCACCGAGATGGCTCGCGGCCGACGTTTCTACCCCTCCCACAGGTTCATCACAAGCTGTGGCACAGTCACAGTCGACCTGAACGCACGCCGGGTGCTTCTCGTATACAACAAGCGCCACCGCATTCACCAGTTACCAAAAGGCCGAAAGAACATTGGAGAAGATCTGCTGGCGGCAGCATTACGCGAGACCAGGGAAGAAACCGGTGTTGTGGTGACACCGATTCCGCTGCAGATCCGGACGAGGGCGACGCCGGCGAATGCGCCACCCGGAGCGCCGGATATCACGGAAGAGACGGACAGCACGGAGCCGGTGGCCGTGTGCCACTACCCAGATCCGAACTCTGGGGCGATGAAGATGGTATTCTACTTTGTTGTTGAGGGCAGATCTGGACTTGCGCCAAGTGGATGGACGGGAGAGGATCGGTCGAAATTTGATATTATCTGGGTTGACTTTGCCGAGGCGGCGGACAAGTTAGCGTTCAAGGAGGATGGCATGGTTGTCACTAAAGCCTTGGAGGATTTGAGAGTTTCTGGGTATGACGCCTGATTTCTCTGGTGCTGGTGCTCAATTGGAACAGGCTTGGCGTTGCGAATCGGAATGGGAAAGGAAACACATTTGTTGACGGGTAATTTGACTCGTCTGGGTTTTGTGTGTTGGGTTTTGGTTTATGGGCTATGATACCCATCTACTTGGATAGCAAGGACCGGTTAAATTGTCAAAAGTTGATTGAATGCTTGTGGGACCGCGGCTCAGATATAGTATGTAGACATGTTTGAACTTTTGATCACTTTGATCACTTTGATCACTTTGAGTCAAATCCAGTCGGAATTCATCCAAGGGGTCCGACAGAAGTCCCTATGCCTCATCTTTCTGCAGGGCTCACTACGTGGAGGTGGATTTAAGCTTATGAGTAGCTTTGGGGGAACGTGCGGGGCATCCTGGCAAGTCAATGACAACTTCCAAAGTCATAGGTAACCATGTGTAACCATTCATCGAGCTATCTGCCTAAAAACTCGTTCACAGGACTCGAACTGGATTGCTGAATAGTATGAGAACTAAGACGTCCATAAAAACAACGAGAAGGTGCGAGCTAGGACAAAGACTTACGGCATGCTGGGAACCCCCTTGCCGGAAGCCTTCCCCGGCTGCGTATGTCATGGCTGAAGCTATGTCCCTTAAATGTGGGCGAACCAAAGCACTGGGTTTTGGAGTAGGGCAATTGGAAGGTACACATGCAGATTAATGCATTTGTGCCCGTCACTGCCTGAACATGTCGGCAATGGATGATTTGGAATAGGCATGCGCAACAACGACATCAACAGTAGCTCGAACATTGTCATCGACTGCAACTACCGAAGAGTCCGGCCTAGCTCGGGACCGGCGCCGGCAAACGAGCGGGTCTCCCGGCAGGGTGGACCTCGATCCAGTACCGATTCAGTTTCATTCATGGATATGGTGACATCACCCCCCACAGCTACCCCTCCTCGTAACAGCTCGACTCCTTATCGTTTTACCCCTCCATCGAAAGAGAACGCGCGCGCGAGCCCCTCCCAATTCGCGAGAACGCCTCGTCCGAACACACAAGACGGCACAAGGAAAGCTTGCCCCCATTGACCAACCGGTGCCCCCCCGCCTTACCTTATTCTTCGTCAATAAACGTCAGCGAAAACCGGAGAGCCACACCTTCCATTCCACTCTAGAACCAAGACAAACCCACCTGCCCATAATATTGGATGTCTTCCCACACTGCCAAAGCAGCCCGCTCCGCTTCCCAAGCTTTTTCCAGAGCACCCCTGGTCCAGAGAGCAACTTCTTCCTCCTCCACATCTGTCATAGCTTCGCGCTCAACAACACCAGCTTCCGTCACAACAGCAAACAAGAACTTTACTTGCTGCGGTTCTATTAATACGTCGTCGCCTTTCAATTCACGACAGTTCTCGACACAGACCGCCAGAATGGCTACCACCATGCCCGCCCAGCACGGCCACCACGAGGCCTGCTGCAACATCCCGCCCGTCGTCGCCAAGGGCTACGAAGCCAAGGGCAGCTACGAGGAGATTGGCAGCAAGAAGACCTGTTCGTCGGCCTCCAAGTGCTCTCACCGTGTCGAACCACCGCTAACCCGCGTTCCCTCGCAGACGTCACCGGCCCCGCCGACGCCAAGAAGGCCATCGTCGTAACATTCGACATCTTCGGCTTCTTCCCCCAGACCCTGCAGGGCGCCGACATCCTGGCCACCGCTGGTGCCGAGAAGTACCGCGTCTTCATCCCCGACTGGTTCGCCGGCGAGCCGGCCGACATCGCGTGGTTCCCTCCCGACAACGAGGAGAAGCAGCAGAAGCTCGGCGCCTTCTTCCAGAGGTTCCCTCCGCCCAAGATTGCCGAGCTTACCCCCGAATATGTTAAGGCTATTCAGTCAAAGTACTCCTCCATTGAGTCTTTCGCTACCATTGGTGTAAGTACATGTAAACTGAGATGATAGCTTGCGAACATAGAGCTAATTGGAGTTGCAGTACTGCTGGGGAGGAAAGGTCGTTTCCCTCGTCACATCCTCCGACAGCAACCCCTTCAAGGCCGGCGCCGAGGTTCACCCCGCCATGGTCGACCCCGCAGATGCCAAGGGTATCAAGGTTCCCTTGATCATGCTGGCTTCCAAGGATGAGGGAGAGGAGGATGTCAAGAAGTTCGAAGACAACCTGAGTGTTTCGAAGCACGTTGAGATCTTCAAGGACCAGATCCACGGCTGGATGGCTGCCCGATCAAACTTGGAGGACGCGCGCGTTAAGGAGGAGTACACTCGTGGATATAAGACTGTTTTGGAGTTCTTCGCCAAGAACTTCTAGAATGCCACGCTTCATGTCAGGGTTGTCTAAAGACTAGCGAATTTGAATCCATTAGGCTGTTCACTGAGTTACATACGTGATTGCTGACGACCCAATAATTTTGGGCATTTAATTCTCTATCAGTCTGTGAAAATGGAAGACAGAAAAGATGGCCGAGACGAGCATGAACAAATGTCCATTCTGAGAGAGTATGAAAGTTCGGCGAATACTGTGCGGTCTCTACATATTCAGGACCACTCACTGCCGAGAGTGTTATCTGGAGCTTGTGTACATTCCTTCGTCATTTGGCAGGTAATGAGTTCTGAAGTAGAAGACGCTGTAACGCGGGCCTTTTCGACGTCACAAACCCCAAATCTATGACTATGTACATGCCACGTTTATCCCACCAGGCTAAGGATCCAGGCCAGCACTGAGAAAAGGGCACGAGGGTCTTGTAGTTATTGGGGCATGAAGAGGCCCCAGCAGCTATTTCAACTGCAAGAAGAAACGGGAGGAAAATGCGTTTGGTATCACCTACTACTGTGAAATAAGGGTTTTCCGGGCTTCGCCCTCCGCCAGAAAACCCTCAACCCAAACATGATAGTTGTGTCGGGATCGATGCCATTGAACTCCAGAAAGTACCGAACATATCCGATGGCTCTCTCGGTTATGTTCACTCTTTTCCGTGATCTAAGCCTTTTGCCGCCAGGGGAGAATTGAGACACGTGATTCAGAAGTCGATGAATCGTTTGGATCACAGAATACTCTCCGTCCAAGGCGAGCATCAAGGGAGGCTTCCCTAGCTTGTCCAATACTTCAACCTCATCCACAATCTCTGACAGCTTGTCCATCAAACTAATCTTTCTTGTGGCTGTGGCCCACCACAAGGGAGTACGTCCATGATTGTCTGGTGCTTCAACAAAATGCTGATATCCTGAAAGAATGCACGAAATGTCATCGTACGCCGGTGAATCAATTTCAGAATTTTCCTCGTTTCCTTGGCCACGATTGCTCTTGAAGTTGTCTGTACTTGATACAGAGTCGCGGCCAGCCCCTGCGACTATCAATAGTGCAGTTCGACCAAACTTGTCACGGACTGCCACATCATTACCGAGTTCCGAGAGATTCCCTAACATCGAAAGTCTCCTTGATTCGGCGGCTAGCATGATGGGCGTCATATTGTTAACATCTCGGCAGCTGATCTCTGCCCCTTTCTCTTTTAAGGCTATAAGACAAGATGATGATCCTGCCATTGCAGCATAACACAAAGGCGTTCGATGATGCTCATCCGAAGTATCTACGACAGCACCATGTCGTAACAGTGTCTCCAAGGCTGGTAGATTGGACGTTCCAGCGGCAAATGACAAAGGAGTACGTCCTGTACAGTCTTTGGCTTCGATATTGGCCTTGTGATATATGAGAATCTCCAGAGCCAGGGTCTGCTCATGAGAAAAAGCGTGCCAAAGTGGGGTTTGGCCTGTCTTTGTGTTGCGAGCATCAACTTGAGCCCCGGATTCCAGGAGCATTGCTAGCATCGAGATCAAACAGTTTTTGGCAGCAAAATGCAAAGGCATGTCTCCGTGTCGATCTACAGCTTCGACCGCTGCTCCTCTTTTTAAGAGCACCTCAAATGATGAATCTTGCTTATTGACGAGGGCATGCCACAGGGGAGTCCGCCCCTCATTATCTCTAGCCTCAATGTTGGCTTTTTTATCCAGGAGTATGACCAGGATCGATAATTGGCCAGCCTCTGCTGCAGATGCCAGCACAGTCATGCCTCTTTCATTTCTCGATTCAATGTCCGCGCCACCATTTATCAACAACTCAACCATCAAGTCTTGGTTCTTCGATGGCCATAGCGCCGTTGGTTTGTCAGGTTGGCTCAAAAATTTGGCGCCATTTTGTAATAGTACCTTTACGGTAGATACGTGGCCTGATTGAACAGCTCGTGACAGGGCATTTCTTCCAGTACTGTCAAGTGCTTCGATATTTGCTCCGTAGTCTAAGAGAAGTTGAACTGTCTCATCGAGGCCTTTGCAGGCCGCGAACGCCAAGGGAGTACCGTGATACCTGTCCATGTTTTCAAGTTTCACGCCTTTGGCGGACGTTTGCTTCTGGATACCCGACAGTAGATGTCGTGACCGCTCAAGGAGCAGGCGGATCATTGTCACATCTCTCTGTCCGATGCACAGATACAGAAGTGAAGGGCCGTTCGCGCTCTCAAAGTCGATATCTTCAACCGAGGCAAAATGGAGGAGTCTGCCAACCGCATCTAAATGGCTAAGCTCTACGGCCTTAAAGAGTGCCATGTGGAAAGGTTCGATGCGTCCTCGGTCGTGGCGCCTTTTTAGTTGTAGCGTGTCCTCTTCTAGGATGTGCGCGATCAATTTGGCGTGACCCCGGTGAGCTGCCCATGATAAAATCGATTGTTCCTCGCGGTCGACGAAACTTATCTCGTCTGTAGGCAATAATCGATCTTTGAACACCTGCAGCAAACCGAACGATGCTGCTAAGTGTGCTCCTACAGATGGTACGTCCTCTCCCATGAGATCCCGTGAAATGATAGCTAGACTCTGGAGCATTTCCCGATTTTTGAGTAAATGGACGGCATTTTCTTGGAGTGTGTCGCAATTTTCTGCGTGATGTCCCCAGTATAGGACAGCGTATTCACAGAAAGGGAATCTCGACTTCCGGAGGTCTTTGAAGGCGAAAGACTCGAAGTGATACGGTTTTCGCCAAGATGGAATACACCGGGTATGGTTTCTAATTAGTCGCTGAACCTGTTCAAGGCCAAGATAACGAACGCATGTGTTCGTGATTTCGGCATCAGCTTCCGGAAACAGGTATGATTTTCTTTTGTTGAAGAATTCCTGTGTTGTTTGATGGACCAATCGAACAATCCCGCCTTGCTCGTCAAGAGTCACTAAGCCCGCACATGAAGAAATGATAATCTCGGAGGAGGGGATGTTGTCTTCCTCAATCTCTGGTTCGTCATCCTCCACAGCCAGGGCATGCTGGAGCTCATTCATCTCCAACGGTCGCTTGGCGAATACGATCCAAGAAAGGACCTGGTTTGCAAGCTGAACACGCGCAGGTGGTTGCACACGTATTCTTTCCAGAGCCTCATCGTAGAAATACGCGTATGTATTGTCCTCGGCAGAAGCAGCAACCAGGGCTTTTCGAACGGCTTTGGGGGTTGTCTTATAGGACAACGAGTCAATGAGCAACTTGGCGAGAAGAAACCTGAGTTGATGAGTATTTCATTTCATGTCCTGCCGGGTAGTGGAACTCACATTCCGTTAATTCTGCATAAAATACCTTTCTGTATTTCTTCTTGAATCTCGGGACGCCTTTGCACAAAACTTTGCATGTCTGGTGTGCGACTCGATATGTACCGCGACACATCAACGTCGCTGGCTTGAATTTTCAAGGTATTTGCGTTCTTGAAGTTGGAACATTCAATGATCTCAGGGATCTCTCTGGTGGTTGCCAATACATTCGTTGGGTGTCGCTTTTGCAGCCGAAAGACTTCCGACAGCAACGCATGTCGACTCTTGGATTCGCACTCATCCAAAGCGTCAATGACTATGAAGACTCTATCATGGGAGAAAGCGACGGCCTGAAGCACATTTATAGTATCTTCCAGAGTCCTGGAGGTCTTCTTTCTGTGATGGGTGTCGTAGAGTGCTTTGAGGCTGTCTGGAATTGGAGAGCGATATTGGGCAAGTTGTTTGGTGATGCTCGAAAGCATGTCGTAGTAGGTCTGTCTCTCCTGACCTTCGAGATTGCAGTAGACGTAGGCTATGCCGACGCTGGCGTCGTTCTGGTACCGATGAAATAGGTCATCTACCACGACGGAAACCATGATGGTTTTTCCCGCACCTGGCATCCCGGGACAAAGGAGGGTCTGACTCTTGCCTGATATCCACGACTTGTACTTGTCGCAATCCAGAAGCCATTGATTGGTGCCGGTATATCTGCGGGAAAGATGGTCCCGCTGCTGCGGCGCGTAGTCGGTGGTTGTCAACCAATCCAGGATCTCTCTTTCTTGGCGACTTGTCTGTTCATCATGCATCAAAGTCACGACTTGTTTCGTGGCATGTATGGCCTCGCTACACTCATAGTCAGCACGATCGAGTGCTACTGACGACACGTCTTTACCTGTCCCTAAACCCCTTGATCGCGGTGAGGAAATGGACATTCAAGGTAATCCGTTGTCGCAGTTTCTGAATGTCTTCGGGCTTTATCCTTAGGCGTCTCCAGACGGCCCGAGGCTTCAGGCTGGTCAGCTTGCTCGTGCCCTCATGCTTCTCCAAGCTCGTGTTCTCATTGAAAATCTTCTCGAGCTCGCCCAGAAGCTTTGTGGATTCCTTGATGGAAGGGGCTAAGGCCTCTTTTTCGTCCTCAGTGAGCTGGTCTTCGACATGGCCAATGTATTCTAGTATCGACGTAAGGGATGCAATCCTATAGAGCAAACGGCCGTCAGACACACTAGTCAGATATAACGATGACTGGCCAATCCTACTCGCGACTAAGAGAGTCGAAGTGATCCGGAGCATCGGCGAAGCGCTCGCGATAGAGCTTCGCCTTATCCAGCACAGCGATAAAGTCGCCTACTCCGAAACCGAAGCTCATTATTGCTGCCGGAAGTCTCGCCGTAATGGCTATGTTCAAAGGAGAATCTATTTTTTCTGATGTCCAGTCTGATCTGTAGAGACGGGCCGCTTCGCTGATCTGAGTGCTGCGCCCTCTTGACGTGCAGATGATTGGTTGCCTTCCAAAGCCATTCGTTGGTCACATCTGCAGCTTCGTGGGTCACTGACATGAAAGGTAACCAATCATCATAATCGAGTACGCTGCTCAATTCCAATGAAGCCAGAGTTGTTGTAGCACGTTTACGAGGGAAGAAAACATATCTTCATCGTTTCGAAGTAACCCCCCTCCACTAGCCATGTTGCATCGAAAGCTGTAGCTAGCAGCAGATTTTGAGTTCAGCCGGATGGATGGTTACCTATGAAGATGGCCTAATCATAGCTCTCACCGAGGATAAAGCTAGTTGTCGCGAGCAACTCGAGAGGAAACACCTTATTTTTCCTGTACTAAACCGGCTATTGTTCCTGTCAACTGTCTTTCTCAACGACTTAAGATATGAAATTGATTGAACACGTAGGGAACGTACCCGCGCAGACACAAGGAAAATAATGCGGTCCCCGCGGGAACACTTTTATGAACCATCACACACTCCTCGCTGCGGTGGACAGCATCGTGAGCTTGAGTTTGTAGGTGAAGGCCGCAGATAAGATAGAGCAGAAGGTAGTGGCTTAATAGCGGGATCGCGGCTTCCTCAAGATGTTGGGGCTATCAGCCGATCAGATCCAATCAAGCCTGACAGAATGATTGGAAATGGGCCCTACCTCGATAGCCAGAGACAAATTCTATCTCACTGGCATTTCGAAAGTTCCTGCATAACACACAACACCACCAGAAACAATTTCTTCGACAGAAATTGCAACATTTTCGCACCCGAAAAAAACAGCAATCACGCACAAGAAAACCTACAAGCAAATAATGATTTCCATTCTACTTTTTTCCATTTTCTTTGGTAGCTAACTTGTGGACCAGGATGCCTTCCTTCCACATGTCGACTCAGAACATCAAGGACACTTTGGCTCCTCGCGAGACCAACGGTCACGTTGTCTTTCTGAAGAAACTTCACTGGTTGAAGAAGGAATCACAGGTAGAAGCCTACGTCGACGAAATCATTCGCCCGCGTCAGGTCGAATACTACTGGCCAGAAAAGGATGACAGAGCAAAGAAGGCCAAGCAGCAGAACATGGGCTATGTTTGGATCGTGTGCGAGAACAAATAAGCAGCAAAGACCCTCGCGAAGGAGATCAACCTTGTGGAGAGAAAAGGGGGATTTTATAGGCGCACTCTCGAAGCAGTCCATACAAATCGCAGATCGGTCAGTTCCCTGCTTCACTAAAAAACAGTGCAGCGCCTGCCTCTTCAGAACAGACATCCCACGGGCAGACCGCACCACACGCCTCCAATCAACACGCCTTCAGCTTCAACAGCTCTTCCTCCTGCGTCGGACTCTCATCTCACGTCCGAAGACCCGGCATGTGATACCGCCTACATGAGACTATCCCACGCTACCACGACGCCTGGAAACACTCCTGCCGCCAATTTTGCCAATATCAAACTCATCATGACCGGTGATGCCCTTGTGGATTCCCAGCCTCAGAACGAGGGAGGTGGTCCTACTGGGGAGGATAGCGCGTCAGAATCCGCGGAAGAGGATTCGTACTCTGACGTCGAATCTCTCGGCCTAGACTTGTCCTAGAGTTGTCCAACATCGATTCCGACGATTTCTTTTTCGCAGGCCGAACCTTCTGAGGCCTCCACTTTGAAGACGATGCGGGCGCAGATCTGGACTACTTACTGCAGCTGCTACCTCAAGGCCTTTACCACGGCAAACAAATCATGATAGCGATGCTGGCAAGGTTGCTCCTGCTTTTCCACCGGCGTTGGCCGAACTTTCTACCTTTCTAATGGCGTGAGCCTTGGCATCGGCCTAATCTCATCAAACTTCCTGAAGAGCTTATGCTCACGACTTCTTGAAGGGTTCATGCCCATCTACTTCCTGAAAGGCTTATGCCCATAGGTTGAGATTCCTTGGGCTTGGTCCCTAAAGGTCGCACTGGTATCCTCGAAAGAAGAGGGGTTCGAATCACCAGCGATCATTTCTTCTGAGGAACTCAAGCTTGCAAACTTCAATGGCATAACTGCATCAGTCGCTAGTATTCTTGTGTATTCGCAGGAGTTTTGCTTGCTGAGCAGTGTCACTTGGCTATCCGAGCAATGTCCCCAGTAACTTTTACAAGGACGAAGGTAGTAGAGAAAACAATCGGGGTAACAATAACAATAACGACGATAGACGACGACGATGCCGGCAACGATAGCGACAATAGCAGCGACAACGAAAGGAAGTACCTGAGAAATGTAGTCGCTTTAGCACAGGAAAAGTACGGGATCCGACAGGGTGTACGGACTACACGCGTGCGTTGACACTGCCTGAATGGCCACCTGACATTGCTCGGCTAGGAAAACTCATCCGAAGTGCTTCTATTCGATCAACCCGTACGTTATTCCTGCCAACCCATAGTTTTAACGACGATACCAAGTTAGTTGACCTCGCTGCGCAAGTCACGTTACGCAACGATGACTTCTCAGTCGCAGAGGCATGTGATGTTGACAACATATTGTATTCTTTACTCAAGCTAAGTTTTCCACCAAAACTTTTTCATCGTTTTGATCCATCTAAGGCGTAAGTCTCTTGGGGGTGCGAGGGTAGTAGCTCGCCAGGTGGACGGAAGGCAGGTTAAGGAACCAAGCCACAACACGGTCAAGACCGATGCCGCCACCGCCGTGGGGAGGAACACCAGCGCTGCGGAACACATCGACGTACTCCTTGATGCCCTGGCTGTTGGGGTCGATGCCCTTCTTGCGCAGGCGAGCCTCAAGCACGGAGGGGATGTGGATACGCTGGCCTCCAGACAGAATTTCCTGAGATAATGTCAGCTCGTTCAACCATAGTAAATCGTAAAAGCCTCTCTTCTGTCTTAGGAGAGATAGGTTCGTCCGGCGAGAAACCATCGCAGCGGCCAGCCGCCCGCACCACCATAAGGGGAATATTCGCCATGGGCGAGTCGATGACAACTCTGAAAACTTACCTGACCGCGCATGAAAAAGTCGTAGGCGTTCGTGACCTTGGGGTTCTCGGGGTCCTCCAAAGCATAGAACTAATTCGTCATGAGCACAACTCCTTTTGAATCAACCTTGTCAGTACTTACGGGTCTGGCTCCCTCGGGAAACTTGTCCAACACGAAGAAATCGGTGTTGTACTTCTTTCGGATCAGCGCGCCGAGGGCTTTCTCCTAGAGTGCTGTGTCAGCGGACGCTCATGAAAGCGAATGGATCAGGGCCAAGCGTACCTGTGGCGTAGACATATCCTCATCGTCGGAAACGTTGCGGTACTCTTCGGGGCCTTCCTCGCGGAGGAGCTTCTGTCCTTCGGCGAACGTCATGCGAAGGACCTTCTCGCCAGGACCAGGGAGAAGGAAATCCTCGCTGGGGTAGACTGCGCGGACAGTTTCGATCTGCTCCGCACATCTCTCCTTGAGACCACGGAAGATGTAGAGAAGTACGTTCTCCAGCGTGTCCATCACCTCGGAATAGTCCTCCTCGATCTCCTGCTCGAGATCAAGTCCGGTGAATTCAGTGAGATGTCTCGGCGTGTTGCTGATGAAAGTCAGATACAAAGCTTTTGCAACATATCAAATGCGTTTTGCTGTCCGGACAGTGTCAGAGATATATTCGCACAGTACCCACCTTTCCAACCAATCAGAACCGCCACTTCAACCACACACAACGACGCCCGAAGATGGCCGCGATAGCTTCATTTGTGCGCAGCGTGAAGTCGGGTTAGGCTAATGCGATTGATCTGATTGATTGGAAA
Source organism: Colletotrichum siamense (assembly GCF_013390195.1). Taxonomy (NCBI): domain Eukaryota; kingdom Fungi; phylum Ascomycota; class Sordariomycetes; order Glomerellales; family Glomerellaceae; genus Colletotrichum; species Colletotrichum siamense. Next base: position 2,806,763 of record NW_023501021.1, read on the forward strand.
CGTGTGTATTGCCCGCATAGATTTTTGACACTGCCCGAATAGCAAGAATCTTTCAAATACGAAGTTGTAAAATCGTACCTGTTCTCTGCTCTAAACACAGGCCCGATGCAGTATACCTAGAGTGGTCAATAATTGTTCTGGACGGAAGACGGATTTTTGGTACCTTCTTTCGGCCTCCGGCAATCTCAAACTGCTTGTAAAATTGTGGACTCTGGGCCAAGCAAGCACTCTTTTCGAAATAAGGGAGCTGGAACACGTTGGCTCCGCCCTCGGACGCCGCGCCTATAAGGCAGGGAGGCTCGAACTGGACGAAGCCCTGCGAGTCCAAGTAGGAAGCGAATAACTTCCTCACTTGCATGCGGACTGCGATCGTTAGCATATAGTCTGGTCTTGGGTCTTGGAGAGCATACTGTCGGCGATCGCCTGTTGGCAGGCCGCGCGCTTGTGCATAACCGGGTTGTTGAGATGGGTTGACATGCTGGCGCTGGGCATAGCGTTGCTGTCGTCAATGCTGACGCCCTCAACACCGGCCTTGACCTCCTCAACGGCCTTGTCAGCCGGGGGAGCATTGGGGTCCTCGTCGTCGAAGCTGGAAATGGCGCGGTTGGAGACGGCCAGCGACATGGCCAGGGACTCGGGGCCAGGGGCGACAACGAAGAGCTTGGTGATGTGAAGCTCGTAGTTGCTGACCTTGCAGCTCTTGACGGGCTCGAGAGGCTTCTGAACGGTCGCCTCGATGAGCACAAAAGACTCCAGGGAGATGCCGCCAATCCACTTGACCATCTGCTTGGAGACGGGCTTGCCCTCGGCGCTGGCCGCGATCACGCCCTGGATAGCCCAATCGCGCTCCTCGCGGAGCTCGACGAAGCACATCTTGGCGCCCTGCATGCGCGAGTTCTGGATCCAGGCGCGGAGCTTGATGCTCTTGCCGACGTGGTCGTCGCCAATGGCCTTCAGGTTCACGCGCTCGGCGTCGACCTTGGTCTTGGGGGTGACATCGCCGTAGTTGTCCTTGGCCAGGTCCTCACCACCAGCACCGCCGGCAGCCTTCGCGGCGGCCTCAGCAGCCTGGCGCTCAGCGGCTCTCTTGGCCTTCTCGGCCTCCTTCTTCGCCTTGGCCTCGGCCTTCTTCGCTCCCTTCTTGGACTGCTTCTCACCACCCTCCTCGCCTGCGGGGGCAGCAGCGGCGGCGGGGTTTTCGGTGGGCTTTTCGGTCGGCGCGTCAGCCATGTTTGCGGTCGAGCTTGATCTTTCGAGGAAACAATTGGGAGTCGAATGGAGGGTTGGCCGTCGGGTTGTTGCGTTTAAAAGGGCGATTCCGTGACTCTCGTGGCCTGAGCTTTCGGTGTGACTGTTCAAAAAAAACGAGTGACACCACGGCCTGGATATTTCGATGGAGGGGCAGCGCACAGGTGGGGTAAGGAGCTCTTGCTTATCGATAAGCCGCGTGCGACTTCCCCATGCACCAAAGGCGTTCCCTGAGTGACTCAATCCGCGTAGTTTAGATTTTGGTTCATGGAATTGAGGCAGTCTTGTGGCACAATGCAATTTTCATGATTCAATTGGCTTTTAGGCCAGCAAGTTACTACAATTAGATATCTCAATCAATCCTTCCTCTCCCGTGGCGCACAATGCTACCGAATCAAACGCCAAACCTGAATTGCCAATCCTGGTATGCTGCCGCCCTGAAATGAACGCAAAACGTGTGATAGGTACATACAGCAATGAAATCTTTCTAGTGCCGTTTTCAGAATACAGTAGAGAAGGTCTTTTAGCTTCCAATGGATGCGAACTAAGCAACCAGAGAATTCGTTTCAGACTTCTCGCAGGTGAAGAGATTCACGTGGTAATCGCCCCGGGCTGCACATGCAAGAATGGGCCGATGGGGGTGGAAGGACGTGGCTGCAATCGGTGATCCCCTGTTCTGCTGAAGGAAGCTCGAGTATGGCTCAACGCGAGACAACTCATGCCCGTCGAAGTTGAAAACCTTAACGGCATGCGCGGAAGTACCACTAAGTGTCTGGTCAGTACCTTGTCGTGAAAGATTGAGTCTTGGTTCACTTACACAGCAAACACCGGCAGGTGTTCATGGGTGCTGGCTGTCCGGAGAGTATCCCGCGTCGCCTGGTAAACTTGGAGTGGCCGGTCCATGCGGATATCCCATAGCTTCACCTTGCCGTTCCTGCTTGCGCTGAGCAACTCGCGTTGTCCGCCACGTTGCATGTGGACACTCTTGATCCACTGCCTGTCTGTCTCGTCCTTCCACTTCTTGACCATGGAGTCCTGTGCTCTCAGACGCGTGTCGAAAACGCGAACAGCACCGTCTCCAAATCCAGCGACGAGCGTGTTGCCCGTCATCTGATCAGAGGTCAAAGAGGTGACACAGGACCCCGACCGAGCGGGAATGTCCATGATGCATGTCTCGTATGCTGCAGACCACACTCGGATTACTCTCACGTCGCCAGCCACCAGCACGCGACCCGTTGACTGCTGCCAATCGAATACCATGCCCGAGTTGACATTGCTGGGGACCATGTGCGTGAGAGCCCGCCAGGCCGAGGCTAAGTTAATGGACTTGTCCGAGTCGTAGTTCTGGTAGATCCGAATCACACCATCTGACGAACCCGTCATCAGGAACGCCTGGTCGTCTTCGTTGATGAACTTCATGTCACTGATTCTTGACCCTTCAGGGTTGCCATTTGAGAACTTGCTGAGTCGAGCGTGCTTCTTCCAATCCCACACGCAGACCGTATTCCCATCGTCGGCCACAGCAAGATGGTCCTCAAACTGGTGGAACTCCATCTTGGCCGGCTGTGAACCATTATTGGTGATGCCAAGCTGGTTGTTCCACTTGTGACTGCCAGCATACTGCTTGAGTGGTTGCGTCTCAGTCAGGATGAAATCATTACGAGATCTTCTCCAGAGGCGTTCGTTATACTCGGTACTGCCGGGCTCATCTGACTCGCTGGGCTTCATCTGCGGCTCGCAAAAGTACTCAATGGACCACTCCAAGAAAGTGCTTCGGAGAGGCAAAGTTGGAGTTTCCTCGCCTACTTTTCTCTCCTCATAACCACCAGAAACGGGCTCTGGCGCGACGTGATAGTTGGCATGAATTGCCGTAGGGTCGCTCTGTTCTGGTGGCGCGGCAGCAAGCTCAGGAGCCTTGATCTTTTGGGACCCCACCCTTTGCAGTCCTGGTGAGGGCGCTGGTGAGCCGTAGTTGGGCTTCTCGCCGTTCTCCGCTTTGCCATCGTTGCCGAACAGAGGTAGCGTGAACAGCAAGCTCGCTGTGCGGCGGAGCAAGCTCGGGGAGGCTAGCGGTGGGGTCGCCATGGCGTTGGAGACTCCGATGGCAGTGCTTCGCTTGTTCAAGTTCAAGTGATTCTTTGTGGAAGCTCGCTTCGCCCTCTTGCGGATATCGTCAATTAGGATCTGAGCATGTTCGCCAATGGCCGAAGTCGCGACTGCCTGGTGGACGTAATCCACAATGATGGTTGCATCGCGCTGAACCTCGGGGTGAGGGTCGACATTGAGCATCAAGGCGTGCTTCCAACAGGCAGCAAAGACAGTATTATGCGCGAAACCGTGAGCCGTAGGCTTGATAGTTCCGTCAGGGTTTCTGTTCTCCTTGCGCGTATAGTGCAACCCCATCTTGTGATCCATGCCATCTTGACCTGGAGGAAACAGCAGGTACTCCCTCTCCTCTTGCAGTTGTTCGTACGCAGCAACGATGAACTTGCTCTCGAAACGGACGATGAACCGAGACAAGAAAACGAGGAATTCCCGGCGAACCATTGGGCTTCCATCGTTGGCCATATCCAGTAATGTCCAGGCAATAGACTCTTCGATGCGAGCAACTTCATCAGTCAAGTCCATTATGCCAAGGAATGTAGTCATGGCATAGAGCATGGCTGCGCGGACCTCGCAGCACGGATCCTTTGTCAAGAATGACAACTTCGCTGGAGCGTTCTCCCGGATACCGCGCCATTTGGCTTCGGGGAGCTCCTGCCACAGCTGGCTGATGCACAGACAAGCCCACTGCCGCAACAAAGGGTTCTCTTGGTTTTGCAGGTGGACCAAGCAGTAGGTCATGATGTCCGTTTGGTTGCACACGCCCTGGCCGGGACGGTGGTCCTTGCAAAGCATGGACAGGATGAAAGCGCACATGGCCTTGTGCTCTGCTTCGTTGACGACGGGCAGACTTTCAGATGGCTTGAGGATTTGGGCAAAGTAGTTGTAGCCACTGTCTTTGATGAGATCGCCCTGGCATGTGATGTCAACTGCCAGGATTCTCGTCCAGATGAAGATCATGACAGGCTTCAGCTCCGCCGCCGCTGACTGCAGCAGTTTCAATACGTAGGGGAAAATGCCTATGCTCAGAGCAAGCTGCACAGCCCATGGCCCCAGATCAAGGAATCTTCCGAGAAGAATCAGAGCCCTAACTCTGTGCTGCTGACTGAGAAGAACTTGAAGAACAACGGGAAGCTGCTCTGGTGGCCTTTGAGACATGGCGTCGCCCCGGGTCAGGTAGACATCAAACGCCGTCAGTTGCTCTGTGAAGAAGGTTGAGTTCTGGTACTCATAGTCAATGCCCTCATTCTCCTTCCTCTCGAGCATGGGGAGCTGCGCCAAAGCCATGTCTACGGCAAGATCCCAGCTCGCCCAAAGAGGATGCTGGCGTGTCTCAGGGAGCTCAGGGAACGACTGCGGGTGGCAGCCATAGACTGACATGATCCTTTGGGCAAGCAGGAAGTTGCGGAATAGCGCAGCGACCATGAGATCCTGCCTGAAGAATTTGCGGAACAGATGTCTTGGTAACGTTGTCCACGCAATGGTGTCCGTGATGGCTGTAAAGATCCAGTTCAGCTCACCAAGTGGTGTTCTTCTCTCCTGTAATCTTCCCGGTAGCTTCTTGGCCCTCTCTGGGCTGATGTTGGTCTTGAGGGGATTCTGGAGAACGAAGAACCAAAGAGCCATCTCAATTGGAGTTGTAAGACAAGCAGTGAACAGATCTGCTGGGAGGAGGGGGTTTGTAGGAAGGTTCTCCTTGACGCCGCAAGCAGCAAGGTGTATATATGGCTGGAACACAGTCTTCTCGTAGTTCGGGTCTCTCGCAGCGGCCTCGTCTTCCTCTTGCTCATGCTTCTCTACGAAACGATGGTAGTTGTTGAGGATGTTTCCAGCTTCAGAACAGTCCCAGACGTATATCGTCGGGGCGTGCAGCCACTGCTGAAGATCGTACAGTGACACCGGAATGTACTGTGTGTAGTTTTTGTTAAAAACCCAGATCTCGCCACTGGCAGTAGGCTTCGGGACTCCATGGCCGTTGTAGTGGAGCAGAACTCGCTCGTCCTTCGCGTTCCTACGCAAAGACTGACAGAACTTCTTCGTTTCTTCGACCGAGGGATCCAAATACTGCTTGTACCGCGTGCGGATGGCAAGCGTTTCGTACTGCGCCTGAAGTGCCTTGCCGATATTCTCGAGAGCTTTCTGGGGCGGCGGAGTGGTAGGGTCGGTCCAGGCCTCGAGCTTGGCACCTGGGTTGGTCTTGAGCTGGTCAGGAGGCTCGACGGAGATGTTGAGGCACACAGCTAGGGCAGCAGAGACGGTCTTGAGCCTGTCCCGCATGCGCCAATCCTGCAACTCGTGTAACGTCGCCTTCGGTTTGCCGGTCGTCTCGTGTCGTTTGTCGGTCCAGTACATGTACCAGTTCTGGAAACAGGAGTCAGTACGGTTCAAGATGCGTAAAGATATCAGCAGATCCCAGTGGCTCAGCGAAGCAGCGCCTTCGCAATGGTGATCATCTGTCTCCATGGCTGCTGGCACAGCCATTGTTGTCATCCATCCGGGTGACTGCATGGTCTCGCAGATCCCAAAAAGAATGGAATGTTGACCCGGAGTCGGGTGCTGTGGTGCCCCGCGGCGCCCCTCAGGACTGGAATCCGGACGAGTATGCTGCAGCCATGGCGTACGAAGCCGGCAGCAAAGCACGAGTCTCCTTTCTTTGCGCGGCGCGCGCAGACGGTGACTACGGCTAGCTGGGGGACGCCGCCACAAGGCCGCCAAGTGGGGAGGCGCAGAGCTTTGGATGGAGAAAAAGGAAGACGTGCAAGTGATTCGGATCAAGGAGAGAAAATGGTATACTTACATTGGCCAGTGCAGCGATAACATCCGGGGACTCGTGATACTCTTCGAAACCGTGTCTCGCGCCCCAATGCGGGATGTCTTCCTCGGAGTGATCGACCTCGTCGGCCTGTCGGGAGCCTCCATATTCGCTCTTTGATCGCATGAGCAGCGGTTTTACTGATGGCCGCTTCGGCCTGTCTGAGTCGGATTGCTCGCCAGCCGGGAATCCGATGGTAGGTATTTGCTTGTTGCCAGGCGCGCTCGATGGGCGCCTGGCAGAAGAGTCGTCGTGGCTCGTGGATCGTTGGAGGCCTAGGGGAGGGTGGCCATTTGACGGAGAGGGTTGCGCCGTCGCATCGGCGAAGGCAGAAGCGCCGTTGGGACGCTGAGGGGGAGGCATCGTAGGACTTCCATTAACACCAAGCAGCGCGGTGCTGTTGGTCCTTCGCGATATGCTGGGGTAATGGCGGGGTTGAGAGGAAGACAGCGTGGGCGGCTTGGAGGAGCTCGACTGTCGGAGATGGCTGGCGGGCGAAGGACGGGGGTGAGGTTGGTGTTCTTGCACGGTAGCAGCGGTCATGGTGCGTGCCGATTCGGTGACGACGGGTGGGTATTTCAGTGTTGGCGCGAGGACCACCTTTTTTCATCCAGCGTTTACCGCGACGACATTTCGGGACTGCAGCAGTCGGGCGGGGGAAAGGTTGATGGAGTCGAGAGTTGGACGTGCGATTATTTGGAGTTTTTGGAGAGTTGAGTGACAGGTTGGCGTTCAGTGCCAGCGCCAGCGGCTAGCTTGGAGAACCCAGCTTGGTGTGTGCTCAGGTGCTACCTCAGATTTAGGTGCTGAGTGCGGGTGCGGAAAGGTGCCTCATCAGTGCGGCCGCAAAAAATTAGGAATGGGACCTTGAGCTGAGGTCAGCTCTCGCAACCAAGCCTATCAGCAGCTACCTATGTCTGCCGTTGGCTCCCATTGACTACCTATCACCGGGCTGCCTTTGCAGACGATGCTAAAGCGAGAGAGAGGCTGTGGAAATTTTAGGGGTCTAACAAATGCTTCTAGGTAGCGTGCGACTCGGTTCTCAATTCCTTCGATGCCCGAAGCCTGTCCGACGGGAGATGAAAATCGTCAACATGACATGTGAAGCAGTTCATCTAATGCTGCGGCGTGCACCCCAGAAGTGTGATGTCGGGACTGAGCAGCAAGAGTGGAGGCCAGCCGACCGTGACCTCAGGCCGTGGGTGGCATCGGTATCGGTACAGACCGAGGTCCTGAGATGGCCGACACCGTGGATGGAAGCAATGGAAGTTTGGAACAGCGACTGACCTGGCCTGACCGCCTTTCAGCTCCACCTCTCCGCATCTTCGCTGGCGACACCACCCGCAGCCCGCGCCGCCAGTCCAGCTAGCATCACTTCAACACCCGCTTCCGCATCGGCGGATGAGGTAAGCGAGCGACACCTCGACCGGACGCACGGTCCATTTGCAAGATGTGCTGGGCCAATTGGATTCGGTAGCCGGCATCTTCACCTGACCTTCCTCGTCCAACCACTCGTTCGCGCGCTCTCGCTTCCTGCTGCACCGCGCAACAGTGGCTTCGGTGGCTAGCCAATCAGAGCTTCCGAGACTCATTTCATCAAGGTAAGGTACACCTGATTGAGGTGGGCACTAAGGAGGATACAGACAATCCCAGCAGATAAGGTAATCGGCAACCCAGAAGCATCTTGTGATGGGGAAAAACAGACGTCCATATCAGACCCGAATGAGAGTCTTGCTACGATCGTCAATGTTTACACTGCCACTCCAAACGGCACCAAGCGGGATCATCGCAGCTCTCTCCGTCTTAGCAAATCGGAGAATACGCAACGTTCCTTGGTCCTTGGGGCACTTTCCCCTGGAACGGTGGGGAATTGGCTTGCGGGAACGCGGGCGCTTGAGAAACATTGTCTCGCCCAAACGGTTGGCTCATTTTCTACTGCTCTTCCTTCTTGCTTCCCTTCAATTCTTATCCGTCTGTTCTGCGGGGATGTCATTTCCTTTTCATGGCGGACCGCCGCCTCTCTCTTCCAGTCTCTCCATAAGGTACCCAGACTCACGCACGTCATAACGCCCGTTTACATGCCTCCAAATCTGCTGCCATACCTTATCTCCTTACACAAATGTACGAGGTGTCATTCGGACCCGGTTGCCCCTGTCGCTAATGTCCGCTGGTTGAGGTTCTGCTTCTGTTTCTGTTTTTGACGTCCATCGTCCGTTTCTGCTGCTGACGACGCCGCCGACGACGCCCAGGGCTGCGGCTTCTCTGCTCCACAGGAAGCCAAACAGGGCCATCGTTGTTGAGACGGTTTATGCTTGAAGCCCCAATGCGGCTTGTCTTTTCTTATCACTCACGGCCTTATAAGATGGACTAGTCGGTTCGTGGTCGGCCGATGCGTCCATGCGCTCTCAGATGCGATCGCGAGGGTCCATCCTGTTTGTTTTCTCGGCTCGGTCCTGGACTCTCCCTGCTCCAACACGAGCCTCACTACCGTTCCGCGTCTCTCCCGTCCAGTCTCTCTTCCTCTCCCGCGCGTTCCCTCCCTCTACCTTATGGATACCTACATGGTAGGCGACGATCAGAGTTGGAAGGCGCCGTGTGGCCCTTCTCTCCGGCTCTCGTCTGCTTCAGGCCTGCGCTAGAGCTCAAGCGCAAGCTCACCAGAATGTCGCATCTTATTCTCAGACGCGCCATCTCATTGCAGCATTCTTTTTGGCGATTTAGCAGCCAGGCTAACATGTAGGTTAATTTACCAACATTCCGCGCGCATTCCATCGAAGCCTCGGTCTCAGCGCCACGGCTGCTCATCCCTCCTAGAGTCTTCAGGCCGGCATCCGGACCCAAGCCAAGGCGTAGTACGGTAAGATACCTCAACGTCTATGGTGTGGAGCACGTACCTCGAACCCTCACCTTAAGACTCCTCCGTTATCACCGTCTCGCCAGCGGACCGTAGTCTACACACAGTGTACGGCTATGGATCTCCTCGCCGTCTCCAGCCAAGTCTGCCGCCCGGAAAGTATTCCCGTCTTCCTGATCTCAACCGTCCAAAACCTGCGGCCGCTGCCGGTCTTCGAGTTCGAAGTCTCTGGGAGTCCGTGTACCTGAAGACGGTCGAATGGCGTTGGAGGGTTAGGGAACATGAAACGCACCACCTCATGGCAAATGGACCCCCTTGAAGGGAAATTGTTTTCAATGGAACCGCCCTCTTTCGCTGCGACGGAGGAGGCACCCCTAGGACCAGTCCGGCCCATTAACGGAAAGTCCTATGGAAGAATTCTGCTCAGAGGCAATTGCTCCGAGCCTCATCTTCTTTTCCTATTCTGTTTTTGTCGCCCTGGCCAGGAACAAGGGCGGAGCAGATTGGGATTTTCATGAATTCCTGCGCCCTCGGGTCATTCGACTGCCTCGCTTCTGCCCGTCAGAGACATGCACATACGTCAAAGAGGGACGAGGCGGGTCCTTGCACTTTCTCAAAGCAACAGCGTCGCGACCTCTTTGGAGCCAAGAAAAGTTGTTTGAGCAAGTCGGCCTTAAGCGTTCTTTTTGATACTTTTTGCGCGGCGACAGGGTCTCGGGGGTGGCAGCGGGGAATGCCAGGCGCTCCATACTGGAAGTCATGTGTGTGCCCATGTCTTAGGCCGAGACTTGATGTTTGTTCAGAAGAAATACCTAGGTGTCGTCTTGGACGACCGATTGACTTTGAGCTCTGGCTGGCGTGGCACAGAATACGATTGTGCAATACGGGACCACAGACGTCAGCAACGTCAGACCGGCAATACAAGACGGAGGTCGCCCGACTCAGAGACCTATGATCTGCAACGTTCCGTGGCATCGGACTGGGGACAGTGGTGGGAGCGTTGATGGAGGCGATACTACGGTGATGAGGTGAGCCAACAAGGACGGCGCGTGGCACCCAGATTCGTTGCTGCCGGGATTGCGGCGTGGACTAGCAGCCGAGCCCAGGATGTGTTTGACTGCTGGACAGCCGAGAGAAACCAAACAGCCAAACAAAGACAAACGTTGGGCGTGTCCGGACGATCGCTGTCAGAAGGCTGAGAGTTGGCTTTGACGGCAACTCTCACACGGGACTTGGCGGGTTGCAGTTCGGATCTGCGGATGGGCTTGCGATGTCGCGGTGGAAGGATGATGCCAGGCACAAGAGAGGCTGATGAGTGATGATGATGCTGCTACTGCTGAGGGAGCAGTCCAACACACCAAACAGGCAGACGTCAATGCACACACAGCAGGCAGGCACAACAACAAGTGTCGACTTGGGGGCTCTCGACTCAGTCAACGGAACGCATCAGGTCGTGCCTAAGGAGCCCTTAATAGAACCTTGCGTCTCCATCAAGATCTTTAAATACCTGGGGGCGTTTGGTACCAAACCAAAGACGGGCAAAGTCAGGTACCTGGGAGTACCTACATGTCCCGGCAGCCAGAGTGGACTGTGGTTCTCTTGGGCACTTCGTTATCCATCGTGTGTGGGTTGGGGAGAGGGGACTGGGCTGTCAGTTACCAGACAGTGTTACGGTGCAATTGCCCAGTTGGAGTTCCCTCGTTCGCCAGCCCCTTTCACAATAAACGGGTCACAGGCCACCGTGCAGAGGGGAGACCGACAAAAAGTGAGTTGAGGTCAGGTCAGGTACCGCACAGTGACAAGATGAGCCCTACGGATGACTGCCCAAGCCACGTGTCTCGAGGTGTATTCCCGATGTCCCGCCTGATGTCCGAGGATCCTCTCTCCCATCCCTCGTCCTTCTTCACCCCACCGTAACGAAGGCGCCTGCAGCCTCCCCGTGCTCGTCTCCTCTAAAAAAGTTTCCCATTATTTTTTGGCCTGGTGCTGGGCCGTTCCCTACGGGCCACCCTCCCCTACAGATTGCTAGCCCCCTACACCCCCATGCACAAGCGAGCGGAACACAAGCTGCGTGGGATCCTATTGGCTGATGTGGGCTGAAGGACAAGCCCCTGGGCGCAGATGCAGCGCGCAGTGCAAGGCGGGCATTTGGCAGTGGGCGTGGGTGGGCGGAGAACAGGCCAGCGCAGCGACCCGACGGAGCCAGTCAGTGCAGGAACAGCAGCCCCAAAATGGGGGGGGGGGGGGGGGGAGCTGGACACCACCAGTTGGCCCAAATGGCACTGGACCTCCTCCTTCAGCGCATGTGTGAGGTCCACTGGGCTCTCGCAGACATGGAACTTAAGGTACCTTACCTACCTTACCCAACTCTGAGGTCCTCCTTGGGCTGCCAAAGGGCAATGGGTGCCCTGAGGACCGTGAGCAGCGGGCTGTCTCTGCAGGTGGGTGGCCTGCTTCTGCTTTGGACTGTAGACCGTGAGGTGCATTGCTTTGCTTTGCTCTGCTTTGCCTGGGTGCCGCTGCCGCTAATGCTGGGTGCCCTGTCCACTGCTGCCGTGCCGCTGGCAACTGCCTGCATCCCCATCACTTCTCGCTCTCCAATCCCCATTGTGGCATTTCCCAAAACCTCCTTTTACATTTGCGCCAAGGAGAGGCAACGAGCGACTTGATACACAGGAGTCTTTCCCTCCAGCCTTGTCCTCCCGTTTGCTTGCTTGCTTGATCGCCTCAGTGTCCTTTCACTTAACCTCGACACGTTCTCTCAACGTCAAGACCAGCATCGGCGCCAGCAACAGCGACAGTCTCAGCGCCGTATCCACGGACAAGGCCCGCGAGCCGAAATAATAATAAGACCCCCCGAAAGAGACGAAGGCAATTCGAAGGGGGTCCGCCCCGGGGAGAGAAAGAAAAAAAAATAACCAATCCCCTAAAATCCAACGAGCCAACCCCCGTCAGCAAACCAGCTTTGTACGCGCGGAGTCGACATCGTCCCGTTTCTTTGCCCAACCCAGCCTCCTTCTCTCGTTTCCTCACCCCTCGCTCCCTTACTCGCTTCACTGCGCCGGCGAGGAGGACCGCAAAAAAAAGGACGAGGTCGAACATCGCAGGAAAGTCCTCACCAGGCAACGCGCGCTCGCTACTACCCCGGACAACTCCACCGATGCGAACCCAGCCATCCGCAAACTCGAGCCTCGACTCCCTTTCCCGTTCTTGCGTTCCTGCATCCGCTGCATCTCATCGCGCTGCAGCAGTCTCGACTCCATCGAACTGGCGATAGCACCCCGACGCAGCAGCCCCTGCATCGCCCTTACTACACGCCAGTCGACTTTTACAGCATCGTCACACGAAACCATACATTTCAAACACGACCGACACGATCCAATTGACAACCCCTTCGAGGCGCACTGAAAACGGCCAACGTCGAGCGATCTCCCCCCCGTCCACTGCCGCTCCAGCGTGCAGGCTGTGATCTGATCCGTCATGGCGTTCCTTTTCAAATCAAAGAAGAACCAGGATCGAGCTCTCGCAAGCCGCGATGTCAACTCAGGTGGCGGCGGCTCTCAAAGTTCCATTCAGAGCGCCAGCGCGAGAATAGCAAGAGAAGAGAAGAACGCTACCCAACGCTCAACACCGACGGGCAGCGTGGGCTCCATCGACCATGATGGGAGCGCTGGTGCTGGCAGCCCCGACGTGGGCTACGGCCGTCAGCGAGGGCCCAGTGTAGACCAGACATCATCACAACCGCCTTCGAGCGATCTCCCGGTAAGTTTGCTGAATATTTGCGGGCGCAACCTTCTTACCGGACACTGCTGATTGACCCGGATTTGCAGCTTCGAAATGGCCCCCCAGTTTCCCAGCAAAACATTTCGCCTCAGCAACAGCAAATGATGAACCCAAATGCGTCGCTTTACCCCTGGTCGCAACGACGACTGACCTACACATCATCGCACCCGAGTCCCTTCCCCCGATATGGCGCCGCTGTCAACTCGGTTTCCTCCAAGGAGGGTGACATTTACGTGATGGGCGGTCTGATCAATAGTTCAACTGTCAAGGGCGATCTCTGGATGATCGAGGCTGGTCAAAACATGGCTTGCTACCCTCTTGCGACGACTGCTGAGGGCCCTGGCCCAAGAGTTGGCCACGCGAGTTTGCTCGTCGGCAACGCCTTCATTGTCTACGGTGGTGATACCAAGGTTGACGAGATGGATGTTCTGGATGAGACACTATACCTTCTCAACACATGTAAGCTGCGCCGTCACAGCCCCAGAATAGGAGTCTCTTCGGCCCTGAACAGTAACTAACTAGAGGCAGCCACGAGGCAATGGTCGAGAGCTCTTCCCGCCGGCACCAGACCGTCTGGCCGTTACGGCCACTCCCTCAACATACTCGGCTCCAAGATCTACATCTTTGGTGGGCAGATTGAAGGCTACTTCATGAACGACCTCTCCGCCTTTGATCTGAACCAGCTGCAAATGCCAAACAACCGTTGGGAGATGTTGATTCAGAATACCGAGAGTGGAGGCCCGGCTGTGGGCAAGATCCCCGCCGCCCGTACCAACCACTCCGTGGTGACGTTCAATGACAAGATGTATCTGTAGGTATCGCTGACAGCCAACGAAGCGCGAGATACTGATAAACGGTGTAGGTTTGGCGGTACCAACGGATACCAATGGTTCAACGACGTTTGGAGCTACGATCCCGCCACGAACGAATGGTCACAGCTGGATTGCATCGGATACATCCCTGTTCCTCGCGAAGGCCACGCCGCGGCAATTGTCGACGATGTGATGTACATTTTCGGTGGACGCACAGAGGAGGGAGCCGACCTTGGAGACCTGGCCGCTTTTAGAATCACATCCCGTCGCTGGTATACCTTCCAGAACATGGGCCCGTCACCTTCCCCACGCTCAGGTCACAGCATGACCACCGTTGGAAAGGCCGTAGTGGTGGTCGGAGGCGAGCCCAGCTCATCACCCGCCAGCGTCGGCGACCTTGGCATCGTCTACATGCTTGACACCACCAAGATTCGATACCCGAACGATGCACAGGCTCAACAGACAGTCGGACAACCACAGCAGCAGCAGAGGATACAAGGTGCAAGGAGACCCAGCGCAGCGGCTGAGACTAGGAACCTGCTCTCTCGCGATGGTTCCAACGGCCCCCCTGATCAAAGAAAATTGGTTGGGGCTCCTCGGGAAGCCAACGCGATGAGCAGCCCTCCCAATGGCATGAGAGGACCCAACGGAGCGGAACCCAATAACAACCCAGCCGCTGTTAACAACATGTCCAAGGTACCGAGATCCGCCGCCGCGTCGCCTCCCGCCGGACCGCCCCCTTCAGGACCCACACCCGCGAAGCCTAATCAGCCTTCCAACGTTGGCAGAATCCGCGGGCAATCGTCAGAGAGAGATGGCTCGGTCGGATCTCCTCAGCTTGCGCAAAGTCAATCGCCAGTCATCAAAGAGGTCAAGGAGCCGGGTCCTAAGGAGGCCGAAATCCCTGTGACAAACGGCCGTCGCACTCCCCAGGAGCAAGTGAAGAGAAGTGGCTCTCGATCAGAACAGGGGCCTAGCGAAGCTGCGAAGACCAAGTCCAGACAAGGCAGCCGCTCTGGAAACTCGGTGGATAGCACAACTGAGCCCGGATTGAGGGCGGTCCAGCCTGCGCCCCAGTCGCAGCCACAGCCGCAGCCTCAGCCTCAGCTTCAGCAACTACAACCGCCTCCGCAGCAGCAACAACTGCCTCCGCAACAGCCACCACCTCAACAGCAGCAACCGACACCACCGCAGCAAGTATCGCCGCAGCTGCAGCAACAGGTACTGCAGGCACAAGCAAACCGCCCCGCGTCCCCGCCTCCACCCACCCGTCAACCCAGCAATCCTCTGAACCGCAGGTCCTCGGGCCGCAACTCCCAGACTGTGGCTTTGCTAAAGGAATTGGATACGGCCAGGAACCGCAATGCTTGGTATGCCTCAGAACTCGAGCTTGCGCGCAAGGCGGGATATGTCCCGAACGCAAGCTTAAGTCCTGTTCTCGACAGCAGGGCCGCGGAGACGTTCGATGATGAGGACAAGCCACTAATTGAGGCGCTCCTAGCTATGCGCACAGAGCTTGCCAATGTCCAGGCCTCCGTTGACAAACAAGCCATACTTGCCGCCAAACAGATCGCCGAAGCCGAGAAGCAACGCGACGCTGCCATTCAAGAAGCTGTCTACGCCAAGGCCAAGCTGGTTGCCCAAGTTGGCGGCAGCGTTGCAAGCACGCCGCAGCTAGATGGCGAGCGGGATGTTGATGACCGTTCAACCGAAATCAGCCGCAAGCTGGCTTACGCCTTGAACTACCAGAAGGATCTCCAAGCCCAGGTGGAAATGCTGAAATCCGAACTTGAAGCCGAGAAACGCGCCCGACAGCTCGCTGACGACACAACGAACGCTTCTCAGAAGCGCATGAGTGAGCTCGAGTCGTACAAGACCATGACTTCAACGGATTTGGAGCAATTGAAGGCGGAGTTGCACATGGTTCAGAAAGAGGCGAGGGAACAGGCCGTGCAGTACACGGAGGCCATGGCGGCCATGCAACTACTCAAGGTTGAAAGAGAGGACTTTGAAAAGAAGTACAACGAATCAGTCGGTAACTCGAAGGAGCAAAATAACACCTTCGACTCTCTGCGCGAGGCGATGGCAGCGTCCGTGGAAATGAAGGCGCATCTCGAGAGCAAGTTGGAGGAGGAACGCGCACAACGGGAGAAGCTTGAGTCTAAGCTTACCAAGCTCAAGTCAGAGCATGAGACTAGAACTGCCGAGCTTGTGGCGGCGACACAGAGGCTGCGCGATGCCGAGGAGCTGGCCGAGAAGCATGCCAATGAGGCTAGAACACACCAACAGGCCATCCTCGCCGGCTTCGACAAGGTTACCACGAGAGATCTCGGATCCGACGGCAAGGCCGACTCGGAGAAGCTCAAGGCTCTGCAGGAGCAGCTCAGTGCCGCCAACGCACTGGTCAAGAAATACCAACAGGAGGCAGACTCAGCCGCCGACAAGCTTCGCACTGCCGAGGAGCGCATCGCCGGCCTTGAGGTTTACCAAGAACAATCCAGTCGTGAGGGTGTAGCCATCAGAAGACAGCTTCAGGCTGCTCTGAGGGAGACACAGTCTCTGCAGGCTAGGAACTCGGACCTGAAGCATCAACTCCAGAACCAGCAGCTGGAGACCAATGCCATGACGGTGCAACACAACACCCTCAAGGATATTCTCGTGGAGCGCGGTATTAGCCCCACAAACATGGCCCGGACTCGCAGCATCGGCAGCCCCCGTGTGAACACTCCGGAGCAGGCACGCATCCGTGATCTCGAGGATCAACTGTCTGCCGCCACCACTGCTCAGGAAGAAAGCGCGCAACGCGCGGTCGCGCAGCAGGAGGCCACCGAGGCCGCCTATCGCGAGAAGCTCACCCAACTTGAGAACGACTATCAGTCTGCTGTGCACTATGTTAAGGGCACTGAAAAGATGCTGAAGCAGCTGAAGGAACAGCTCTCTAGATACAAGACTGAGAACAACCGTCTCAAGTCCGAGCTCCTTGAGCTCGAGGAGCGCGTGGAGTCTTCTGGTGCCGCTGCTGGAGGAGATGCCCCTGCTAACTGGGAGAGTGAGCGTCATATTCTGCAGGAGAAGATCGAGAGCCTCGAGGAAGACCTTCAAGCCTCGACCGAGAAGCTCGAGAACCAGCTGCTCACCGTCAGGAAGGAGTTGGAGGATAGCAAGAAGCAGCGCGAGGGTGCCCTCAAGGACGCTGAAGAGGCCTCTCGCAAGCTAGCCGTAAACCGCCGAGATCTGGAAGAGCTCCAGCAGGAAAACAACCTTCTCGAGCGCCGAGCTCAGGACGCCGAGCAGAAGGTCTCACTTCTCTTGGACCAAGTCGAGTCATCCGTTGACAGCTACCGTCGTCAGAGCAGACAGGCCCCCAGCATGACTTCGGAGGAGACGGCTAGGCCCACCAACGGGAACAGCATTGGCCACCAGCGTCAGGACAGCTCTGACGCCGAAAGCTCCTACGGCGGTGCTGGCGGTGTCGAAGGGCGCAACAGCACTGCTTTGGACAACTTGGCCAACGAACTCGAGACCCTGCGCACTCACTGGGAAGCTACCAACAAGAACTACCGACTGAGCAACACCTTTGACTTTGAGGGTGCCACAACTCCCACGAGGAAAGACGAAGAGGTCGGACTGGGTCTTAGCGAGAGCCTCGCCGACTGGCGGAAGCGTCTTGACGTTGACGAGCAGGCGGATAACGACCGAGCGAAGACCAAAAGCCGACCCGACCGGCCTTAGTCTGGCGTTTTGCGGCGGATGAACTCTCGCTTCGCTTCATGACGGCCGCCAGGCGTCTTCCATTACCTACTGTACATTCTTTGACTGCTTCGGGGCAGTTGTTCCCAGGCGGGAGGAGTTCACGGGATTTTGGGGTTTTGCTTTTCATGCACCGCTGCTTCTGGTTGACTCCGGTCTTGGTTTCGCAATGATTCCACGTATTCATGACGAAACAACCTTCGCTTTAATTCCCCCCGCGCTTTTTGATTTTGTTTCTCCTTTTTCTTTTCTCTGCGCATGGACTTTTCTGATGATACACTACAATCACGACCAGTTCTGCTTGCTCCTTTGGCCGTGGACACGTACGAAAGCAAGATGGGGCGCGACAAGGTCTATTTTATTCTCTTAAGATGGGTGGATGAATTGGCAAAGTTGGCATACGTGCCTGCTTCTTAACGCTGCTTCTTTTCTTTCCTTTCTCTAAAATAATGTACAATACTTTTGTGCGGTTCTACGCTTCCCGCAGTTTTGTTCCGAGAGTGCTTGTTTCGGACGTTGGTCAAGACGAAGAAAATTTCAAGGCAAAAAAGACGAGACGTTTTGATGATCGAGACGGGCGAGCTGGCTCGGAAACAAAAAGGGGAGAGATGAAATGCAAAGGGGATCAATAGGAGTCTTCCTTTTTCTTCTCGGTTGATTTTCTGTGTTGAGAGAGTTTTACTACCTTTTTTTGTTGCAACCAGTCGGACCTAGCGGCTCGAGGGAGCTGGTGGTGGGCTTTTAGGGATTGATCAATGACGAGACGATTGTTACCCTGAATGTTGTGATAGTGATGTGTGCCCTCATTGCAGTTTTGCGTATGCTGACATCGGCTGCGTGTCGACCTGTGAAGACTCGTAGGCAGGCAAGGGAGTGTGACGTGGGCCTCGGGGTGCGGGTAACTGACCTCCAGTTCACCTGTGACCACCCCAAGCCATATAGGGTGGCAAGTGCCCAAGACTTCCAACAACCGAGTTGGAATAAGCGGCCGTGAATATGCCCAGTATGGTAGAACCAGTATGCCAGCTGACACAGAGATCGTGGTTATCATCTCAAGCGCCCCAGTTCGAAACCCCGCGCTGTCCATGATTTTTGTTTTCATGTTTCCCTTGGAGCCTTTTTTTTTTTTTTTTTTTTTTTGTCATGCTCACTTTTGTCTTACTCTCACCAGCCCTACACGAGCTGCTTCTAATGTACAATTCTATTTTCTTCTATTCATCCCTCACTTGCGGTTCGTGCCAGAGACAAGCAGGACAACGCTGCCCAACTGCCTCCTCAGATCCTCCTTCTCGACATCGTGCGTGTCCTCGACCTCGCCCCACGACCCAGTCTGCCACGACACCTCCAGACTGCTCGCCGTCGCAGCCTCCTCGACCCCGAACCGCTCCACCCCGTCCACCCGGCCCGCGTTCGGCCCCTCGCTCCACTCCACAACCAACCGCGCCGCCCCGATCAGGCTCTTGCCCGCCAGCACAGCCCTCTCCAGCCCGGCAATCTCCCACGCGTCCAGGCCCATGACCCAGCCCTGCACAACCTCCCGGACGCCCTCGGCCTGCGGCTGGGGCATGATGGCATCCCCGTCCAGCACGGGGCCGATCTCGATGCCGGGCCAGACGTGCGTGGTGAGGAACCCGACGACGGCCTCGGCGGTGCGCTTCTGCACGTCGCGCAGGCTCTCGCCGGCCTCGTTGCGCGTGTCGGTCGCGCCCGGCGGCGGCGCCCAGCACAGCAGGCTGTCCGTGTCGAGGTAGCGCATCACGGTCGTCGCGATCTGCTGGCGGATGGCGGCGGGGCCGGCGTCGTCGGCGGCGATGTCGAGCGCGCGGCAGACGAGCGAGGTCAGCGGGATCAGGTGCTGCTTTGTCGCCTGCTGCGCGGAGGTGAGGAGGTCCCACTCGATTGCGAGGGCCGAGGCGAGGTGCTGCTTCGAGGGGGGCAGGCGGACGATGGCTTTCGTGACGGGGTGGCGGAGGGGACGAGCGTCGAGGTGGATTTGGAGGGCGCCTGTTGAACCATGTTATTAGGAACCATAGCAGAGTGTCTGGGGAAGAAGGAATGCATGCTTACCGTCAACCTCGTGCACACTAACATCGTTCCAGAACCTCCTCTTTAGCCCAGCAGCCCTGGCCGCCGCTCCTCCGGCCTTGGCGTCCGCCGCGGCGCGGATGTTTGTCGCCTGCTTGAGCATCTCGGCCTGCCTCCTCCTCCGCTCCACGCGCGCGCGCAGCTCCGCGGTGCGGTCGTCCTCGGCGGTGGGCGGCGCCGGCGGCGGTCCCGTGCCGACGACGGGGGCGACCTCGGCGGGCTTGAGAGGGGTCGTCGAGATTGCGCGGAGGCATTGTCGTCCCGCCAAGGGCGAGCTGCTGCTGCTGCCGGCTGCGAGCAGGCACAGGGGTAGGCGTGTTGTCGGCTTCATTGTGTGCGTATTTTGCGACACCTGCACCGAGGGAAGTTGGAGTGTGGTGTAGAAGCTGTTGAAGCTACGGCGCAATGTGCAAGTGGACGTCAATTATTTTTTGGTAGCTTCGCGGCGATTTCCGCCCGTGAACAGGGGTCTGATTGGCTGCATGCATGGGTGACATCAGACGGGAACTAGCTCGGACGATGAGTTCGGTGAGCGATCGGTGTACGAGATGGAAATGCAGTGCTACCGTCGTTGTCGTCCATCATTGTTGGAGCATGCCCTCACGTCCAATACAACAGAGGCAATTTTGAACAATGCTTCTTATAGCTACGCTTCTTAAAGCTGCAAACACTCGGCATCGCGCCTCGCTAAACTTCTACGCCCAGGTGTAGTAGTAATACAAATTTTGAACTCGCCCAAATCCATTAGTAAGGCGGCTTCGTGACATTCCCCAAGCTGAGCTCCCCTGCTCGGCTGTCAATCCCATTAAGAAGCTCGTGCAAATCCATTCCTCCTCCCGAAACCATCGACATGTCTCCTCTGTTTGACCCGTGATACAGACTGTCACCGCCCCTGCTGCTTAGATCCCTCCTTGCCGGCTTCACCGCATAATCCTGGATGGATATCGAAGAAGTGAGCCCGCCGATATGCCCTGGTAGCGGCGGCACGGGCGGCACCTCCTCGCCTTCGTTCTGCTCATACAGCGGGTTGGAGTTTAGCGGCCCGCCCTTGCTTGACTGCGACGCCGACCGTGTGCGGCCTAGCGATGCCCCACCGCCGTTTTCTCCCTGTGAAGTCGCCGGGTTGAAACTGAGCTCAGATGGCGTGAAGTCGTAACTGACCATGCTGTCGCTATCACTGTCATGGTGCAGCCCGGCCGAGGTGCCTATTGGTGTCGCTGGTACTTGCCCTGTGAGAATAGCCTTGAGCTGGTCGACGGACGCGACAATGCCCCTGCTAGAATCAGAGGGAGACGGCGACACGCCACTGCGGACACTGCTCTTGCGCAGCTTGCTCATGGGAGACAAGCCACCGTGTGTCTGTGCGGTGTTTGGACGCAGGCCTTGCTGGCTGCCAGCCGGTGAGGACGCCCCCGTGTGGCCGTTAGCGCCATTGACCGTCAAGTGTCGGTTGGTTCCCATAGTGCCGGTCTTTGAGCCAGCTAACGACTCCGACTTGCTTCCCGCTTGGAGGGCCAGCATCGCCGACTCTTTCGACCATTCCGCTAGCATGTGCTCGCGGAACACTGTGGGCAACTCGTTTCCAGGAACAGCAGGAACTGTGCTAAGCGACGAACTTAGGATCGGATGAGAAAAGTTGCGTCCGGGAGATTGAGGTGGGCTAGACGGTGGTGAAATACTCGTGTCGATGTAGCTTGCGGCAATGCTCTCAACGAGTGATGTTCGGTCATCGAATGGCAAGAGGGCTTCCGACTCGACCTCGTTGGCAGGCATCTTGGTGAGCGACGTGGGCACGCCTGGAGTGATGGTCTCCATTGGTGGTGGGGGGATGGCAACGCCCTCGGTCCAAAAGTGCTTGCTGCGGCGTCGAATGACCTCGTTCGTAATCGCACGACCGACAACGGAGTTTTCAATGTCGAATCGTTCGGTAACGGCCCAGAAATACCCATGGGCGAGACTGCCAAGGCGTACCTTCTGCACAGGTGTCTCAGCGTCGGGAATGTCTTCCTGCAGACGGAAAACCATGGGCAATCCGTACTGAACTGCATTAACGCCCAGTCGGATTACCAGCTTGTTTAGGAGCACATGTAGCAGAACCATATCGTAGTCGTAGTCAACATACTGCAACGCATTGTCGTAGATGGCGATATGGAGAAGCTGCAGGAAGTGTGAGCGATGCCGGGAAGGCTTGTCTCGGTTGTTGGAGGCGCTGGAGGCAGCCCGTTGGGCGGCGCTGCCGGGTTGGAGTTCGCGGCTGTTCTTCAATGACGATCGGTGGTGCTGAGCGTTCTCATCCCGAGCCTTCAAGTCTGCCGCTGTGGTTTCTCGGTCGAGCCATGTTAACAGCGCATCAACATATGCCTTCCTGACCTCGCCATCCGGGTCTCGCAGGAGCCACTGCGTGTTTTCCCATGTTTGGATGGGAACCTTATTTCTTGAGAGATTCAGGTTGCCAGACATCTGCGCCCTCGGGTTGGCCACAAGAAGAATGTTCTTGATGGCCTTCAAGGCCGCGGTCTTGGCCACATTACGTGAGAGGTATGTCTCAAGATGCGAAGTCTGGCTCCCGTTTGCGTCATCTTGTGAAACTGGCTCGGCGTTCTCTGCCTGGGGTGATGAATTGGCACTTGAGGACTTGGAAGGCTTCAGTCGCAGTAGAATCGTCGAGATCATGTCTGAAATCTGATCCGCGTAGTAAACGTGTGTTGCCAGGTCCCCAATGCACGACTGGATGCGGTCAAGCAGTTCCCGCCTTTGAGCAGCGACTTCCGCAGAAGCCTGAGGCGAAGAAGGTGGCCCTCCGTCGACCTCTGTTTCCCCCCTACTGAGCCCTCCAGGTAGTTGAATGAGCTTCTTCATGTGCTGAATCAGACCCAGCAAGACATCCATTGCGCTGAGTCCGATGAGATTGACGTCGGACCGCAGCAAAGAACCGATCATGGCGGTCAAGACCAGATGTATCTTGAGATTGTCGTCCTTCACGGGGGCTTTTACAAGATGATCCAAGGCCGTCACCAAGATAACGTAACGGTCCTGCACCGGCGCCCACCGTGCAACGGTGTCGTAAACACTGATTGCCCACCCGTGATCCTTGGCAGATTTCTCGTCTGTCTTGACAACGGAGTCGCCATTTGCAACACGTTTCTCGATGAACTGGAAAAGAGCGGCGGTGGCGGAGTGGATTTGCGGTCGGTTGGGCGTGATGAAGATCTGCTTCAAGCACTGCAAGGCGAGCACACCAACATCCTCTTCGGCGAGCTTGTCGACGTCCATGGCCGTTCCTGTCAAGGCAATGGGGTTCGCCTCGCCTGTTTCGCCGGTCCCTTGAGTCGCAACGCTCGTCCTACGGCGAAGCTTTTCTGTTTGGACCTTCTCCTCCATCCGTATCCGCCCAAGTATAGTCTCCAGAAGCTCGTCATCGTCCCACCACAGATTGTCCAATATGACGGGGACAATAACATCAAACTGACGGCCAGTAACAGATGATAAAGCCTCAGATGAGGACACGCTCCTGATTGCTTCCAAGCCAGCGTTCCTCCATCGCATCAGCACGGGTTTGCTGGACGCTCCCTTTCCAGGGTTTTGGCGGGTGGAGGCGAGGGAGGCATAAGTGCGAACGATGGATTCGTACTGGGCGAGATAGGCTTGGTCGGCAAAGGAAGATGACGTATCGTGGTTCTCGCAGAAGGCTTCGAAAGTAGGGATAGATGATTCAACCATGGTTATATCCTTGGAGCCGAGGATGAGGTCGAGAATTTTCAACACATTGGGAGCGACAAGTGGCAGGTCCTTCGGGGCCTTTTCGATCAAGGCTGTAAGGATTCGCAGAGTCACTTGAACATTTCTGAGCAAAGAACGGTCAGCGAAGGGCTCATATCTCGAGAGTCACAGGGGGCGAACCCAATGCGCTGACGCCAGACATCGCTAGCTGTCTTTTTCTCCAGAAAGGACCCAATCTTCTGGATTTTGGAGCGTCGCGAAGTAGCATAGAACAGCAAGTAGCTCAGCTCGCTGGAATTAGGCTTGACATCAACAGCGCCCTTTGTCGTCCGCGGATAGCACTTCAGGACCAAGACCTGATGCTTCGGGCGACATTTTTGCTGGATCGCGTTCATGGCGTCGGGGGGCTCGGGGCCCGGAGAGCAAGGGAAGTCGAGGAAAGACTACCTGGTGGCTGGTAGCAGCGTATGGCAGCGAAAAAGCATCGAGGTTGGATATAGCTATTTGGAGGCGGCGCGTCAAGATCTTGAAAGGAGAGTCGGACGTCGGCGTCGTCGGTTAGGATCGCGAAAAGCAAGGAAGGAGTAAGGCATTGGAGAAAATAAAGTGGAAGCTGGCGTAAGTAGAACCAGCGGCGGGCGAAGGAAGGGTGTGGCAGACAAGACACCCGACAGAAGCAGATTCCAGTCAAGGTCTAGCCAAGCCAAGCCAACACAGGGGACGACGAGTCGGACCGGGGGTGTGAGCGTGGGTAGATTGAAGCGTGCTGGGTTCCGTATGAGAGGAAAGGCACCAAGAGGCCCCGGGTGGATAAAGGGAAAAAAAATTAGGGACGTGGCTGGCCTGTGAAAATCGCGCTTCCCAGGTCGTGGAGGACATCGGTGGTGACAGTGGTGCAGGTCAGCAGCGAGAGGTGCCACGGGGCGGGAGCGCTTGCCGGACGGACTGCGGACTGACGACTGCAGCACACTGGAGCTGGAGGTGGGTGCTGGACAATGGGCCGAGATGGCGGGCGACGTGAGCTTGCTGTTGTTTTCCACCTTACGGCAAAGTTCCTACTGATGATACCTTGGCCCGACCTGCCCACAACACCACCCTCCAATCCTGCGATTGTCGTCATCACCCAGCTCCATCGTCCTGCTATTGGCTAGTTGAGTCACAAATCAAATGATCGGAAAAGGTTGACTCTCTCATTTCATTCCATCTCAAGATCGAGTCTCCAACCATGTTCTGGTCACCTAATGAAAAGGAGAAAACGCTGAAAACAAAATGCAGCTGGAACACATGCTCAGACAAGCGTTGGCTACGCTGCAGGTGCCAGAGACTACCTATGCCTGAAGAAATGCACATGGCGAGGTGCCCTGGTCTCGTGTATCTGAGTCTCAAGCATGTGCGAAAGAAAGACGCGATGCGACGCAGAGAGAGACATTCACCTGTATGGCTGCAAAGATGGCAATGATTAATCTCGGGGAGCCGTCCCAGCGTCCGATGCACCGGCTCGCAGCGGAAACGCGCGTTTGCTCAGTCGCACGTCCAGCACGGAGGGAGTCTGGGATTCCCACCACTCGGTCGCCCCTTTGGGGGCTAGCGTGGCCCGGTCTGAGCTTCGAATCTCCTATCCCTGCAGCCCTGTGCTGGAAGAGGGGCAAAAGGGGTTTGGGGGATTCCCACAGCGTACCCGTATCGGCGTATCCAGACCTCATTACGATGGACGGGGCTGCAAGATTTGGGGTAGGTAGGGGAGCACTATCGAAGGCTATTGCGGAATGCCAATTTGCCGAACCGGTATCTTGTGTTGATATTACGATGGCCACCTTCGCCAAACAATACGAGACAAAGGACCAAAGAATGGAAGTCAGGTATCGACAAAATCGCCAGAGAAGCAATCCATGCCTTGCCATTTCCACCCGGCAGGATTGGCAAGGTGGCCTGAACAGCTGAAGAGAAAGCTGCAATGCTACCACACCAGAGCTGTCTGACACCAACGAGCATGATGCTGTGCGAAACCAAGAACAGGCACACCTCCCTTCGCCTCACCATGCCTGGCCATCCATTGCGGTTGTCGCTTGCCGTTTCTCCGACTTGATGCAGATGCATGTACAAATACTTTGCCGCCCCCCTTGACTGTCATTGGGCACCCGTTTCATCGCCGCTATGCCCTGCCCTGGCATGCACTGAGACCTGCTGCCGACGAACTCACGATGCGGCGGCCCCAGTTGCTTGGGGCCAAACACACAGCGATCCTCCCTCTATTTTGGGCGTTCCGGTTCTCTCTGCCAGGTGTTTGGGAGTCGAGCGTTACGTTTGGAAAAGTCTGGGACGGGTAGATGCCTGGGATGATCCCGCCTGTTCGGACTGCACTTCATACAGGTGCTCAGACGCATCTACACAGGCTCTGTCATGGCCTCCGCTTGTTCTCCGGGCCAGGCAGCCTCCGAAGCAGCTTACCTCCGTAAAGCCGCCTTAGCTCATTTCAGGTAGACCTGCAGCGCTGCAGAAGTTCCTTTTTCCCTTTTGTTCTTCCCTCTTTTTCATCATATGATTGAGATGAGGCATTTCGCAACGCGGTGAAGGTATGGCAGAGTAGGTTGTCGGCAATGGAAGGTCTGTGCAGATAGGAAAGGGCCGGGCATGTTGCGTCGAAGCGTTCAACCGAGTGCTTCTTTCCTTCCTTGCACCTGTCACCACCTCCCCTCCTGCTGCATTCTGCAAGCCTCACATCAGGCACCTGCCCATCGTCCAATTGTTCACGAAGCAGTCACCGCCGTCTCGTCCCATGTCGTCAGCATCCCGTCCCATCCAATGCATCCCGCCCCCACGCCCGCGCATCGCTAGCACAATCTGCGCATTCCCAACTGTTCCAGTAGCTTAGCTCTGCCACATGGGCCTCTTCTCATCCATTTCCTTCTCCCCTTCTTCTCAACATGTGTCCCTCTCGTCTTCCCACCTTTCCTTGTTACTGAGACCTGCAGCTGCCACGCCTCATTGATCAATCATTCAAGTACCAAATCCATCGGAGTAGCGGCGGTGCCACAGCTCCTCTGGTTGACAGCAGCCCTTGATTCTTCGCTCGCATCTTGGCATGTGAAGTCCTTTCCCCCCTCACCACATGACATTACAGCCCCTCAACCCCTCTAATGATGACAACTCACCACCACAAGCCTCCACTTCGACCCGGATTTCCCCCGGATTATTCTCTCAACAAGCCAGCTGCTCAGCTCTACCGCATGTTCTTCGCTTGAGCATAGAACGCTGTTCCCGCCCTCTCCAGCCCGACTCAACCCACTTCATGCCATCGCCTACATGTAGGTGGGTGTCAACAGGAGCGTTTTAGGAAGCAGATTACATGAAATGGTCCTATTCGAGCCTGCTCGAGGCATCTCCTACCGTATCCACGACCAATCATCTATCGATCCGATCTGCGTGTGTGCCACTTCTCCGCATCCCCCGCTCTCTCCGGGGGTCATTGCATCTCCGATGATCCCGATGCGGCCGATCACACGGGGCGCCGTTCGTGGACACCAAATTGCAGGCGGCCAGCTGACATGCCGAGTTCATACGTGACCTCGGACGACTAGGTTGTTCATTATGTACCGTTCCCGTCGCCTGCCCAGTGGCCCTCCATCATAACCATTCTTTCCGAACACTTTCCTTGACAACTGGGTTGAGCTCTCACTCAGCTGACAAAACATAGGTCTATCATGGATTACACGGCACCTTGAGGCACCGCGTAGTAACCGTGCGATGGCTGCTGCTACGATATGAGAAGCTATCTCAGCAAATATCATCACACGGCGAGCAATGTCGTCACAACGGCCGTAAATTACCCGGGCGCCCTCTCATTCTGCTTTCGCCAAGACGTCGCCGTCCTGATCTCAACGTGTCCGCCTCCACGCGCCAGAGGGGCACACCAAGGACGCCGCTGGCGACAACGTCGAGGACAGAAACGGCACAGACGCAAAGTTCCGCCGCCGTGGTTCTAAGCCACATGGCATTCTTCAAGCCTAAGGAGGCTATCTAGAGCTTCCGATGGCTAGCACTAGGGTCCATGATCGGCTCTCGTTGCCGTCTCTGCGATTTATCCGACAGCATGGTCAGGATTATTGAGCAAAAGACATCGCTCTATTGAACAGACAAGCACAAGTAGGTCATCAAGCAAGTGTTTGGCTTTGCGGCGCAAGGTTCCGAAGACAACTCTCTAGCAGAGATGAAGTCGTGTCAGTCATAGCTGATTGGTCCCTGATTCAATGCAACGCACCCCGGACAACTCAACTTTGAGTGGATCCCATTGCCGATCCCACTTCGATCTCTCTGGAAGGTGTAGTCCACCGAGCTCACCGAATCAGAAAAGTTGGGACGGACGATTCGGACACGAACACCCCCCATACAATTATGGTTGATGGACAAGTGCCGGCGGGGGTACCCAATGGTTGCCGCTATTATAAGTGTCGCTGCGTACGGAGTTTGCTCCGGGCTAGGCAGAGGCTCATGGTCTCTTCAACGACACCAAGTGGATTCACTTCTAGCATGTTTTCATCAGTTGCGATAGTCCCGCACGTATCGACTTGAGCGTGCCGGCGATAGAATCGTCTCCACGTGTCGCCCAGTAGCCAGGCCCGACTGTTTTCTACTCTCGCACTTCCGTGTAACCATGCAATATCGGTCTTCCCAGAAGTCTGGCCAACGGCCAACAGCGCGTCCCAATGACGGCTTGAATCCCAATATCCAGGTATTCTTCTGACGATACCTGTTGCCAAGAAACTTAGTAGGCGGTGGGCGCGTAGCCAATGGGGGCTGCCATGAGGAGGCCGTTGCTTGCCGCGTTCGGGAGGGTGTCTCACATTCCAGACATGGCTGTCTGTTCCTGTCAATCGAAAATCTCGTCGAAGCCGAAGAGGACGATCACTTTGACCAGAATTGGCTCCAACTGGGCTTCAGGATCTCAAGAAGACCCAGTGCTTACAGACCCTATCTGTCAACATGTCTGAGTGTGTCGGCCAGAACCTCGCGTGGCTGGCGCAACGCATGGAGTGACCGGCAGGGGATAGATCGCATGCAGAAGGCTCCGGAGCAGGCACGTTGGCTTGTGGACATCCGCCCTGCTGGGACCGTCTAATACGGAAGTGATGGACGTCCAGAATTACTTGGCCACGCGGCTGAAGAACTACCGAAAGTGATCTGGCCAAGGGACGGAAGACTTGGAGTGAGGACGGAGGCCAAAGAGAGAGCCGCATGCAGTTGTGTCGAGAAGGAAACGGCGATGACGACAGGCCATCTCTTTATCGACCTTTGAGCCCCAAGCAACGCCAACCACCCTTAGTGCGAGCGCGGGTCGAGGACCGGCTGCAGCCTCACCCTTCTCGCCCTTCGACCAACAACAGGCAACCCCACCGCCGATTACCACCAACACAGCCAGACCTGTCCCGTCTGGTCCAAGCTGAGCGCTCTAGAAGCTGGCAATCCGGGGTGGCGCCTCATTCTTATTTTCTTATTTTTACTTGAGTTGCAGCTCTTCCCTTCCCATTTTGATAGCCTTGTCTCCTCAGGGTTTTCATCGCCTTCAATATTCAAAAGGGATCTTCTCACCTTCCCTTCTCCAGCTTCGCAATCCCAGGATTCCGCCATAGTCAACCAGAAAAATTATTTCATCCTCGCGTCGCCCAGGATGAAGTCTGGAATCCTCGTCGCCGTCGCCGGCGCCGCTGCGGTGACCTCGGTCACTGCCTTCTCCTTGCCCTTTCACTTCGGCCGTCGCACCGTCCAGGGCCACGGATACCTCAGCATTCCGGTTAACGAGGTCAAGCCCGACATGAGCGAGTTGTCTAAGCGCGATGCTTTCGAGGTTCTCATCAACAATCGCCAGTTCTACTATTCTATGGACAGTGAGTATCACTAGGGTCCTTCCTTATATGAACTCGACTAACGAAATCCACTTCATAGTCATGATGGGTACTCCGGGTCAGAAGGTTACGGTCCTTCTCGACACCGGCTCCTCAGAGCTCTGGGTCAACCCCGACTGCAGCACCGCTTCCACCGCCAGCCAGGCCCGTCAGTGCTCCGCCGCCGGCCAGTATGTCCCTCGCAACAGCAAGACCCCGCCCATCGGTCCCTTCGATTCCCGGAAGCTCAACTACGGCGACCCTTCTCAGCCGTCAACCCAGACCAGCGCCGAGATCGCCTACTACAGCGATACCATCGGCCTCGGCTCCGGCACCGTCCTCAACCAGACCTTCGGGGTCGTCACCAAGAGTAGCGGCATAGCAACCGGCATCCTTGGCCTCGCCCCCGACCTGCGCAGCGGCTACGCTCCTGGCAAGCCCTACAGCCTGGTTCTCAACAGCCTCAAGGACCAGGGCGTCATCAACGTCCGCGCCTTCTCCCTCGATCTGCGTCACGCCGGCTCGGACACTGGTGCTCTCATCTTTGGCGGTGTTGACCAGGGAAAGTACATCGGTAAGCTCGAGAACGTCCCCCTCATTGCCGGTTCGCGCAACGAGCCTCGGTAAGTTCCATCCCGTTTGCCAAAAGTCATCCCGTATGATTCTCTCATCTAACGAACCCCAGCCTTGCCGTCACGCTCGGTGGACTGGGTCTCTCCCTGCCCAACGCCCAGGCCAAGACGTACACCATCTCCGACGACGACAAGAACGTGATGCTCGACTCCGGCACCACGCTCACCCGCCTCCACCCCTCCCTCGCGAACCCCATTCTCGCAGACCTCAAGGCCACATCCGATAGCGACGGATACTGGGTCGCCGACTGCAACCTGCGCACCCCGCCCCTGTCCAACGGCGGCAGCGACGCCTACGTCACCTTCCAGTTCGGCCGCAAGGTGCTCCGCGTGCCCCTCAGCGACTTCATCCTCGATATCGGCCCCAAGACGGGCGTCTGCTACGTCGGCCTCGTCACTACCAGCGACCAGCAGATCCTCGGCGACAGCGTCCTGCGCGCGGGCTACTTCGTTTTCGACTGGGACAACCAGGCCGTCCACATCGCGCAGGCCTCGAACTGCGGCAAGGAGCAGATCATCACCCTCGGCAAGGGCACGAGCCCCGTCCCGGACTCGGCCGTCGGGCTCTGCGAGGGTCCCTCGGGCGACGTCGACAGCAGCAGTGGAGGCTCAACGACAGTAAGTACCACTACCACCGCCAAGCTTCAAGTATCGACCGGACCCATCGACGCCCACGATACTTCCTTTTCAATCTCCTTTACTTTGCCGACCTACGGGCCTGTCACGCCTACTGCTTCTGCCTCTGTCTCTGCCACTACCACTGCTGCTGCGACTGCTCAAGAAACCTCAAAGACATTGACACCTTCTTCTCAGACGACCTCCTCCTCCGGCACCGGCACCGGTACACAAGGCACATCCTCGTCCACTACCTCCTCGAGCGATGCGCACTCCGCGGCTTTCTCCTGGGCCTCCGACTCCAGAGACCTTTGTCTGCTCCTCGGCAGCCTCATGACGTTGGCGGCTGTCCTCTGGAATGTCCAAGACCCTTTCTTTGGATAAATGCTTTCATTGAGCTTTATTCTTTCCTTCAACTTGGTCTTGGGTGGCTTCTTTGCTTGCAAATTTCTGGAGTGGAAAAAAAGCATGGCTTGGCTTGGTTTGCTTTGATTGAATGAACTGATTGCATTTGAGACTCGAAAAAAAGGGCAGATCGGGTTCTCTTGGTAACGCATGCGTGCATTGGGAGGAGTGTGGAATATTTTCTTGGCATTGGGGGTAGGGTAGGGGACTGACTGCATTGGGACAGCCTGGATTTGTTGCGCCTGAGCTGATTCAGCCAGGCACTTTTTCTTTTCCCTTTTTCTTCGCTTTCACGACTCGTTATGATACCCATGAAGACGAACAGTGGCTTTCTGTAGAATAGACAGACAGCCTTATTTCCAATAACGATTACTTCACATCATCTCTGCTCTACTGCCCTTCATCTAGTTGAACCCGAATGATTCTATCCATCAAACCAAATCTAAGCCAAGTAGCTAGATCTGGTCTACCACCGGGAAGCGCCGCCTACATAAGAAAGTCTCTCTTTCTCTCTCTCTTCTCCTCACTGTTTTCTGTTCAGGGTCTAGAATCGGAGAATTCGCCGAGACACCAGCCAAACCCCTTCCGGCTGTGCGGGCAGTAAGCAAACCAATAAGCTGGATTCAGCCAACAACGACGACCCCGTAGGAAGAAGGCTGGCTACCTTCACCCGTCTCGCTACTCTCGCCGAGTGGAAAGTACCGGTAGCTTGGGCTCCGGAGCGCTCCTCTTACGGCTAGAGCTCAAGTTTAAACAAGCTGCCTCCCCTCTCTCGGCACCACGTCTCCCGACAAGGCGGAGAAGACCTGGGCCTGTGGGCGGTGAATCCCGCAAGAGACATGTGTCTCAACGCTCAGCTTTGATTTTTGGCAACTTCCTAGTCCCGTCGCCACGTGTGGCCGGGTTTGACACAAACCTGTTTGCATCGAGAGGCTGAGGCCTACTTCAATGGCAAACGGGAGCTCGGGCATTCTTTCTTCTTGCGAGACACTGCGGATACTATCCGGGCAGCTGGGTTTGTGTGAAAATCAGATTGCACTACTGAACGAACTAACTTTTGGGTATCTAGCTAAGAGCAAAGTGTTCAAATGCCACTTGAAAAGAGTCGCAAAGGACGGCAGAGCTATGCTATAATGTGAAGAGCAAGATAATTTGGCGTGAAATGTGGCTGATATATCGTCTCCAATGACGAAGTCTCTCCTCACGAATGCACCGGCCCCCCGCGCCAAGCTCTTTTGTAATCGCAAACGCAAACGCAGAAACGGCAAACTCAAAGTACGCCTCATCGTTCCATCTTCTCGGGACCATCGTCTTCATCGCGTTTAAGCCTTGGTCTTAGCTTTCTTGTTGGCGGCAGTGACGCCGGCCTCGTCGTCGGCACGCTTCCTAGACTGGGAAGGCTTGGGGTAGTCCCAGTCGGCTGGGAGGTCAGGCAGGATGCTCTTCTGAATGGCATCGGCCCGCTTCTCTTCATCCAGCGTGTCAAGGACGATGTTGCGAGACGTCAGAGCGAAGCGACGCATACCCTTGGGGTCGACCGAGTGCTACAGAAAAGTTAGATGGAAGTCTTCACAAAAAGGGACGGGCAGTCAAACCTCGTAAGCCTGATGGATGCGAGTTCCGTGCATCACCACCATATCTCCGTGGCGGACAGGGAACTTGAGGCAGGGGAGGTTGTCCTTCTTGACTCCCATGTACTTCTTCTTGGAGCGGAAGAGCATCTGCGCAGGGCTGCCCAGAGAGAGGGTGGCCACTGTAGGGCCCAGGGTGTCCTCACCATCATCGTGGAACTGCCATCGCATTAGCCGCAAGAAGAATGATTGGACCTTGAAATACTTACGCTGATTCTGTCCTGCTCCATGTATCCCAGAGACAGCACCTCGTTGAAGTCGACGAACTCCTCAGAGATGGTACCGCATCGAACCGCGTTCATGTTTGCCTCTCGGAATGAGGCGTTGGTCTTGTCGACAGTGATTCTGCCAGCCCATTGCATCCGCTTGAGGGCACCAATGATGGAATTGGGCGCATCACTGAAGGGCTTCGAAGCGACTGCAACAGCGAACTTGTAGGGAGCACCCCAGTTCTGCATGAAGTGGCGGGTAAGCTTCTCGCTCGGGTCTGCAGTAGGTTAGCCCAGTTCTAGTCAGGAAGTTCTCATCAAAGGGGAAAAGACTCACGGTTAGGGTGGATGGCAGGCTTTCGCTGAAGGCCAAAGTCGTTCGTGGCTGTCTCATGGAGAAGGTTGAGCCACATGTCGTCCGGGCCGCCCACTTCAGCGTTGATGGCCTTGGTCGAACGGAAGACGGTCACAGATCCAAGAACTACCGAGTTCTTGATGGGATCAGGAAGGAGATACTGCTCGGCGGTGTATCCATTCGCAGTGTAGGTCTTCTGCAAGATCTGAGGGCTGGCAGTCCAAGGCTTTGAGAAGACCATTTTGGAAGTACGATCTTCCTCGGCGTGAACATGGCTCAACGGGTAAGGTGCAGGCTTGGCATCCAAGACGAAGTCGCAGTCTGAGGCCTCGTAAGCCCAGCCTGTCCAAAACTTGCGTCTCGAGCAGCAGCCACACTTGGGGCAGACCATGCCAACCCGCATGTACTTCTCCGTTCCCAGGGAGCCGTTCGCCGCTGTGCCAGGAAGGTTGGGCTTCAAGAGGAATCCAGCTGGGAGGACATTGTTGGTCCGCTCCTGGAGAAAGTTCTCTGAGTAAGTCAGAGACTCCTTGACGACTCCAGTGGGGAACTCGAAGTAAGCCTCGCAAGTCTTGTTGAGGCAAGCCCATCCATCAGCAAAGATCGTCTTGCTACCCACATGGCAATGCCTACACCAGGCCAAGTGAGCGGCGCAGGGCGAGGCGAAGGTAAGATCTTGAACGCTGATGTTGGAGGCGAAAACAAACGCTGCGTCGCACCTGCCATTCAGACAAGTCCAGGCCTGAGAGAAGATCTGGTTGGAATCGGTGTTGCAGCTCGAGCATGTGCGCGGCATCTGGGGGAAACCAGGGGTCAAAGAAGTTGGCTGAGCCTCGGGTTCCCACCAAGATGGCGTGCTCCGGTCTGTCTTCTCGAGCCGAACCTTCCAGATCGAAACACCCTCGGAGGTGCTGGTGTCAATCTCAGACCAGATGTCGGTGATGGAGAAGAAGTCCAGCACATTGTAGACATGATTGGGCTTGAAAGATACCAGGGGATACTGGTCACCTGCCAAGGCCTTAGTAAATGTTTCAGACAGACTGGGGAGACTGGCTACTTACCAAGAATGACTGCTATAGGCAGATACTGCTCCTTGGCAGCGATAGCAGCCTTGACAAGACCCTCAGTAGCTGCGCCAGACTCAGTTCGAACGTAGACTCCATCGTCATTCTTCTTTCGTCCACCTCCGCTGATGTCATGTTAGCGTGTTTTTTTGGAAGGATATTGGTGATGACTTACATAGTGGTGATGACGACCTCAGCACTAAGCATATCGCGCACAGAGACATGCTTGTTGATCAGAATGCCTCGGGCGATCTTTGAGTTGGTGTACATGCTGCTCTCGTGCGCCTTGTAGTAGCCCACGCTGTCGCAAAGAGCCTGGCGGTTGTCAGCCCAGACCGGGGCTGTCTTGGAAAGGACCGCCATCGTTGAATGAGAGTGACGGTGAAGATGAGTGCACAAGGGGGTTGGTTGGTGGGAAGAGGTCTCCTAACGTCAACCTCAAGTATATATAGCAGTCCTCAGCTGTCTAGATTGACATGCAGAGAGGCGTGCAACGTATCCTTGGAATTGATCGCTTTGGGAGGAAGGGTGCTCCTGTGACAGAGAAAAGGTCGTAGCAGCTTCGGGGTGCTGGTTGAGCCTAGAATGTCTGAGGTTAGCAGGCTGATGAGATACTGATCGAATGTGCAGGAAGTCGAGGGCTTGAGGTATGGTAAGGTGAAAAAACACGCACTGGGTCAGGTACTGGCAAAGAGTGTGGAGGGTGTGGGCGGAGGCAGAGGTCGAAGGTGGGGAGAAAGAACGAGCGGTTCGGTTGGGAACTGCGAAGGAGACGGATGAACGAGGGAAGGCTCGCTGGGAGTGGTTGTTTCGAAGTTTCCAGAGGCCAGAACAATGAAGTTTCCGAAGGAAGGCGCGTCCAGGGTGTGAAAATCTGGGCACGGCTTCGTTCTTAGGAAAGATAAGGTCGTTCTTGCAACATCTGACGCGACAAAAAGAGTGAAAGGAAGGCAAAGAAAGAACGAGGGATGGCAAGGGATGGGATGGGATTAGGAAGGTGCGCGGGGACCAGGAGGAAGACTTACCTTGACGTCAGAGACTTAGGTGTTGAACTTTAGTGATGTAGGTAGGTTGGTACTGTATGATGTTAGATTGTGAAAGAAGGGTTGGAGGAAGTTATGTGGTGGTTGTCGTGGTAGAGGATGAAAAGGAGGGAGGGGTGAGGAGATGTGAGGGTGCCTTTATAGACGGTAGAAGGGACTCTGAAGGGGTCACGTGGGTGGGTGTGACGGGCAGAACAGGAAAGACCGCGCCTGATCGTTCTAAGAAGGAGGGGGGCAGGAAGAAGGCTAACCTCAACGTTAGAGACTCAAGTATCAAAAGACTTGTGTGAAGGTCAGCACTATGGTATGTTAAATTGTGAGAGATGAGTTGGAAGAAAGATTCCTGGTGACTGAAAACGAGGTTGTGGCTGTGGTTTTGGTGGAAGAAAGGAGGGAGGGGCGAGGAGATAGGAGGGTGCCTTTATAGACGGTAGAAGGAACTCTGAAGGAGTCGCGTGGGTGGTGGTGATGGGCAGCACAGGAAAGACCGCTTGATCGTTCTTGAAGGATTCAAAAAGTAAGAAAGAGGGCAAAAGGCATGAACGGAAGGGACTCTGAGGGAGTCATGTGTGCACAACACACAGCGCGGGAAAGACCGCACTTAATCGTTCTTGTAGGAAATAAGGCGATGGGAAAGAGGGCGAGAGGCAAGGATAGCAGGGATAATCGGGGAGTCATCATATGAAAACCAGCACAAGAATGCACTAGATGGGAAATAACAGTCTCGTTCGTTCTTGTGGTCTGTGATGCGATGGGAAAGGGGACCAAAAAGAAAAAGGCAAAGCCAGCAGGAATAAGTGAGAATATGATACCAGAAATATGCAATAGACTTACCTTAACTGAAACCCAAAAGACTTAGACGTTTGGTGCTAGGTACTGAAGGTGTCAGGTACTTGGTTGTGATAGACAAAGGAGAAGTTGTTGGGTGGTGGTGGTGGTTGGGGGAGGAGAAGAGTCTGGGGGGTCTGGAACTGAGTGTGCCTTTAAATGGTGAGGCTCTAGAAGGGCCACATGGGTATAACGCGGAGCACAGGAAAGACCCCAATCGTTCTTGCAGGATGCAACACAATAGCACTGAGGGTAGGCACGAGCAGGCATACGATGCGAGGGAGCACAATATTTCACCTTAAGGATTAGGAGTAGCTGGGCATCTTCGCGATATACGACGCAACGGGGAAGGGAATGAAGGAAGTGGGCAGAGAAGGGGGACGACGAGGAAAGGGGACGACAAAGATGAGGATACAGGAGGGATTTTGAGTTTCTAATGTACTGATCTTGATTAAATCTTAAAGCCTTAGTTGTACCATAAGCAGGTTGTGATAATTGGAGAAGAAGGATGTTAGCGGCGGTGGTGTGTGGAGAAGACTGAGGAGGGTTGGTTGTAACTCAAAGGAAGCTTCCGAGGGAGTCATGTGGGTGTAAATCATGCAGCTTCGAAATTGGGAGAGGCTGACCCTGCGGGGAAAAGACGGCAACACAAGGTGTTGTTGAATTGGGAATGGATAATGACTATGAGCGAGCCACGATCTGGGAGGCAGAGCGGGAGATAACGCCAAAATGCACGTTCTCATTTAAAAATATCGATGTCTTCTTACAGCCCAAAGGACGGAAAGATGCAGGTGGGAGAAACTCCGTCTTAAGTTCGATATGCTGGAATGGCTTCAGGGCATAAGCAGGTCCTTCTTACTGCGTGAAAGAATGAACAGATACAAATGCAAGAGAGTCAGCATGATCTACATCAAGATGATCGGGAGAGGCAGCGTTCGCTTATGTTACCATAGAGAATTGGGTGCCATGCCCGCTAATGTGAACTAGAGTAAACACGAGACAGGAAGAAGGAGGAGATTCCAAATTAAATGTCCAAAAAGCGCAGAGGGAGAGAGATTAAGTGCCCATAAATATCATGTGACGTTCTTGATGCCACCTTCGACATACCATGCTGGTCTCGCTACGTTGTGGATTGTGAAAAGGGTCAAATGCAGGATGAGGTACAGCACACCGAAGTTGCTGGAGGCCAGCAGTATCGGGTTAGCGGTTTAGTTATACGTGCTGGGGTTGGTCGACTCGGGATGGACAAGATGAAGAGACATTGGATGCTGAGGTTTTTCTTTTGTGAAGAAATAGTGCTTTTAATGTGCCTAGAGCACCAAAAGTTGCGGCAGACTCTCATGACACTTAGCACAAAGCCGGTGTCAGAGAATGGGGCCTCGGGGGGCAAGTTGCCTAACTGCCGGCGTCTTCGCGATTCCATGCCTGTGGCACGTCCTTGGCAAGGGACAGCAAAGTATGCAAACATGAGAAACAGACCTAGAGAGAGGTAAATGGGAGCATTGGTGTTGTTGAATTTGAACTGTTAGGCGCCTACTTTGTAGATTGACTTGCTGCCACTGTGTGGACGAACAGGACAGGCCGGAGAGACGCTCTAGAAGAGTTACAGAGGGAAAACTTTCAGTCCCGAGTCGTGTCTACTGCCTAGCGCTTCTAGGAAATCACCATGGAGGCACAAGGCATTGTCATTTGCAGCAGCAATAGAACTAGACAAGCAGCCCGTCAATCTTGCGAGACCCCAGGACTGCTTGCTTCTTGCGATGACTTGACGTTGAACGTGGGTTGCAATGATGACTCAGACAGGTGCGACAAAGACCACCACTGTAAAGAAGGTTTTGAACAATGAACCTGATTGGCTTCGCAACCATGTGATGGCGCCGTTGATTGTTGACTAGCTCTCAGCATGGCCAAACATAACGATTGAAACACCCGTCAAAAGCTCGAGGTGCTGGGCCGAGAAGCCAGGAGGAATCATGTTGCCAGTCCAGCTTGGATGTTATTTTAGATGTCGCTGCATGGGAACCAGGCGGTGTCCATTCCGCTTTTTCCAAAGCTGCATGACGAGAATCGCTCATGACTCTGCCAAAGTTGATGATGTTGCCGGCCCATGGGCCTCCGCATGAACCGCCCCACGAATGGTCGCGTCGCCCCGTAATGATGCAGATGGAGAGCGGTATTCTTGCGCGGCCCACAAGATGAGATTGGCAAGAATCCGGGGCCGCGGCGGGAATCAATTCCGCGCCGGAGATCCAAACAATTGACTTCCGGGGTGAGCCGTGGGTCTCGGTTGACGAATGACCCTTGGGTATCGGCATCTCTGTGGCCTCGGAAGAATCTCGGTTAGGGGGGCTAGCCGTTTCCTTGGCAGTTGGGGAAGAGCCAGTTTGGCCCTCGGTCCCCGCTGGCTAAGCTGCGCGCAACGGTAGAGCAGAGCTGTACATAAACGCCGAGCTGCCACTTCAGCAATGCCGTTAACCAAGGCCCGACCGGATGAGACCTCTTCCCAAGCGCCCTATTTCTAAGACGTCGGTCACCAGAAGCCATGCGCTGTTTGATTGCGACATGGATCATGAGTAGGCAGAGTTTAGAGCTATGGGAAGCTCATCGCCGGTGAGCCAATGACGGCCAGGATTGGATGCTGACGCTGCACCTTCGGCTCCTGACATCGGATCGCATCTAGGCCCAGATGCCGTTAACGCGTTAGCAATTTAGCCACCGAGATCGTCGAAAATGACGGCCGGCGGCATGGCCACAATGACTCGGGAACCTTCCTTTCCCAGCGCTAGACAGGACAGGACGGCAAGATGCCGCACTACCACGCCGCCCTCTCTGCCGAGGTGAATCAAGTCACACCTGCGTGGGGAGAAATGCGGAGAAGTGGGGGAAGCTATCTTTCTCCAAGTCTTGGACGTTCTGCATCTGGCTGCCGTAGCTGCAAGAAGCAGGGGGCTTTCGACGGGGTGCCGTCACAGTTGCCCAGGGCACAGCTGCGCAATGGCGAAAGGGATCTAAACTCGGTCCAGCCCCCCGGCAAGCGGAGGCAGAAAAGGGAGGGCCCTTGGGTAATGGGAGGACCTAGCTGCCGTTCTCTGCCACTTTGCTGTCATTTTTGTTTTCCGTCAAACAAAGCCGGCAGTGAGCTCTTCTCTTCACCGAGCCTCGTGTCCACTTTTTTGGTTCATTCAAAAGTTCCCAAGAACCCCCCATTTTCTGGAGCTGGTGTTGACATTCTCACGATCGGACTTGCTACGTGTTTGACAGGAGCTCTCAAAGTCGCGACCTCTTTTTCACTCTGTATCTTCATTCCAGCAAGGAAGTTTCATCACTCAAGATGGTTTTCACGTCGCCAAGTTGGGTCCCCAAGCTGCCCATCGGTAAGACATGCCCGCCAGCTATCCACGCCGTTGCGATGCGGCCAATGCTCATTCTTTCTCCACAGATCCTCCCGATTCAATCACAATCGGCGAGTTCATGAACAATGAGCAATACGGTCGCTATCCTCTCGCCAAAGCCAGAAACCCCTACACCTGCGGTTTGTCCGGCAGATCGTACACAGCATCCGAAGTGAAACAGCGAACCGATTACTTGGCGCGGGCGATCTCCAAGAAGCTCGAGTTCGCACCAAACGAGGGCACAGAATGGGACAAGGTCGTTGCTCTCTTCTCCCTCAACACCGTAAGTGGACATACTGCAGAATCCCAGGCGCCCCAAGAAGCTGTGGCTGACATGTTCACAGATCGATTACATTCCCTTCACACACGCCGTCCACCGCCTGTCGGGCATAGTAACCCCGGCCAGTGCCGCGTACTCGGCTCAAGAATTTGAGCACCAGCTGCGATCGTCCAACGCCAAAGCCATCTTCACGTGTATCCCGCTGCTCGAGACTGCGCTCAAGGCAGCCAAGGCAGTCAACATCCCCAATGACCGCATCTTCTTGTTGCCAGTTCCTGGCGTTGATCAGAAGACACCGTACGCCACCGTGGAGGATCTCATTCAAGAGGGCAAGTCGCTACCTGAATTGGAGCCTCTGAAATGGGTCAAGGGACAAGGCGCACGACAGGTCGCATACTTGTGCTA
The DNA here is from genome assembly GCF_013390195.1 of Colletotrichum siamense. Lineage (NCBI taxonomy): Eukaryota > Fungi > Ascomycota > Sordariomycetes > Glomerellales > Glomerellaceae > Colletotrichum > Colletotrichum siamense. Next base: position 2,846,668 of record NW_023501021.1, read on the forward strand.
CTCAAGTGGTACATCTGGTTTGCCTGTAAGTGAAGCTTGGCGAGTGTGGATACTTCTGGCCCGACTAACACCAACTTCAGAAAGCCGTCATGATCTCACACCGAAACGTCATTGCGAACGTCATTCAGTTCAGAACATACGAGTCCGTCGCCAGGAAAGAGCTCGGTATTGAGACACAAGCTGGCTTGGGCCTGCTGCCCTTCAGCCATATCTACGGCCTGGTGGTTGTCGCGCACTGCGGTACCTACCGTGGAGATGGGATCATCGTGCTCCCCAAGTTCGAGCTGAAGCAGTTTCTTGCTGCCGTCCAAAAGTTTAAGATCAACTGTTTACCAGTCGTATGTTCATCGTCGCCCGGGTTTTAGCGCCGATATCTAACTTGTGCAGGTCCCGCCAATCGTGATCCAGGTTATTCGCAACCAGGAATTGTGCAGCAAATACGACCTCAGCAGCGTGCGCTTTGTGTACACAGGCGCGGCACCTCTTGGCGCCGAGACCGTCGAGGAGCTTAAGAAGCAATACCCGAAATGGAACGTCGGCCAAGGTTATGGTAAGGCTGTCCTCACCTGCAATATGGGGCTGTGAACTGACAAGTGATAGGCATGACCGAAACCTGCACCGTCGTTTGTACGACATCCGAAATCGATATCGATGTTGGCTCTTCAGGATCCCTCGTCCCCGGCACCCGCGGCAAGATTGTCGACCCCACGACGGGCGAAGAGATCACAGAATACAACAAGCCCGGCGAGCTGCTCGTGCAGAGCCCCTCCGTGGTCTTGGGCTACCTCCACAACGAGCGCGCCAATGCCGAGACCTTTGTCTGGCACGAGGATGGTCGTTGGATCCGTACTGGTGATGAGGTCCTTGTGCGCAAGTCGGCTGCGGGCAATGAGCATCTTGTCATTGTCGACCGTATTAAGGAGCTCATTAAGGTGAAGGGCCACCAGGTTGCTCCGGCCGAACTCGAGGCGCACCTCCTTACCCACCCGGCCGTGTCCGACTGCGCTGTCATTCAAGTCCCCGACGAGCGGGCCGGCGAGGTACCAAAGGCCTATGTCGTCCGCGCCGCCTCATATGCCAGCAAGCCTGAAGCCGAGGTCGCGGCTGATATCTGCAAGCACGTCGAGGAGCACAAGGCGCGGCACAAGTGGCTCAAGGGCGGTGTCGAGTTCGTCGACATCATCCCCAAGAGCCCCAGTGGCAAGATTCTGCGCAGGTTGCTACGTGACCGGGAGAGAGATGCTAGAAAGGCCAAGGGCCCCAAGCTCTGAAAGCCGCGGTGTTGTGGTTTTGTACGAGGGACTGGAGTGTTTAGATGGGTATGATTGATGTGAGGCTATCACCTAGACAGATAGGCGCATCATGTTTGGATAATGTTATACGCGCTCTATGCTTATATTTAGCAATTACTGTCTACTACTCACTGTGCTGTTTCTGCTGAGTACGAGTTCAGATAGGCGGTTCCGAAACCACGTGCGTCCGAGCCCCTTGCTTCCCGTGAAGTCAGCAAGCGTCAGAAGTCGAACAAAAAACAAGGTACATTGCTGGACAACCCTGAGCTTATTTCTTTCGGCCAGGCCGTTTTCCAACACCGGAACCTAAAATGCGAAAACATCATTCGTCATCAACTCTGATCGTCAATCGCACTAGAGTCCTCAGACTCGCCAACCGAACCCCATACACTCCGTTGCGTTGACAGCGTCCGCCCCCCCTTTTTGCCGAAATTACGCACGCATAATCCCTGTATATACATGAAAATTTGCCCAACGCCACGTAGATATTCGTAGTACGGCAATTGACCTATTCTGATGGCTTCAATTGATCTATTTCTATTGAATCTCATTATCTGAGGGCATCGTGATGCCTCCTAAACGCCGCCGCGCGGCTCGGCAGGCGGATGATGACCCTTCTGGGCATCGTCCGTCACCCATCGCCAACGGTACGCGGAAACAACGACGTATACAACAACTGGCACAGGACGCCGCCAGAGATCCTCCTCAACGCTCTGCCTCGCCGTCGATCAGGATCGTTACGCCCGCCGAGAGGGCTCGCCGGGCTGCCGCCGCCGAAGAGGCCGCCGAGGAGGCCGCCGAGGAGGTTATCGTCGCCGAGGCTGGACCCGAGACTAATGATTTGGTGGCGGCTGAGTCTACATCGCGAAGAAAGCGTGTACTTATAGCCCCTCCGTCATCACGAAGAGCTCCAAAAGCGTCCTCTCGCCAAAAAGCAACGACAACGCAGAGGAAGCGAAAGAAGGATCCGCCGCATACGATCCGGCTCCGAAGTACTCTGCCTTCGTCGATGCCACCGTTTCGACCAGACTCGACCCCAGTTAACCCAACCCCTCGTCAAACCACTCGATTTGCGGACGATACGCCTACGGCCCCTCGCCATAGCGCTGATGATACGTTTATGTCGTTCCACGATGTATTTGAAGAGGAGGACGATATGGGTAACGAGGAACCAACTCTGCTACAAATCCAGGTTACCCGTGGCCCAGCGCTCAAGGGTAACGGTTTACCTGTTCTCGATCTAACCATCGAGAGCATCGCGTATAACAGATTCAGTATTGCTCCTGTATTAGATGCGAATAGTAGAGACTGGGAGGCAGACAGCGGCGCCCAACTTGAGGCAGAAGTGGCTCACTCGTATATTGTGAAGAAGGCCAATATCGCTGTTGTCGTTGCTTGGAGGAAGCCCACCAACGCATCTAAACCAACACCAATCTTCACTCGGGTCTATCCGTCTACTGGAGGGGTCACTTGGCCAAGTATTCCATGGGTTGATATTGTCCCCTCTCTTGAACAAGCTGAAGAGAGGGGTGAAGTCCACCTCACCGTCAAGTGGCAATACAGCGCCGTACCAATCTCTGGTGGTATAGTGACTGGCGTACGAACGCCTCGAAAAGGTGGCCGAGCAGGCGTTTCAGCCGGCATGCAAGAGGCGATCGATCGTGAGGCTAACGATCCTGCAAACGTCGAGCGTCGGAAGGAGGGTATGCACAGACAACTTCTCCGTACGCACATCTGCCCAGAGTACCAGAGATGTAAGAATAGTTCGGGCGACGAGAAGTTCAACTGGTGCTATATACTAGGCCAGAAGCACTACAAGATCAAATCTCACCATATAGAGAAGTGGGCGAAGGCTATTATGACTGGACAGGCTGGCGTTGACAATATGGAACCACCTAAAGAACTGCTTGGTGAGATTCTTCACGACCAGTTTATAGAGGATCAGAAACGCCAGGGCAAGAGAAGTAAGAATATCGTGGAGGTTGATGATAACCAGGAGACGACAGTGATGACGGAAGAGAAGGCTGAAAATGCCGCACTTCCATCATCAGGGTCAAGATCTGGCCTAACCAACGCCAACAGCAACGCCATCGTCAATATATACGGCAACGCGGGGGCGCCAGATCGTCATCTTCAATATCCTAACCCATACGTACAGCTGCCGCCGCCGGCGCCGCCGCCGCCGGCATATTGGCCATATGCGAACATCTCACAGTATTCGTTGCCAACTCTTCCGCCATTGAACCTTCCAAGCACTCGTCAACCAAGTATCGCACTCCCGATTCGTTCGTCCTCGCCAGTGGTACCGGATTCGCCTCGAAAAGCTCTAGATCAAGTGGCCAGCTTCATCAAGTGGTTTATATCCGTCCGCGGCAAGCGATATAACGTCGACGAAGGGTTCAGAAAGAAGCTACAGAAACTGCGATCAGTAGACAGTAGCTTGCGGGCAATTCGCAAGTTACCAGATATTTGGTTTACTGAACAGGGTTTTACTCAAGATCTTACCGAAGATGTCAGGAACTCGATCAAATCCTTCATAGACAACAGCGCCTACTACGGAGGGCAGTCTGACGCCCTCTCCGACGTGGTATCTCACTCTGAACTTCATTCAAACCATCGAGAGTCAGAAGGAGATGTTTATACAAGAATATACGCTGGATTGCCAGGAGGGACGGCGGCGGCGCCAGTTGAAAACTCTGCGGCGCTAGTTTCAGGCGAGTTGGGGTCATCCCGACATATCGACGCCCTAGTGCCACGTCAATCCATCGAGCAAGAGATCCGTGGTACGCCAGTTGAAGTTGGTCGACGTGGTGAGTGTATATAGAGCTGTTTACTGTCGAATATGGCTAACTTTGTAGGCGTTTCGGAACTCTTTGGTTTCGTTTCGTCACCACTGCTGTCAGCGTCGCAGATGCTGCCCACGCAGTTACAGATCGAACAAGACGAAATCGAGCAAGGCGATGAGGACAATCAGATTGAAATCTCGAGTGATACGTCGTCAACAGAGACGTATTACTCGGAGGAGGATAACGAAGAAGAGTGATACAGCAAGAGTGGTGTGAAGTTTGACTGTATGCGCGATTTTTTTGCATGACGTGTTCAACCACGGAAAAGTCTACCCATAGCCGTAGATTCAACACTGCCGCTCTATACGTATAAAAGCAATAGAATTACTGTTATTTTGGATCTGCAAACAATACACTTCGGTCCATCCCGATACTGGTTAGGGGCAGTTGAAGTCTCTGACTATGGTTGAAGTCTCTGATCGTGATGACGTGTCATCATCACAAATCATCGTCACAAGCATCAACAACGCGTTTCAGCCGTTATACAGGCAAAATTGATATGTATACGTAGCTACCGACGAAAACAATGGACGACGGTATATTTTTTGTGTTCTGGTGCGCTTGTGGCTAACCTTTTGGCAATCTTGTTGGCTACAATCATGGATTTGATGATTGACCATCATATGACGACACGATTAAGATCTATTGCGCGCGAACGCACGATGAAAATTTGGATTGCTTGCTGATGTTCAATATTGGCAGCAAATCCTCCCTTTTATAGTTCGATATCGTCAAATATATGCTCTGTCCCATCAAAGTTGACGAACGAATGGCGGAAATGGCCCTCGATCTGGGGTAGACGATACCCAATCTCCATAGCGCAGTCACGTAGATATTCCATGAAATCCCGAGTGTCATTCTCATCGTTGTTCCACTTCGAATACGTCTTCCTGATGTATCGCTTTAGATCGCCGAAGTACTCTTCGATGGGGTTGAAGTCTGGTGAATACGGAGGCAGAAACTCGAGATGGACACCTGATACCCGGCATAAACCCTCGATTTCAGGTATACGATGGCAGGAGAGGTTATCCATAACGATGACAGAGTTTGGCTCTGGAAAACGCCCACATTTCGGGATAAGGCACTCCTGTAGCCAACGAAAGAACCCATCGCCGTCAGTCGTACCATAATACGTAGTCAAGTGTAGGATACCGCTCAACGTGAGGGCTGGCAGGATCTGTACGCGAGAGTTCTGAAACCGATCAATCTCTGCAGTTCGAAACGCAGCAAGCCCTTTCGGCGCCCATCCAGTCCTCCGTATCCCAGTATCCTTATTGACGCCGGATTCGTCGACGAATACCAGCTGGTCGGGGCGATATCGTCGTATACGGTACAAGTACTCGTATCGTAGTTCGTCACTTCGCTGAGCAGCAATAATCTTGGACTTCTTGTTCGTCCAGCCAGCTGAGTTTAACTGTCGACTGATTGCAGAACGACTGATCTGGATCTCGAAGGCTTCAAATAGGAAATCTTGCATCTCTTCAAGAGATAGATCGCTGCGGTACTGCAGTAGTTCAAGAAGCTCTGTACGATGCCATATTTCCATCTTTTGTCGACTCTGGCGGCACCTCTTATATCTCTGCACTTCGCCAGTGATATTACGTCGTGATCTATGTCGTCGAATCGTTCGTTCGGTACAGCCAACGATACTTGCCAGCTCGTGGGTCTTTTGGTCTTCGAATGGCAGTATCATCGCGATCGTCGATAGCTGTAGATTCGATATTCTGGGCGCCATTGTATCGTCGTCGTCGCCCGGCGTCTTTCTCGATGTATCTGATATAATAAACCACGGACATGTACTGACCAGCGGCAAACTGTAAGTAACAGGGCACAATCTATACAGCAGTAGACTCTTGCTCAATATCGTGAACAAGCTGAGCTATCAGGAGAGTCATTAATCCTGTTGACTGCCAAAGCATTTGCTCTGAAGAACCGTATCAAGCCCCTTGGTATGCTTATATATTACTCAGAGCCATACAAACCGTATGCTGAGTAGATATATAAAGTCATACAGCAGGTCTCTTCTTCTGTTCCTCAGCAAATGTCATCTTGATCTCTCATGACGAAAATAGACCTTTTGTTGGTCGAATGGTATGGGGATGAGGTGACTAGCTGGGTTGGCAATGCCTCGATGGGTAGATTGACTGCTACGGAAGCATGAAATACACACCTTATGTCTCTATCGTGTAGTTATACGTTTGAATACTACTGGGACTATAGTGATTGACGGCAATTGAGGTGTTGGTGATGACTTTGACGCGTTTTGCGTGCGATGCAGAGAAATGCGCGTCACAGCGTAAAATTGGCTTTTTTTCATGTTTTTGCATAAGCGGGGAAAAAAAAGGGGGGCGGACGCTGTCAACGCAACGGAGTGTAGGCTCCACGAGCCTCAATGCTTAGTATTCTTAGCATCCCTCCTTAGCCGACGATCCAAAACACCAAGCCACGAGAAAGTCGCAGGAGGCGTAAAGAAGCCCTTGACCGATCATCAAATATCCCGCGGCAGGAGGAAATAGCATGGAAGCAATCCACAGAACAAGCAGCAAGAAGGGTAGAAAAGACACGATGCCATTCGCAGGAACACACAAGAATGTGGGGGCGCCAGGCCCCCGGACCGGGGTCTGAGGCGACATGCCCCGAGCGATGGCAGACAGGGGTGCACCCAGCGCCCGGGGTCGGTTTCGTCGACAACCTCAAACGTCTGCGACACCTTCTTGCACCGTGGATCCCATCGCTCCCGACTCGGGAGCAACGCGCCAAGCGAAACGCAGTCGAGGAATTCGCAAGTCGGCCAGGCACAATACACGCTAGCCCGCGGCTGGCTCTTCCTCCCGACAACCCAGCCCATGTTCGCGAGTGGAAAGCACGATGCTCTGATTCGTCCAAGGCTCCCGACCCTACGGACAAGAGTGCTCGCTTCAAGTGTTTTGCATGCTGACTACAGCCGTTCGCACTTCAACTCCTCGGGAGCCTCAAACAACCTCCCACCAACCAGCGGGCGATCAGACCCAGACTGACTTGTCCCAACTCTCACACACAACCGAGTCCAGGCGAAACAGCGACAACACAAGCTTATCCCCTTCTTTCGTCCCTGGTCCTTCGCCCGTCGATTTGAGATGGTTCGCTTCGTGACGGGCCTGTATGGCTGGCCTTTAGCCTGAAGACATGTTCTCCTTTGAAGGGCATACCGAACAAGCAACATGACTGGGCCCCAGGTTCGTCAATCCATCCCCCGGTTTTGGTTGACCCCCGTGCCACCATTCGGACGGCTGCAACCCATGCCCATGACGGGAGGTGCTCGTACAGCAAGACCGTTTATCCTTTTTCGCCCGCCTTAAGATAAACCTAACCTGCCACCCCCGACCGTCTCTTGTCTCTCTTGACTCTTGATTTCCCCGGGTTTCTGGGAAATTCCGAAAACACCAAAAAAGAGTTCCAAGATATTTCCTTTCTTGATCTTCGTGGGAGAGCGACGCGCCGCGAGCTTGGCAGCCAGCAAACCCTTCTTTCTTTAATCTTCGATATCTTTAATATCACTTTCATTTCTCTTTCTTCTTCGCCCAGGATGTTGACCGTCCGCTCCCCAGTCGCCGCCCTGGCGGTGGTGCTCAGCTTCCTGAGCCTGACCGATGCCGCGCCGCAGAACCGAGGAAAAGGAAACGGACGAGGAAACAGGCAGACGGCACAGCAGCAGGCCGCGAGGGTGCCGCAGGGTATCTCGCGTGCCACTGATGGATCCATGATTCTCGACATGACCGCCAACGTCAAGTAAGTATATGAAGATGATGAACCCATATAAGTCATGTGTGGTCTCTAACAACCTTAAGTGGCCTCGACCTTCGCTTCAAGATCTCCGGTCCCGCCGAGCAATTCACCGCAGCAAGCGGCGTCCCCGGTGCTGCCGCCCAGCCCGGCGCCCAGGGCACCCTCGGCCTGAACGTCCTTCTCCACGGCGACGGTGGCCAATCCTTCTTCGATATGCCGAACCAGGGCGTCCAGCAGAACCTCGCCGGCGTCGCCGTCCTCGCGCCCGACCCGAACCTCTTCTGGGGTGGTGGCCAAGGCCTCCAGCGCACCGACGGCGTCGCCCACTCCCAGGCCGTCAACGACCTCATCCAGCAGACGCTGCCGCAGATGATGGCCTTCAACCAGTCCAACGTCTTCTTCACGGGCGTCTCCGGCGGCTCTCTCATGCTCTCTGGCTTCTTCATGCCCGCGCACATGCAGAACTTCGCGGGCAACGGCGTGCTGCTCAACTGCGGCGGCCTCGAGCCCCAGGTCAACGTCCAGGACCCCGCTGCGATCGCCAACACGCGCATCCACTTCCAGAGCACGAAGCAGGAGCTCTCCAACCTGCAGCAGTCCATTCCCGCGGCCATCAAGGCGTACGAGCAGATCGGCACCAGCGGCGGGCTGAATGCGCAGGCGTTGAACGCGAAGCAGACGGTGAACAACTCGCCGAACGGCGGCCACTGCGCCTTTGACGAGCAGGGTTTCGTTTCGGGGATTCAGCTCATTGCGGACAACTACGCGACCATCATGCAGGGCGGCACCGGCGACGTCAACGGTATTGGAAACGTTCTGACTGGTGTTGCTGGCAATGAGAATTTGCAGTTCACCGGGTCGAGCAGGAGACGTGACGAGATCATTGATTGAGATGGTGCGGCTTTCTCTTGGAACGAATATGATACCACGCCTCTGTAGGGAGTCGAAGAAACGAAGATCAAGTTATGTGACAAAGGCGTTGCTCCCGTGTTCTCCATGCCTGTGGTCCTATGAATGCTTTGTTTGTGACCGAGACCGCCTATTTTCCCTGTGCTAAAGCGACTACTTTTCCACTGGTAACATAGTCCACCTTACTGTCGTTGTCGCTGCTATCGTCGTCGTCGTCCTCCTCCTCGTCGCCATCGTCACTACTATCGTCCTCGTCACTACTATCGTCGTCTTCGCTATTATTATCATCATGCCTTCTACCGTCTTTAATAGGAAAACTGACTACACAATAAACAAGCTGCGCAGACTTTGGAAAGTGAGGCGGTCTCATATGACCGATATTGATCAACTGAAAGCTCTAATCCCACACAGGACCGCCACACATATTCACAAGCATAATAGTGCATTCCCACTATCAAGTTTGTCCTGGAAAAACAACTGTTGTTCACTAAATCTCCTATCTACACGACACATAGATTGCGTTATTTCTGTCTTTCCGGCATCTCCACAGGCGACCTAAGCTCTGAGCTCAACATCTCTTGCGCCGCGATCTCATTCGCACTCATCTCGGGGACAGGATCCGGATACGAGCCTTCTAATTCAGTCGGAGGGATTTGGGGGGCATCTTCAGCGTGGAGTTCGGCCTTTTCAAACCTCTCCTTCTTATCGTCTGCTGTCGGTAGAAGGGCGTGATGCCGCTTACGCCGTCGCAAGAACCACCATCCGAGGGACAGCAGAACGATCCCGCAAACGGAGCCCACGACAGGGCCAGCAACCCAGGCTTTGTTCCCTGTAGCTGGGGTATCTGCTTCTGGAGGTGGTCAGTTTTGAAGGTAAGTAATGTAGGAAGGCTGCACGCACTTGTCTCGGTTGGTAGCGTCGATGATGTGGTCGATGACATGGTCAGATTGCTCAGTGGTACGGATGACACCGAGTTGGACCGCGTTTTCGTACTCGTACTTTCCAAAGCTGGAGCATAAGTTGTTGTATATGTTCTGACGATTGATGTAGCTTGTCGCCCATTGATGTCCGAGATCACCAACGTCGACTGATAAGTCCTGGTCGTCATTAGCTGAGGGGCTTCCCCCATACAAAAGTCTACCCATTCTTGAAACTTCGAAGAAATGAAGGTCTTGAAGTCTTTGGTGCCGTCGCCATTTGCGTCTAAACAGCTTATGCATGTTGCATAGCCTTCGTTGAACGCTGAAGACGAATCACAAATCGGAGGCGTCCTGCCGACCATCTGGGCTTCAATATATGCATCGTCTGACCAAAAGAAGGTTAGGCAGACCTCTATACGCATTCAAAGCGGGACTTGCTGCAGGGGGAGAAGCACACAGCCGGAAGTTGCACCACGCTTGATGGGCTTGCGGTTGCGGTTGACGGATCAAGTGTCGTGTTAGAAGCCTCAGCCCCAATCGTGGATGTTGGTGCCGTGACCATATTCAGTCGTTGAATCGACCGGCGACCGACTTCTGCTTAATCTTGTAGAACTTGGGGGCAGATTCTGTGTCTTGTGATGAGAAATTGATGGAGTTCAACGAGTGGCAGGCGGATGCGGCGACTGTAAAGGTCTTAAGGGCGATTTGTGCCAGCAGCAGTCGAGTCAATACGGTAAAAAGTCCTATGGCCCAGGTCAAAGGTGTTCTGGTTGGGTTGACCACTACTACATATACAGCGGCATCCGACTCCGTATGGGCTTCTTTGCATGATTGCAGCTGCCCAGTAAGTCTTGGCTTTTTATTCTAAAGGGAAAGGATGGGCGGAAAACCGTTCGAAATCGGCAGGCTGGGTATGTTGTGGTACTCAAAAGCTCACCTCAATGGCGGCAAATTGGCGTATTTCGGATCTGTACTCAGCTTAAATTGGTCTAGCAAGGCGCCAGCCTGCATTTCAACATGCATGAGGCTTTAGATACCAATCGTTTAAATCAAGCTTATGGCGTGGCCAAGTTGTGAAGGAGGGTACGACAGGGGGGTAAGATGCAGCCTGATTTTATACGGTGTCAATATTACATACTCTGGACTCGTCCTTGTGGAAATGGGTGTGCTTTCAGTGAGAACTGCACAATTTCTGCGTTGCATTCCAAATATTTCATCTGAATCGAAAGAGTATACCTTACAGGCGTAGTCCTAAGGCTGGCCAGTAGCTGTTTGGTCGCGGAAGTATCGCCGCTGGCGGAATAGGCTAGGAGGCATGAATACAGGTGAGGCGGTCCAGTTGAGAAACATTTACGAACTCAGCCGTCGTGTGTGCCTCTCTGGCATCTCCGCTACCGTGGTTGAAACCAACATTTCTTGAGCCGGAACCTCGTTCGCTCCCATCTCCGGTAAGGCTTCAGGGTAGGAACCTTCCATCTCTATGGGAGGTTCCCGGGCAACATGATCTGCGTGTAGTTCAGGCTTCTCATATTTGTCATCCGCACCGTTGCTGATGACTGTCGGTGATGATGAGTTTTTTTGTCTGCGTTGCCGTATAAACCAGAAGCAAATGAGAGCCAGCAGGATGGCACATATACTGCCGACGATGGGCCCAACGATCCACGCGTTGAAGCTTGGGGCTGGCACCGAACCTATTATACCCGATGTAAGTTTTGGCTTGTGTTTTGAGGACGCAGGTCTCCACGTACGGACTGTTTCCGAAGCAGGAGTGGTCTCCTTCGTGGGCTCAGCTCGAGAGGGTCTTGCCGACGAAGTTACAATGACGGGCACACTACTTGCGTCTTCCCTCAATTCGGTCCAAGTGACAGTGACTATGACGATTGATTTTGACGTCAGAACACCACCGGCAATTTCTATGTCCGAGATGATCGTGCGCGTGCGGGTTGTCAACTGAGACGGCGCATACGGCTTTGTGGGTGCCAATGACGAGCAATAGTCAAGGAAATCCCGAAACTTCGGATCCAAATATTGATCTCTCGTGAGATTTACATCTGGAGCATTGACTTCTATGCATTGCACGCAGATGGCGTAGCTCAATAGGACGGCTGAGTCTGGTTTGCAGAGACCAGGAGACTTTCCAACATCCCGATACTTGGCATATGCATCATCTAGCGTCGATGCAGATTAGAGCTTGGTCCGACGAGGTTCGAATTGGAGTCCCATAAACACCTACTGCATGGTGAGAAGCAGACAGCTGGCAAGATTGTATCATCTCTTTTTTCCTTCGAATTTGTTTGCAACGTCGATGCTGCTGACATTACTGAGGCGGAATGGGATGCCGGAAGTGTCATTTTCTGTCACGGCGTGATTTCCGCACGCCTCCTGGTGATTTTGAGAGAAAGTTGTGCCATACGCCTGCAGATATGGGCAATAGTTGGGTTACTCATTCGAGCAAGGGAGGCGTAGCGTCCTATATACTTCACAGATACCGGCTGTTCAGACCTTCTTGGCCACCCATCACAAGTACGACTGTGAGCTGAAAGTTGTTCAACGTCGGCTCCTTGTGCATACCGTGACACGCAAAATCTCACCTCAATGGTTACGATCCCTCGCACTTGGGGGGCCGGTTTCAGCTAAAAGGCTCTCACAGTAAGCCCTTCCGAGTTTAAAGATTCGTGACACTTTGTCAACCAATTATTCAAGTGCACGGTAGTTTGTGATCAAGACCCGAACAGTGGAAAGGCAGGAGGAGACTTTGACGCACATTCAGGCTCCGAATATGGGGATACATGGCCATGGGAGACTGTAAATTCGATCGAGAATGCATCCAGCAGACACTCCGTCAATGTGATGTACAACGAGCTATATCATATTTAAGAGACTGTTCTGGCTGTACGTCTCTCGCGTCCTCTGCTATGATGTCTCGGCCACGTGCTTCCAAGCCTTGACTAAGTAACAGCATTGGGGGGCATGATCTCAAATCGTGACAGTAAAAAGTTCTTCCAGCATGGCTTGTAAGTGTGCATGCCAAGCGGCATCTTTGAGGAAGCAGGTTCGATTGCTCCCACCTTGCTCCTGCCATCCGAGGACCCCGTTTGCCGCAGACCTTTTACCGCCAGTTTTGAACCTCTCTGAATCAATCACACCGGACTTGGCATGCCTCAGCTGGGTGACTTGTAAAATCGTCTCCTTAAGAGGCAGGCGCCGTTCGCCTTCTACCTTAATTTCGTCGCTTCCCCCTTCCCCGAGCTTGAGTCAAGAACGGGGCTTTATTTGTCTTCAACTGCAAACGACTTCGGCCCACAATCTCCCCAGAAACACTTCACGAGGGGGAGAGTCCTGCGTCTTTCTGGCAGTCACCTCTGCAAAAGGTTTTCTTCCCACATTCTTCTCTGCTGTCATCGTCGATCTTTTTGTTTGCGCACTTCCTGCCTCATAACATCGCCTGTCCTGTATCCAGCCTTGTTGCTAGATACCTACCTACCTTATCCTGCGTTGGCTCCTCCTCCGTCCAACTTGGCAGGAGCAAACGACATTGGTCCCTTTCCTGATTTGAAGAACGCACTTCAAAACCATCTGGCTGCGTTCTTTGCCTCCAGCACCTGACCAGCCAAATCCTACCTGCATCGCGCTTTCTCAATCCAAGTGACCGACCTACCTCTTTTTCAACACTTTTCGGCTACCTGCCTTCTCTTTTTATCCCACTTGCCTCCTCCCACGTACCTCTTCCACCTCACATCTTCAGGCAGGGCACACTCTTCCCCGCCCAGCTTGCTCCCCCCGTCTACCTTCCCACAACAACACTGACTTCGTGGGTGTTGTGACCTTCTCCAATCCCGATACTTTCGTGTTTTTCTGTCGACGCCTTTGTCGCTTTTTTACGACACAAAAACAAACTCGGCATTGTTTACGTCTGCTAAGCCAGCTCTTGCGCTTTTCTCGGCAGTTGGACCTCACAGCCATATCCAAGGTAGGTAACTTCCTAATATTCTTCGCAATGGACGGCAACGATGTGGAAGGCAGTGAGAGGGACAGACACCTTCTGCAGGTGACAACCAGCCCCTCCATCTGCCTACCTAAGGTACTTTACCTGGGTGTAAAGACATGGGGTCTCCTGGGCCGTCGTCCTCTGCCGTCCTCGTCGTTCAGCACCATCATCCCTCACTACTTCACGCTGAGTTTTGTGCTGACCAACACAAGATGGCAGAAATTTCTGGAGAGACGGAGAATGGCTTCCTCAAGGCCACCGGCACTGATGGTGATTCGGCGGAGTCGCACTTTCCGATCCCAGAGTCTGTTCCGGCACGGACGCAGTTTGTGGCCGAGTTCACCGAGACTGCGCAAGCCGCGAACATCGAGCTGCCTTCTTCAGCTTCATCTTCAGAAAGCGGCGAGCCAGCTCCCATGCCTTTCACGCCTCCCGAGGATGGAGTTGCCGGAGCAAGCTTCTTCGTCGACCCTCGACACCTCTCTACGTCTGCAGTGGCTGGACTCGAACCTAGCGACGAGGACTCAGATGACCCGATGGCGGTATGTGTCATAGCCAAGATTTGCCAACTCTGCTAACCCGTTTGACAGGAAAAGAACCGCTGTTGTGGCCCCCGAATGGTTCATTCGTTCAAAGACCAAGAGGAATTCGCCCTGGCTCATCGTGAAGGAACCATCATTGAAATGGCCAATGAGGAGGCTACCTATCGGCGATTCAACACCAGGACAGAGTCTACTCATGCCTGGGTCATGAATGCCCTGCCCCCACCCTCCAGTCTCATCGCTTCGGACTTAGAAACCAGCTGGCTCGTCCTCGTCGAACTGCCGGCGGACCAAGACAAGGTGTTCCCAGCCGAGGAATCTGCTTGTGATATCGGATTCAAGCATGATTTCACGATTGGTGGACATGTCTTCAATCCCGGCATGATGAAAGCCGAGCGTATACCCAACGTGTTCGACAACGGCCAAGATAACGGAAGTATCTTCAACGACTACGCCAGGCATGCGGCTTTCAACGTCACCGCCCCATACATGAAGGATCCTGTCAGCCGTGAGAGGTACCACCCATTGGCAGAAATTGCGGTTTCGCAGCGCTTTGGTGCTCTTCAGTACCCCCCTTTGACTTCTGGGAATGCTGTCATGGTCACTATTCGCGTTGCGGCTCGGCTTGTCACTCATGACACCGAACTGAAAGCATTGTCCACGCTGATGCAGCGTGAGAGAAACCTGAGCGCGCTGGCACAGAGGGCACGCCACACCTTTGATTACATGCTGGATTTCCGGAAACCGCCTACCTTCTACGTCGACCTCTTCAGAGAGCTGCCACATATGGATAACCCAGCGGGCAATCCTCAGACCCCCGCCCACCTCAAGTCTCTCTACAGAGGGCTCAATTCTGACCACAAGAAGGTGTACGAGCAATTTCGACATATCCCGGCAGGGCTGGCGCTAATCCTGGGATGCCCCGGTGCTGGAAAAACTGCACTGAATGCATTCATCGCTGCAATGGCTCTCTCGGCCCCTATTCAAGAAGAAGTTGACGGCAAGACCGTTACCAGACCTGCAAAAGTTCTGTATCTTCTTGACGTAAATGCGCCGTGCGACGATGCGGCAAACCGGGTACACAAGACATGCAAGGAAGCCGGTATCAGAGCATCGGTCATTCGAGTTCGTGGATGTGCTCGTGAGATGAGCCGCAGCGTCAAACTGCACCCGCCTGCAAAGGGCCAGAATGACGTCGCAGGAGATGTCCCGGACTTTACCAGGGGCTTCCTCATGCAGTTTGAGACGTCGCGAGTCTGCAACATAGGCCCAGCTAGCATCGACAAGGCGCCATCTCTCGATGAAGCCGCGTGGAAGGCATTCGACAAAAAGAAGTCCCGTTACAAACAGCTTGCGCAGGCTCTCCAGAAGCTTGAAGGCGACGTCGTCAAAACTCGACGCACTTCCGCGGAGCTGAGAAGACTGGTCGCAAACCTGTACTTCGATGTTATTCGAGCTGCTGACTTCATCGCGACCACCCCTGTCGGCGCATCGGGGCAAATGGGTACTCTTTTCAAGCCAGACCTCGTGTTCGTTGACGAAGCAGCCCACGCAAGAGAGTTGACGTCTCTCATTCCCTTGGCATTCACTCCAGCTAGAGCATACATCTTCACTGGCGACACTCGACAGACCAGACCTTTCGTCCAAGGTGCATCTATGTCGACCAGAGAGGCAGGACAGAAGATGCTGAAGCTGAATCCATACGCAAAGCAGCTCATGATCAGCACGATGGAGAGAGCTGACCTTGCCGGCGCTCTCAAGAGCAAGCTGCTGATTACACACCGTAAGTCGCCCCTGCTTTTTTTGTCGCACTTGTTATCATTGCCTCTGTCGCCGTCGTCCGCCGCCGTCGTCGTCCGCCGCCGTCGTCGTCCGCTGTCGTCGTCGTCCGCTGTCGTCGTCGTCGTCGTCGTCGTCGTCGCTGCCCCTCTCTATTCAATGAAGTTAGGCTAATACGATCCAGGAATGTACGGAAATCTGCACATATTAGTGTCTGAGCTATTCTACGACGGGCTTCTGAAGTCGGGTATGGCATCAATCGATCGATACCCCCTTCCAGTACAACATATACAGATCTGGCTGAGCCAGTTCATGCCTGGCCGCCATTGTGTGGTTCCGCGAGTGATGATTCATTGCCACTCAGCTCGAGAAAAGACGGAATGCCGCAGCTTCTACAACCCAGCCCATGAGTCTTTCATCAAGCAACGCTGTCTGGAGCTTCTGAGCAACCCCAACTTCACTCGAGTCGATAGGCCTGACCAGCCTGGAAGAATACTGATCATCACCCCGTACAAGGCGGCATTCAACCGATACAAGCAGTTCACGTCCGTCCTGCCTCCCCACCTGCGTGGCCGCTTACATGCTGAGGAGATGCACAACGCGATGGAAGCAAGAACCGTCGACTCGGCACAGGGCCATGAGGCGGATTTCGTGTTCGTGGACACTGTGCGGACGAAGACAGCGGGCTTCCTCAACGACCCCAAGCGCCTTTGTGTGATGCTTTCGCGGGCCAGAGGCGGTGAGATGATTTTGATGAACGAGGGAATGACCACTTGCATGAGGTCTGGGTTCGAAATTCCTGCAGAATGGACCTCTCGTGTTTTCGAGCACTGCCGCGGCAATGGCCAGCTGTGCTACATTTGAGGTATTTGAAGGTGTGCGCAGGATATGGATGCGATGTGTGCCGTGTGGGATTGAAATGGGTAAAGCTAGTCAGTTTAGTTAATGAAGAATCCCGTCTCCTTGCTTTCACCCCTAGCTTATGAGAGACGACGAGAGACGAAGAGAGACGACAACAGAAATGGCAGAGATGGATATTGCCAAGAGGTCACCGCAGCCATCAATCATTGCAAATAAGAATAGTAGAATGACAAACATCGAGTATCGTGCTTACGAAGACTCGCCAGATCATCTTATCGCACCTGGGGAAATGCACGAGTGATGGACGTGATGCCAGAGCGAATTCTCTTAAGAACGCAGTTACTGCCAAGACAATCATCGGAAAGAGAAATTCCCATCTACGGATTCGCGATCAGTTCTATGCATATCAAGCGCCAAGGACGTCCCATCCAACGACGAGTACACCAAGTCGGCCGAGATGTCGTTGACATTGTGTGGGCGCACCGTATCGTATGCGGCAGGTAACCGCTGGGCCGGGTTCTGTGGCTATTTTAGCCCGAGACCTTGTCGCAGAATAAGCACCAATTTGAGTGCGCAGGATCCGCCGTGACAGGGGTCTGCTCACCATAAGGAGCGAGCCCCTGGAGATTTTCCCCAGTGTCCAGCTGGACAAGCAAAAGGGCAGTTTCCATAGGTTGGCACGGTTTGGCTGGCAAGTTGGAGGCAAGGGTGATGCTGTCAGTGTCAACGCATGTTGCGCGGACACTGTCGTCTCTCATGCCGTTCCTGCTGCTGTAAGACAGAGGTTTGAACACGATGAAACTTTGAGCACGTAAGATGGCCATCGTTTGGCATTTGACTCTGCTTGTGCTTTCTGCGGCAGCGGGAGGAAATGTTGTGCGGTAGCCGTATTCTCCCCGTGGCAGCTGCCGGCATCTCGGTCACGGATTGCGATCATCTCCGCTGAAGTATTCTGCCCACCTGAAAAGTACGGATAGTCCTAACGGTGATGGAGCTTGACCCCACCAACTAAGGGTTTTGACAGGGTCTGGTGCTCACGGAACATTCCTCACAGCGCTCCACGGTCGTCGCCCGCGGGAACCATGGCCAGTGGGTGGCTGGTGGCAGTGAGCAGCGGTACAGGATGACGGGGCACAACGGCCAGGACTCAGTTGCACTGAAAGCTTCCACCAGTCCTCGGAGAATCAAGTACCAAGTCCAAGGAGTCCAAGGCAGGGGTCGTGGAGAGGCCGTGTGGCGGGGCAGGAAATGGCGCTGCGGGCGATACGATTGGATCACTCGAGCCAATCCGCCGGAATTATGGGGGCAAATTTTGATAGCGAGATACCTGCACGTGGCCGCAATCTTCGCCTAGACCCGGCTTTTCTTGCTCTGCCCGGCCACCTTCGTCGGCGGTTTTCAGTCTTCACCCCACCAGCCCGCCTGAGCCACAAGTCGCTGCAATGTACCTCCTTACTCTGCAGCCGACGTGGAGGCGGGAGGCAACCCAGTCCGACCTTGGCCTGCCTGTGACCCTGAAAGTCCACTCCAACTCTCCCCGTACACTTGGAGGGTACAACGCCCGCGCTTTGGTGAGGCTGAAGACCTGCACCGGCCTAATTAATCCAAACTGCCCCCATTACACTGCTGACTTGAACTGCACCTCATCCGTTTCCTCTTTCGTGGGCTCATCGCCATCACGGCGACCGCTCATCCACAGCAAACCCCATCTCACCAGCTTTACTCACTACGAATCCCGTCGCTCGAGGACGCAGTATCGATTGCTCGTCCTCTCATCGCACTCGCCGTCTACGCCGCCGTCATCCGAGTGTCACAGGTCCCTGGGGGGTGGTTCATGTGGTGCAGCGAGTGCTGACGCGTGGTGCCTAGAATGGCTCCTCCCGCAGCCTCGTCTGAGGGCATTGCCGCCCAATCAGACCTTGGCGACACTGACGACACCTCATCATTAGCAGCTTCGATTGACATGGACCGATTCAGGCTTCGCGGACAGCCGCTGTCTCTTCACTCACGCTCGACACTGGAACCTCGGAGTGAGGCATTATCTAAAGGAGGTCTTGCCGGCGTTATTGTTGGCATCATTATCTTCTTCGTACTTGCTATCATTTGCGCCTACCCCTTCATAATCCGTCGCATCAAGGGCAAGAGAAATGGAACGAATCGTCTGGACACGGCGGAAACCGCCTTCATCCCCACGCCGCTCCGTCCATCGGGAAACGTGCCCACGACTGGTCCAGCTGCGTCTAGCCGCATGTCATCACGAGACTCATTGGGCAACAAGAATGAAGCTCTTCAAGGGCCGGACCGGCAGTCAACCAAGGAGCTAAACGTCTCGTCCCACGGCACCGACCCATCCAAACGAGATTTGGGAAGCTACCAACGTGGCTGTACTGGCGACGACAGCTCTCATGCACCAAGCGTTACCACCAGACGCGGTACTGACCACACCTTCGGCCGCGCCTCTACCTGGAAGAGCGAATCGTCCTATCCATGGACTCCTGTCGGCATAGAGCTGGTCGCTACTCGGGCTGACGGAATGGAATACTCGGATGCCACTCAAGGACACAGTGCTACTTACTACAGCCCGACCATCCCTTCTGAGGCCTTCGGCATGGTCACCCCGCCTCCCACAGATGAACCTGTTCCCGCGCAGCCGCCGAGGCGATCAAGCTCTTATGCCAGCTCCCTGGCGAAGAACCTTCTCCAAATGTTTCCCAAGGGTCGGTCAAGCACCAAGGATTCTCAGTCAAGGGGGGCAAAGATTCAGCCAACGCAAGAGTTATTGAGGGAGGGCTTGTCAGACTCGCCAACTCAGCTTACCGGGCCATTCTCCCGCGAAATAGGACCCGGCGCGACCTCCACGCGCGGACAGCTGGGCTCTCCATTCAACCCGCCTAGCCCCAACTCAGAGCCTGATCAGGCTCAGGAACCGGGAACCACAAAGGAAGGAAAGCAGGAATCTCCGCCAATTTTGCCGCCTGTGTCGCCTGCACCTGGAACTGTCAACCCCATGGATATTATGGCGCCGTCGAATTTGACCGAGCAGACCTGGCACACCAACCAGCAACTTTATAGCATTGCTCACCCGCCCCCCAAGCCTGTTGAGCCAGTCCTGGTTCCCGAGCCATCACAAGCGCCAACCCCGCAGTCCCCGGAGCAGCCTTTTGAGCACCACCAGCAGTACCTACAACAGCAACAACAAGATCAACAGCAGCAACAGCCACAGCAAATACAGCAACAGCAGCAGCAGCGATGGGATCAGACGGGGGTGGCGAATGGAGGACTTGTTGCGAATGGCAATGGACATGTCCAAACGAACGGCTTCAAAGCCCCGGCCGGTGGTCGTCCCACTGAACACGATGTCCGCATGAACGATGTGCCCCAGCAAGTTGATCCGACTCATCTTATGCCCGACCGGACCAACCACTACTACGAGGGCGAAATTACCGACCCGTCTGAACATTCTCCTCAAATGGGTGGTCACGTCTCATCCGGGGCATCGTATCAGACGACGCCGAACACCCAGATCGACAGTAGCCCATCGCCTCCGTCAGACAACAGCTCAGATATCCGCAACAGTGCCTCGCCGTATCCAGGTCTGCAGCAGCAATCTCCGCGCACATTCATGTGTGATGAGTGCGGCAGATTTTTCGATCAGGTTCATAAGTTAAAGTGAGTCGCTTCGAAGGCTGTTCGCCGTCCAAACGCTAATTGATATAGCCACCACAAGCGGTACCACGAGCGACCGCATGAATGTACTGAGCCAAACTGCGGCAAGAGATTTGGAACCAAAACCCATTTGGATCGCCACATCAACGACAAGCACAGGAAGACGAAGAAATTTCACTGTACGGTTAGCACTTGCCCTTACTCAAAAACGGGGGGCAAGTCATTCCCGCGAAAAGACAACTGGAGGAGACATATGGTCAATATTCACCAAGTTACGCCTATGGGCGATCCGGAACCCGATTTAGTCGACGAAATCATGGGAGGAACCTGAGCGTGGCGAGAGGGGCGTGCGCCCGGTCGACAGGTGCCAAATACTAGTTCATCGGAAGACGGACATTGACCCCAGCAAACGGTTGGGGTCCGATGCCCGAACGCGAACGGACGACGGACAATGCTTGGGAAGTGGTCAGTCGAGTATTTGACAGACGCGTGAACTTGCAAGCAGATTACCCCAGAGCCTCCCTGTGGCTCTGATACGCGGGTGCAAATGCTTGACTTCAGCAGAGCTGGATTCAGGTCGGCAACTCAAAGAGGAAGCCAAATCCCCGCGACGCTCACAGGCACCATTCTTTCTTGCCACAGAGCAACCTGTTTATATATCATTGGATATTTTCCCCTACGGTTTGGGAATATTAGGCAATCAAGGCACATTCGTTCAGGGACTGCGATGACAGCAGTAAGGCGTTTTGATGCCAAGAGTTGGCTGGGGAAACATGTAGAATAGGCCAAAAGCATCACGGTGGCGCGTATGATTAACTCAAATCTTTGATTAAGGACCTGACAAGTTTCTTTTGTTGGTCGATCGAGAGTCCACGCTCGTCTGTCTCCTGAATGGCTCTTCCCACCGCGATAATGACCTTGACGCTCTCGCTGTTCACCCAGATCTTGCCGTTACGGCCCACGGCCGTCTCGAACGCGGCGCCCGTCGCACCCAGCTCCTCCAGGACCACAAGGTCCGTCGTCTTGGGGCTCAGCAGACGACGCGCCATGCCAAGGGAGATGTTGAAGAGCATACCGCCCACGAGAGGTCCCAAACCGTCGGCCTTACCAGTGGACTGGTAGACGCACTCCAGCTCGGGGTCCATGTGTTTATTCGCAAGGGTGACGCGCGCGTAGACGAGGGCGCCTGTGTCAAGGTGAGGGCGGTTCTTCTTGGACGCCATCTCGAAAGCGAGTTGGGGGAGGATTGCAGGCGTCGAGTAGTCGGCCAAGAGGACGTAGTAGATTTCGGAGGCAGAGCGCTGGACGGTGCCGACGACGAGGTCGCCAACGGCGGGGATGTACTGTATTCATCCAGTCAGAATTGCCCATGGATCAGTCGAGAGAGATTGGACCTACCCTTCCGCCAGTCTGTTCAACCCATATCGAGTTCTTCTTGCGGTCTGTGACGAGCTTGCCCGCGATGGTCGGGACTATTTGACGAGGAGGCACATGGCGAAGGCCAGGACCAAGTCTGAGAGGAAGCTTCTGGTGGGACGGGATCAGAGACGCGTCAATCTCTTCGCCTGGGAGGACGAAGGGGCCCGCTGTAGCCATGACGAAAGCGGGTGACGACGAGAATGTTGAATTGGAATCGTCAAGTTCTGGGCCAAGGCGCTTCTCTCGGTCGCCTTTCAGCGGTCTTCTCACTGCCGATCAGCCTTGCAGAGGCTGGAAAGCTTTTGGCGGGGCACTTTCCAAATTCACACTGAATTTGATTGGGACACGACCGGGGGGTGTGGGGAAGGTACCCCGATGCCACTGGGCGAACAGCGAACGTGGGAATTTTTTTTTTCCCTTGCCCAAAATTTTGGCCTTGAACCCCCACCATTATCAACATTGAAAACAACCTCACCAAAGATCTCGACAGGATCCGCGGCAACTCTCGACACCCTACGTCCCCCGTCCGTCCCAGAGACTTTCAGATACCACCTATATACGCAACAACCCTTTGCGACCTATAATATAGCACAAATGGCAGCGAACGGTGACTCGCGCCCTGCGCCGGGCGACCGCACCGTCATTGGTATCACCTTTGGCAACTCCAACTCCTCTATTGCCTACACCGTCGACGAGAAGGCTGAGGTTATTGCCAACGAGGACGGAGGTGAGATCAACCGCCTGTTACACTAGGTTGTTTGTGTTGTAAAGAGCAGAAGTTCTAACGAATTGCCCGCAGACCGTCAGATCCCCACCATCCTCTCCTACGTTGACGGCGACGAGTACTACGGAGCCCAGGCCAAGAACTTCCTCATCCGCAACCCCGACAACACGATCGCATACTTCAAGGACTTCCTCGGCAAGGAGTATGTCTTGTGCTTTGAAATTGTGTCTTTCTATCTCATTTGGCTAACATGCCCGCACCAGGTTCAAGTCCATCGACCCTACCCACAACCACGCCTCCGCCCACCCCAAGGATGTCGACGGCACCATCTCTTTCACAGTAAAGGACAAGGAGGGTGCCGAGGAGCCCTCTACCGTGCCTGTCTCCGAGGTTGCCACCCGCTACATTCGCCGTCTCGTCGGATCTGCCTCCGACTACCTTGGCAAGAAGGTCACCTCTGCTGTCGTCTCCGTCCCCACGAACTTCTCCGACAAGCAGAAGGAGGCTCTCGTCAAGGCCGCCAACGATGCTGGCCTTGAGGTTCTTCAGATCATCTCCGACCCCATCTCCGCCGTTCTCGCCTACGATGCTCGCCCCGAGGCTGAGGTCAAGGACAAGATCGTCGTTGTCGCCGACCTTGGTGGCACCCGTTCCGACGTCGCCGTCGTCGCTTCCCGTGGCGGCATGTACACCATCCTGGCTACCGCCCACGACTACGACTTCTCCGGCAGCCACCTCGACCAGGTCCTGATGGACCACTTCGCTAAGGAGTTCATTAAGAAGCACAACGTCGACCCTCGCGAGAACGCCCGCTCCCTCGCTAAGCTCAAGCTCGAGTCCGAGTCCACCAAGAAGGCCCTGTCCCTTGGTACCAACGCCAGCTTCAGCGTCGAGTCCCTGGCTGACGGCTTCGACTTTACCTCCACCATCAACAGATTACGTTACGAGATGTCCGCCCGCAAGGTCTTTGAGGGCTTCAACCGTCTCGTCGAGGGCGTCGTCAAGAAGGCTGAGCTCGACGTTCTTGACATCGACGAGGTCATCCTGTCCGGCGGAACTGCCCACACCCCCCGCATCGCCGCCAACTTCGCCAACGTCTTCCCCGAGTCCACCCAGATCATCGCCCCCTCCACCGCCCCCTCCGCCATCAACCCCTCGGAGCTCGGAGCCCGTGGTGCCGCCCTCCAGGCTTCCCTGATCCAGGAGTACGAGGCCGACGACATCGACCAGAGCACCCACGCTGCTGTCACGACCGTCAAGCACATTGCTAACGCCATCGGTGTTGTCGGTGCTGACGAGGAGTTCGTCCCCGTTGTCCCCGCCGAGACTGCCGTCCCCGCGCGCCGCACCATCCAGCTGTCCGGCCCCAAGGACGGCGGCGACGTCCTCATCCGCATCGTCGAGGGCGGTGCCCACATCAAGGTCACCAAGCCCGAGCCCAAGGCCAAGCCCGAGACCAACGGCGACGATGAGGACTCCGACTTCGACTCCGAGGAAGAGGAGGAGGAGACCCGCGAGAAGATCTGGAAGGTCGGCCCTACCCTGGCCGAGACCGCCGTCCGCGGCGTCGGCAAGGGCTCCAAGGTCGAGGTCACCATCAACGTTGCCGCCGACCTCGGTCTCACGATAACGGCGAGGGAAGTTGGCGGAAAGGGCGGTGTCCGCGGTACCGTCAAGGCTCCTTAGATGCTAGACGAAGGGAGAAAAGAGCAAATGTAGAGAGAAAGACACATAAATCGTGTGCGTTAGCCAGGCGCAATGTGGTGGTTAAAAGAAGGGGAGGGAACTCATCTGTCAGGTCCTCCTTATTTCAGCATAGATACATGGATTTTATATGGCGGAGGGTGGGGGGAAATGGATTGGAACGAAATCACTGGGAACATAGACGAGAGAGGCAAAACGCATGAATGAGAAGAACGTCAAAAAGTGATGAATTACTTGTTACCAACTATGTTGCTGCCTCATATAGTGAAAAGGGGAGGATTCAACGAGCCTCGTCTGTCCTGGGCACGAATGCAAACCCACAACTAAATCGCCAACGCAATATGCAACAGTGTTGTCTTAAAGATAGCTAACGCTGGAAAGGAAGGAACAAATAACATGGTCGCTGATGCATCCATACGCCCTGCTGACTGAACAGAATCCGCCGATATATAGTAAAGAGAGTTGCCGAGTGCGCCTCAATCATGCCTTACGACACAGCGCCAGGGAGCCTCCACGCCACAAGATCGTCCCGTACATCAAACTCCTCCAGCTCCCTGTTCCTTCGGGAGTCGCGCCCGCGGTCGCTGCTGCCTATCGTCGGCGCAAGGCTCGCCATGCTCCCGCTCCGGCTCCTCGAGCGCGGGTACCCGCTGCGTCCGCCGCGACCATCGTCGTCGCGAAGCTCCCTGCGGCCATGCCGAGACCCGCGGCGGCCGATGCCGGCGGTCGTGCTGCTCGCGCCGTCGTTGGCGCGGGCTGTGAGGACGGTGGTGAAGCTGCGGTCGCTGGAGCCGCTGTTGCTGCGGGAGTGGTTGCGGGCGTTGCCGCCGCCGTTTTGGTGCAGGTGGAGCGTGAGGTGGTGGTGGTGGTCCTGTTTCTGCTGCTGCTGTTGTTGTTGCTGCTTCTGGCGTTCTTGTTTTTGCTGTAACTTGCGCAAGTCTGACGGGCGCAGAGTGCCCATGCCGCCCTCGTCGGAGCTCAGGGAGCCGTTGTTGTCCAGATCGAAGGTCGCGGTCTTGCCGGTGCGGCCGGTCCTACCGGTGCGCCAGCCGTCGCCACCGGAGAAGATGTCCTCGATGCACTCGTCTGCGGGGAGCTCACCGGGCTGGCAGGACCAGGAGGCTGCGAGGGCGCGACGGTACATGTCTTGAACCTCTGACGCGTCGCGCGACTTGGCCATGGTGGGAATTTCTGTGAAGGTCAGCGAGGAATGCCAAGGGTTTGCGTTAAGGGGTAAAGGGCACATACGCCCTGCATCGTCCTGCTCGACTTGCTCGCCTGCCATGATGCCGGCGATTCCTCCAAAGACGGGTGCTGTTCTCAGCGGCGGCGCAGAGTACCCCTTGTCGCCATCCAGCTGTTTCATGAAAATCCCTATCTTCAAGGTACTGTTGATCTTGCTGTCCTGCATGAGGTAGCGCCTGACGATACCGTCCTCGACATCAGGGTCCTCCAGGATGGGGGCTTTCATCGACTTGGGACTCGTGCTTGCGGTGCCGCTGCTGCGCTTGCGCGCGTGGCCGCGGTCGAAGCTGCTACTCTCGCGGGTGAGGCCATCGCTCTCCTCGACGTACTCGCTGAGGTTCAGCTGCACCTTGCCGAGCGAAATCTTTTCATCGTGGCCGCCACCGGAAAACTCTTGCAGTACTTCAAACTCGACGGGGCACTCGGTCAAGTTGTTGTTCTTGTCGATGCTGATCCGGATGTGACTGACTACCTTTTGGTAGTTGTACTCGACCTTGTGGTTGGAGATGGGGCACTTAGGAGTGCGGCCCCGATGCTCAGCGATGATGGAGTGAGAGAGGTGCCATTTCACTATTGATGTTCCAGACACCAGCGGGACGTTGTTTAGGTCGTAGATCTGGGAGATGTTAGCCAGGAAACCTTTGGTATAACAAGCTAGGTATAGCTATTGTGGATGGTGTTCGCAAACCTTTAGGTGTAGCTCAAACTTTGGCTGCGTCACAAATTGTTAGCACGCTTATCGTTCGTTGAGTGGTCCGAATGCAGAATGCACATCCTCCACTTTCCGAGGGATTGAGTTTCTCATGACAGAATGTGGGTACAGACGAATGCTTTACCTTTCTGTTCTTATTGACTGTGGGAAGGAAGCCCCCGTTAGCAAAGCTCTTGAGAGGACTCATGATGAGCGAGTGATATTCTAGGTTGACGGTAGAGAGTTGTGGCCGGAGCGGGAAGCAAAACGAGGCAGGGACTCAAAAGCCCCGAGCCCCCAAGATAGGACGTAAATCAAGGGAGAGACATGGGAATGGCAATAATAGGTGGTTAGGATGCTGCAGTGACGACGGTGAATGAGTGAGGCTGGCGAAGCCACCAAGAAAGCCACCAAGTCCTTGTCTCAGTGAGATCTCAGCCTCATGGACAGGCTCAAGCGTTGCCAACCACGTGGGGGTTCAGGAATGAGGGGCCCGATATAGGATAAAAAGGGTAAGGTGAATAACTGGACAGCGAGGCCGAAAAAAAGCCCAGCTCGACGACATAGGACGAATGACGGTTGGGAATAGGGCAGAGGAGGGAGGGTGTAAGGGCTTACTTAAGGAAGCCATGTTTCACGGAAGGCATGGCTGGCTGGGCTCCGTCCGTTGGGGGCGAGTTAATAATACTTTGCGGCCCGGAGTGAGGACTGCACCCCTTCGGAGGGGGAAACAGGCAATGAGTGAGCGCGCGGGCGGCAGAGTTGGTGCGGGCAGGTGCAAGGACAGGCAGGGACAGGCAGGCAGAGGCAGCGACAGCAACGGTCAGACTGTCAGCGGCGTTCGTTCGGTTTCGGTATGATCGGATAATACGGTAGGTACGGCGAGGGGGACGGTCAGGTAAGGTAGGGAGAGGAGGGGGGCGGGATCGTAATGTGGCTAGTAGATAACGGGATGCCGCCGCCGACCAACTTCACCGCGACCTTGGTTTTCTTGATGGATGCCCTTTGGAGGAAGGCTCAAGATTGCATGCAAGGTCAGTGGCCAATCAGCCGTGCCTGGCTTTGTGTGTTTGGTCCGGCAGTCGTCGTCCGTCCGTCCGCTCAGTCGGTCGTATTGAATGCGAGTAGTATCGAGATGTGACGAGTGGGTTGGCAGTTTCAGCGCCTTCAACCCCGTATCTGTCAATGGCGCGGATGGAGTAAAATTACTCAGCCAACAAGGGTGAAAGCAGCGGCCGAGACAGATGCAAGACTCGATATTTGGCGGGCGGGCGTCGTTGGAAGGTAATAAGGGTTCTTGCAAGAGTCGTATAATTATGCAGTCCTTGACCGATGATGAAAGAAGAGAGTTTGGACGAGGCCAGGCGAATACGTAACTCATCCGGTGTATTGGGAGCTTGCCCAGCCATGCCTGCATCCATCCCCGGAGTCCGGGCGGCCAGCACCGCGTTGGGCTGGGCTGGACTCGCTCCAGTGTAACGAGCCACAATGGGGTTTCCTAATTATCGCCTCCTAGCCTGCGCCACAGCAGGTCGAAATCCATTGCCGCAACACTAGGCTTTATCCTAGGACAGTCTTTGTGAGCCTGTTGATTTCTCGGTAAAATGCGAAGGTCGAGGTTGGCGACACCATCACGACCGTCAGAAATGCCTGTTTCGGCATCTGGAATGGGTGAGTTATTCTTGGAGGATTCTCTCACTCATCCCGTTTGAAGTTCGGCATTGCAGCCGTGTACGTAAGCATCTCCAGCGAGCCAAGCGCTGAAGCGAGGCCTTCTTCAGTGGAACTGCCCCTGTGGGACGACCACGACTCAAGCCATCTGTTTATTCCATTTCACTCTGGACCTCTTCGTCGGAATAATTTCTCGAAACAGTGCATGACTACTTGCCAAAACACCCATTACATTTGTTTAGTCATTGATCTGTTTCCGGTTTACCTCTCTTCACTCTCGTTCTCTGTTGGTCGCTGTCAATCGTTGTCGCCGGAGATCATCAACATTATGATGCGGACTCTCACCGATTTGCTCTCAGAAGATCAATTTCCCCCGCGATTCTAAGGAAGCCAGAATTTGGCTTAGACGTTCCATCTCGCCTTCCTATAGGAAAAAATCACGCAATCTCCCTTCTGGGAATGCAGAGTGAATGTGTGTAGTGGATCGTCTTCTCGTATCCAGTCTCACTACCTGGTTCTAAGATCACAGCGTCTGCTCAACCTCATGCCGTGGTTCCCTCGTATCAACTTACTCACCAAAGAACACCAAATAGCAACAAGCATCACGAATTGCTCCAGGCACCTAACCGAAGATAGGCGAAGTGGTCTACCGTACTGCAGCATACAGACAAGGTCAAGCCCTCTAACATCCCGAACTTTGATTCTCAGGTACGCGAATCGGAGAACCAGTGATGATGCTGCTCCTTCCCCAGAAGCACCAGGGTGCCGCCCTGCTTCAAAGGCCCCCAACAATTCGGAACTGACCGCGACATGCGTCAAGACGAACACCTTCCCGCTCTTGTGTGTCTGTATGAGGCCATTAGGGAAAACACGAGATCGTATGGCGATGCAGCATCCAAGACATACCACCACCAGGGCGCCCAGGCGTCAAAACCGCCCATTCCAGACCCTTCGTGAAACTCCCAAACAGCCTCGAGAATCAAGTGATCCCGGGTTTTCATCGCAGGAGGGGCCAAGGGTCAGCCAACCGCCCAGCAATCCCGCCCCGGGGCACGCTACCCGTCAACCCTCCCGTCCGAGTGACGCAGTGCCGGCTCCACAACTCACTCAACATCCCAGTTGTGGAAGTGTTCACCCCAAGCACGAAGAAAAAAGAATTCTCCGAGCCGCATACGTCATACCATCATCCAAAACCATAGCAACAGTCCCCCCCCAGAGGAAGCTATGTCATCTCCTGCATCAGAACCTGCTTCGGCGCGCAAAGGAGGGATGAGAGGGAAATGAGACAACCACGCGCGCCGCCACACACGGCCCCAGGCAAAAACCGAGCAAGCGCTCGCAGCCACCACGTTTTCCAATTTGGGGCTGGCAAACCGTCGACCCAGCACAGATTAAGCACCATGACATGACCGTTCTCCAATCAACAACGGGTCGTCTCTGCTCCTCGCCCATCTCCTACTCAAACGAGCAACCTCCCACTCGGGTGAAAAAAAACAGCGCCGCTTTTACCCATCACCACCACCACCCTCCACCACCATCCACACTACTACAGCACCACCACTACTACTACGATAAGCTATAAAGCTTTCGATACGCTAAAAAAAGTGCGTTTATAAAACGCTTATAACTTCCTTAAAACTAAGGGAATTAAGTATAAAAAAAAAGAACTTTTTTATATTTTTTAGTATTAGAGAAGTAAGGTTATAAAATACTAGCTAACTATAAGAGCTTTAATTATATATATTATTATAATCCTAATTTATCTAAAATATATAGCTATAAATACTACTATAATAATATTAACTTTAATATAGTTAAAGCTTTATATAATATAGAAAGCTTTAAAGCTAAATATTTATTATAAGAGGTATTACTTTTAGAAGTAAGTATTCTAAATACTACTTTATATATAATTTAAAAGTTATTTAAATATTAATATATTAGTAAATATATTATAAAATAAGTTACCTATATTAATAAAAATATTATTAAGAAACGCTTTAAATATACTAAAGAAACTTTATAACTATAGCTTAAGCTTTAATATTAGTATAATTAAGTATTTAGTAATAAATACTACTTTAGCTTTACTAATAAGCACTTAACTTATATTACTTATAAGCTTAATATATATAATAACCCTTTTAATCTCTAAAAACACTAAGAACTTAATAATAATAATAAAAAAGCTATTTACTACTAAGAAGTAATTAGCTATAAGTTTAAAAATAATTTAATATAATATAATATATTTATAAATTATAATAAAAAGATAAGCTAATAGGTCTATATTAATATTATACTTAAACTTTATATTAAGCTATAGCTCTAAGAAGTTTATAATAAAAGTAAATATTTTACTCTTAAAAAGGATAATAACTTAAACTATAAACTAAATAAGAGTAATAAAGTAAAGGTTTAGAAGGATTATAATAGCCTTAATTACTAGTTTAACTACTTAAAAAACCTTAATCTTTTACTTATTAAGAATATATAATCTATCTTAAAGTAATATATTTATAGTATACTTTACTAAGATAAAGAATACTTAAAAAAGCTTATAAAAATAGCTTAATACGATCTAAATTAAGATATTATTAATAAATAGATTAAATTAATATTAAAGCGTCTTAAATATATAATTATACTAGGAGGTAAGATAACTAGCTTCTAAATTAACGGTATTAATAGTGTAGTAGTAGTGCTAGCAAAAGCAGCGCTGTTTTTTTTCACCTGAGTACCTCCCCATCAACGCTGGACCAACAGCCCTGCAGGCTAACGTCAGGAGGGGGCATGGGGGCCACCTAAAACGTCTTTTTCCACACACCTTAATCCATCATCGTCCCGGCCGGTGCGTTTTGTCCGGGCGAATCCAGTCGTGTGATTGAAATCCGTGGGCCCTAGAGACGCAGTCACAATGCTCGGATCGCCGCCCCCTGTGGCCTTTTTGCGGTGTTTTCAACCCTCCCTCGTGGCTACCTAAAATGAAAAATTTCCTACAGAGTACGTACATTGCCTGAAGGAAGCGGGAATCGAAAGGGAGAGGGACAAATGTCTGATGTATCACGGGGAGATTACCCCATTGACGTCACTATGCCGTGCGCCGTAAGTAGATCTCCTGCAAACCTCTACCGCCAAGATACCTCTTTCCGCGCCAAATTTCCCAAGGGGCGCCATACAGATGGCCCAATTTGTCCGATAAGGTGAAATCGACGATGGCCCTTCGCATTTTGGGCGGCGGCCGGCCCCACGGTATGGTGTCACCAGTCTGCGCTCTGTGATGTAAGGTGAGGTAAGAGCCTTGTTCCCTGTCACCCTGGCCTGGAGTACGCTCCGGTTGGTTCTAGTGTCGAGTGTTCGATCGTGTATATAAGACCATCCTTTCTTTCGACGATACACTTTCTTGAACAGCTCTCCAGAACAACAACATCAAACAAAAACAAGCACACTTCACTTGAAGTCACAACCTCCTGTCAAACACAAACAAATCTCCCATTTCAACCAATCTACACAAACCGCAACTATGGGCGCCGTCGTCTCTTGCGTAAGTTCAATCTTCCATCAAACCCAATGGCAGAATTTAATACTGACGAAATATCCAAACAGATCCAATCGGTCTTCCGCACCATCGGAAACTGCCTGACCTCCGTCATCTCTGGCATTGGCGGTATCCTCCACGCCATCATCGGTGGCATTGTCTCCTTCTGCAACATCATCATCAGCTTCCTGACCTGTGGCTACTGCGGTCGTCGCGGCGGAGGCGGACGTCGCTCCCGTCACACCACCACGACTAGAAGTCGAGTCTGAGCGGGCCCTCGTCTGTAAATCCGAAGAATCACAGCACAGATGAGGGAGACTTGAGATCAATGTCATAAGCATGGACATTGTACGATTATGGAATTTCACGCGAGGGGGTGAGGACGGAGGTGGTGGATGATTCACTTTTACGACTGCGGCGAGCGCGAACAGCTTTGACAGCATACCCCCCACGTTTTCTTTGAAGATACCCACGATACCTGGTTAGCTTAGCTTGAAATGGTATTTTTACATCCAAATTTGTGCCGTGACCTGAACATGGTTTGTTGTGATGCCTAAGTTGTGGGTTGGGACACATCATCTGCCGTCTGATATTTTTGCTCGGGCAGTATACGAACCATGCAGGTCGTATGCTCCGACTTGATTGCTGAATTGAGAATAAGAATAGTATTTAGTATATAGCTCATGATTCAATCTTCCAACACATTGCGATTGAAAAATCCATAAATCTGTCGCCCAGCTTCCTTCCCCACCATCGGCTCAAGCTCCCGCTCGTTCAAGTTCGCCACTTCTCTCAAATTCTCCGTGGCAAGCACCAATCGCATGATATTTTTAGGATTGACACCCGGTACGGCAGACAGCATCTCCTGCGGCTCGAGATTGAACGATTGGTCCTCTGCCTTCATATCCTTGTCTAGCCCAGCGCGTACCGCAGCGATGGGATCCGGCTCATCCTCCTGCGACTTCAACGACTCAAAAATCTCGGCGGTCTGATACGGCGACGACGACCAGATGATTCGCAACTTTGGAAACGCGAGCGTGAGCAATACGAGCTTCGACTGCAGGTCGGACGATACATTAGTCGGCGCAATGCTGTTTAGACTGCCAGAGAGGTCGGCAAAAGGCTCCAGCGTGAAAGATTTGTTCTGGTCGAATTCAATGAGGAGCATTGGGTTCTTGTAATGTTGAAACATGGTCTCCGCCTGCGCGTACAGGCGGCCGTCCTTAAAGGACGAGATGAGATCGCTGATGGACTTTCGTTCGACGCAGATGTTGGGCGATAGAACGTAATCGCCCACGGTCAACATGCAGGGCACGATAATCATGGAGCGCCCGTGGAGCAGTGAAGGTAATGAAGAGCGGAACTCTCTCACATCAACCACCACACGCGGCGGCTGCGCTGTTGCGGCCAGTCGGCCGCCGCCTGCAATTCTGGTGTTGATCGTACGGAGGAATGCTTCCTGCGGGTCCTCAACCCCGTGAGGATCTACAGTCATGACCAACGACATGGACGCTCGCTCCTTGATCAGCTTGGTAAAGGCGTCCTTTTCTCGTCTAACGCTGGAGAGATAGCGTTGCTCCTCGACAGACTCGCCATAGTAGAGGAAATACACGCGGACATTTCTGTCGTTGTGCGAGGACCGGTAGACTTCCACTCGACGGATGAAGGCGGCATCAGGTTCGTACATGATGATGTACCGCGGCTTCACCTCCTCCAAGACGTGTTCGTCATGGTCTCCGTCATATGCGTGAATAACGACGAGATCCTGCATCTCGTAGAGTTGGTAATAGTCCTCCATGTTCTCCAGTGGGTCGGTGACGATCTCCGGTTTCTGTTCGGCTTCTTCTTCGGTGATTTGAACCTCCGCCATGAGGTCTTCCACCTCTCCTGGCCGCTCAAAGAATTGCATGATGCTGCCATTCTCGGCTCGCGTGAGGGTTTGTCCACCAGCCCCGCCACCTCTCATACGCCTCCGCTTGTTCGACTTCCCTCTGAGCGGTTGACCTGCCCTGTCAGTTGCGCCATTCAGAGCTTTCTGATTCTCCGAGAAAAGTGTTGCGTTGACCTGGGCAAACTCCTTTTTCCATCGAAGATAATTGCGCAACTTTCTCCTCATCATGAAAGCTGCCGATGGCTGGTCCCCGTCTTCTTCGTCCTCCGCAGATGGATCCTTCTCAACCTTGGGCTTGAAATGCATCGTCTGCAGGTAGTCGCGGAGTTGTCTGCAGGTGTTTGTGTCGCCGCACATGATCAGGATGGTTCCATTAGAATCATCACGGGCTGGAGGGTCGAAGTGCATGCTATTGTCAATCTCTGTCAGAACATCTGCCAGCCAAGCCCATTTTGGTTGTTCCTCGAGCACAGGCTTGAGGGAGTCGATGTTGGCGTCTGCCGTGGCCGCCTTTGAGCTGGCTGCGTAGACTCTCCTTCGAGCAGTCTCAAAAATCGTTTGCGCGGCGTCAAGAAAAAGCCATGGAGACTGGTTTTGACGCGTTGAACCCGGAGGCGGTGAATGCGCCGCGTGGATTGTATCCAGGTGCTGGAGAAAGGAAACGGCGTCGAGTGTCAATACTGACGATAACATGCCACGCAGAACGCTCAAATCGTTAACAATCTGCCGCGTCTTCCAGCTGACTCGGTGCCAGTTTGGATCGAGCTGTCTCCGGATGATAACATCAAAGTTCTTGTGCAAGGCGCTGTCGAGATTCCAATCTTCCATCTCCAGACCAGTATTTCCTTTCTTCAACTCGTGGATGCTGACTTCAACGCACTCAAGAATGGAGTTCTGAATGTCTCGCATAGCATCCGTCATGGTGATGTTCAGCTCAATGACCTCTGCCGTCTTCTTGCCTTCCAGCGACTGGGCTACTGTGACATGAAATCGCGGCCATAATGATGCTTTCTTGAGAAATAGGTTCCTCATCATAGTAGACAATGGCGAAAAGCCCGTTGAAAATGGATCCGGATTGTCGGCAAACGCCTTCAAGAAGCCGGCCTTGTTTTTCTGGCGATAGATTCTCAAGATGAAGGCCTCAAGGGATGTCGCAACGACACGATCGGCGTGCAAGACCACGAGACCAGTCACTTTCTCGGTGTCGAGCAAATTCGTCAGTAGGTCGACGACTAAAATACGCGAGGTGATGCTGAAGATCCCGCCACGTGCGTACATCTTTTCTCTGGCGCCGACGCTGGTGAAGTCGGTGTTGACGACCGTGAGCCCCCTGGCGTTAGGGGACATGCTGATCGCGGCGTGCTCCGCGAGGGCTTCTCCGATCCAGTTGTTCTCACGGTCCTCCGCGCCGACGAGAATTATCAGATTGTTTCCTGCAGCATCATAGGAATGAAGCAGATTGGTGACCAATCGCATCAGCCCCAGCCCGCGGGCAAGTACGACAAGCTCATCTTCATTTCTCAGCTCTTGAAAGAGGTTTTGTTGGTATTCCTAGACAGGTATCAGCAGCGATACGTGACTTCGTGCGAGCAAGCGACTGACAAGGGGCAATGATAGCTTCACGGGCTGAGGAGCGTTGGCTGACATGATGCACCATGCTGGAGAGGAGGAGCGTCGGTAGTAGGTCGTGTTGGCGTTGATAAGAATCAATGGCTGAATTCGGATAGGCCTTTGATGATGCCTGGCCCAGGACGTACCGTGTCGCGCACTGTCCAAAGGCCTGTGTCCAGCAGGATCGGCCTCCAGTGGGATGATCTAGCACTGTGCGCGTAGGCAGGCCACTTCATGAAATCACCCGCTGGTTGTACCTTCCATGCAACCAAGCAATTGACGGAAGGGTATCATGGGTACCCAATTTCGAGGTTTCTCTTGGCTGCAAGTAATTGCGCGGTATCAAAGCTTCCCTGAGTTTGCTCGGACTAAGCCTCATCTTTTTGATCACTGTTATCTGAGTGTTGCTTAACAGTTAAGCTTAATAACTTAGAGCCCGGCTGTTAATGTTTTCACAACCAATGTTGGAGTATGCAGTCTTCAGCACTCGCTTCAGGCAAAGGTGCCTCAGCAAGGCCTGGATGAGCAACCTTTGGATATTGCTGCGCCGATCTCTAGCTTCTTCATGCGGCTACTGATCTAGAATTAGAGACCGCCATCATGCCATCTGTAAGGCTTGGCATGGCCAAGATCTGATGTTGGATCTTCAACCTCAGTCGTCATTAGCGCCAACGCCATCTCGACTCGAGGTGATCTGGAACAGTGACTGGCAGACAAACTCGTGGGGACTATGGAGACTACGTGTTGTCACTGGAGAGTAGCACCGTCTGTCAGGTTTCTGGCTCATCCTCTTACACGTTAGTGGCCGCGTGATATGCACGTAAGTCGCCGGTGACGCGCAGGACTCTTTTGGCAAGCATCTCCATCTCTCTACTTCCATGTGGATAGGGCGGCTACGGACGGACAATACAGATGTAAACAGCTGATGCCATCCGAAGCACGGTTTAGCACGTAGTCACTGCTTGCAAATTGGGAGGCCTTCCAGGTAAGCGGGGATAGGATGTTTGGGGTCGTCCAGTCACCTTCGCTTTCCCCTCAGTTAGCAGAACGACGTCATCAGCCGTCGCAACCCTCCACGTACCGCAGGCACGCCTCAACTCACATGTAAGCCTCCGACGAGATACTTTATAAACAGCCCTTCGTCCCGCTCGTTCTTACCTTGCTTCTGCCCAGACAAGACACCACCACCTTTCAAAACCAAACCTCAAACCAAACAAACAACTCAACCAATAATCATTCACAATGGCCGACAAGGTTAAGGAACTCGTTAACAACATCACCAAGGGCAAGGTAAGCGAACTCTTAGCCCCTAAAATAGAATCAAGCATCAGACTGACCTCCGAACAGGACTCCGAGAAGGAGAAGGAGTTCAGCGTCCAGCCCATTAAGGAGGGCGGTGTCGACCCCAAGTTCGCTGCCCACCAGGCGCACCCCGGCCCCGCCGTGCCCAAGGACTTCAACGCCCAGGAGGAGGGCACCAAGGAGGAGCGTAGAGCCAAGGCTGAAGCTCTCAACAAATAGAGAAGAAGTCAGCATTTGACTATTCATGATGTATGATCACAAATGACACTGTAGAATATGGGTCACGGAGGCGGCACCCGGGATGGGCACGGAGCCTTCGGAATTGGGCGGCGGATAGCGTCGTAATGCTCCAAATGAATTCATGAATCGATTCCCACATAATTTGAGACCGGTGAATTGGCGTGGCTATCCCGGATGATCAAATTCGCGCAGATCGCGACAATATCGAATCGTTTCTTTGCGATGTCTGTTTGAATTAGGAATCTTGGGCATGGCTACACGGCACAGTCTCCTATCGAGATGGAAGAAAGGGTCGGTCCATCAATCACTGATCAGTCGACCAATGCAGCATGTTTCTTTAGAGACCAACAGATGCAACGCTGCAGGTTCCACGTCCCACAATGACGACAATCTTCCTCTCACTTCCACGTGGCGGTGCTTACGCGCAAGGTGTGGCTGGTACGGCGTATCGAGGGACCACTGCCTGCCCCCTTCAGGCTCACTGACTGCGCTGGCATGCGCACCTCAGCGCTGCAAAGCTGGGGCCTGAGCTGACGCCCGAGCTGCGCCCGAGAGAGAGACACTGAGAGAGACCTTTGGTGAGGGAAACTCAGGAAACATCCCAGCCCGGCTGCCACTGAAACGAACGACTCAGCCACCTGCGGTGGCCCAGGGCAGCCGGTTACGAGTCCCGTCCGGCCCAGTCCCATTCGTGGTCTCCAGTGCTCCGCTACAGTCGTACCGTTCCCTCCATGCCAAATCGCCTGTCCACCATTCTTCTCGTTCAATCAGGTCCGAGTAACGTTTATTTCCATCGCACACACCACAACGACCAGGACCTCACCCTCGCGCGGCACAACCTTCTCTCCTCTCAGCCTTCTTGGGACGGCATTTTTATGATATCCTCAGGGTTCCCTCGTTGAGTGATGCGAGCCCACATTTCATGAAACGCCCCCGGACCCGGAAGCTCTGGCATCTTTGAGCACAAGCTTATCACTCTCGCATTGGACGCAGCTTTCTTTTGGGCGCAGAGCGGCTGCCTCACGTTTGCACCAATCTTAACGCCAGCCCAGTACTGGCACTGTACCTGACCCTGCTGTTTGTTCTGCGGCAGCATAGCAGCCTTCTCGCTGTACCTCAACTTCCAAACACCACAAGCGACGTCGCCCTTCAACTCGCCTCGGGAACCTTGCCAAGTTCACTGCTGAAAGCGACCGACCTGACGAACCGCCATCCCGAAAGAGGAGGTGTCTGCCCAGACACCATCGACTAAGCGCCACTTGCTCTTACCTGACATACACGCGTACGACGCAGACTGCTGCTGTTATTCTGGGAGTGCCACTGCTGCCTTTGGTGCCGCGGCTGCTGCAAGCACACGACCCTCTGCATCAACTCCACCTCGTCCCAATTCCACCTTGAATCGACTACATACGAACCTCGACCTCTCCACCACCCAACCTCCCTCGACCGCCTCTCCTTCGCTGACCACTCCCCGCCATCATGCCGTCGATCTTGAGCGATGACGACAAGGAGACTGTCAAGCGCTTCGTTCCCAAGCAGACAAACAAGATCCAAGCCGTCGCCGTCGCCAGGTTATATGTGGCCTATCCCAATCCTGCGAAATGGACATACACGGGCATCCAGGGCGCCATCGTTTTGTCAAACGATCTGGTAGGCAACACCTATTGGCTCAAGATGGTTGACATCTCTGTAAGTACCCCGCCCCTCTCTACCTGCTGTTGCATCCCTTGGCTGACATGCGTCTAGTCCGCAAACCGAGGCGTCATCTGGGATCAGGAGATATTCGAATCGTGGAGCTACAATCAAGACCGCACCTACTTTCACAGTTTCGAAATCGAAGAATGCCTCGCGGGCCTGTCATTCATGGACGAGAAGGAGGCCAAACAATTCAAGAAGAAGATGGATGACAGGGAAAAGAATGCGAGCAGAGGCACAAGGGCAACTCCATTCGGAGGAGCTGCACAATCTCATCCTCACAAACATGGTCTGCTCGGAGGACTTTTCGGTAGCCGCCATGCTTCAGCTCCCACACCCCCCGATTCGCCACGAGCACATGGCCGAATGCCATCGCTCGGGGGACCCAACGGTCACAAGTCCTCCGAATTCGCGGTTCTCGATGCGTTCGACTCGAATTGGCGCGAGAACTTTGGACAGGATCTGCGAGACAAGGGCTTGACCGATGAGTTCATTAAGGAGAATCAGGAGTTCATCGTCGACTTCTTGAAGGAGGAGCAGGAGAAGCTGATGGCTGGAGCAAGAAGCCACGTTCCTCCTCCCCCTCCTCCGCCACCAACAGGATCCCATTCCAACGGCATCGAACCAAGAAATAGGCTTCCTCCGCCGCCGCCCCCTCCAGCAGACGGCCCACGTGTACCACCGCCTCCTCCGGCCCCACGACGCGGCAATGCCCCCGCTCCTCCGCCAGCACGGAGGTCTGGCAAGACCGAACCGCCGGCCGTTCACAGAGAACCAACCCCTCCAAGCGAGCCTTCTGCGCCCGAGCCGCCCAAAAACCGCTTCGCTGTGCCTCCACCCCTGCCAGACGCCGGCAAGCTTGCGCATGCTCTGGGAGGCTCTGTCAGTGCCATTCGCGGGCCGGCAAATGGACCGCCTCCGCCTCCACGCCCGCCAAAGACACCTATGCAAGAAGAAGAGAGACCCGCGAGCCACAGGTTCGGAGTGCCTCCCGCGTTTCCAGGTTCACGACCGCCGCCAACTCCAAGCCGCGGTCCGGTTCCACCGCCTCCCCCTCCGAGAGCAGATGCTGGTCCGCCGCCGGCCCTCCCCCCGAAAGCCCCGGCGAACGAGGCCCCTCCCCTACCACCACCTTCTTCACGGCCGGTACCACCTGCACCAGCAGCTGGAGGCCCTCCACCCCCACCGCCTCTGCCAGCATCGCAGGCTCCTCCGCCGCCGCCGTTACCCTCGTCGAGCGCGCCTCCTCCGCCCCCTCTCCCTACCTCACCACCGCCTTTGCCAACATCCAACGCGCCACCTCCCCCGCCGTTGCCCTCCTCGAACGCTCCCCCACCACCTCCTTTGCCATCAAGCAACGCTCCCCCCGCACCGCCTCCACCTCCTCCCGGGGCCGGTGCGCCTCCCCCTCCTCCCCCACCGCCGCCAGCTGCCTTGGGTGGACCCCCGGCTCCTCCCATGCCGAACCGGGACTCTGGGTACTCCTCTGGCGTTCCCGCTCCCGCGCCGGACGCCGGTCGCTCCGGCATGCTGGCCGATATCCAGAAGGCTGGTGGTATCAAGGCATTGAAGAAGGTGGACAGAAGTCAGATTCGCGACCGAAGTGGTGCTTCAGTTGGTGGCAGCAACGATACTGGGCCGCACGGAAGCGGTTTGCCCCCTGCTGGTGTTGCACCTGGTGGCGGTGGTGACATGGCCAACGCCCTTGCCGCCGCGTTGCAGAAGAGAAAGGAGAAGGTCAGCAGAAGTGGTAAGTTGGCATCTGTCTATTTGGTCTACGAAATCCAAGCTAATTTGCTGTTAGATGACGAAAGTGACAATGACGACTGGTAAGCAGTCAGTTGTTCATCATGGACATAGAGGCACACCGTTCAGGTTATGGTGCCACGCATGCGTCTTCTTCAAACCCAAGCACGGATATTTAGCATTCAGTTCTTGCTATCCCAAAGGATAGCTGCATACTTAGGATGGGGTGGATCACTGCTATTGGCGTCTTTTAGAGCATACTGAAGGGCGCTTCACCAAGCAGGAAAAGTGGGATATGATGTGGAAGCCGATGATTATAGCGTCCGGCACCGCAATCAGCGGGTTGTCATGGAAGTGAATGAGCTTGCTCACAAGCGCATTAGCCATATGTAAAAGAGATTGCAATCAAAACATCAACAACTGTCCACGACGGCGAATTTATGCATGTGAGAAAGAAATTTCAGCGTGATATATGGTGGGCTTTGGAGGTGGCCCGGAGGCCACATGCCAAAATAATTCAATTAATCAAGCGCAAGGAAATAGTTCTATCGTCCCCGAGATCTGATCTGACGAGCCATGACGTCTCTCCCACCATGGCCGTCCAACGCACCGCCCTAGACACCTTGACTGTCGCGGAATCCAGTAGCCGACGTGGCGAAGACCACTGGATTTGAGAGAGAAGACAGCATCCCCACCCTTCCGGTCTTGCAGCAGAAGGCCGGCCGGGGGAGGAGGTTTCGGGGGCTCCACAAAAACACACACGAGCGTGGCGCGTGGGAAGGATTTTTTGTTTAAATGTCGTCAATGTCGACCTCCTTCTTGCCATCGCCGCCGGCCTCGTCACCGCTCTCCTCGGAGTCGCGGTCATCGTCGAACTCGAAGTTGCAGTCACCGTCGCCGTCGGCACCATAGGTGTCGGTCTCGTTGATCTTGGCGGACTCGGGCAGCTCGCCGTAGGCCTTGAGGGAACGGGCCTCGTCGGCGGTGTACTTGAGGATGACATCGCCCTTGTCGTCCTGGTACTCACGCAGGGAGAGGAGGATGATGTCGCCCTGGTTGATCCAGACCTTCTTGCGGAGCTTGCCACGGATGTTGGCGAGACGCTTGACGCCGTCGAAGCACTGGGCCTCGAGGCGGCCGTTGCCGAGCATCTTTACGACCTGAGCGTACTCTGAAAGAAAGTTAGTGGCATGGTCATGACGTTGTTTTGTGTTGAAGGACAGCGTGAGAGGCCGTTGGTGGTGGTGGTGCCAACGCGTGTTTGGTGATGGGAAATTATGGAAATTTCTTGTTTCGTGCAGCCGAAACAAAGGAGGTTGTGTTGCACTGACCTTGGCCATCTTCCTTGAAGGTGAGCTCACGCTTCTCGTGGTCGGACTCGTTCTTGCCACGTCTGCGGTTCTTTCCTCCCTGTGTGGTTGTTAGTCTGTATTCAAGAGCGACAGCATCATCCTCAACACCATCGACAGCATCGCCATGATCGGTGTGCGTTGCCTCGAATAGCATGGAGGGGGCGGGGTTGATGGCGGGTCCGGCTAAGCAGGGGAGGGGTGGTTTTTTTTCGCCCTTCTGTTTTGCCAAACCACAACCACAACAATCATACGAAAATGGATGAACTGACCTTTCCCTTGTTCTTGGGCATTTTGACTCTCGAGAATACCGGTTCTGAGGTTCGATGGGGGAGGGGGGTGGGAGAGTGGAAGTGTTGTCGAGGAGTGGAAAGGGGAGGGAATCAAGTGGGCGATGATGTTGATGGGCGGGCTTTATTGTGCGCTCGCGCGAAATATGGGCTTTGGGCTGCTGCTTTCTCCGATACCCAGTCAGTGTGTGCCTCGCCTTACGCAGGGCAGTGATTTACTGGGTACTGCGGCAATGGGGGAGGAAAGGGATGGCGCTTGCTGGAACCACTGGTTCTGGGGCTGCTGGAGGGGCGAATGATGCAGCCAGTATGACTCAAGTGGGGACACTGCTTTAGGGGGCTGCAGTTAGGTGTCATCACCAACAAACTGAGGTTAGCGGTTGGCCAAGTGCTGTGGCTCGGCTCAAGCAGTGCATTACCTAAGGCACCACAGCACAGGTACAGTGAAAATGTGCGAGCCACACGCCAATTGTTTGACACTGCACAGCCCACTCTGCAACCCGGACGGTCTTGGTATTGATGGATGGCTTATCTAATCTCTAAATATTTTGGAGATGTCTCTGAACCACGATCTTGTTAATCTCTTAAGTTGGAGACTGTCTACTTTTGTGACATCGTTTTCCTCCAGAAACCCGTTCCCCGAGAGAGCCGAACCGATGACTCGGTCATGACTCTGAGCTAGACCAACCTCGACAACAGTCAACTGTCGCCGCCAGGCATGACTCTTTGCCACCCGACACCCGAACCTCTGCGATGAACCCGGCGAGACGGCAGTTAGTGACCCGCGGCCTTTGGCGGCTGCCGTCGACCTCGACAGCGCTCCGAGCCACATTCGCACCGGCGGTCCAATGCTACAGCTCCTCCCCAAGAAAGCCGGTTCTCCCCGTCCCAAGCAAGCCGTATGACGAGAATGCGCCTCTCGAGCAACATACCGTTGCCATATTTAGGCGCCTCAACATGCGATCACCCTTCCAAAGAGGAATTTGGAAGGAAGCGCCCCGAGATCACAGCAAAAATATCGATGCGCAGAAATACATCCTTTGCAGATACTCGCTGGAGCACGTCGTTGAACGTTTCGATATGTTCAAATTCCAAAACTCGCGACACCCCACTGCCAATGTCGCAGTGCTGGAGTATCAGTATGAGAAGATGAAGAGAGATCGGCCGCTGTGGCCACAATATGATGGTGTTTACAAATTCGGACGTGCTGGGCTCGTCATTACGGCGCGTGCTAGGTTGATGAAGGCTCTGAGGACGTCTCTGTTCGCCAGAGGGTATGACATATATGGACGGAGACTTGTTGCCGAAGAGGTGGCCGGGCAGCGCAAGAAGGGTCCAGGTGATTTGTGCGGGTCGATACTCTTGAAGGCACAGCAACCACAGGAGATCAGGGCCAAGTTCACGATGAAGGAGATACAAGAGGTTGTTGATCATTGTGTGGACTTCTTCATAAAGCAGGCCCAAGGAGCCTGGCCCCCGGAGAGGCCGCCACCTTCTGCCGCAACATCGCGGCGAGCATCAAGAAGGGAGATGCAACTCCCGACTCCAAGCTTACGAGGACTTCCATATCAACCTTGGCTGAAGAAGGAAGACATGCTGACGCAGGGCACTGACTCCAAGAGTAGTCAACCTTTAAGCAATGTGACGCAGGTTCAGCAAGAAAGCTCGGCCTCAAAGGCACGCATATTGCCAAAGAAGGCTGCAAGGACCTTGAGGCCATGAGTAGTTCTGAAAAGGAATGGAACCGCACCCGAAGTTGGAGGAGGCTCCCTACCATGGAGCCTGATCGCACATCATTGCGAGCAAGATCGAGGATCATGCAACGGGCGAAAGCCAGACCTTGACACAACAACTGGAGAACGAGGAAAGGCTTCCTCTGCAGAACTACAATCCTGCGAGAAAGTTGCCGTCAGTCTCGCGCAACTAAATGCCCAAAGTCTCCTATTGACCATCAAACATCATTGATACCCCAAAATAGAACCGTTTAACTTGCGAACAAAGACTCTTCATCACAATTGGTCGGTCATTGCCAGAGTCCTCGGAGCTACAGCATGTAATGTAGCAAGCACTGTCACCAAAGTCAGCCAACGTGAAGCCCACAGGCCATACGCATTGGCTCTAATGAACAAGCATGATAAGCTGGCGGGGAGCTATTTCTGAAGTTCACAGGGTGAAGCACAGGGCAGGCAGGGTACGTACCCATGCACCTGTGCTTGTTTCCTGCTTGCCCAGGCCAGGACACAGCAGCACTTGAGGACGAATCACATCGCTAGCGCAGAGCTGCCAGCCGAGACGTTCTGGAGCTGCCAACCTGGTTAATTAAGTGAGAGGACGTTGCATCTCTGACCCAGCATATGTGTCTCGGCCTCTACGAACACGCTACACAGCAAATCCAAACCGTCGCCGCTTGCCCTCGACGAAGTTATCGCGAGTCAAACCTAGACCTCGGAAACCGGGCATTGACCGGCGACAACAGTGATTCCCAACCCAACCCAAGCAATTGATTCGGACTGTCACGACTGCAGACCAATTACGTATCGTTTCAAGGGACATTGGGTCAGCCCCCTCAACACCAGCAAGCACAGCCCACGATGCTTGTCTCCCTGACCGTCGGCAAGGTCGACGCTGGCGTCACGGTTCTCTTGACGCCTGATAAGCGCTTGGTAAGTCTGTCCAGATACATGCCCTTCTGGAGGCAGGCACCTTGAAGCTCCCGGGAGCAGCTACGTCGCCTGCTTCTTCGATCAAGATTACCCCTTGATGTCTCGTTGCTGACTCTCACTCTTTCCAGATCGAGTTTCCCTCCATCCTTCTCCCTCCCAA
Source organism: Colletotrichum siamense (assembly GCF_013390195.1). Taxonomy (NCBI): domain Eukaryota; kingdom Fungi; phylum Ascomycota; class Sordariomycetes; order Glomerellales; family Glomerellaceae; genus Colletotrichum; species Colletotrichum siamense. The sequence continues at coordinate 2,891,175 of NW_023501021.1, forward strand.
CATTTCCTCCGGCAGCATCGTCGATATTACCGTCTCCCGCAACCTCAACTCTGAAGGCAAGACCGAGAATGCCTTCCGCGAGCTCCAGGACCGCATCTACTCAGCGTTCGGTGCTTCAGCGCCCACCACACCCGTCCTCCGCTGCCGCAATGCCACGCAGACGTCCGTCGTCCTCGAATGGGACCCTATCGAGCTAGCCACCGCCGACCTCATCTCCCTCTCCCTGTACCGCAACGGCCAAAAGGCCGGCAACATCCCTCGCCCCTTGCAGATGCACAGCACCAAGATCAGTGGTCTGGCGGTCGATACCGATTATACTTTCCACCTCGTTCTGCGGACCACTGCCGGCACCTTCAGCTCCGACAAGGTTGTCGTGCGCACCCACAAGATGACGGACCTCAGCGGTATCACCATCACCACGGGCATCATGCCCGCCGCCACGAAAGAGGCGCTGGCCGCCGCCGTCGACCGCATTGGTGCCAAGATTGTCGACAGCGTCCGCATCGACACCACGCACTTTGTCACTACTGAGGGTCGCGGCCTGGCCTGGGAGAAGGCCGTCGAGACAAACATCCCCGTCGTGCGACCTGAGTGGGTCGAGGCTTGCGAGAAGAACGGCCGCATTCTCGGTGTCACCAAGTTCTACCTCGACGCTCTGAGGCCGGTTCCCTCCGGTGACGAGCTCCAGCAGGCCCCCACGCCGCCTCAGCCTCAGCAGCAGAGCCCGCAAACACAGAAGGAACTACCTTCACCTCCTCCAGGCACCTCGCCTGAGAACGGCGATGCCTCGTCCGCCAAGTCTCCCGAGGAGAAGCCACCTGCGCCCAAGGCAGAGGAGGAGCAGCAAACGGCCGGTGACGACGAGAAGGAAGCGGAGCAGAAGAGGATCGCCGACCAGGAAGAGCAGAAGGTGCGGTTCGAAGACAAGGAGGAGCAGAACCTTGCGCACCGCCCGAAGGAGGAAGATGACGAGAGCAGCGAGAAGGGCAAAGGCGACGAGGACAATCCGACCGGGAAGCCGGGCGCATCCCCTGACGGAGCATCTTTCGAAAATGTTGCCTTGTGAAGACGAGAAAGAGATCGAGGAGCTAGCTAAAAAGGAGCCAGAATGATTGCGGTCCTTTCTCAGCAAGGAGTTATCAGAGGAGAAGTCTCGGGTTCATGTACAACTAGTAGCCTTTTCTTCACGACATTTATAGAGTAAGTTGGACGGAATTTTACGAAGTTTCAGAATTATCACTTTTATTATCATGACCACAGCCCTTGTCTGCCTCTTTCGTGGGGTATCTCAGTCTCCATCAAGGCAGAATCTCCTTCCCCTGCCAGTCCCAACACCTGCCTCGTCCCTCCAACCCGACCTCCTTCGTGAGCACGCTACACATCCTCTCGACGGCATACTCTGGCTCAAACAGCTTCCCCTCGGGCACCCCATCCCAGAACGCCTTGCTCAACCCAGTCTTCACGGTGCCGGGGTGATACGCCACGGCCATCGCTTTCTCGCCGCTCCTTGCTCCCAACCACAGATCCAGACTCTTGGCCAGGCTCGTCACGCCCGCCTTGGACGCGCGGTAGCTGTACCACCCGCCCTTGCGGTTGTCCGACGTGCTGCCCACCCGCGCCGACATGGCCGCCCACACGGCCCTCCCCGGCGGCAGCCCCTCCTCATGCTCTCCCAGTGAGACGGCCTTGCGCGGGAGGAACCCCGAAAAGTGCTTCATGAGCATCATCTGGCCGAGCGTGTTGACCTTGAACGTCTCCAGCGCGGCGTCGTACTCGATCTGCGCGGGCGCCTTCTCCGGGTGCAGGATGCCCGGCGTCGCGAGCGCGAGGCGCAGGTGGTGCGTCGCCGGCGGGAACAGGGCCTTCGCTTCTTCCGCGGCGGCGGCGATGGTGGGCTCGTCGGTCACGTCGAGGCGGACGACCTTGAGGCGCGGGGCGAGGTCCTCGGCGCCGGGGAGGGCGTCGAGGATGTGGTGCTTGGCGGCCGTGGTGTCGGCGGCGCGGCAGGTCGCGAGGATCGGGGCGCGCGTCGTGAGGAGGAGGTGCCGGGTCAGGTGGCGGCCTATGCCCCTGGAGGAGGGGGAGACGAAGATCCAGGGGCTGGACATTGTTTGTCTTCTTCTTTCTTTTTTTGGTTTTCTTATCGTTTGGGGGCAGTTCGTCTCTTGTTCGGGGCTTGAGATGGTCTCGTGTCACGGTGTCGCGGTTTATTGGGAAGCCAGCCGTCTGAGCTTCCAAAACATGTATTGTGTAAATTCTTGCCGAACATCAGGCATGTGGTTCGTCCCGTTGCTAAGACAGGAATTTGTTCTTTTTTTGCTTAATTGAGTTTCAGGCGAGCCAAGTCAAAGACATCATGACTTGCAAAATATTGGGGCATTTCAGATGCGGTCCGCAACGACGTCATTGGCTGGAAGCGCCTTACATCCAGATTCACCTAGCACGACTTCTTTCCTCGATCGGATCTACGACAATTCCCCTGGCTAAACTGGCGTCCGGATCGGGAGCTAACAAGCGGCCGTTTCTGATCAGCATCTTCACGGGAGCATAGCGAATTTTTTTTTAAAAAAAAAATGCACGTGTAGAGGACAATATCTTTGGTGACTCTTCGTTGATTGTAGAGATTGGCGGCCGCATCTGCGGCGCCCAGGAGAAAGTTGGTCATGAGATGGAGGTAATGAGATACGTAAAACACATCACACCAGACATCTGCTCATCACAAATGCATGAGAGAGACTGGTTCTCCCGAGAAAGCCCATTGACAAAAGAAACTCGTTCCCGCAGCCTCCGTACAAGTCGTCAACGCTGAACCGAACCCGATTGAAGACTCGCGCAGCCCCCGGCCGTCAGGTCTCAACAGTGGAAAGAAAAAAAGCAGCAAGGACGAGACACAAAAGGAAAAAGGTATACCCTCCACGGTCCACGTTGATCAATATTGGAAAAGAAATAAGAAACATCGTCAACATCCCGCTTTAAATCATGTTGTAGTAGTACTCATTCGGACCACCGGGCTGCGGTGTCCGGATGCGCTCTGTCCGGTTCGTCTCCTGGCTCACGCGCGCGGCAAACTGAAGCTCCCTGATGAGAGGGTCCAGAGAGTCCAAGCCGCCGCGGGTGATGAGGGGAGGGAGGACGGGTGCACCGTGGCGACGGGCTCGAGGGGCCCCTGACCGACGGGACGAGGCGTTGTGTGAAGTTGACGGCCGGCGCGGTCTGCGATCGCGGTCGTGGTTGTCAATGAAGGCGCCGTCAAAATCCAGAAAGTCGTCTCGGGTGTCCGCAAGCCTCCGACGCGGCTGGGACTCGGACTGGTGCTGCTGATGATGTGACGACCTACTTTGCAACCGCCCGGTCCTGCGCACGCGGATTTCTTGCCGGGCGTCCCGGCTGATGCGGTGCTCCTCGTAGACAAAGTCGTGGTCGTCGTCGAGCGGCCAGTCCAGGGGTGGGGATGTGAGAAAGGGGGAGCCTGGGAGGCTCCTGAGTTCGTGCATGCAGCGCTCCAGACGGTCGATGAAGAGCATCTGGTTCTGTTCTTGCTGATGCATGCGCATCTCGAGACGTTCCTGGTTCAGGAGCATCTCGTGTGCGAGGTCGTTGACCCGCGCGCTGCGGAGGGAGGCGTAGTGGTTGCGGAGCTCTCTGGCGGACATGGAGAGAAGGTCGACAGGTGCTTCCTCGATCTCGGCGCGGGCGCGGCTCTTCGGACGGAGGGTGGCGGTCTCAGCTGCGTCGCCTTCGTCGGCTGCTGGCTGGCGTCGTCGTTGCAGGTCTGCGGAGCCGCGGGCGGTATTGAAGAGCTCTGGGTTCGTGTTCCCTGCGGTATGCGGGCGGGCGAGCTGGGTCGAGCTGGAAGGTTGGGCCGCGACGGTGGTCTGGCTGCTTGGGAAAGTGGGATGTGAGACTTCGACTACTGTAATTGGGGAGTTGAGGGTTGAAGCTGACCACCTCTCGTCCATGGGGCCTGTGGGCACGACTTCGGCCACGGGCATGATTGCACTGAGCCTTGGCCCCGAGCCAGGCTTTGGAAACGCCGCGATGCTGCCGGCGATGAATTGCTCTGTGGATGATCTCGGAAGGTCTACTTCGGCGTCGACTATGCTCAGGGGCGGAGAGGTCAGACGGGCCGAGTCGACCTGGGAGAGGGTTGCCGAGTCGGCGCGAGACATCCTGGCTGGGCGAAGGGGAGAGGAGCCGTCTTCGACAGCTTGGCCTACCTGGGCGGCGTCTGCATCGGAAGGCGCGAAGCTGCCTATCCGGTCCAAGAGCGGCACAGAGCTAGCCCAGCTGCCGCGGTGATAGCTTCCCCACCGGCGAGGCGGTTCGGAGCTGGCGGTGCTGTCTCTGAAGAGGCTGTTGTCGAAGTTGCTCGCTGCGGAATCCGCGGCGGCCATGGTGTCGTTGAGGAGGCTTGTGCTCAGCCAGTCCGGCGTCGGTGTCTCTTCGCGAGCGGTTTCCCACCCCGGAGTCAGTTCCTCCTGCGCGGTCTCCCAGCCTGGCGTTTCTGCTTGCTGGGTGGCCTGCCAGTCGGAGATCTTGCCGTTCGAGTCGGTGGTTGACGATGTCTGTTCCTTCTTAGCCATGTTGGCCAAGTTTGTCGCAGAGAGCTTTGTCCCCATGCCACGGAAGTTCCTTCCGAACGTGCCATCTCGAGAAGGCAGGCGGAGGTTGCTAATGACCGTCTCAGTTGTCTGTGGCCTCGGCGTGATTTCGCCGTCATCCTCCTGTTGCAGCTGCTTCAGGGCCCTAAGGGCCTCCATGTCTCTGTGTTTCAGAGACTTGACGCGGTCCCTGCGACTCTGTCTGGAGGCGGCGGTCCTCGTTGACGGATTACGAGAGGCTATAGAACCGTTCACCAGGGTAGTTTGGTTGGTGTCGCTACTCCCTGGCCGGATGGTGAATGACTGTCTTGGCGTCATTGACTCTGAATCTTGGAGTATGACCGATGCGGTCGAGTAGGCCCTTGCGGGTCGGGCTCTTGAGATGACGGGTTCAGATAATTCCGTCGTCGCAATGCTCGGACTTAGAGACGGCACTTCTGAGTACCCTGGACTAAGCTGAGGCCCATCAAAAGCGACACTCTGACGCTTTGTGCCGCCGCCAATCAAGCCGTCAATCGAAGGCTTGTCTCTCGCGGTGTCTGTCTTGGGCCGCACAATCTTGATGCTCGACCGTCGAGGCGGCAGGACGATGTTCTGCGGTCTCCTTGGAGACTTGCTCTTTGGCTTTTGGTGATGTGGGCTCGCAGGCTGCGAAAGGCTCTCCGAGATCCAGCACTCTCTGTCAATGTTCTCGCTGGGGGTCTGGGGCATCACTACAGGTGATGCCGGGAGCTCTGCGTACTGCGGTGGGGGTAACGGCAACCGCTCGCGCTTCGGCTTGGAAACACTCGGTTTCCCGCGCAAGCTTCCTGGCGGCGTTGAATAAGGTGTTCTGGGCGGGCTCAGGGGGTTGGGGTTGACTTTGGGCCAGATAGACACGTTGCCCTTGACCCCCTTGCACCGTTGCGACTTCGTGCTCATGGTGTTCATGGTGTTGAGTGTCGACAGCGATCCCTTTTCGCTGACGGTCTTGAGAACGGTCACGGTGCGCTCACTGGCGTAAGGCCTTACCTGTCCGTTGAGAGTATCCTCGCTACCCCGGGCAGGAGTAGGGGGGAGCGGCGGGGTGGCATTGAAGATGGCGAGCGCCCAGTCGGAGTCCGGTCCTACGTGGCAGTACTCCAACGGAATAGAGATTGCGATATGCGAGTTTCCGCTCGCCGTCTTGGACGCGACGGCAGAGTTGGGCAGTCCCGCGGTCCGTGGCCGACGGGCAGGCGACTCCGACCTGGCGCGGGTGCGCGGGCGGCGCAGCTTTTTGAACAGCCTCCACCTCTCGGGTTCCTCCTCCTCGTCCTGGGGTTCGTCGTGCTCGAAGACGGATCGTTGTTCGGAGCGCTGCGGTGGGGGTGAGTTGGTCCGGAAGAATTCAATGAGGTCGCCCAAGCCCTGTCTGTCGTTGTTTTCCCTGGCGCGAGCGCGGACGGCGCCCCATTCGGAATCGGAGTCCGCGGTGTCGATCCGGCTGAGTGCTTGCGCAAAGAGGTCGTTTGATGATCTGGCTGGGCGCGGAGAGAAACCTCGTTCGCCGTCGCTGCCGAAGCTGCTGAAAGTTCCCCGGCGACCTCTGTTTAGAGAGAGGTCCAGCCGAGGAGGACCCAAGTTCGTTGACACAGCCATGACCTCGGAGTCCCTGTGGATGATGCTCTCGGAGATGGCCATTCCGTCACTGGCGGGAGGTCCAATAGTGCAATTGACTGTCCTGGGATGACATGCCCAAGGTTACCACGGTAGACGGGACCTGAAAGTCCAAGTGTTTGACGAAGCAGTCGTACAGTTGTGGTGGGTTTCGCGACTCGCCTGCGGCGTAGCAAGCTATGTGTGATGATGGTACGGGACGTCTGGCGACACCCGTCAGTGTAATGGGATGATGATCACGCAACCGGGATGAGGGAGATCAACCGTGATTTGCATCCAGGGTCCCAAGCTGTCGTTTACCGGAATAGTAGGTGAAGAGCAGAAAGAGAGGGGGAGGGGGATGTAAGATGAAGGATGGGGGAGATCAAAATATCAGGGTTCATCGAGCAACACCTCGAGAGACAGGACCATCCCTCGGGTCTCGAGCGCAGGATGGCGGACGGCAGGGATCGATATATGTTCTGGTCCGGCCGGATTCCCTCTGAGCGACCGTTAGACCTGAGCGAGGAGAGAGAGAGAGGGAAAAAAGGCGGGAGGGGAGACAGACGGTGGCAGACGGAGGCAGTGGAAGCGTCAAACCATCGCGGGGAGGCGTCCGTGCAAAATGATGGGAACGAGGGCTACAGAGGACTCAGGGCTTGCGCCATGGCCAGACTCTGTCAGGAAGAAGACTGAGGGACGGGGGAGGGAGAACACACATACACAGACTCACAGCTGCCATATTGCAGTGTCCATAGACACACGCGGTGGGTGTCCAGAGAGAGAAGTCGAGCGAAGAGAGGGGACCAGACGAGACAGCAACAGGCCAGGGCAGATCAAGGGAGGAAGAGGGCGTCGTCACTAAGAGTTTTAGACCGTCGTCTAGGGGCTCGGGCGGAGAGTGGGCTCGTGGCGCTGAGACTTTGGGGTCGGGATAGCCTCTCAAGCGAATTTGACAATGCTATTTTCTTTCTTTTTCCTCTTTCACGGGCCAGGCGTCGTTGAAGGGAAAGAAGACGGTCCACGAGGTATTCCAAGACATTGGAAGCCCGGGCTGCTGGCTTCCAGAGTGTGTGTCTGTGTGAGAGACAGCGAGAGAAAGAGGAGAGTGCTCGCTGTACGCGTTGTGTACTGTCTTGGCCCCCGGAAACGATCAAAGAGGAAGGAACTCGAACCAAGGAAAACGTAAAGTGACAAGCGCCACAATGGAGCTTCATGTTTCTTTTGCCGGCGCCTTGCAGACGGGCTCGACCAGTGTGCCGTGCCAGTGTCACTTGAAAACGACAGGGCCACTCCCACTCCTACATCTCCCATATTGGGGGTCGAGGAGCAAGTAGGTGGAGGCGGAGAAGTGAAGACGAAAGAAAGGCCGAAGCTGCGACGGGGGCGGAAGACCTGAGCCCGTAAAGCTCCTCAATTGGCAGGCGGCCCCCGGGGGCATCACCGTGCGGCCAGTAGTCTGGGACAATCATTGCAATAGAAGTTGCTTTTTCTTTTCTTCTTCCCTTCGTCGGCTGTCAGTATGGCACAGAACTTCTCCGCAGACAGAAAGACAGCGCGGCGGAACGAGGCAGCCGCGGTGCGGTGCATTGCGCTGCGTCGGAGTTGAGCAAAAGACAGCTGTAGAGGGGAAGATTCGAGCGAGAGAGAGAGCAAAAAAAGAAACCAGACGACGATCGACCAGTCTGGCGTGCGTCGGACAAGGACATGGTTGCTCGGTTGGGGGATCGGGGGGGAAGTGCCGCGGAGGAAATGGGTGGTGGCCCCAGGCCGCTGGGTGACCCCAGCAAGGGATATGCGGTAGGGATGTTTGCGCAGGTCAGCGCAGTGGCATGGCAGCCGGCGGCCCAGCGATGCAGCACCCAACATTAGCACCATGCAGCAGCGCGCGATCCACTGCCTTGATATGCGCTCCAGTTGGTGTGCTGCAGGGGTAGACGTGCCCAAAGTGCATTCTTATCGAAAGAACTGTTAGAACTGGACTCTGCGGATGCAGACAGGAACGATGAGGAGGGTCCTCTGGCGTGTCTCTTGTTCTGACTACCTTGCCGTGTGACGAACTGGCAACAGCAGCCTTCGTGTCCCGTCTCAGATGAAGGGGGCTTCTGGTTGGGTAGTTGCTGTTTCTCACGTCCGCTCGTCATACTGAACACACTTGCCAGTTATCCGTGATGGCGTATTTCTGCTTGGATCCAGAACCCAACATGCCTTCGTGGAGGTATCCGCAGGTAGGAGAGGCTTGCCGTTGATCGGCCCGGATGGGAGCGTCCACCCACCAAACACGATATGCCGAGATTGGGACGCGCAGAAAAGGCGGAAGAGGCAGAAAAGCGCAATCGGACTACTCCTTGGTAGGTACCTAGGTGATTGCCTTACCTAAGGCGTTATGCGACGGGGCTTGTCATATAATGGAAGGAAGGGGGCTAGAAGAGGTGGCTTGGAGGGTGCCCGGGCTAAGCTGCGAACTGCATTCATCGCGAGCAGGCACGCTGTGGCTTGTGGCTTGCCTTTGGCTCTGTCATTTCTCTCTTTCTCTCCCACTTAGTTACTGGGATCGCAAGATACCGCTCGCGCCATGGGATACACAGAGATGCGGCGATGCTCGCGTGCAATTGCTTGCGGAACCTGTAACAAATGTGTAGCCACCAGCATTGGGGATACAAGCAATGGAACATGAGTGAAGTGACGTCGGCTATTCTTTCGGCTGAAGCAGCTCCCTCAAGTCGCACCTTCAGGTCGTGTGCCGCGTCTAGCACCTTACGTAAAGTGCCTTAATTTCCAGAATCAAACTTTTTCGAGATTCTGCCTTGAATTACACGAACCTTGGCTCCGGTACTCACGTAGCCGAGCCGCGATGATGCACCGCCTTCACCTACTTGGGGGCTGGATCAGTGAGTGTGAGGTTGGAGGAGGAGGAGCTCTCCGTCCCACTGAGGATGGAAACGTCCAAGTAAGCGGGTCCCTCACTAACAGCCACTGCAACAGTCAGAACCAAAACCAAACCGTCTCAACGCCGTCAACGGGCTCAAGCGTTAGCGGCCCCCTTAGCTCTGCACCCTTCAGGCACACCAGAGGGAGCTGAGTTCAGAGCTCACGCCCAGCTTCATTCATTATCATTACCCTGCCTTAAGGTACCTTAGGGTTATGTATGGTATGATGCAAATGGATCGAGCACTTGATGAAAGCCATCCGAGTTATGTCCATGTTCAATATCAACGTGAGATTAGCTCATCTCAAGACACGCGCCGAGAATTATTCGTCAGACCAACCTCACAAACCTTACTTTGGATCACATTCCAACCACAAGGCTGCTTGTGATCGCAGACATGAGATGCCATCAAACACGCCAATCTGGCATATCGAGGTCGGCATGTCGTCAGTTCTGCCTCTGCAGGGCATCCATCCACACCTCCCTGTCCATGCCCTGTGCAGCTGAATGACGGCCCTGCCCTTGCTCACATCATGCCGCCGCCGATGCTACGCTGAACATCTCTGGCCCCCCAAAAAGGCCCCAGAGGGACCCCAACGCCCCCCAATTGGCACTCTGCGATGCACCAAAAGACGATCCATGCACAAAAAAGCTGCAGTGCACATCCCGCTCGCTAAACTTATCCCAAGATCCAGGTTCCGTCCGTCGTCGTTGTCGTTAGGTTGTCGTCGTTGCCCGGGCGGATCCCCGGCGGGCTCCTCCCTGCTTTCTCCAGATCCACAGCACCGTCCACCTCAGTCAGGGCCCTCCTCCTCCCCTCCGTATCGCCAGCGTTCCCACCCACACGGCTCGATATACCTACCTAGGTGAGGTCCCATTTTACCACCACGACACTCCATTCTGTGCCCCCTCCCTCGGCCTCCATCCTGCTATCCCTCTACTCCCATCCACTCCATCGTCCCCGACAGCATTCCCAGATCGATAGATCGTGATCCCGATGTGACTCCAGAGTGCCATCTGAGCCCCCAATCCCCGTCCGACTATTTCCAACCGACCTGAACCTTCGGCCCCATCCCGTATCGTATCCCTTGACCCTCACACATCGCCCGCCGCCCTGTGTGCCTCCGTCAGCTCTCTCCATCGCCACAACCGCAACCCCTCACAACCCTCACAGTTCGCCGGCCCGCAACGCTTAGTCTCCTCCCGCACCCGCCCTCTCGCCGCCGAATGTCTCTCCTTCCCAACGAGAGCCGAAACATGCGCCCTCAAAAACAAGAAACTCCCACGCACACACGCTCACACGCTCACAACGCCGCAGCCTGCCAGCCCGCAGGCCGTGCCGAACCTGTCCGACGCCAAACACCACCACCCAAACTCCCCCATTTCCAACCCCAAGGAAAAAGGCCCAAGACATGGCTAAATCGCAAGGATGTTCAGCTTTACGATTCCTGGACTCACCAGAGTTTGGACCAACTCTTAAGTGAACAGGGGACCCCCCTTCCTCTTCCGCGCTCCTCCTTACCCATCCACCATGATCCTCCCCACCCATCCCCCGCCAAATCCGTCAACCAAGGTGTGACTCCCGTCAAAACCTTCAGATGGCAAACAAGTGACAGATGTCTTCCTTCCTCCACTTGGTCCGTCCTTCCTGGCCCCCATCAATCCTCCATGCATCAGTCACGTAACACATCATGTCTCTCCTGCTCGCAAAAAAGTGAGTCATTTTTGAATCAAGTCATTTGAAACATCTTCGTAAAAATCTAAGATTCAACAGCAAAAAACAACGACACGAAATAAACAATTTCCATGGCTGGCCTGGACTGGGCCAGAATAACTGTCCACTCACTCTCATCCCGCTTCCGTCTTCCTTTGCAACGGCGGCGAGACCTTATCCGACTCTCCAATGCCACTGAGACACACAAATAAGGAAAGCCATGTGGTCTCCCGCTTTCCGCCATAACCTTCTTTCTTTCGCCCGTCATATCCTTCTTCCTCATGTTTCTTTCCCCTTCTGCTGGAAAAGCCAGCCCCCCTCCATCATCGGTGTCGAAAAGCTCCAAGTGTAGCTATTTTCATCCCACCCAATAGGAAAGCTTGCAACTTTCGGCCGGCCCTCGGACAGACGCCGTCGCCACAGCGCCGCCCCCCGGCCCAGTCTTGCCAAGTTTCGAGCCACACATTCATACGCGACTACTCTTGCAAGCTGCCTGCCAGCCTTGCCCCAGAAGAGTCTGGCCTGCTTTGCTGAGTGTGTCTGATGTGGATGTTTGCACCAGCGCGCAAGTTTCTTTTCCCAGCCGGAAAGCCTGTCCCCCGACGCCGCAAAGCCGAGACTTGGTAAACGGCTTTTGAAGCCCTCCGTCTTGACGGAAAGCGCGGCGCCGGCGCGACGCCAGCGGGTGTTTCATGTGTGAAAATTGTAGGGTGCAGTTCCTGTTCGTCCCGCGCGGGGAGAGTAGCAGGCAACTTGGCAGCGTGTTATTAAATCATCGTAAAGAGATGTTGCTAGCCACTTGCAGATCAAGTAAGCTGCATGGAGCCATCCTCGTTATCATCTCTGTCGTCTCGGCGGTCTTCTCCGTCGTCTGTGTTGTCAGGGTTGTCTTTGCCGCTTCGCAAGTTTACTCGTTATACGCCTGATTCCATTGAAGTAAGCTCTTCCGGCTGGTACTCAGGCAGAACGATGCAACGTAGCAGAGCAATGGCTAATACATACCGCGAAGGATTCCCTTTTTCTTTGCCGCCGCTGCGCTCATGTGGTCTGTTCGACATGGTAAGTTTCTCGCTCAGTAAGCTGCAGACCTGCCACGACGTGGCGAAGCTACTGGCACCACATCCTTCGATCAAGTCTCGCAGCCTTCACCCGGAGCACAAGCTGCTTTTGATTTCGAAATTATTCGTAGATTTTACAAGCCGAGGCATGGTAAGTGGAAATCGTGCTTGCACGGTTCACCGGACGTGGATATCGTCTGGTCGAGAACGATGCACCTCAGCATTGAGTTTCGAATCCTACGTAGTTTTCCCTAGGAGAGCCACGCGCGAAGTGCAACCAGAGAGCCCATGTGATGACCAAATATCGTGGAAAAGCCCTTGAAGCATGCCCTAGTTTAGGTACACACTGCAATAGGGCTCGGTAATGGAACTGGGTTGTTTCTGAAGATCATGAGGTTGGATCCGGCCAGAGTCGTGCTATCATGAATTGTAAGAGCCTAACACTGGGTCTTGCCTAAACCGGGTGAAGGTCCCAAAATCGGCGACTGCGGTCTGAGTTGGTCCAATTAAACGCGGTGCGGCCTTGGAGCGGCGCGACGTCCTGATAGCGAGCAACTCTGGCCCTATCTAAGCGCTAATCAGCCCATTCCCAGGTGAATTTCCTGTCACCTTCAATACCTACCAACAACATGTTGCGCCGCTCCCACAGCTGTAATCTGTCTGCGAAGTCGCCGAGTCAAAGATGATCTCAAAGAATATTTGTTCGTAAATGACGATGCTGCCGTCATCACGGTCATGGTGCAGACTGGCCGAGGTGCCTGACTTGGCCACGGCAGAGCAGGACCTCGTTAGCTGCAAAGTCATCTTCCATCTCGTCGAATTCGACAGAGTTATCAAAAGAGCGACTGTCCTTAAAAGTTTGCATCGATTTTCATGATCTTTCTGATGCAAATAGCAGGCTCTGCCGGCACTATCAACAAGACTAGCCGCCGACACTTCTATCACACGTCCCAGCCAAGCTGCTAATGCGGTGCTTGCGCTTCCGACTCCTAACCAACCCGTCGTTCTTGTCGTTGCCGGCCCCGCTCCACTTTTCGCCCTCGGCGCTGGTTCCTGGCACTCTCACGCTTTTATCCCCCTGGTCGACACCTTCGTGCCCTCCCTTCGCGGCACTCATTCGTACGGAGAACTTACTAATAGCTTCGCTGATGCCTACACCACCGCTCCCTACGACGGCCCTCCCTCCGCTCCTACGGCAGCGACTTGCAGAGTATCTGGACAGTATAAAGCTCACGAGGACGATGAGAAACAGGAGCAATGATAGTGAAGACAGTATCACTTTACGATATTGAGTAAAAATATGTCGCCGACGTGCTCGCTGCTTCTCGATACATGTTCAAGATCATAACAAAGACACAAATGACAACTGCTGCAGAGGGGTTGGATGTCCTATTCCATCGCAACCAATGACAATGACATTGGTCGTAAAGAGAAGCATGTCATCACCGGGGAACTCTCCCGGCAAGCCCGCAGGTAATACTGTCTAATGCACACAGCTTAATCACGCATCCACGGTCCCAGAGAAAACCCTCATCTCAACAGAAAGAAGCCTCCAACCTCGACAAGTGGTATCGCTGCGGACAGTCCTCAATCGCTTGCGTGCGTGGAAAGTGGCATCTCAAGACGCGTTAATTGTTTAAAACTATGCAGAAGCCACATTCAACGTCGCGTTCTCAGCTCTCCCAAATGTTACGTGGTAGGTTGCTTCAAAATGTCTCACACAACCTCAGGGTTCCGAAGTGACGGTGTACCTCCCCAAACCACGTGTGGCGTCGATCACCCATGATATAAAAAAAAATAAAATAAAAAAAAAACAGCGTCGTTGCCCCCCTCCACCAGATGGTAAAAAGGTAGGTGAAGTGGCGGCAACAAGGAAGCGGGATTGAAACGGCATTGGGCTTGCTTGCTTGCTTGCGGCACATTTTAGCTTATTCTTCCCACCCACCAACAGCCACGCGACTCGCGATGGAAATTAGAGCCTAGGCAAGTGAGTCCCAACTGTCTCGCCCGCCGCTGCATGTCTTGGCCCCGACTGGAACACCTTTCCGCTTAACTTGGCCAAAGCCAGCCTAGGGTGGAAGCGTCTTGTTGGGGCCTGTCTTGGCCATGCGTCGTCCTCTGTGCCCGTCATCATCTCACTCTGTACGTCGGCGTGGCCTTGCAGGATCTACCTCCAGTCCTAGGTAAGCAGGAGAAGAGAGGCCGGGAAAACCTTCGCCTCGTCTACTACTGCTACCGTGACCTTAGCCCTCCCGTCCGTCCCAAAAAGTCACACCACGGGAGCGCAGGATACTATCCCCAGCCCCTGCATAAGTCGCCTCACCAATCTTCACCTACTGCATCGCCTCGCCATGCCATGTCACTACCGCCTTCCTCTTTTCCTGCTAGTACATACAAAGTTCCGCGTAGTAATACACTAAAAATTTCCTCCTTCACATCTTTAGACTGTGCCTTCCCGAGAATCAAGTTCTCCCAAACTCATGCATATCCCCATGGCTAGTCCAAAGATCGAGAGGTGACACATGTCGCCTTCGCAATGCTAGATGGCCCCTTGCCTAGACCTGTAACGCCAGGGGCTCGTATTGCCCCTTCTCTCTGATGCAAAACCCTTGAACAAATCCAGCCTGGTGTAGAGTTTACTCTAGAAATCAAGAATCGTCGCGCGAAGTATGCTCCCTTAGCGTCTGGGAGGCTTTCTTTGGATGAAGGGATCCGCCTTTGCTTTTTTCCTGTGAATAACAGGTCCATTGGGCCCCGGAGGCTATTCAACGAGTCAGCGATATCCTTAAAGATTGGTGCTTGATTGACTTACCCTAGGAGGCAGGTTGCGGTTAGGCATCATCGGGGAACTCGAAGATGGCATCCTCGAACTCGACGGTGTCTCCGCCGGCGGTCGTGCAGCCGGTGTAAGACCGAGGGCTACCATAGCAGACGGGTCCTTCGCCTGTTGAGGCTCCTTCGGCGCGAAGTTCATCGCTTTCGGTCCAGTCGGCGGCGGTCTGCTCAAGGCTCGGTTCTGTTCTGTCGTCACCTATAGTTGCTGAGTTAGACGCTGATATTGCAGGCTGCGTGTTTTAATGTTTGTTTGTGCTGTCACTACATACCCTCTTGGCTCCGCGTTGCGCATCGCCAGCATCTGATGGTCGCTTCTTGGATTCTGGCTTTGGCGCCGATGACTGAATGATTGGCGGCCTGTCCGAGTTTCGAGAGGAAGCAGGAACACGGCTGGGGGGTTGTTGTGGAGGCGGAACTGCCTTTCGCGGATGTGAGGGCGGAACGTCCGTCATGTCGACTTCTCTGCTGGGAATCTGTTGAGCATTCTGATCGGTACCGGAAGCAGAGTTGCCCGGTGATGCTGGTTTTGTCGGCGGAGGCAGAGGCTTCATGGAGCTTGGTTTGCGGAGCATGCCCATGATGTCGCCCTTGGTGTATAGAGCTCTCTGTCTCGCGTTCTCAATGAGCTTGTTCCAAAATTCACCCTGGACAAGCGCCCTTGAGTCACCCAGAATCCATAGCGACGACTTTGCACGCGTCAGACCGACGTTCATACGCCTGATATCTTGCATGAAACCGATACCTCCCGTAGGGCTCGCTCGAACACAGGAGAAGATGATGATTTCACACTCTCGGCCCTGGAAAGCATCGGTCGTGTTGAATTCGATATCATCAGTGATACCGTCTCCGTATTGCCGTCCGAATTGGTAGCGAAGCTCTTGCAGCTGGGCTTTGTAAGGCGTGATAATGCCGATCTTGCCACGGATATCAATCTGTCTGCCAAAGTCTGCTCGGAACCGTTCGTAGAGCTGCATGGCAACTCTCAGTTCTGCGTGGTTCACTAGAGAGCGACCCTTGTTGCCCTTCTCCTGCGAACCCTCGACGTCAAAGAATCGGTAAGGGCCAAGAAGGGCACTGGCGTGCCAAGGCTGACGACGAAGATCGGCCATATCGTCGCCGTCGACAAGCTTGCCCTCGTAGAATTCCAGACTGGGGAACCGGCTGATCTCCGGGTGCATTCGGTACTGCCGGTCGAGCATGTGGATGTAGTTGGGGAAGTTGCGCTGCATTCGGACGAACAAACTCTGGTCGTATCCGAAGCGCGCAGCAGACTGCGAGAGCACAGTTGGCGGCAGCTGCTTTGGATCACCGACCAGAATGCACTTGGTGGCGCCATACTTCAAGGGGATCAAGGCGCTCAGTTCGACACACTGCGCGGCTTCATCGATGATTACCGTCTCGAACTCGACGTTCAAGTTCTTGAACATCTCATGACCACTACCGCTCAATGTGGCGCACAGTACTTGTGCTCCGTCCAAGACCTCTTGTTGAACCTGGCGACGCCGGATTTCAGCCTCACGAGTTGCCGTGTTGCCGCTTGCCTTTTCCTCGTCGATCTTCGCACCGATATTGACTTGAACTCGCTTCAGCTGGTCAAAAGACCTTTGAAGGGCTTGAACGACGTTGCGGTCGCCGTTAGCGCGAGCCTCCTCCAGCTTGGGCCGGAGATCCGCGAGCTCATCTCGAACCTTGGCTGCATCCTTGTGCATCTTTTCGCGCTCCTCTCGAGCCTTATTTCCCGTGTTGTCTCCTTCCAGTCGCTGCTTGACAAGCTCATCAAGAGTGACGTCGCGGACAGCAGCGTTGATGGCATCGCTTCGACCCAAACGCAATACATTGATCTTGTGGAATGATCCGGTCATCGTCTTCACGCCCTGCTTCAGACGTAGCACCAGTTCGTCAACGGCCGCGTTACTGGGGGCGCACACCAAAAGCTTCTTGGGCATGGCATTCTGGTTGGCTTGGCCAGCGGGAATCTTCGGTTTTATCGCAGTTCCTTGAGGCTGGATATTGCCTGTGAGCAGCGAGCCAACCATGGCCACGATGGTCTTGGTCTTGCCCGTTCCGGGTGGTCTGTACAGCATTAGCACTTGTCAAAAATATGGATCTTGAACAACTGACCCCTGAATGAGGGTAAATCCATCATTGTCCTTGGCACCGAGGATAGCTTTGGCTTGACCAGGATTAAGCTGGTAGTTTTGCATCACGCGGTCGACAGCTTCGTTGCCGTATTCCAGGACAGGAGATGGTTCGGCCTTCAGGACCTCAACCATGAGATCGTAGTACTGCAAACTCTCGAGCGCAGCATACTCTCTCTCAATTGTCGTCATATTGGTGATTTTGACAGCTTGCAACTCGGACCCATTGTTGAGGGCACCGGCAACGATCAAGGGATTGTTTTTGCTATTCAAGCGGTAGGTCACTTCCAGCCTATCTTTCTTATAGCTGGTCTTCCAGATTCTTGCCAGAGCATGAGGTTCAGCGGTATCAGTCAGGGGGTTCTTGCCCGTTGACAGAAGGATGATGTCACCTTCGGACAGCATCCTCTCCTTATTTTCGGTGGTGGGGATGCTGGCGGTCACTTCAAGGAATTTGTCGACATTCATGCGAGACGCAATCTTGAGCCCATAACTCTTGGAAGTCGTCTCGTCTTTAGAAGTCACGAAAGATCTCCAGGCTTCGGAGATGAGAAGACCAAGGAAAGTCTGCTTGTACTCCCCGGGATGAGCGTACGAATCTGCCACCCGAGTGCAGGCAATGGATCCTGAGGTTGAGGGGGGGTCAT
Source organism: Colletotrichum siamense (assembly GCF_013390195.1). Taxonomy (NCBI): domain Eukaryota; kingdom Fungi; phylum Ascomycota; class Sordariomycetes; order Glomerellales; family Glomerellaceae; genus Colletotrichum; species Colletotrichum siamense. Next base: position 2,908,714 of record NW_023501021.1, read on the forward strand.
TGCCTTCATGGAAGATATCCCACTCCAAGATAGCCTGGTGAAGCTGGTCCATGGGGGGAATCAAACGAGCACGCATATCTTTCGCGGATCGCTGCACCTTTACCTTTTTAACAGGACCGCGAGTCTTCTCAAGTAGTGCTCGCTCGCGGCGCCTCGTGGCCTCGTCCATCGCTTTCTTGCCTTGCTCACCCTTGTTAAGGAGATTGTCGAGGTCCTCGTCCTCAGAGTCGTCATCGTCTTCCTCGTCGCTGTCAACCATAATCTGGCTCTTTTGGGGTGCGTGCTCTTTTCCAACGACACCACCGAGACCCTTCAGACCTGAGCCTTCGCCAACATTGAGGGGACCTCGAAGGGCCTTGGCTTTGGCGATCATCTCAGCGTCTCTCTTCAGCTTTTCTGCCTTGGCCTTCTTTCTCGATTCAATAAGTGCGTTCTTTGATGCCATGGAGACTGCTGGTTCAGGTCTCGACTTCAACGCCGTCAAGGACGGCTTGGACACGGTTGAGGGGACCTTTTGACGAGCCGCCATTCTATCCAAGATTGACCGGTTCTTGTCGACCGAGCTGCTGAGTTCCAGAACATCTTGCTTGTTTGATCGACTGGTGAGAGGTGTCGAGGTTCCGGATTTTGACCACGCATCGAGGGAGCTCTGCTTCTTTGGTTTTTCGGTCTTCGGAGCAGCACCAATTTGAATGATTTCGACCTCGTCGTCCTCTCCCAGAGACTTCAGTAGCTCTGCTCGTTGTTGATCACTCAGATTCGTGCTGATCGGGTACCTACCGTTCGAAGCCTTGATGCACGAGTCTTGGACAAACGCCTTTGGCTCGCCCGGGATTTCGAGATCATTCTCCCGAAGTCGGTTGAGCAGCTTGGCGACCACCTTAACAGTCACCTCAACCAGGTACAAGTCTCTCAAGCGAAGCATTCGGACGATGCCATTCAGATGACGCTGTGGCTCCTTCAGGAGCAGCTGCATCTTGGTCAGGTCTTTTCCTTGGTTTGAGGGGTTTTCCCGCAGAGCTGAAGTTAGCAGGCCGTCCTGAGCCAGCAACCCATCCGCCAATTCAATGACGTCTCTGCAGAAATCCTGCATCACCTGGATTTCAGCCTGGTGCGACCAGCTCCCGGTAGACTGAAATGCCAACTCGATGTATTTCCAGTTGGTACTCCACCACAAGGTGACCGCGTTCGACTCCCCTGAGTCCAGAGTTTTGGATCTAAGAACACCGGAAGACAGATCGCTGAGGCCCTTGAGAACATCCTTGGCGGTGTTGATGACATGGCGTGCAGGTCCCCACGCCAGGTTGCTAGGCTCCATAATCTTGCGCGTAGCGAAAACCATGGAAGACAACGTCGTGCTTAGGTGGCGCTCCAGTAATGCCGTCATAGCTTCGGAACGAGATGACGTCTCGGTGATAGTCTTGATGAGTTCAGAGCTCGCGCTACTAATGTCGTTCTCGCCATGGACGGTGAAGGCAATGATGGGTCGGATAGACTGGCCGCCAAGACACAGCTTGTCCAGCTCTGGGACGGTAAACTCACAAAGTCGCTGCATGACTCTGCTCAATACGTCGGCAATTTTGGCGAATCTGGTGTTGAAGTCCTGTCGAGCCTTGTCGAGTTTATCAGGCTCCTTTCGGGGAGGACGGAATTTTTCAACATTGATGAGAGGCGCCATCGCCATAAGCATGGTCTTCGCCAACGCAGACTGTCCGCTGTAGAGGTCATCCAGGAATGCATCCCACAGGTCTGCTGAATTCCGCGTGACAGCCGTCTGGATAGCTGCATGATCGTTCTTACGGAGTTCAAGATGCTCTTCCGCAGTAACCCGAGAATCCAAGGTCAGGGCAGCACTGATGACGCTCAAGGCAGCTTTGGGCACCCCCAAAGTGTGTTGATCTTGGCTTCTCGTGTGCGCTCCGTCTCTGATGACGTCCTTATGTTTGATTGCAACGTTGAGAATCGAGTTGATGTAAACTGATGTTGTTCCCGAAATGACATTAACGGACGGGTCCAAAAACGTTCGAAGGACATGTTCAAGAGCGTCCAAGCCGGCTCGGATACAGGCGGCCTTTCCCTGCTCACCGATGCTGGGTTCGTGGATTATCTGCTCGAAGAGAAGATGAAGCAACTGCTCACAGGCGTCGCCTTTCTGGTTGCGGTTGAGAGACTGGATCCAGGTATTAATCCACGACGTTGTAATTGACTCGACATCTTCGGAGTTGTCGTTGGCTTGAATGGCGAAGGTAAGCGACTGGGAGAGGAGCTGCCTGAACAGCCGTGTTGACAGGACCTGCTCGACAACAACGAAGGGTCGTGCGTCGCCGATTGTGTCCCAGAAGGCCTGCCGAGATGTTTGCAGGAGAGCTGTCAACGCCTGAATGACAAGCAGCAAGATGGCTTCCGACTCGCATCGCATATGAACGAATAGCAGGTCATAGATGCTGGGCTTAACTTCCATCCCACGAATGCCATGCAGCAGAAGTCTTTCGTCGAGAGCCTTGAGAATCCAGTTGATCGCTCTCCAGAATTTTTCGATCGTGGGGAGGTTAGTGGACTGTTCAGGATGTAGCGCGGCGACCTCCTGGATTGCCTGAGCTAGGTTATCATGAACAGCCCAGTCAAATTGCTCCTGTGTGAGTGACTTTGGCCGGAGTCTCTCCCAAGACTTCTCTGCGAATTGCAATCTTGTCTTGTCCTCGTCGAACAGAAATTGGGTCATGGCCGGAAGGAGAACATTTTCTCCAAGCTTCAAGGGTTTCTTGCCAGAAAGGCGGACGAAGACGTATTGGAAAAGTCGGCGCTTGTCTGGCAGACTGACGTATGCCATACAGCATAGGGCTTCGTAGACAGTCAAAAGCACGGCGCCCTGGTCCTCCCCAAGGTCCGCTCTCGAAAAGGCGCGGCCGTCAGCCTCGACCTTTTCAATGATTTTTTGTGCCCACTCGAGGCCCTTATCTATGCGGTCGAAGTCGAAGGTGTGGAGACAGTTTTCGATGCCGGAGACAGCGTCCTCGGGCCATTTTCTGCGAGAAAGTTAGCAACAAGCTCGCATCTGGGCAATTTCCCAGCCAAAACCTACTCAGCAAATACCCGCAGGTACTTCTTGCGATGCATGTGCCAGTTCATGACGCACTTGTCGCAGTTGTGAAGATTGATGGCCATTCGCTTTCCCCATTCTTCCAACCAGACACCGGCCTTGTCCTTTCCGTAGGCAAGAAGAAGGCTGGTCCAGTAGACGATGTCGAGACGCTTCTTCCAGGCCTCGACTCTCTCCTTCTTCTGCAGGGCAGAGATCTCTTCGCCGGCCGAGTCCACATCATCGTAATCCTCGTAGTCGTCTTCGTCGACTTTCGGGCAGAGAAGATGGACGTCTGGCGGGATTTGACCGAATTTGCGGAAATTTTCTTCGAGGATATCCTCGACAGGTTGTGCATCCATTTTATCGTCGTGTTTGTGAGCACGGAGGCATGTCGTGATGGGTAGACGGCGGTGGCAGATTAAGGGAAAGTGTATCGAGCGCGCAGCGTACGATAGGTCGGAGATGGACGGCGACCACTGCGGTTCGCGCGCATAAACGCGAGGCGATCTTTCGGTTTTTCACAGCGTCGAGAAGCTACCCAGACCTTGCGAAAAGGTATCACGGTAAGTGAGGGCGAGTCGTCGTGTCGATGGATCTTTCTCTGCGTTGCTCGGTTTTGGGGTTGCAGGAGGGAAGGTCGAGGGTGGGAAGGTCGCCAGCTGAGAATTAAATAGATCGTCGAGCAAAACAAGGTAGGAAGGAGTACAGGACTGGACAGGTTGATCGTGGAGGAAGGAAGGTAGGAGTCCACGATCGTGGAGGTGGTGGTTGCTGGGTGGCAGAGTTGGCGACGGGTGTTGAAAATGAAGTGGGCTGCAAAAAGTGCAGTGACACGCTCCGGCCCGGCTGGGACGCGGCCTGGCGTTCAAAATCCCATTAAAGCGCATCTAACGTGTCGACAGGGGGTGCAATGGCAAATGGGTCCCTTCACAGCTGCCTTAGGTAACTTTGTACCTTCTGCAGGTTACGTCAGGCATTTTCGGTGTGACCGGTCGATGCTTCAGCACATGTGCCACTGAGGCTTGGGCTTCGAAGCACTGACCACATCTTAAATCCCACCTCACCACCAAACCAGGCACGAGTTCATCCTTGATCTCTAAGCCTCCCATTCTTCACAACCTCGTCTCTTAGTCCTCTGTCACCAGATGAGATCTCGAGGAGGAGCTTTCCTGATGGTTCAACAAAGTCTCTTTAAGACTCTCTGTATCTTCTATGACAAGAACAGCACATTGGGTCACTAAAGGAAGCATCCCTCATTTGACCATGCGAGGTGTTCTAGAAAATGCCTGAAATGCAACCCGTCTGGGAATCTGTCTATCTAGCTAATATACACCTGTGTGTCGAGGAGAGAAGAAGCAAGCTATAAATGACGTGATCAAAGAGCAATCTCCCCTTTCTGGGTACCAAAGTAGGTCCAAGTCCTGTGAGAGCACCTGTCCGAAAGAATCGCAACCGCTGGAAATAAATAGAGAAGAAAAAGAGAAATCGCCTCCTTCCAAGATAATCGACCGCTTCGCACGCATGTAACCACCACTGCTCTTAAGACCCTCCAACTCTCTCAGTCGGACTGTGTGGCTTTCTTGATCCGCCGACTTCGTCGCAGTTCGACCTCGCCGTTGTCGCTCGGCCGCTTCTCCAAGATTGCGTTGCCGTCACTTCCATCTTCAGAAGACCGACTCTGGGTTTCGTCTTCAGCGCTGTCATCTTCCTTGGGTGCCTGCTCCGTGTCCTCATCCACCGTCTCCTCTGAAGGCTCCTCAATATCAGTTTTCTCCTCTTTGAGACTGGCCTTCGTCGAGTTTTTGGGCGCCTTAGCCTCGTGCTTCTCGAAACGGTCTAGGAGATGCTCGAGGGGGCAGACGACAGCATCCCACTGAGCCGTACCCTTCGCAGTGCCACTGCGGCAGCGGTAGCACTGCTGCCCATGCACGATGAACAACTGATGGAGGCCATACTTCAACTCGTCGGGAACCCGGTAGTCGCAATGCTTGAAGGTGTTATCGGCACTTGCCTTTCTGGGAACCCATCCCAACCACAGGCAGAATCGCCAAACGTGCGTGTCGACTGCGAAGCTGGGTTGCTGGAGGCAGAAAAGGAGAAGGCATGAAGTTGTCTTGATGCCAATGCCCTTGTACTGCAGGATCTCTGGCATTGCTTCGGCTGCTGGCATGGTGCGGATGTGGTCCAGTGTCAAAATTCCGTTGTCAATCTTGAGTAGTTGGTGGTCCTTTTGGCCTTGGCTCATTTTGGCAGCTCCTTTCACACTTGCCGCCTCTTCTGATTCCTTTTCTTTGACAAATGCTGCCTTTCTGAGTTGGTTCTCCTCAAACACTTTGTCGAGGATTTCCTTCATCTGCTCGCTCTTCACCTTAGAAAGTCCACCAGTAATCATCGCCTTCCGAAGCTTTTGAATCGGGGACAGTCGGACAGCATTCCAGTCGATGCTGCCAGCCCCAAGACCATCCTTGTCGAGCACACCGTACACCTTGATGATTTCTTTGATGACCCTGTCCGCGTTGGTCATCTTTGTGTTCGCGCTAACCATTGTTCGCATCATTGCATCCAAGATGTCTGGTACCTCGCCACATCCTGCAACCTCAGTAGATGGTGGCAGGATCTTGCTTGGAGACTTTCTCTCGCCATGCTGTGCAGTGAGTATATCGTGAACAATTTGGCATTGTTCTGCTGTTGGGCCCTGGTGGTTAGGAAAGGGCGTTCGGCCAGGCATCAGACCGTAGGGATTAGGGATTCTCTTCTTATCTTTTCCGCCAGCAGTACTCTTCTCTTTAGCAGTACCCTTCTGGACATCATCATTCTTCTGATGGCCACTGCTCTCCAGCTTGTCATCGTCGTTCGGAGTAGCTGTGTGTTCCTGGAGATTGCCGTTCACCCCCTGAACGCCGCTTGTAGCCTGGATGCTGTTCCCATGATGAATAGTTCCCAACCCATGGGGAAGAACATCGATGGCCTTCTTTGCCGGCTGAGATGTCTGCTTGGCTTTTGCTCCACGTCGTTTCGCCTGTCGGGTCTCAGTAGGCTGGGCAGCTGCTGCGCGCTTTGTTCCAGCCTTCACAGGCTCTGTCTTTGTCACCTGAGGCTGGGAGGCAGCTTTCGCTGCAAGTCTTGCGGCAGCTCGAGTCTGCATTCTGTCTGCTGTACTTGTAACTAGGGAGACTAGATGTTGTACTATTAGTAACTATTGTTCAAGGGGCGAGCCAATCGCAAACGTACCAGGAGTGCGGGATGGTGTTTTGTACTTCAGAAGGCGTGGCTGAGATACTTGTGATCTTTGAAGGCTGAATGCTTGTTGTCTGCTCAAAGACAGGCTTGTGTCTCCTTTGGTCCAGACGTGATAGCAGCGAGAGTAAACTGGCTCATGAGACAAGGATGACAGAAAAGGGGGATGGCGCGACTAAAACCATTGGATGGTATGCTGTTGCTAATCTTCTGGTTGTTTACTTGGGATTCAACCTCTATCGAGCAGTGCGAAGTTGTGATGGAGGTGAAAGCCTGGGGATGAAGTGTGTAAGAAAGGTGGGATGAAGAAAGATGTGCGCGTGGGATAAGCTGTTTGAGGCTGATTAGCTTGTTGTCCACACAGATGGGAAACCTACCCCTGAAAGACTCTTCGCAGATAGATGACACCACGCGAGGTGAAGAACTTACACTAATACGAGCAGGCGCGACCTTGTATGAGTTGATGACCAGAAGATCTTATGCCTACCTCATAAGATACCCCTGAAAGGGTAAGGCTGATAATGGTCACGTGTGGATAAGTTTTGTGGAGGAAAGGGGATTTGAAAAGCCTTTGAATGACTTGAGAATTAAGTCTTAGTGGTTGGCTGGATGTGTATGAAGAACGTGTGTGTTTGTGCTAATGTGGAGAGTTGTTGGCTGGTTGGCTGTATGTGAAGCAGATGGGAGTTGTTGTCGGTGTGGAGGTTTGTTGTGGACAAGAAAGCCTGAGGGTGCGTCGTTGAAACTCCGAACCAAGCAAGAAGGAGGAGGGCATGTGCACAGCTCTATCGCGCCTCCCTTTTCTGTGGATGACAGTTGGCCCGTCAAACCGCTCCTTCTTGTTTTTCAAAAAGCCGACTGCTAACCCAGCTCGCTTTCCCCTTTGAGAGATAACTGTGCATTCATCGCGCCTGCCCTACCCGTGTGTTGATTGATTTAAGGTCTCCATCACCAATCCACCTATCCCCTCCAGCTCTATCTACCTATCTATCTAGATCGCTCCCACACTTGGACCAGTCGACCTCTGGTTTTAGGCTTCCACCTCCTCTTGTCTCAACCACCTCCACCTACCTTACACCTCCACCTTCACTTCTTCCGTCTTTCTTCCACTTTCCACTTCCCACTTTACGGCAGCTACTCTTTCTTAGCTTCCGCCTTCGACGAAGAAGCTTTCCTGCTTTCTCTTAGCTGTCTACCTACCTAGCCAGAGACCCGTGTCTCAAGGAACTTAGTGCCATACTCGGAAAGACTCGCCAGACCATCTCTTCTTGAGCTCGACCCCGACTTCGCCTCTATCAACTGTCAACTTTACACAGGGTGAGTAGCTTCTTCCCCATGCAGGCACATAACACTAACTCGGAAGATAGCAGTCACCATGAATGGCCGACGCTCTGGAGAGAGTCCACAAAATGCCATAGATGTGGACGAAAATGACCTAGTATCAGAGGTTGATCGCGAGGTCGTTGAGATTGCATGGCGGGTCAAGAATTACCAGCCTGAAAAGAACCGGTCTTCAGTTTCACATTCAAGCGGCGGCGTGGACGAGGAGAAAGACGAGAACCTTGCGAGCGAGGCCCTGGAAGGCCTAATCGACTTGACGATCGATGACGAGCCAACTATCGTTCGTCGGTCCCGAAAGCGTCGTCCTAAGCCGCAGCGAGAGGTTCCTCAGCGCGAACACACGAAAGTCTGTCATAATGGCCGCCCGATCAAAGTCGGCAAGTTTTATGACGTGGACCCTGAGCAGGCACCTTCAACGGCTATTGCAATCCACTTCATCAAAGTCACCAGTATCCTCGAGAACTTGGAAACCGGTGAACTCAAGATTTGCGGGATGCCTTTTTGCCGGTCTCGAACACTCATGGCTAAGCTCCCTCGGAAACTGAACGAGATCTTCTGTCTCTATGAAATTGATGCAGATGATGACCGACCGGCGGAAGTTCAAGCGAGAATTGAGGTTTCAGCTACAGCCCTTGGACACGCCTCACGATCACTGCATGTCACTAACGCCCCTTACCCTCAGCACCGGTATACGGCGCACGCTTTCTGCAGCCATGAGGCTGTTGAGAAGGAAGGACCCCTCGTGTGTCGCTGGAACTTCTTTATCCACTACCGAGACTGGAAGATGAAGGCTAAGGGAAAAGCTCACCACTGGACACTTGAACGTGTCCGCGCTATTGAAGTCAAGAGGGAAGAGCACAAGGTCGAAGAAGACGACCTGAGACAGGACTGGAGGGGCCTTACCATTCGGGGGGGATCGCACCTTCCAGAGACAGGTGACGGCAAGCAGCGCTACACAGTCTTCGACTCCTTCTGCGGCGCAGGTGGTTTCTCTCGTGGAGCCGAGAGGGCTGGATTACACGTTCAGTTCGCAGTCGACCACTGGGAAAAGGCTTGCGACAGCTACAGACTAAACTTCCCAGAGACAACGCTTTTTCAAACATCCGTTGATGAGTTTATACTAAGCCACGCGGACGTACCTATGCGTACCGACATCCTCCACCTGTCACCACCCTGCCAGACATGGTCGCCGGCACACACTATCCCGGGAGTGAACGATGAAGCCAACATTGCAGCTCTGTTTGCTTGCAGAAGTCTAGTGGAGAGGCTAAGACCTCGAGTCTTTACGTTGGAACAAACCTTTGGAATCTTACAGAACTGTCACGACCCTTTCTTCTGCTCGCTAGTCGGCGGCTTCACCGATTTCGGATACTCGGTAACCTGGAAGATCGTGCACTTACAGACCTGGGGACTACCTCAAACTAGAAAGAGGTTGATAATGATTGGCGCTTGCCCAGGTGAAAAGCTGCCTCCATTCCCGACAGCAACGCATTCCGAGACAGGACTTGGCGGCCTATCGAAATACGTCACAATCAGGCAGGCCCTTCGGAAGATCACCGACGATTCGACGTTCCACAACCCAGACGAAGAGGTTACTGACAGCCCGCCTCCTTCCGGATCAGTGGTCAGTGACCCTGATCAAATCTTGAAAAGATGTGTCACCTGTTCCGGCGGTCAGAACCGGCACTACAGCAATACGCGCGCGTACACCGTCAGAGAGTTCGCCAGTCTTCAGGGTTTCCCGGTCTGGCACAAGTTTTCGCCTGCTTCTAAAGCCGTCCTGAAGAAACAGATCGGAAACGCATTCCCAGCGTGTGTCGTTAAGCTCCTTTGCGAGCACTTGAAAGACTGGCTGCTAGAAGTCGACGGTCTTGCGGCCTCACGACCTGGCAGAGCTAGCGTAGGAGGGAGGGAGTTGATCTTTGTGTCGGAGGGACCTCGCCAACCGTCACCGCTGGAACTCGTTCAACCCCTTTTTCTACCAATGGACGTCGGCGTTGGCGGTGGTTCTCTCGATCAGGCAATCATGCTTGACGAAGATGAACAGTGTGAGATCAAGTTCGACATTGACTCCGACATCGAAATGGAAGATGTGCCCGTGCCCGACGTTCCCGACTCGCCTCGCTCGGCTACTCTATCTCTTCCGGGTACGCCTGAGCCTCCCCAGGTGGGTTGCGTAAGAGATTTGCCCATTTTCATCGACTGAGCCCCATCAAGGCACATGGTTCATATTGAGAGAACGACTTGGTTATTGAGTGTCTCGATTGCTTTTTGAGAGAAGGAAATGGTTGTCTTTGGTTGACAACATCATACGTCACCAATTCATCTGGGAACGACAACAAAGGAAGGATATCACGATGGAAAGGAACACGACTTTCATGTCTTGACATTCAATATTATGTTTTGCTCTCCTTGCTTGGCAGGTCTAGTTAGATATCATGACCGCAATACACTCTGATCAATCCAGGAAATGAATCCGTTCTTGCCGTCCTCAGTTTGGAAGACATCGACGGGATTCCTGTACGGCTCGACCGCTGTCTCGTTGAGCACGTACGTGACGCCGCTGGCAGCCATCTGGGTAGGCGTCCAGCCCGGGCCTCTGTCGTTGTACACCGCCATGAAGGTGTAGTTGTTGGTGCGGGGGTCTGTGGTACCCCAGGGGATGTAGCCCTCGGGCTTGATGCTCGCGTCAAAGTATGACTCCATGAAGATGGAGCGGTGCTGGGCGTTCCAGGGGCGGCCGAGGGGGCAGGCACCCTTGATGACCGGCGCGATGGATGAGTTGGCGGCGATGACCTGGGAGTCGGAGATGTAGACGCCGTACTTGTTCTCGAATGTTGTGTTGGTTCCTATGAATGTTAATGGAAGGACTCAAAGTTGGCTGTGAGTGTAACTTACCCTTCCAGGCAGTGATGCCACCACCGCAGTTGCGGAGGGAAAGGGTCGACTTCTCAATGTACGCGGTGCCGAAGCCATACAAGAAATCCGTCTGGCCAGCAATGACATTGTCGTAAAAGTAGGCATTGCCTAGCTTGCCGACGTAGAGGGTATCCTGGTAGCTGTACAGGCCGCAGGAATAGAAGCCCGCGTTGGCCCTGCTGACACCGACGGCGTGCGCAGGGCCGTTGGAGAAGGGGTACTCGTCGTTCCTGAAGTCAATGTTGTAGGCGCGGAAGTCCGAGCATCCAAAAGGTGTGTCGTCGGGCACGGGGAAGCCCGTGGGGCCGGAGCCGGTGAGGGTGGCGTTGAGGTTGGGGCCGACGGTCAGGACGCTGGTGTAGGCGTTGTCGGGGAAAGCGACGTTGTGGTTGGCGGCGTTCCACCAGATCTGGACCTCGTTCTTGTTGGAGGCGGTGGTGTTGAGGCTGACGTCGGCGTACAAACGGGACGAGGCGGGCCGGTCCGTCATGCCCAGGAGGGTTAACGGGCCTTGGCGTGTGACATTGAGCTGCTCGGTGTAGTTGCCCGGGGCGATGAGGATGGTGTAGGCGTCCGTGTTGTTGGGGAGGGAGGCGATGGCGGCCTGGATGGTGGTGAAGTTCGCCTTGGAGGAGGACTTGCTGACGAAGATTGTGTTTGGGGGACAGCCGTCGAGGGGGTTATCGCAGGTCTTCTTTTGGCAGTCTGCGTATGTCTTGGCTGGGCCGCTGGGGATGCCCGCGGCGGTGGCAATGGATGCCAGGGGCAGGAGGAGGGACAAAGACACGGAGCTCTTCATGGCGAACTGTACTACACACACAATTGGGGACTCGGCCGAGCTGGAGAAGGAGGGTGAGGTGTCATCCAAGAGTTACACGCAAACAATAAAGCCCAGAGCTTTGGATATTATATAGGTAGCTTCCGGCAGGCTTCGTCTGGCCCCTTTCTCGATATTAACCGGCTCGACTCATTGCTGCTCAAGCTTTCCCGGTTGCCCTTGTCCGGATAGTGTCCATCAGAGTAGCATTTGCAATGGCACACACCCGACAAATTGGCAAAGATGCAGATCAACAAGGACCAGGTCGACGCGGGGTAGACGGAGATATTACCCCAGAGTGCGTGGCATTTGGGGTGAAGAGGACATGGGACTGACATGTGGTGTAGTCAACACGGCAGCCGGCACATGGGAGAAGAATGAGGAGGTTGAGGTAGACTGCATCCCCCAATGACACCTCGCTACCCCAACTTTTGGCGGCTCTGCAGGGCCTGCAGCTGCAGATGGGACAGAATTTCAGCGACGGTTTGAAGATGTTCCACGAACCACGTCGCAAGCCGAAGACCGGCCCCAGGCAAACGGTCGACGGGTCATGACGCTAACGACGAACGCTGGATGCGGGGAAGAAGCTTGTAACAACCTGGAGTCTGGAGTAGTGGTGCACCGCCTAGCACTCTAAGCCCGGAAACTCTGGAGACTCAGATAGTGTCCGTACAGACGAGATTCCATCAACTGGCGACAGGAACAGCAGATGACGACGGACAGAATTAAGCACAAATACCAAGCCTTCGGAAACGCGGCAAGCCATCAAGCCAACCGGCTTGGCTCTCTGGGCGGCGGCGCCCCCACATGGCGGTTGGCTTCGTGGGGAAATCCCAGCGCTCAATTACCTCCTGCGTTGGCCCTCAATTAGCGCTAGCCCGCACTGTAATTGATGACCAGTAACATCAGCGAAGACGCCCGTCGCCGAGCAAATTTGCGGACACTGCTGCCGGGGTTTTTACAGTGGTCTATGCAGTATCCATGGAAGGGAAATCCACTTCATCCCAACTTCGCCGGCGCTCCAAACTCTTCTTGAACTTCAAGAAACACCCGTCCAAAGTTTCCCCCTGACGCCCACGCCGGGTCTCCATGTCTTCCACCACTTCACCGAGTCGCCCTCCGTCCGCCTTCAGTCCACTTTCATCAGCGCTCTGCCCAGATCTGGCAGTGTCCGGAAGGGGCGGAAATCACCGCACCAATCACCACAGGCGTGTTCCTGGCACCGCCAAACGAACCACAAAAGCTTGTTGGTTGTTCTGCTCCACCAACACAAGATGGGACGAATCGTTTGATTCGTTTCCCCCCGTCCTCGCCATGAAGTCCTCGTGGCCTCGTCCTATCTCGTCCTTAAGTCCCCGTTGCGCTCTTTCGTCCCCTTCGTATGGACGGAAAAATCAGACCCCATGCCATGTGCTGCCCCTGCTACCTTAGGCCCTTCCTAGTGCACTGCGTCAGCTACAGTAGCCCTCCCCCTATCTCGTGTCATTGAAGGTGGACTCGCCGCGATGACCTTGCCGTGCCGAGAAACGTGAGCCTCCCATTTGAGAAAACCACGATCCGATATAAGTACTGCTTCCTCGATTCTCAATTGGAGGCATTTGGAGAATCCCAGAGTGTCGACCAACCTCGCATCCCTTGGCAGAAAAGAAAAACTTGGCACATCGCGCCCTTCGCTTAACGGATAATCATCACCATGGTCGCTCCCACACTCCTCGGTGGCCTCGTCGCTGCCGCCGCGCTGGTTCCCCTCACCCAGGCCGCGCGCCCAGACATCAAGGCCGCGCCGTTCCATCCCGGCCGCGCCTTCCCGTCCTCGGCTCCGAGGACCAAGACCTGCGCCGTCAAGCCTCTCGGCAACGGCACCGACGACAGCGGCAACATCCTCAAGGCCTTCAAGGACTGCAACAACGGCGGCACCGTCGTTCTGGACCAGACTTACAACATCTGCAACCCTCTGGATCTCACCTTCCTGAACGCCGTCGATGTCGCCCTGACGGGTACCGTCGGTTTCTGCGACGACATCGAGCACTGGCTGCCGCGTACTTTCAAGTACAACTTCCAAGGCTCATCGGCCATGTGGGTGTTTGGCGGCAAGGATGTTCACATCTACGGCAACGGCGTTGGTACCCTCCAAGGAAACGGCCAGAAGTGGTACGACCGATTCGCGTCAAACGCCACCCTTGAGAGACCCATCATGTTTGTCACGGATGGCCTGAACGGCGGTTCTTTCACCGGCATTAACATGGTCAACTCCCCCATGGTGAGTGACATCCATTCAAACCTCAAGTAAAGACCTGATACTAACGCGCAGCAGTGGTTCAACCTCATCGCCAACAGCACAGACTTCCTCATCTCAGACATTGACATCAAGGTCGGCTCGACCTCGTCCAACCCCGCCAAGAACACGGACGGCTGGGACACCTACCGCTCCGACGGCATCGTCATCCAGAACTCCAACATCAACAACGGCGACGACTGCGTCTCCTTCAAGCCCAACTCCACCAACATCGTCATCCAGGGCCTCGTCTGCAACGGCTCCCACGGCATCTCCGTCGGCTCCCTCGGCCAGTACGTCGGCACCTACGACATCGTCGAGAACCTCTACGTCTACAACACCACCATGTCCAACGCGTCCGACGGCGCCCGCATCAAGGTCTGGCCCGGCATCGACACCCCCTTCCAGCCCTCCCTCTCCGGCGGTGGCGGCTCTGGATACGTCAAGAACGTCACCTACGACACCTTCCACCACTCCAACAACGACAACGCCATCACCATTGACCAGTGCTACGGCCAGAAGAACCAGACGCTCTGCAACCAGTACCCCGTAAGTCTTCCCCGCCTTGGAAATTTGCCATCTTGAAACCCCCAACGCTAATGCGCATCGCAGTCCAACATGACCATCAGCGACATCTACTTCAAGAACATGGACGGCACCGCCTCCAGCAAGTACGACCCCCGCGTCGGCACCCTCGTCTGCAGCAGCAAGGAGAAGTGCCTCAACATCAACGCCGAGAGCATCGACGTCAAGACCCCCAGCGGCAAGACTGCCCAGTGGCTGTGCACCAACCTGGACACCGGTCTGCTCGACATCAACTGCGTCACCGCCGTCACCAAGTCCTAAGGGACCGGCAAAGTGCGCAAAAGAAATTTACGTTAATAATCATGTACATTTTGTGCTACAGCGCGTTCTGGCGACCCCGCGGGCGGTCCTGTTTAGGATATGACGTTTTGCCCCGGCCTTTGTATACCTTCAGCGTTACATATTAGACTTCTTTAGATGTACATCAGAGCATACGGCAAAACAGCTCACTTTTCATACTTTTCACTGAAACTGCGCGTGAAGTGTTCTTGTGCCGACTCGTGTGTTTCTCGGAAGACTTCTCTCCGTAAAGCCTTCTAAGGGCTGCTGTCATCGCCCTCGTCTTGTATAATGACGAGCAAGTATCGCCAAGCTAAGAACACCCAGGAAGTTAGGGGTGACCTCTGCCTCGATCAATCTTGCTGCACCCTTTTCAAAGGTTTGTCCAGTTTCCAAACCGCCATATCCCGCTTTTCCTCGAAGCGCCACACCTTGACGCTCTTCTCGCTGATGGTTACGAATTTCCCGCCGCACTTTTCTGCTACCCTCATACTTCCCACATTTTTGGGATCTACTTGGGCAATGAGATGCGTTATCTCAATGCCATCGCCATCGCCATCCTCTTCATCATTTGGAACATGTCTCAGCTGAGCTCTATCATCTACAATCTTTCCAGTCAATGATTTGTCGAAAGCCACTGCATTTACCGCCGGGATTCGAGAGACGTAAACATCACTCTTCGGCGCCGTTCGCTTTTGGCTCCAATACTCGTCTAAGAACAGTTGCAAGGCACGGGTCGCGTACCCTTTCCCCCAGCAATCAGAACGGATCTTGTAGCCGACGGACAAGCCCCAAGGTGAAGCACGTGTCGTTTTTACACAGCCAATCATCTTGGTACAGCAGCCCCCTTCGTTTTCTGGTGTCGGATACGTCGAGGACATGATGGCGCAGGTCACAAGCCATGGGGCCTGACGAGTCGATGTGAATGTATTTTCCATCAGCTTTTTTGAGCTTTCAAGACTCTCGGTGTGGCGGAGCGAACTGAGTCAACGTGTAAGCCACACTATGACTGCGAGTAAATGCAAATAGTGTCCGATTCACCTCCATTCACATGCCTTCTCATCTGCGCACATCTCGTGGAAGTCGTTGAGATGCTTCTTCATTGTCAGGGGTTCCAGCCAGAGATCTGGGCCGGCCGACGTCGGGGATGACTGCATAGTACGCATGTTATAAACTTGGGCCAAAACTCCGACGGATGAGGGTAGGTGAACAAGATGGTAGCGATGGCAATGGTAGAGCAGGTATGAGAGAGCCCGTAGGAAACGCAGTCGCTCTAGCAAAGGAAAGATGGGAGGTCTCATCTATATCTGGGGTTGAGTCACAGCCAGGGTCAAAAGTCCCCTAATAGCGCAGATCGAATAGCCATCCAATGGCTGACATGTTATCATGATTAAAGCTGACGGTCCTCCAGTGACTTTCGTCTGCCTCCGAGCCTACTTCAAGTTTAAAGAGTAATTAAAACGTAGCCCGAAAATATCACTGTAAAGCGCCACATGTTATCTCAGTTTTGTCGGAATATTTTGAAGATCGTAAAGGTTTGCGGATACATTCCTCAAGGATAGCAGCTGAATGTCAACGTCCTTAACCCCTGCAGCACCCCCCATTTCAGCGACCCACACCCCTGCATGGGGAAGGTTCAGCTGCAGCCCGATAAGATAACACTTTTTTCCCACCTCCAAACTTTCATACTGACGACAGTCACAACGCGACGACGCCATTGCCGAGACATATTGCCATTGCAAAGGCGCCATGACCCGCGATGTCGGCCGCAGCTTCTAAGTCGAAACCTCTCAAGTCCGCCTTCGCAAACAAACGAAAACAGGGTCCACCGGGCGACAATGGCGGCAACGGTGGAGGTGGCGGCGGCGGTGGGTGGGCTGCGAAGCGCGTCAAGATACGCCAAGACAGGGAAATCGTAGCCCAACAGTCGGAAGCGGCCCTTAAAGACGGAGAGCTGGATCTGCAGGCATTTCTAAACGCGCGCGAGTTCGAGATTAAGGCCCTCGAGGAGAGCATGCGGCATACGAAGGGCGAGGCTACGAGCCGCGCATTCCAGCAGGTTCCCCGCGGCATGCGCCGGCGGACGGCGAGTCACAACGCGAAGAGGGTCCCGAAGAGGCTGCGCAGGAGGGCGCTGAAGGAGATGACGGAGGACAATACCCCCGTGGTCATTTCACGACGGCGGAAACCCAAGACGACGAGGGCGAGGATCCGCGCAGAGACGGCGAAGAGGCTCGGTTTCCTGGCAGAAAAGAAGAGGAGGCGGCAGATGAAGGCTGCCAAGGCGAAAGCACAGGACGGGGAGGCTGCGGGGCCGCCGAAAGTCACAGTGACGACGAGAGCGCCGAGGCCAAAGATCCGACGGAACGAGCTGAACGAGCCCCCGAAGCGCAAGTCGAAATTCAGGAAGCGCCAGATCAACAAGACCTGGCTGCCGACACACCTGTGGCACGCGAAGCGGGCCAGAATGACGGAGCCGAAGAACCCTCTCTGGAGATTCGCCATACCCCTAACGCCGAACGAGAAGACATACCGAGCGACGCATCGCGCGCAAGGAGAGAAGGGCGTGGTTGCGTGGGATACGAGTTACACGAGCACGATTGGTCTTTTTGGTTCCGCCAAGAGCGTGGAGCAAGTCTTGCGCAAGATTGGTGTCGCGCAGGAGAGTTGCTGGAACGATAGGGGAGCCATGTGGAGGGCTGGCACACGACACTGGACGGGATTCTTGAGCAAGGAGACGAGGCACGAGAGACGGGATATCTGCCCTGCCACGATCATCTGGAACCCCGAGGCTGTATCAAAGCCTTCGGCACCGGAAGGCGAAGCGCAGTCGAATAAGAACCAGAGACAGGTCTTCCTGAGAGTCCATCCCTCTGCATTCCTCGAGGTCTTTACTGAGCTTCTTCGGCTCGTGAAGATGCATACCCCGAGACCGTACATCGAGGACCTGAGATTCGAGATTGGCAGCATTGAGCTTACCGGCCCGGCGTCAACAGAGACGCTCCTCGGTATCCTCTACCCATACCACACGAAGGAACAGTCTAAGGAGAAGCATGCGCAAATATTCAGTGGCCTCACCAGCGTGATGAGCCCAGCAACACTTCCTGCAAACGCCACGCTTGGCTTTTCCGTCATGGATCCTCGTCTTCGATACCCCCCGAAGAGAGTCAGCCAGCCTGACCCGGATGATACCGTGTTACAAAGCAAGTCTCTGGATTTGCTGGCAAAGTGGCCATCAGATGTGGACCTGAAGCCTTACGGTCTCTTTCACAGAGACTCCCGTGCCTCGGCAACTCACCTGCCCTCCCAAAAGTCAGTAGACCGACGCAAAGGAGCAAGACGCCCAGGGACCGTTCTTGAAGTCTCTGACGTCGACCCCCCTATCCCTGTTCTTCTGTTGGCTTCGCGTGTAGGCACAGGCACCCAAGTACAAGGCAATTGGATGCTCCTCGCCCCGTGGAGATGCATACAGCCCATCTGGCACAGCCTCGTCCACTTTCCGCTATCTTCCGGCGGGAACCCACGCTTCTCTGGCTTGAATGAGATCAGGCAAGTAGCGTTCGAGCGGAACCTACCGTGCTTCCCTTTCGACCACCTCGGCACCAACGCCGGCGTGGAGTGGGAGCTCGAGGAGCGTGCCAAGCGGAAGCGTGACTGGGAGCGACGGCCCAAGAGCAAGCGAGTCGCGTGGGAGTCGCTGGACCTCGGAGCTGGACGAAAGGGTGAGGTTGGTGATGGCTTTGCCTGCGACCTCGAATACCTGTTCAAAGAGAGCAAACCTGAAGCCCAGGCTGCGCCATCTTCGGACGCGATGGACGTGGACGAAGCGTCTCCTGAGAAGCAGGCACCCGAAAATGCGGCCAAGGAGAAGTCGCTGCAGACGCTCATCCGAATTCGAAAGGAAGCCTTCAGAGCATGCACAACACTGCCAAACCCTGCATCACTTCCCCCACGCTCCATCGTCAACGTCAACATCTCAATGCTCAGCCGGGGCGTTGCCACCGCCTGTGCCAGAGTCTACCGCCTTCCATCTCGTCCTCAACCCGCCCTGCCAGCCTCATCAGTGGAGGTCCCGGCAACCGTCCCTCCCCCGCCAAAGTCCATCAACGGCCTGCCGGCGGATTTGCGCAGCCAATGGCTCGCGACCCTCCCCACCACGCAGGCGAAGCCATCATCGAGTCAACAGCAGCGTCTGCCCCGGAACGCAGACCTGCAGACCCGCAAGAAGCTCCTCGCCCAGACGCTCGTGAGCGCCCCGCCCCCGGACGGCACGCAGCAGAAGCCGAACCAGACGGACATGAACGGGCACCCGCTGGTGCCGAACGAGGACGACCTCATCGGCTTCGTCACCACGGGCGCGTACTCCCTTAGTGAGGGCAGAGCGACGGCCATGGGATGTCTCTCGGCCGAAAGAGCCGCAGAGGCTCTGACGAAAGGGGGCAAAAGGGAAGGCGTTCTGTGCATCGTGCGAAATGCGGGGGAGAGCGTCGGATGGATCGCGCGGTGGGATGTACTGTGAGAGAACCCCGGCATCGTAGGTCACACGTTGGGAGATTTTGTGTCTGGAACCTGCACCTGCGCATGCAGCAAGATCAGCGCTTCCCGCTGCAACTGTGAGGCGTGACGCAGAGGCGCGTGGGAGCTGCAGCGTCGCTAAGTACAGAAATCGCAAGGGCGCGATTGACCAGAGGAAAGGCGGGTAGTAGATGTAGACTAAGGGATGTATACCCAATCAATATCCCGATAACAGACTTCAACCATCATCACGATCAGCAATTTAAGTGTTCAACTGCAAAGCCGACATCATGACATTAGAATTCCCCAAGCCAACTTCCGTCACCGGCGGATGCCTCTGCGGGTCGATCCGCTACCGCGTCGACTTCCCTCCCACACACGACTTTATCTCGGCTGTGAGCTTTTACCGGGAGATGGAATCTACCTGAGTCTGACCCATTCACATAGTGCCAGACGTGCCAATGCACCCAATGCCGCCGAAGCACAGGGTCCCTCTTCTTCCCGATCCACATGGTGCCCAAGTCCGCCCTCACCTTCCTCACGACGCCCACAATCCCGACGCTGAAATCGTTCCGCGCCACGCCCGGGGCAGAGCGCTGTTTCTGCGGCGACTGCGGATCGTTCCTCTTCTGGCGGTCTGATGCCTCGGACACGATCGACCTGGCGGTCGGGTGCATTGACCCCGAGTATCTGTTCGGCGAGGAGCAGCGGGTCTCAGACGACACGGCCCGTGAAGCCGGCGGACATGGGAAGAGGAATGAAGGCTTCGGGAGGGCGTTGGCGGGGGCGGTGACGCACATGTGGTGCGCCAACGAGATTGCTGGCGTCACTGACGGCATGCTGCGAGGCATGAAGATGGAGCGGGACTCGAAGCACGGAGTGGTTCTGTACAAAGACTGAGCGCGAGATGAAAAAAGATCAACAGGTAATTGTTTTGTAGACAAGAATACTAGTCTGTCTGAACAAACGCTGGTGGTATACTGCTTTGCGTGGGCAATGGGCTTTAGACAAGAGGCCGCCCCGAGATAAAAATAAACAAAACTCCTTTTTGTACCATGAAACGCCGTCATTATATCCCAGTCGGAGATTTACCGCTCCAGGTGTTGGTGATCCGCCACAAGATTCGTACGGGCTCCATCAGAAAGTGATATCCCAGGTGATCACCTCAGTCTTCCTCACTGACCTCGCTCTCCTCTGCGTCGCCGCTGTTCGCAGCCTCCAGCTCCTTCTCCAACTCGGCTTCGAGATCGTCTTCAAGCGCGTCCTCGAAATCCGGCTCCGAGTCCATCTCCATTTGGTCGTGCTCAACCTCGACCTCCTCATGATGATGATGCTGCTGCTGCCGCACCTGGTTGTTGACGGGACTGGGCAGGTTAAAGTCGGGGAACGGCACCTCATCATTGTCCGACTCGCCGTCCGCATCGTCCGCCTCTGAGTCGCGCAGGAAATCGGAGAAACGCCTAATGTTGATACCCTGCGACGGGAACGCAGGCGAGAAGTCTGTCTTTTTGTTCTTGTTCTCATCGGGGTACTCTATTGTCAGACCGAAGTCGTCGTCATCGTCGTCGTCTTCCTCGTCAGATCCCATGGCCTTGCGCGCGGGCTTCTCCTTCTTCGGCGTCGGCACAGCAGCGGGTTTCGGCGGCGGGGCCGGTGGCGCGTCGTTTGTCGGGAGCGCGAGCTGGATGCTGACGGGTTCTTTCTTCTTCTGCTGCCGGGGTTTCGCGGGTGCTTTTGGTTTCGCCGCAGCTGCGGCCTTGGTCTTTGGCTTCGCCTGGGGCTTATCTTGGGCGGCAGAGGAGGAGGCATGGGGCTTGGCTGGTGTCGCGGTGATGGACGTGTCGAGCTGCTCGAACTGCTGGCGCAAGGTTTCCGGGTTATCGTTTGAGGGCGTACGGGTAAGGTTCATGTGGAAGGTAGAATCGACCTTATCGAGGATGAATGCCTTGCGGGCTGGATCGAAGTAGAGAATATATTGGTTGTCGTCCATTGTGCGAGTGCCAGCGTAGGCGTATGTTCCGCCATCGGCACCGGGAAAGGAGAGGTCAAAGTTGGATTTGGACCCGGGCGTCTCGGGTTTTAGCCTTGCTGTTGCGGGCTCGGAGGGGAGATCAGGCTTGTGGTTATCTGTGTTGAAAAGGCCGTGTCAGTATTCGTTCTGTGGTCGCGAGACCAAGTCAGGCCGATTGGAGAGTTGGGAGGGCTACGCACATCGTACGGCGGTAAAGACGTCCTTCTGGGTGCGCCCGAGGAGCGTGTCGCTCAGGATGACGGGGTATTTCCCCGTCTTGGTCGGGTCGATGAGGCCATTCAAGGCGCCGCCCTTAGGGGCAGCCTTTTCCCTGTGGTTAGGGCGAAGAGCCGACATATTGTATGCGTCTAGCGTCTGTCGCAGGAGAAATCGCGGTCGTGAGGTGATGGGAGAGTTCGGGAGGAAGACGGAGGGCTGTCGATCGTATTGGAGAGTGGGGAGATGGGTCCTTGTAAGATACGGCGTACGCAGTGGAAGCGGGCTAGGGGGGTCCCTTCCTTCCGCTAAAGACGCCTGCGAAGTTTAGAATGTTCCGTACAACGCTGCGGGCGGAATGGCCGAGACCGCTGGTGAGTTGCACCGCTAAGGCAGGTCGACTAGGATCTTAGCGGGAGAAAATGTGGTGGGCAATCAAGGCGGATAAATGGTTCAAAATGGGATTTCTGGTATTGTTTTTCGAGGTTGGAGAGAGATGAAGCACTCTGATGGCCGAGAAGGGTTGGGTACAGGCAGATGCGTTCACCGAATCACTGCCTCTCTTGTGCCTCATTTCGCCGCGCCTGTGCGTGTGAGACAAGCTGACGCTTGTGTGTCTTAATCAGCAACGACAACAATAATAATAACCTTTGGGGGTGTCTGAGCCTCCCGTCACTCTCATCCCATGGTAAAGTGCGCTTACGCCATTCGGCCAGTTGAGTTTGAACAGTTTGAACAGTCGGTCCATCAAGGTTGTGCTGTCAGGGTCTTTGCATCCTTACTTGGTGAGTATTGTGACAACTTCGTAATTAGCTTTTGTACAGATACTGCAGTAACGGATGTAGGAAACGTATCTAAGGTAGGTAGGTATGGTGATGAAAAGCTGGTTCTCGACGAACATCCATTCTTCGTCGCCTAAAACAGACTGAAGAGGGAGACCAGCAAACAAACCCAATTCAAGGTTGGCACTCTGATGCCAGGAAAGCTCTTTTGCTTGGATATTTGGTTCTCTTACCGTCTCGTTGATAACAGATGCCCATCGTGAACTGGTCTGTACTTGATGGAAGCACGGTCTCGTGAGGCATCTCGCTGTTTACAAGCCCAAACTGTCCAATTGCGTGCCAAAATCTTACAAAGTAGCCTTCAGCCTGTTAATTGACCGTGAAATGACTTACTCTGGGGTAAGTGAGTGTCTCTAAGCACTACCTCATCTTAAAACGGGACTGTTGCAACGGCGCGATCTCTGTGAGCAGAAGCAACGGCCCCAGATGGGCGATAAGATCAAGTTTATCGTCGCCTTATCAGTTGCCCGCCGCTAGCCGAGGAGCCCGCCGGGTTTTACTCGGACGGAAGCTCCTCAGCAGCTTGTGCGGTACCGCCAGGGGTCTCAGCAGAACATGCCTCCCCACATTCCTCCCCCGACGTCGCCCACTGGTGCCCAGATTACCGTCAAAGCTCCCCCGCCCGCGGCCCCAGGCAAGGGAGGAGAAGCACCCACGGGAGTCCATCGCAGTGCAGTGAAGCCCGCAGCGAGCTCCCCTCTGTTGTCATCATGGCAGGCCAGGGGTAAGCGCACACAACCTCGGATCAAGCTGCCACACAAGCTTCGGCAGAGAGCGGCAAACCGTTTCCCCTTCCACCTGAGCGAGACTGGACCTGCCCAGAGACCACCCAGAAACAGCTCTCTACCTTGAGAAAATATATCTCCAATTCCTCTCCCCAAAAAAGCTTCTCCTCCCACTTTGACCCCTTCTTCCCCTCAGCCTTGAGTGACCTCCATTGAGAGAAAGAGAGCGAGAGAGAGAACCTTGAGATTGGCACAGAACAAAGATACCCCTCCCTCACAGTGGTATCTTGACCTTCTTTCATCTCACCTCCCAATCACAATCAATTGACCTGCATAATCTCCTCCCAGCTTGCGGTCATGTCTGCTGCGCTCAACCGAGGTCTCAGGACAGCTTCCCGATCGTTGCGTCTCCAATCGCGAAGCGTCCGTCTGGCTACTCCTCTCCGCGCCAGCGTCGCCTCCACTAACTTTGCCGCTTTTCCCACGACTCGCTCCGCTTCTCAACACTCCTCCAACTTTTCAACCGCATCTGCCAGACAGAGCGCTGCACCAGCCATGGCCGAGTCACGAGAGTACGACCCCGAGATCAAGGACATTGCTTCCTACGTCCAAAACTACAAAGTCGACTCCGACCTTGCTGTAAGTATTCCTCGATGCTCTTCTCAAAGCTCCCTGCCCGCCGACCCGCTCTACTGTTCTTACCCCGCGTCTCAACCGGATCGCCGCCGCTAACCGCCACTCTCGTGAAAACAGTTCGACACAGCACGATGGGTTTTCCTCGACACTCTGGGCTGCGGTCTTGAGGGCCTGCGCTTCAAGGAGTGCGCCAAGCTGCTGGGACCTATCGTCCCTGGCACCGTCGTCCCCAATGGCCCCAAGGTCCCTGGAACAGACTTCCAGCTCGACCCCGTCAACGCTGCTTTCAACATTGGTGCCATGATCCGCTGGCTCGACTACAACGACTGCTGGCTTGCTGCTGAATGGGGTCACCCCTCAGACAATCTGGGTGCCATCCTCGCCGTTGCCGATTGGATCACCCGTACCAACAAGGCTGGTGGTAACATTGCTGGCGGCAAGCAGTTCACCATCCGTGATGTTCTCGAGGGCATGATCAAGGCCCACGAGATTCAAGGCTGCCTGGCCCTCCTGAACTCGTACAACAGAGTCGGTCTGGACCATGTTGTCCTCGTCAAGGTTGCCAGCACTGCTGTTGTCTCCAAGATGCTCGGCCTCAACGAGAAGCAGATCGCCGACGCCGTCACCCAGGCCTGGGTTGACGGCCAGAGCTTGAGAACTTACCGCCACTCTCCCAACACCATGTCCCGCAAGTCCTGGGCTGCCGGTGATGCTTGCCAGCGTGCCGTCAACCTGGCCCTCAAGGTCATGAAGGGCGAGCAAGGCATCCCCACTGTCCTCTCTGCCCCCGTCTGGGGTTTCTACGATGTCCTCTTCAAGGGCAACAAGTTTGAGTTCCAGCGCCCGTACGGCAGCTATGTCATGGAGAACGTCCTCTTCAAGGTCTCCTACCCTGGTTAGTGTCACTGTGCCTTGCTTCTTCGACAGCACGACTGATCAAAAATAGCCGAGTTCCACTCCCAGACTGCTGTTGAGGCGTCATCCAAGATCCACCAAAAGCTTAAGTCGATGGGCAAGTCCGCCGCCGACATCAAGGGCGTCACCTGCCGCACACACGAGGCCTGCATCCGCATTATCGACAAGCAGTTCAAGCCCATGGACAACTTCGCCGACCGTGACCACTGCATCCAGTACATGGCCTCTGTCATGCTCGTCTTTGGCCGTCTCGAGGCTACCGACTACGTCGACGGCAGCGAGGCCGCGACATCCCCCCTGGTCGAGTCTCTGCGCCAGAAGATCAAGTGCGTCGAAGACCCGCAGTACACCAAGGACTACCACGACCCCGCTCTCCGCACCATTTCCAACGCGTTGACGGTCGAGCTGAACGACGGAACCGTGCTCGAGGAGGTTGTCGTCGAGGCGCCTCTCGGACACCGCCTGAGAAGAGAGGAGGCCAAGCCTGAGATCCTGAAGAAGTACAAGAGACACTTGGAGCCTCACTTCGATGCTACCAAGGTCAAGCAGCTTGTCGATCTTGGCTTGGACCCCAAGAAGCTGGAGGCCACTCCTGTGGATGAGTATGTTGACCTGTATGTCAACAAGAACAGCAAGTTCGTCTAGGTGTTTGCGATTGAAAAAAGAAATTGGATACTATAGATGTTATTTCTCTACAGGATCTAGATATGAAATATTAACGATTGGATGCTTAGCGCTTACACTGGAGCCTGTACTGAGAGCGGAGTTTTGGTGACACTGGGCAATAAGGCTGCCGCCAGTGCACTTGTCTGGCTGCCTCCGAAGGAAATATACAATACGAGACCAAGAGCATGTTATCGGTCAAGGCGGCACAATTTAGTTCGTGGCTGACGAAAACATGCAAAAGACCTGCAGAACTCCCTCCCGACTCGGACAAGTGCTACTTTGATTGTCGAGAACCCGCGGGTCTCTGCAACACCGCCCTCCGGGATTGATCAAGGCATGATTGGCCGAGTCGTAAGGGAAACGATCGCCAAGCCCCGTTCCCTGAGCTGGACAGGCTGGGCGGGTTCGTCCAGTGGACAGTGGGCTCTGTCAGTGGATGATCCCCTAGGACGGGGGGACGGCTAGCTCGGTACGCGGATTGTTTTGAGTTTCACAGGCCAGACACTTCCGATATCCAGCATGCTGCAGGCCACTCAGGCAATGTGACTCTACCACCTGCTCAGAGTCCTAGACCTGTGTTACCTAATCCGCACTGCCACTCACTATCAGCTTGGCCCTCCACCAGAGCGCCACTTTAGTCCGTCTCGTCTCCTGTCGGGCTTTAACCGCAATCCGACATCTTTGTTTGTTCTGGAAACAACACTTTGCCTCCTGATTTTAGTAATCGGACCTCGCGTGCCGCTGACGACGATAAACCACACTGCTCGTTTTTTTCCTACCGCAAGCTCATCAGATATACACGACCTCATTGCGCAACCCTGAAAGCCGGTCTTACTCAAGTGGGGTTATCCAGCAGGCAACATGGACAGACAGACAATCATCGAGACCAACCGGTCGCTGCGCACCATCAAGAATGTACGTCTCGCAACACTTGATCGTCGATTTTGTGGAAAAGAGTGGAATGGCCTGAGAAAACCGGTTCGGGCTGTCTGAACCGTGTTTGACGCAAATTCATCCGCCATCCGCTTGCTCCGGGCGACATAAGAACCTTGACGACTGACCTTTTATCAGGAACTTGAGAACCTCCTCGAGAAGGGTGTAATTACCGAAGAAACCTACGACAACATCCACGCCACCCTTCCCTCCGAGACTCCTCTCCACGGCGCTGCTTCCCGTGCCGCTCCCAACGCCTCTACTCCCGTCCAGAACAACCCAACTGCTCCCCCGACCAACGCCATGGCCGCTCTCAATGTCCAGCCGACCGCCTCCCCGGCGCCGCCTTCTTACAACCAGACCGGCCCCCCTTCGCTCCCCTCCCGCACTCCGGAGAAGCCTATCCTTGCGCACGCCCGCGCGTTGTACCGTTACGCCGGTGCCGATGCTCGCGATGTCGCATTCGAGCGGGACGACCGCATCGCCATCCACGAGTACATGAACCAGGACTGGTGGATGGGCAAGAACCTGCGCACCGGGCAGGAGGGCATCTTTCCCAAGACCTACGTGCTTGTCGAGCAGGACTCGGCCAAGGGTGCTTTCGCCCCTCAGCCTTACGCTCCCCCGCAGGCCCAGTGGGCTCCTCAGCAGCCGCAATACGCCCCTCAGCAGCCGGTTTACGGACAGCCGCCGCAGGGCCCGCCGCCCCAGCAGAACCCGTACAACGCCGATGCGCCGCCAGCGGCTGTTGCCAACGAGCAGACCAATACCGAGGGCAGCGGTGGTGGCAAGGCCGGCGAGATGGGCAAGAAGTTTGGCAAGAAGCTCGGTAATGCGGCCATCTTTGGTGCTGGTGCGACCATCGGTTCCAACATCGTCAACAGCATCTTCTAGATGCGTTGGCTCGGTCGAAAATTGGTGTGTAAGACAGTACAGCTTGCTGTCGATGAACCTACCTTGCTAGAATGTAGCTGTGGGAGGTTGACTTGTTTTTGTTTCCCCGGACGCACTTCCTTCAAGGTGCAACTTTGAACCGGGCACGGCCGCTATTTCTTTTGGCTGGAGACTTTTCATTTTACCTTCCGGACGAGACTGCTGCACGGGAATTGCGCTTGGCACACTCATTCACATAAACTGGGTTGTCTAATGGGATCATGGGTTTCGGCGTTTATTGCATATCGGGTATTTCGTTATCAAAAAATTATCAACATAACTACAGTTCCTATCCTTGTGATGTGAAGACCGTGCCGCCTCGACTCGCTGCATCTGTTTCCGGTATTACATGGGCAGTTTCGTGTTAATTAGCCCATCGTATGACCTTACAGAGGAGGAAACCCTTCCGACCTTACGGGGCTGATTGGGTCATCAGAGCCAGGACATCGTCTCTTCATGGAGTAGGGATCCCTTGTAAACAGAAACGGCCTACCCACGCTTCACACGCCCAATCATCGCCCAGGCCTCGGGAGAATGTCGTCTGAGTGGTTCAGCGTACACACACATACGCTTGACACAGAACACCATCACCTCTCTCACAATATTCATACTGCGTAACGCGGAACCGCAGAGCCTAGTGCATCCGAGACGACTCCTTACCCTCCCCCTATTCTGTCACCTCGGTTCGAGCCGGACGGTTAAAGTTGTCATGTTCCAAATCATAGATTCATCCCCGTGGGGAAGAGGATCCATCATCGAGAGACTGACTACCTGGGCAGGAGTCATCCAGGTACAAAAGCAACTTCACCATCACAGCCGGTTTCTCTGTGTGTCTTCGTCGTTGCCCTGACTGCCGCTATGGCCGTTTGTCATCTCATCCTTGCCATATGCATAACATTCAAAGGATCCGTGGGAAGAACAATAGGCAATAATCCGCCGACGTGGCAGTAGAGCTTGAAAATGTAGAGAACGCACACCCAAAGGACGGACGAAGCGGCAACTTCCATCGCCTCGCCCTGTGAAGTCCCCGGAAAACTGTATCGTGCAAAGGGCCACACATAACTTTACCAGAAGTTCGGGGCTCGGTGCAGCGACAACACCGCGGCAGCCATCTTATGCGTTTTCCATGGCACGGAAACTTTTCGATAGGATTATGCTTACAGCCTTTTCTTGTTTAGAGGAACTCGGACAGAGCGGGGGAGTTTAGGGGACGTTGTGGCATGTTGTCGCTTTGCTTTGCCTCGTCGGCATTCATACTGCTCCCCCATCCGAGCGTCTCGTAGGAATCGGTGTTGTTGTTAAATCTCCTCCCCCGCGCCCTCCACGGATGACCTTGGGAGAACATGGGTCAGCCTTGCACTGTCCACGGCAAGAATTCGCATGGAGTGGTCGGGGGAGTCCTTGGCATTTGTTGGTTATATTCTTAGACTTTGAGCTACCGAGGCTGCGGACGAACATGTGCTGCTTTGGGTTGGGCGAGACGCTGATCCCCCACCCCCCACCATCTTCTCAAG
Source organism: Colletotrichum siamense (assembly GCF_013390195.1). Lineage (NCBI taxonomy): Eukaryota > Fungi > Ascomycota > Sordariomycetes > Glomerellales > Glomerellaceae > Colletotrichum > Colletotrichum siamense. The sequence goes on from NW_023501021.1 coordinate 2,937,155, forward strand.
GGCGGGGAGGGCGCCCGATGTCTAACTCAACTCTACCGCCGTAGTCGTTGTTTGGATACTGGATTGGCGCGGCAGATGGAGGTGAGTTTGTGGCTGGATCTTTTTTTGGGTGGAGATGGATGCAAGTACGAGATAACATGGCAACTACCGCCTTATATGAGATCATGACAGAGCTTTAAATTGGCGTTTACTAGGGATAATTCATTTCGTTCTCGATATAGGGTCTTTGGGAGGGGCGGTTCGTGGTTGGAGGTGGCTTCAAACCTTGCCGCGTGGTCGGTATTCGGAGTGTTCGTTGAAATATCGCAAACATGAGATACCCTTCTTAGACCAGACACTGGATGAGCTGATAAATTCAGATCTCGGTGTTCGCATCGTCGGTATTCCGAGGATGATTCTCACGTCACCTCCATGTTCACGTGGGAAAAAAGTAAAAGAAAGTTGGTTCATGTTGTCTAAGCCCAAATCATCGCAACAGCCGTGTCTGCAGATATCTTAGAGCACACGACCAACGTGAAGAGATGGGCCGGTAAGTAAGGGTATCGCCACAAACGCGCGTACAGCACAAAGCCTATAGGCGTCGTAAACGATCTTGAATTTCCCCCTCCACCATCGAAGACATGAAGGCAGCGAAAAACCGGAAGAGCCAGCCGCTTCAAGCAGCCGAACCGCCGCGTTCGTTCGCCCACTCTGTTTCCCCCGTCAAATCATTAGAGAGACTTCAGACCGGACCTGAATCCCTCCTCGAAAAACCCCGTAATGTACACCCTTCCGGCTGAATTGAAACCCTTCGCCCCCAGCTCGAAGTAACTTCTCTCCTCTCCTGTTTTCTCTCTCCGCATACAGCCATGAGATGCGTGCACAACGCCGTAAGTTCTTTTCCCGTGACCAACTTGTGCCAATCTGTACTGTCCAATCTGTCGTTTCTTGAAACCTCCCCCCTTTTCTGAAGTTTATGTGGTTTGATGGGGAAATTTCCTTTCTCTACATCGGCCTGGCGACACCAATGGGAGTACCTGAAAGGGGAGAAAGATTCTCATCAGCACTTTTTGCCCCTGTACGCGTCCCGGTGTAACACAAGATCAGATAGCCCTACCCAGCTTCTCGTCCTGCCACTGCGGCTTGTCATTGTTCCAGTACTGGTCGTCGTCGTCGATGACCTTTGCAGGCATCGCGGGCTCGAGACGGCCAGCGGTCCACGCGCGAATCGGCTTGCCGTACTTGTACATGACGGGAAGCAGCATGGAAATGCCAGCAAGAGCAGCGCTGTAGATGCCAAAGTTCTTGAGGAATCCGAGATCTTCAATCCAGGTGGTGACGTTGAAGGACATGATGAAACCGATGATAAGGCGGGCGGAGGAGACGTTGACCAAGACGGGACTGTACAACATAGATGTTAGCACATAAAGTTTCAATAAATGGCAGGGAAATAACTCGAATCATCCCGAGCATAGTCACGCACCCAGCGAATTGAGGATAACTCTCAACCAAGTAGACAGCAAAGATGGTGTTGGCAGTCAAAAGACCGAAACCAATCAAGAAGATGGAAACCAGTACGACAATCGAAGGCAGCGTTCTAATGTTTTCGGCCGCGTAACCAAACAGCAAAGGTCCGACGATGGAGGCCAAGAGGGGGAACACCAAGCTGACAAGATGACCCTCGGGCTCGCGACGACCTCCGTTGCGCTTCGCAAGGAAGTTGGAAATCCAATCTGCGACATAACCGCCAAAGAACCAGACGAATGGCGATGCAATGACGATAGGAATGACAGCGAAACCGAGCGTCTCGAACTTCCATCCGGCAGCGATGAGAATCGACGAACCGACCTGACCAGCAGCACCCTGGAGAGACACGAGGATGGAGTTGATCATGATGACCCAGATGATGTTGGGGAAGACAGTGGTCTTGAGCATGTCCCAGATAGACTGCTTAGCAGCCTTCCACTCGTAGCCGTAGTTCATGATGCCGAACTCGTCCCAGTTGGAGCGCGGGCGGAAGGCGGACTCGTCGATGCGCGGGCGGGTTTCGCCAGGGCGAAGAGGGTAAACCTCCTTTCCGGCTGCTTCCTGTTAGTGCTATTCATGACCAAGCAGTCAAGTTTGCTTACCAAGTTCGTCGTTGCTGCGAATCCAGCGGGTCTCGGGAACGAGAAGGATCAGGCCGATCCAGGCAATCACGCCAACACCGGAGGTGATCCAGTAAATGAAGCGCCAGGTGAGGCGGGAGACGATGATGGGAGACATAATACCCAAGCTGACAATCAGGAGACCCTGAGAGGCGCCGACGGAGGCAATGGCCTTGTTTCGCTGGTGGATGAACATCATGTCCTGGATGATGAGAGGGATCAAAGCCTCAACAGCACCGGCGCCGAATCCCTGGAAGCAACGCGCAGCAAGATGGCTAGGGAGGCCCTGAGAGAAACCAGCCCAAAGACCACCAGTCCACGCGAGGAAGCCAGAAAGAAGCAGCACGGGGCGGCGACCGATGGCGATCGACAGCGGCACCAGGATGTAGGAGCTGAGACCGTTGACGAGCAGCGGCACCGAGGCGAGCAGGGAAACCTGCCACAGCGGGGGGCCACCGAGACCCGCGAGAATCTTGACGGGGTCAAGGGCGATCTCACCCGGCTTGTTCAGGGCGCTAATATCGATCTGTGAAAGAATGTGGGGGTCGATGCCGGAGTACTCAAGCACGAACACGGGCACCAAGGCGCCGACGATGATCTCGGCAGCCAAGGCGAGGGAACCAACTGTTGGTAATTAGCATTTGGACAGCTGATGGCAGCTCTTGGTGACCTACAGAAGCAGAGCGCTCCGATGGATGTCCATTTCCTCCAGTTCGGCAAGTTCAAAGGATCTGTTACCCAATCGTGTCAGCATCAGTGTCGCATAATCCCCGTCATCCTGGTCTTCCACGCTCAACATGGCAAACTAACCCTTCGGATCCGGCGTGGGCATCGGAACATATCGAATGACTCCTCCCTCGAACAACTGCGTCGTTCCAACCACCTGGGCATCGGGGGACTCAATCCTGCGCACGGCAAGATTCTCCGTTGACTCGGTCCAGCCGCTCTTTGCCGCCATCTTGAAGGTCCTGTCCAAGGCACTCTGTCAAAGACGGGGTTTTCGAAAGTCGTCGTGTGTAAGACGGAGTCCGTAACCAAGTGTGAAAGACAATCTATTTCCTTTTCGCTTATAAAATCATTCGCGTCGAAACCAGTCGCTTTCGTATTCCTCCCGGCGGAATGTTGATATGTTCTGTCGGTCTACCCAGAACAGGAAACTAGGTACACCAAACGTGATATCCTTCGAGGGGGGTTTGGAATTATAATTGATGCAATGCCCGCTTGGTCTTGGGTGCCGTGCGTGACAGACAGTTGGCAGGCGCGAGGTGCGAGCGCTCTGTCATAGGCTGGCCGCGGTTAGACGAGCAGCCTAATCTGAGACGAATGCCCGATGTGTGCAACTGCGCAACTGTTTGAGCGCACGGAGCACTTGTATGGGGGTTGAGGAGGGGATAGACTCAGCATTGCCTCTTTGGTCAACTCATGCGGTGAGTTGAGGGGGGATGATGATGTGTGGGTGGGCAGACAAGGCATCGGATCGACTTGATCCTGGTATCACATCCGTGGTGAAGGAACCCCCTTTTGGGTAATATGCTATCCTGGTTTCTTGATTGGCAACACTCGGATAACTCTGAGGGAATACGACTCTGTTCCTCTTGTCCCACAGAAACAAGCAAACAAGAGTATGGAGCCCGAGTCGATCACCCCGCCAAAGCCGTGCAAACCAAACAAGTCCATTTACCTGTGAGCGTCTCTGTGAGCGTCTCTGTGAGAAATATTAGCAAATCTTGGAGTTTACATGAGCGTAGGTGCCCGAAAGAGAAAGTCAACTCGTCGCATCGGCCAACGGGAGGCACGTATGACACAATTCGCTCCAGTTTCGAGGATGAATGCTACCCAAAAGGGGCATAAAGCTACCCATCTTTTCGCCTCCGGGCAGAGAAAGGCTCTGTTGATCGGCTCAACACTGCGAAAGGCCCGGCCTTGCGAGCAACAATGGCGAGATGGGACGGCAACAGAATGACGGCGACGTCGACCACTTGGCCGGCACCCGTACCGCCACAATCCCACTCTTGTAAAACCCTCAGATACGGCAAAGGGTTTTGAGTTGTTGCGATGGAGGGGTGCGAAGACCTCGAATTGGTGCGAGCTGAAACACCAACAAGATAGTCTATGCAAGGTCAACCCTTGTCCTCTCGCCTTGAGCCTCAAGGAGTCCACCCCGGGAGGGGCGGCAACCTACTGCAGACCAATCGTAGCCCAGGGCTCGGAGAATTCAACCATCTAGAGTTAATTTCAACAAACCGATCAGCTTTTAACCCTTTCCACTTACCCCATATTCTTCGACTGAGGTTATGGAACAAAGCCCCATGAAGTGACCGCCGGCGTGCATTCGCCTTGGCACAAACGTCAAAATTCTCGATTCCACGCCGGCCGAAGAGTCAGTAGTTTGCGGCGATGCGACGCCAAGTCTCCTGCTCACCCGTCACTGATCTTCCAAACGTGCTTCGACGATCCATCACACACGTCGCTTAGAGCGCGTGGACCACACTTCTCATCCGCAGTCGCGGCGCCGCCTCACTCGGCCCGCTTTCACAAGCTGCCGTTTTTGGGACGAGCCTCGGGCGAAATCTTCGAATTCCAAAAGTCAACTCAACAGTTAGGCAGGTGGCTGGTGCGCCTACTACCGTCGGGTTTGACTCGGGTGCCGGCTTCGTATTACTCAGGTTCGCGAGGTGATTTGCATCAATCGATTCCCGGAAACAACAACATATGAAATAATATCGTCCATTCGTCTCTGGTCTTGTCTCGTTCGCTAACCGGCACTATATCATCCGCCCGTCCTGTGTCATGAGATTCTCCCATCCGTCCGTGATCGTAAATAGGGCGCCATGGAAAGTCCCATCGCTTTCCAGCTTGGCTATTCAAGTAAAGCCCAGTATCAAATGCTGCTAATGCAGATCAAAACCAATGAGTATTTCCATGCCTTGCCTGGTATAGTCCAAGACCGCTAAACTCCAGTGAACACCTTATCCCAAGGTATCTGTGTGCCCCCAAAAAAAGGAAAGTATGAACGCAAAGAAAGTTCGGTGCAAGTAATGCCGTAAGAATTCCAAAGCAAGCGTCAATCCGCATCGTTGTGGGCAAAGTTAATCCTCACTCGCCGGGGAGTCAGGGAGCGATGCCAGAATCTCGTCCTGCGTCTCCGTGTCGTCGGGCCAAACTGGCAAATTCAGAGACGCGTATTGGTCTTTGGTCTGCTCCTCGAGCTCTTTTCGGAGAATCTCAATCGCTAGTAGCCAACGCCGTTGCAATCTCTGCTTGCGGTCATTAAATGTTCTGACCAGGGTATCTTCTTCTTGCGCAAAATCCGTTGCCAGATTCTCTATCTCCTGCTCTTTCTTATCCGTCAGCTTCTCAAGTTCCTGCTCCTGGCGTTCCAGAAGCTCTTCCATCCGCTTAGCCTGCCGATCTCGTAGGACATTAATCTTCGCTTGATGCAGTCGCTCCATGCCGTCTCGTACGTTGTACTGTTGTCCCAGCAAGCGCAAGTCTCTCTCAGTGACAACTCTCGGCGGCAAGTCCGAGTTTTGGGTTCGGCCGAGTCCATCGCAGTATGCCTCCATATGCTTCAAACGGATCTTGACGCTCTTCTCGCTTTGGTCCAGCGTTGATCTCAGGTCCATCTCGGCCTCGATTTGCCGTTCCTCAAGATGAGCTGCTGTTTTGGCATGGCGTTCCTTCATCTTCTCGATCAGATCCGAGTACCTGTCAACGGTTGCTTGCTTCTTCTCCGCTTGTCGAGTCCACATGAGCCACTTCGTTTTCCGCATGTAAACACGGAATCGTTCCAACTCTTCCGCCATCAATTCATCCAATTTGGCGAATTGTGGGCTGCCTCGTGTGCGCTTTTCCGCCTCGACTTTCTCTGCCGCTTCGGCAGCCGCGGCAGCTTCTTGGGCTGCCTTCTCTGCCTCCAGCTCGGCTTCTCTAGCTTCTTCCTCCATCCTTCGCCGCTCTAGCTCTTCATCCCCGTTGCAGAAGTTGGGACAGCCTACCGACGGGTCCCAGATGGCGCCGCAAATGTAGCAAAATTGAGCCTTGCATCTGCACGTCATGTGAGTACAACCCTGGCTCAGTTCGACCAACGACCGGCACTTGTAACACCTTCTCCAGCCAGACTTTTCACCCATCTTCAACACGGCTTCCAGTTCCCAGTCCGACGGACAGTCCTTTCCGATGGCGTGTGCGTTTCGTTTGCACATTATGCAAACTCTGGTCCGGCACTTTCGGCAGACGACATCGAAGGGGTGTTTGGGATCGATTCGGTTTCGGGGAGGAATGAACTCGCCGCATGCTGTGTTTGGGCAGAAGACTCTAGCTTCCCAGGGAGTGCTGAATTGTAGCACCGCCTTCAAAAACGCATGCTGCTCCTCTCGGGTGAGTATCTTTTGGATGATGGATCCCGGAATGGGTTGGGTGCAGCATCGCGGTGGCATCTTGGACTCATCTGTCGTCGCCTGCTGGATCATTATGCTGAGGCAGTCGGCGCAGTAGGTGTGGCCGCAGGGCAAGCTGTGCAGATCACTCGGCTTGTTGAATTCGTTGCGACAGCATATACAAGAACTGATTTTGTGTTAGCGGGTGAAATTTCATCTCAAAACAGGCCATCGCCCTTACATCGTGGACTCCATGAGGGCAGACCGCCTCTTCCATCGAATCTTTCTAATGCCCTCCTTTATACTGAAGTAGCTCCTTCTGGTGGACACGCTGAATAGGCTGTGCGTAGATGGGTTAAGAACTGGTGGAGGCGGCGCCTTCTGGATCTTGGGTTGGTGGATGTTAGGGTCCAATTGTGACAGGTACTTGTCGTAATGCGAGAAAGTAAGGCTCTTGGATCTCTTCCTTGCCAGCGAGTTTGGTGGCACGTCGGCCGTGGCAGCGGCGAACGGAGCCGTGTTGAGAGAGGGATGGGAGGTCAAGGTGGTGCTCGCGGAATCGCGCGAGGCGGTGGAAAAGGTCCGCACATGCTGGGTCGCAACTGTTGAAGCTCGCGACTCGGGGCCTGCATCGGTATTTTCTGGCGTAAGCCCTGAAGTACATATACCGAGTGCCGTGGCCTTCGCGACCAGTTCTTCGTCGATGGCGGCCTCGGTGGTTTGGGTGGACAGGCGCAGGACTTGGTCAAGATAGTCTGCCTCATCGTCCTCGGGGGACGGCAGGGCAGCCGGGCTAGGGGCCATGTCGGGAGTCGAGCTCGTCTGGCCGGTGAGCGAGCCCATGGCGGGTTGCGAGGGGCTGAAGAAGTAAAATGGTCAAGTCAGGGCAGCGCAAGCAGCGGCATCGTGGTTCGGGACTCGGTGTGGTTCGCAGCTCTCCGGGCCACGCCGGCCGGTCAAGCAGTTGAATGACGAGGGCACACGACTAATTGTCGATTAATGCGCAGTGGTTTTGAAACGGCAGTTGCAAGTAGTGACTTGACATCGAACGGATCGAGGGGGAGCCGGAGAAAGGATGAACCCACGAGGGGACAGCGGCAATGATAGGACGAGAGGTCAGCCAAGGTTTCTGCGCGATGGCGGACAAAGGCGGGCAGGCAAGGAGGGCCCAAGGCGGGAAGGGAAGCACCCTCAAGGCTGGCTTGTCTTGTCTTGTGGTGTGAAGGTCGGGTCGGGTGCAGGTGCAGCAGGTGCAAGTGCAGGGCGGGAGGACGACGGGTGACCTGCGAGTGAACTTTTTGGATTTTTGGGGTGTGCGAGTTGGAGTAGGAGAAGGAGAGCGAATTGGGATGCGGCCTGGACCGCGGGCGTGTCTGACGGATGGAATGATGCAAGGTTTCTGGCGAAAGATGAGGAGGAGGGGCTGAGAGGAGGAGTAGAGTGCGAGTGTGCGACTTGCAGCGCGGTCGGAAGAGGGTCGAGTCAAAGGGCGGTTGACGGCAGGGCGAGGGCGCGGTTCTTGGGGACCCTTGAGAATGACGAGGGGGCGACAGGCTAGACCAGGGCGGGGGTTCAAGTAGCGATTGAGTAGCAGCCGGGTATCATCTGAATGCCGGGTTGAAGAGGGGCGACAACGATGGTCGATGAAGGTTGTGAAAAACACACAAAGAAAGTGAGAAACACGTCCAACGTCCCGACTGAAAGGGCGAGAAAGGGTTGGGAGGCGAAGAGTGTGTGCGCGTGTGTAGATGGCCACCAGCAAGCGGATGAATGATGGACGGAGGGCGGGAGGGAGAGAGGAAATAGGTAAGTTCGAGAACGGCGGGACAAGTGTGGAAGCAACCTCCTCGATCGAAACTGGGGTCAACGACGAAGTGGGTATTGCGGGCTTCGTTTTCTTTGCTTATTGTGCAGCAATTTTGCTTCTTGTTGCTGTCGAGTTCCCAGGAAGCGCCGGGTGCAGGTGGGACTGTGTGATTTGGACTTGATTGTTATTCGCAGTCGGCTGATGTTGAAGAGGAAAGAAATCCTTGGTTGGTGGTCTACTGCGTACCGTATCCGTAGGGGCACTGGGGTTCGTCGTTGGCCGTTGGCGTTGGGCCCTTGCTGAAGATCCCAAGTGGATGGGGACAGCAAACCGGTGCGGGCTCAGACAGCTAAGTCAGAACTGACCAAAACGCCGATGATGGTGGAGAAGGGTGACGGGAGGACAAGGACACAAGGACACCACCGATGGCAACCTCCTTCCTGGCGTGCTGGGCTGCGATGAAAGATGGTGGAGGGCGACAGCAACGCTGTGCAGGGCAAAAAAGAAAGCACATGTGTTTGGGTGTGGTTTGAAGGGCAGGACAGAGCAGAGCAGAGCAGGATAGAGTACAGAGTAGAGCAGCAAGCAGAGGTGAGTGAGAGTGAAGCGTGATCTCTCTTGCTTGGTGGTTTCCCACCTTCCCTGCCTTAACCAAGGTGCTAAGGCACCGTCTGAGAAATGACAAAGATGGGCAACTCCTCCGAAGAACTTTTGGGATTGGTGTTTCCTGCCGCTGGCGCCACATCTGATGACCTGATTTCCATTTCCTGCATAGCCGGCCAGGCGGGCTCAAGTGGCGGCACCGGCCAATGCGTGAAGGCGTTGCGCCGCGAGATACGCGACGTGAGACTGAGTCTAGGTACCCTTTGGCCGGTGGCCCCATACGAGAGATACAAGGTCGTCTCGTCTTACATATCTAGGTACCCAGGGAGGACCAGACCGGCGCCGTCACAGGTAAGGGAAGGTACGTACCGCTCTCGTACCTGGTAAGGCAGGAGGAGACTTGGGTGGAAGTGGACGATTGCCCTTTAGCTGAGGGACACTACTCGTACCTACCTTACCTACCTGAGGTATGGATCTGATGGATATGTGGAAAGAACATACCAAGAGACACTTCACAGTTACCTGAGGTGCTGGCCACTCTCTTCCAACCTGATGTAAGCTTGAGGCACCCAAGCACCTAAGAAAGATTGCAGCGAGGTGGTCCAGTCCGTCTGAGGTACATTGCAGTTGCAATGCGCCGTGCATGCAGATACAATCAATGGACACGCTCTGCTTTGTGTTATGTCACCGCAGCGCTTTCCTTGCTTGACCAAATCACCCAAACGACATGCAGAAACGAAGCTGCCGTCAAACATGCAAAAGGTAGATTTGCATCTCATGCTTGCCTTGCCTGTCCTTCTCTTTCTAATCTGCTTTGTATCTAGACTTTTCTTCCGCACCTCCATGTCCACCACCTATTCCTGACTTAGTACCTGACGGCGGCACAAACACAAACGGAACACCACCACTACCACCACCACCACCACCACCTATTGCATGTCGACCTGAATTAAGCGCCGCCGCCGGTGGGCCAATTTACACTGCCTTTCCACCAACACTGCCTATCGCGGGAGGCTGCCGATAACACGATGGCCCAGTCCGATTCCAGCTGCCCTTGCCCCGTCCATCTCATGCCCGAATCCCCATCAACATCCCCCATTTTCAAGGCTCCATCCAAAGTCCCCTGCCCCGGACACACAGACGTCCGGCGGTGAAGCAAACACGACGTCTGCTGTCTCCAGCACCCAGGTTTCTGAAGCACCCAAATCTCGATGCTGATTACGGATGCCTTGGTTCGTTTGCATCTCGGGTCACTTGCACCGCCCATCTTTCCCTGACCCTGTTCCCCGCCCCAGACTCCTCGACGTTATTGTCTTGCTTTGCGGTTGCTGACAGCATATCGGTCCAGGATTCCAGACCTGATCCCAGGCCCACGTCTCTTCCCGCACGGGTGGACGGGGACAATCCGCGACCGGGCCACCAGCCTCAGCGCCAGATGTTTCCCGCATTTCTGCGGTTACTAACGTCCGGTCTCTCCTCAAACAGAAGCAATGGCAGCCTCTCCTGCCATGCTAGCTCCCTTACAACCGACGAAGGGCTCCGACTGAAAGCACAATACGGATAACAATAGTACGTAAACATCAGCCCACTTCCCCAAGAAAGTCCCATCCCAGTCCCGCGCGACTGGGGTCTAGCTATATGCGAATTGCTAAGCCTCATCCTCAATCTCCTACCCCTTCTGTTTCTCATCTCTCACGGATGTCCGCATACGCCGTCAATATTTGCGGTAATTGGCCATCGTCGTGGCCAACGTTGGCTTACAGACCACCTGTGTATACGACGCCGGGAAGCAATCGAATTCTGTACGGATTCACAGCTGCGCGGCGACAATGCCATTCCCCTCAGGAACCTCGATATTCAACGTGTTGCACGTCAAGTCCTGGCCCCTCAGTCTCCAAAAGCTACTTGTATGCTACATTCAAAACCTACAGCTATCAACTGCTCGCCACTTAAGCTTTGAAAATGTCCGTGAGACCTATAGGATCGATAATAAGACCGGCCGATGGCTCAAGCTCCCACGTTGCTCTTCAGCCATTTACAAACACTCTTATTGAGGTCATGACTCTGGGCTTCTTCACCCATTCGTCGTGCGGCACACCATCTTGACTCAAGATAATAGATCCCCGAACCCCGCAAACCAACTCAACTCATTTATTCTTCCCCCCAACTCTATGGAGCCTGTCTAGGTCAACGCTTTTCTCTGTTTGCCATGTTCTGCATGCTCACATCGGGAACCATCTTACGCCCTCTATAGCACTAGTGGGGCACCTTCCCGTCCGGCCCCACGCCGGCCGACGTGTCTCCGCTGTCAACTCCGGGTCCCGTCTGTGGACCACCAGCAACAGTGGTCTAGACACTGGATTGAACCAGACTCCATCTTGTTGTGTTCACGCTCGGGCTCCCACGGAGAACGCCATAGGACGCAATGAATTCAGCCCTAGGCCGTGCGTACAATCATGGCAACCGTATCCGTTGGAAGCAGTTTGAGCAGCTGGGCGCCGTCCCCCTGGGGCCTCAGGCATTGCAGCTATCGACTTTGTGTCAACAATCATTCCAGCCCTTTCGATTTTGAGTTGGAGCAACGAAATAAAAGTTGGCTGATGATCTACGTTAGTAGGTCTTAGAACCCGATAGCCTCACTGGCGGACCAACCGGAACTCTAGTGTGCTGGGCTGCGGAGCTCTGTTGCTATGAAGCCCGGACCAGACGCTGACGACGTAGGAGCCACGGAGTTGTGGTGCAGGGAGCTTTGGTGTTTCTGCCAAACCCCGCTGAATCCTTCGGGTGTGCTTGGAACTTACGGCTCAACCTTCAGCAAAATATGCAATCAGAGTGAAGAGATCAAGCTCTATTTCCGAGCTCCCGAGCCCTCGTGCTCGTACGACTTGAACGATGGTTTGCAGCGGCAGCGGCAGCAGCGGCAGTGGACTGGACATGAATCCCAAGACTCAACAAGACCTGGCAGTGTACTTGCCAAATCGGTTGATCTCTAGGTATGCAAGCGATTGTGAATGGGCATCATGGTTTGGACGTTTCGCTCTCGGATTCCATGACGACACGAGCACCTCGTGGCCATCCTGCAAGCTGGAGCAAGAAAGCGGCACGGTGCCTTGAGAAACGCTCACCCGAGTGGTCTGGCCAATGTTTGACTTTGGCCCGGCGGCCGGGCTATCCCCTCAACGGGCGAACCTGGAATGAAGTACAGACGAAAGATGCTCGGTTGGCATTTCCCTCTTTCTCGCCCTGTCCGCGAACCCTCATTGAGGTGTCCATCGCGATCTAACCTCGTGACATTGACCCAGACCAACGGCGATACTCGGCATCCTCTTCTGTCGCTTAGTTGCTTTTCTGGAGAAGCTTTGCTAATGAGTATGCTTAAGTAAACGATGACCAATTCAGTTGAGGTTTGTCACGCCTTGCAAAGCCATGCTCTCGGATCTCACGATAGAGTAAACTACATAGAATAGGGAACAAAACAAAAGCTCTCGGATCTCAACTCCATCGACGCAAATGACAGGGCAACAATGCAAGGGCCTGTCTTTCCAGCTCACCCTGAATGGCATCAACGCCTGAGAAGAAATGCACACCTACAACGCCACCAGAAGTGATGCAACAGACCGCCACTTTCCAGCTGCCGGCAAGCTCAAGCCAATCGAATGGCATCATCGCCAACCGCCGGCGCAGCGAGTCAGTCAGGTGCAGCAGCAGCAGTAGAAACACCACGTCTTGAGCGGCCAGGGCAAGGGGTCGAAGATGTTTGGACCAATTCGAAAAGCAAGGCACACCAAAACCTCTCTTTCGCTACCTTCTCCTCTGCCAGTAGGAAACCATGGAGCCATCTCCGTCGGCCGAAACGGCCGCGCTTACCTCAAGAAGCTCTGGCCTGCCTTTGCAATCAACCCCACGATCAACGCGCGCCATGCTATGCGGCCAATGATCTCATGTGCCAGTGCGCCCATCGCCTCGTTTTCGTTTCTCCTCCCAACGTCTTCGGCGAGACACTGGTGACCTGGCTGGCTGGCTGTCTTCCCGAAGCCCCAAGTGGTCTGAAAATAGCAGAAGCTAGTCTTGAAAGCCTTCAAGAAGATGTCTCAAAGTGAACAGAGGAAAAAAAAAGAAGACTCGCCATTCCGAATAAAACGCGGACGAACCGCGGGGTCAACAAGCGAGAAAGAAAAGAAGAGCCCTTTCGTCAGAAAAATGGTTCGTTGTTTGAAACAAAAGAAACAAGGGCAGGGGGGCCGGAAGAGCGTTTCCCTTCCTTGTTGTCTCTGCGCAGCACAAAGCCGAACACCGATTGTGACGTTTTCGGAACCTCAGCCTGACTATCAACTTACCATCAGTCAAAGAAGGTAGTTCACCCCAGAGAGGACAAAAGATGCAACTAGAAAAGGTTTAAGCTTCAGAATTTAGCCGGATCGAGTAGTCGCAGCCGCCACGGCGTGTAGTGGAAGGTTGTTGTGTGCCCATCTCGCATCTGAGAGATCCTGCAACCCCTCGACGCGCGAAGTAAGTAGTTGGTTGGTTCGGCGCTTGAAAGCATCCAATCAGATCGGACCAATAAATAAAACTGGTGTCAAGGCACTGTTGAGAAAGGTCAAATGAGACTCTATAGCCGACTAATTCCATCTTTTCGTTCTATTTGGAGGGGGTATAACTTGAAGTGGTTGAAAAGTCTGTATCATACAGGCATGTGCATGTAAACTCCTGACAATGAGATGAGAAGATGATGGGCCCCCTGGGGAGTGTATGTACGGTACGATACAATAATGATGTACACTGATTTACAAGAAACGAGGCGGGAGGGGAGGGAGAAGGGAGCGTTGGGGATGTTCATCAGCACTTGTCGTCGGCGGCTCCTTCTCTCTTCCCTCAAAGCAGCGGCTGTTTTGCCTCTCCCTCTTCCGGAACGCCGTGGCCCACTCCGTCGAAAGGTTGTCTTGCGCCGATCCCGAATCACGCGAATCCTTCGGTGGCTCGAGTACAAGGGGCGCTTGGCTTTTCAGCACGGAACAGCAAAGCTGCGATATCGCCCCCACCCGTTTACTGGAACCACGACTTCTTGGCGGCCGTTTTGGAGCTGGCAGCGGCTGCCTTCTGGTTCGTCACCCGTCTGAACTTTTCGCGATTCCGGGCCTCGAGGAGGCCAACGGCGCCGTCGTCCTGGAACCAGTGCTGGCTTCCGCCGCGGCTGGCTGGACCGCTGGCGCCGGCGTTGCGGGTGGTCAGGGGCCCGCGTTCGTCAAACATCATCTTGACGCGCTGGACCTTGCGGAGCTTGACGAGGCCGTACCAGCAGACGAGGAGGGAGAAGCCGCAGGAAATGGCGGTGACGCCCGCGAAGCCCCAGTTCGTCTCCTCGATGAAGTTTTCGAGGTTCATGCCGTAGAGGCCCGCGAGGAAGGTGCCCATGGCGAGGCCGAGGGTGCCTACGGAGAACTTGAGATCGAGCAACATGAGGGAATTGCGGTTTGCGTCCAGGATGGCGCGGATACTGGGCGGAGAGTTAGCTAATGTGGCGTCTGGGTCAAAGGGATTTTGGTTCACATACATCTCCTCGGTGTTGCGGATGCTGGAAACCAAGTTCTGGGCCTCCTGAACGATTTCGTCGCAAAGCTTGTTGTACGACTCCAAGAGCAACTCGACTTCCGTGTGGTCGTCCACGCCGCGGTACAGATCGTGTGCCTTCTCGGTCAGGTACATGGCCGCGAGATCGTCGTCAGCCTCCAGCAGCTCCTCGATGGCGTCCCTCACGAGCTTAGCCTTCTGCTCAAAGGTGCTCACCCGCTTCGAGAGAATCAGGAGGATACGCAGCTTGTGCCGGTCGATGTCGTCCTCAAGCTCGCTGAGGACACGGATGACGGGGTCTCTGACCGATTCAAAGTCGGCTTCCAGCTCCGAGGTGACGGATGTCAAGACGGCTTCGAGAGCGCGGAACTCGTAAGGCAGGCCGTTGACGCCGCCGTGCGCCTGCTTTTGCTTCAGTTTACCTTGCAGATCGTACATGAAGGCCGACTGCGGGTACGAGGTCTTGGAGCCGTATACATCGAAGAGCAGCACGCGGTCCTTCTTGATGAGCACTTTCAAGTGCAAGAGGTTGAGGAGAATCGCCGATTGGCGGACTAGAATGTGAGGCAGATTGGAAGAGTCGATCTTTCGCAGATCACGGGGCAGAAGGCCATACTGTAGCAACCCTCGTCAGCATATCGAGAACTCCAAGGAATGTGCGCAGCCAAGTCGAACCTTTGCGATAAGCTCCGTCTTCTTGAACTCTCCATCCACCAGAATAACCTCGCCAGTCTCGTCCACCTCGGTGCATCGCAGCCTCGGTTCCAGCGCAGCTTTTGCGGCTAGGATTCGGCGATTGTTGAACATCGAGCCAGCCTCGCCGTCATCGTGAGCAGGGAGGTCATTGGGTTGTGGCGGTTTGGCCCCTCCCCTTCCTTTCATACCCCAAAGCCTCTCCTTCCATGTCCGGCGCGGGGTCGAAGATTCGTCACCGCAGGCATCGCGCCTCATGCATGTCGTGCTGAAGGAGACAATCGTTGCGCCACTGCGCTTGCGAGTTGCCCGCAGTGTGACGAGCTCGGGTCTGCGGGGCGAGGTTCGAAGCAACTCGGGTCCCTTGCAGGTCGTGGTAATCGATCTCACACCCGTCCTCGGAGTCCTCCTTGCGAGACACTGTTGTTTATGAGCCGCAGGTCGAGCCTGACCAGGTCGAAGAGCAGCACACCGGCCCGGGCCGAACACTGACGACGTCTCCGTTTGCGATCGCAGGAATCGAAGTAGGCTCGTCGAGGGCACCGGGGTGCGTAATGGCGGAGGCATCACGAATAGCCGACAGGTCGCACACACAGCGGCTCAGCTGAAGATGCACGAGGCCACTTGCTGGCGGTCGTTTGAAGATATATCGCAAACCAGCAATTGATGCCACGAGCTTTCCTGCTGCCAACACTTTTTTTCGGCCGTTTTTCCGCGCAACGGGAAAGAGTTAGTTAGAGTCGGGTCCGCATGCACGGACCAGGTGATTACACACCGTCCTTGACATCATTGGTCACTGTGCTCACACTGTCTAACCCACAACATGGAAATCTCAAAGACCCTCTCTCACAAGGTATTTCTCCTGTCGGAGCCAGTTAAGGGTTTTCCTTAGGTCAGGGTATTAGCATCTTGGGGCGGCATACTGATTTACGAGCGACTCTTGCTTTTCGACATTTTGTTCTCATTCGCCAGGTTTTTGATAGCCGATTTGGTTTGGGGTATTCGAGGTTTAATATCGGCGGCTTAAGGTTTTTTCACTTACACCATCCTTACCTCAGCGTCGGCCATCTCTTGAACCATCCTCGATACCCCTCCTCCACCCGCCCGGCTTGTAAGTTCGGCACATCTCCAAGCCTCATATTGTTCTTCAATTTTCTAGAATGAAGTCGGAAAACTGACAGTGTCTCAGGGCACTTGCGGAAAAAGAAGAAAGTGGAACCGGCGTCTTTGTATGATGAAGTTGACTCCCATCAGAGTCAGAGGCAAACGCA
This sequence comes from Colletotrichum siamense, assembly GCF_013390195.1. Lineage (NCBI taxonomy): Eukaryota > Fungi > Ascomycota > Sordariomycetes > Glomerellales > Glomerellaceae > Colletotrichum > Colletotrichum siamense. The sequence goes on from NW_023501021.1 coordinate 2,953,602, forward strand.
AAGCCGCCTCGTCCCCGTCAACCCTCCAAGCGGCTCAGAAAAGGAGATCCCGTCTTGCGGCACGCCGGGATACCAAGCGCGCAACCCCGGTGGAGCACATGCCCCTGGAGATCCTCGAGCGCATACTACTCTTCAGTGAAAACCTCAACTTGCTCAGGTGTAATAGCAGAATTGGCGCCCTACTTTCTGGTCGGGGAACTCTCATCAACGTCATCATCAGTGCCTTTCATTCTACCTGGGACTGCTGGTTCGGGGTCGACAGGCATACAATCAAGACTGTCTTGAAACGCGGCGCGACGGATGAGTCGAGGTCGTTCAGGAGATATGAGAAGTTTCCCGAACTCTTTCCAGGGGACCCAGAATTCCAGGCACGTACTTCACCTCTTAGCAGCTTATTACTTCCGCGCTGACTATCAATCAGTCTTCCGTGCTAGCCAGCTCATGGATCAATGTGGATTTAATATTTGAGGCCCGGCAGGTCTGGGCTTGGCGCTTCGCCCGCGACAGGTGGTACTCACATACCCATGTTGGTCCTAAGGATGAAGAATCAGACCAAAACACTACGATAAGCTCACCTCACGACCGGAGCGGTGGCTTCGGTCATTTCGACTCGAGAGATTGCTTCGAATATGACTGGGCCCTGTATGGTCTTAGTGGCGCCAAACCGACTCTTGACTTCTACGTTGATGTACACCCAAAAACAACAATACCCGACGATCTAATTACTGGACCATGGACACTCGAGCAACAAAGGTTGCTTTTCTGGCTTCGCAGAGGTGGCGCCTTGATACAGCCCGAAACTCAAACTTGGGAGGTGAGTTGATGAAGAGCGCCGGGCATGCTTCACAGACTGACGTGGGAAACAGACTCTCCGAATGGGACTGCAAAACGCCGTCACACATCGCAACCCCGGCAGTCTAAACGGTCGGCTGATTCAAATGCTGCTCCTTCTGGACGACTTTTTCCCCTCCCGAGGCCTTGCGGAGAGCCAGTCTCTGTGGCCGCTCGACGTCCTGGAAGAAGAGCACGCCAAGGTGGAGAAGCTTGTCAGCGCACGAGAGCGCAGCACCGCTGGCCCCTTGTACGAACTCATCGAGCTCGAACGACGAATGTTTGACTATCACCGTCGCGAGGTCGACCTCCTAACGTCGAGACTGAGCCGGTACGACCGCATGGGGCCGCAATCAATGGTCGCCGTCGGACTCGTTCCTCAACCCAGGAACCACTAAGCTATGAAAAGTTCTGCGCTATTGTACATACCTCCGGACTTTCGTGACTTGTAATTATGAATACTGTAATCAAGGGATGTATTGGTGGAAAAGTAACTCTTTCAGCTGGGGTCTGTTGTGCTGTTGAGATGGCACCGAGATTGAAGGGCACGGGGACGTTGAACGGCGGCATTATGATGATACCATGCAGGATCTGTGATCAGGACGCGAAAGGTTGAGCTATTGAAACTTATTGAATAGCATGCAAAGGTCAACATGAGAGTTGCTCGTCGTTGAATGAGTCTTTATCTTTCTGGACAAAAAGTTTACGTCTTAAATGATTCATAATAATAATGCATTCGCTATGGTCTCTTCTAAGAGGTCTGATAAGTGCAAAAGGTATCTAGGCAGAGCTCGCACAATATTTAAAAAGCAAGCCAGTTGCCAGTGGTCTTTCTCGCAGTCTTCATAAGCCTCTATCCGTCCGAAAGTCCTCTACTGGGTGCACTGCACATCATCGCAGCACGTGATTCGGCCGACGTTGAGATCGTTGCATTGGATGGAACCGCAGAAGTTCTTCTTAGCACCACCTGAGCCGCAAGTCTTGTCGCACTTGATCTGTTGGCAAGACGCGCTGACGCCGGCGGCGTACATGACGGCAGCGGTGAGAAGAATGGTGATCTTGGAGAACTGCATGTTGATGATGATGTTTCTGTAGAGTTGCTTGTATCTTGAGAACTTCTTAGGGCCCTGGCGCGGCGGTTAGTCTAAGGATCTGGCTATAATCACGACCCGAAGATCCACTTACAATGAGGTGATAATGCTAGTGAGTTTTGGGAAACGATGCTAGGTTGATGTGTGCGGATGGTATTCAGCAAAAGGTCTGGTGTTCTGAGTGTTCGATGCCGTCTTATTTGTACTAATTTGACCGTTCAGAATGAATACGATGAATACGTACGTCCGGAGGGATTCTAAAGTTTAACACTAGTCAGTCCCTTGGGCGGCATAGAATTTCTAGCTGTTCGAAACGACTGTATCGGTCATCCCGGAAGCATCCCTATTGAAGAATTACTCAACTATAGAATCAGCTCGTACCCATGCCGGACAGCGCGAACCTATAGCATACGTACTGCTTCAGGATAGCATGTAAACTTTGGTAACTACAAAGCTACCATTTCCGCCCGAACCACACTTGGCAGCGACGTGCAGCTGTCAAACGAGCATGAGATGACTGTATCGAGTCATGCTGTACCATAGCTGTAGGGTCTCTTCTGAAACGCGAGCAGAACACGGTAACATTTTGTGTCAGCTGCTTAGACGTGTTTTAGAAGTCTGATGCTAACTCGCCGTGTAGGCGACCCCATTTCGCGTGTGACAGGAATAGAACCAGGACTGGACTTCTGATCCCCTGGACAGGCCGGCACTGTCGGAAGGGACACGACTCGGAACGAGCCACGTAACCTGCGTTACCATCGGATCACCTTAGTGAGCAAAGTGTGCAAGGTTTGTAAGGTTAGTAAAGTGAGCAAGTTGAGCAGGCTTTACGAACAGGCTGAAGAGATGAACCAGGTATATAGAACATGCTCATCAGCCAGTAGGTAGCATCAGCTTAGGACGGCTCTTCGGCATTTAATCTACGTATTTACCTAGGATAGATGTAACGTTTTCGATCCACCGTAATCACACATTGCTAGGTCATAACAGCACCACCTTGAACGTTCCCTGAACCTTTGCGGTGCTGTGGCTGCGTGACCTCGTTGACGAGTGCGAGACCGAGGTACTGAAGGTATGGAAAGGCAGTGACGGGCAGTTTGCTGCTAAGTCAAACTGTGACTACGATGTTATGGAGAAGGATGAGCAACCACTCGGTGAGATTGAGGTTGAACTTGAGTTCCAGTGGGGACTGTCCGGATGACAGCTTGGCTCTGGTGAGGAGCCTAGCCGTGAGTTGGGGAGCTAAGGCACAAATTCCCTTCCACGCTCCGACATGCTCTTCAGATCACTTTGGTACTCATGCTGTACTGAGACTCTTTGCAAGACACTCGAGATCTTCATCTGCAATACAATAATGCCAAGGCCGGTACCCTATAGATGAGGTTATCCTCACTGGCTTGTCTATGGGAGATCGGACGGGATTCCGAGTTTACCAGTAGTTATGGTCGTCTATAGTGGTCTTCGACGTGAAAGCTTCGGGTCGAAATCGACCTTCACCTCAAGTTGTTCCATCATCTAGGCATAAGTTTAAGTGCGAAATCACTATGAAGTAGGCTCACGTACCACAAATGAAGTAAAGTCTGAGCGGGGTACGAGTCACTAATGCAGTGTAAGAACAACGGCATCTAGAGGCCCAACACAAATGAGCTAGACATCATCTTCTGCAACCTGATCGACTGAAAGACATTGAATGTGCGTTTCTATACTTCGTTTCGAGATTAATAGTGTTGTTTTCCTCGAAAGTTGCTAAGCTCCGTGAGATTTACATCACGGTCTCTATGACGAGCTTTCAGCCGCCCCACTCGTATCACATATGATATATTATTGCATCCTCCAATAGAACAATGACAGCTCTTGCATTCAGCTCTTACATTCGAGCAGATATTCTACTTGTAATTTCTGGGCGTTAGGATATAATTACTGAGAACTCAGCCCCGCAACGTTGATGTCATGGCTTGGCTTCGGTGAGGAGCCCAACTGCGTTGTCATACGTCAGGCATGAATCCCTTCCACATCTCCAAACATCCTCTAAATCTCAATGATCTTTCCCCTTTTCAAACCCTCTTTTCAATGTTTTCTTTGGCAACTCGATTCGCCCTACCAAAATGTCACCGATGACACTTAGATCGACTCCCTCTGACGCGGACGCCTTCAAACGCGTGTTTCCCCTGCTCGCTGATGACTATGCTCAGCTTAAAAGCCAATTGCGGATATCGAGTCTGGAGAGTCTCAGAAAGTTATCGAATATCTTAGACGACAATCCAGCGACTTTGAGAGAGCGAGATCGAATTTGTCATGTGCGTCTCCAAACTAGCAGCACCGCGAATGCGTTGCTCGACGTGGACTGCAGCAAACAAATACAGAAAGCACTGGCAGCAGTCACATACAAGGGCGGCTTTGAACTTATCAACTTTGGCGACGATACAGCCCCAATAAGGCTTTGTATTTGCTGTAAAGCATTCGTCCAATATCCCGTGTTCGAAACTTGGACGGTGAGGGATCTTAAAGGTTTAGTCCGGACACGGTCGGCGAAGAACCATCACGAAACATTATTCCAACTCATTGATTGCTGCTACAACTCGCGACCTGGTTGCCGTCTGTGTCAAGTGCTCTGGCGCTCTTTCGGGATGAGTCGACGTCAGCCGGGGCACCGATACTATCGGTATGAAGAGCCATTCAAGTTGTGTATCATGCGTTTGGAAAATAGTAGCAATATTAGCCTTGCTTCAAACATGGTTCAGTTCGTCGACAGATTCCGGCCCAAAGTTTGTCCAATGATACGTGTAAGGCTTCTGCGTAAGGTCCATCCAGAACTCATACCCGCCTGACTTTACCAGACTGACACTACCTACGTAGGTCCTGATGTCGTGGTGCGTCGAGGCCAGCCCTCTTATTCGAATGTTGGAACTTGCACCAACTCCGAAACTGCCTTTGAACGGATCCACGAATGGCTGCGTACGTGCTTTGAGAAGCATAGTGTCTGCCGCAGATATCCAGCATCGTCTCAAACACCCACGCGACTAGTGCATATCGACTGGCCGAACAGGAAGATACGGTTGTTGGAATCTGTTGGCTCAAATCCTCAATATGTCACACTCAGCTACCGATGGGGTGCCAGCCGATCCGCGTACAAATTGACCGCAGAGACAAAGGTCAAGCTGACTTCAGAGAGCGGCGAATCCATGGACCGACTACCTAAAACAATTAACGATGCCTGTTTTGCTTGCCATCGACTTGGGTATAGTCATCTCTGGATTGACAGGCTTTGCATATTGCAGGACTGCAAGAAAGATTGGGTTAGAGAATCTTCCAAGATGTCCCAGGTCTACAGAAACAGTGTTTGCACCATTTCTGCAAGCTGTGCGGCAGATGAAGACCGGGGGTTATTTGCAGACCGCAGCCATTTCAATTTCCAGCCCTTCCATATCAGGATCAAACCATCGCAAACCGAGTCCCAAGAATCTCTAGTGGTCATGCCCAATAATCAGCATGAAGGCCATCCAAGCGGAATGCTTGGATATCTGGCTAACCGTGGGTGGGTATTTCAAGAGAGACTTCTCTCGAAACGTACCGTCTATTTCGGCAAAGAGCAAGTATTTTGGGAGTGCAGCGAATTGCAAGCCAACGAGTCGTGGCCCTGTGGACAGTCGCGGCCTCCTGGCGAGCCCTACGAACTGGAGCTAGGCACACCTTATCATCAACATTATGTCCCATCAAGAATGTCACGAAACGAGGATCCTTGGCCGAGGATTGTGGCGGACTACACGAAACGAATTTTCACTTTTGCAGACGACAAATTACCTGGGCTCTCTGGGCTTGCAACCGATTTCAACATCAACCACAGAAACAACCAAGACAAATACTATGCCGGATTATGGAAATCTACCATTATACAAGACCTTTGCTGGCAGGTTGTCAGGCAGGGCAGCAAATACTCCCTTACGCGGCAAACGAAAATCCCCTCAAAGTACAGGGCTCCGTCTTGGTCCTGGGCCAGCTTGGATTCCAAGATTCAATACGGGCACGGCGTTCAACGAAAGCCGGTGTTCCTAGTGGACTTCAAAGATATCTGCTTGGCCTACGCTAGCAGCGACCGTCACGGTGCGATATGTGATGGGTGGATTAAGTTCTCGGGTTTCTTGAAGCCTGTGATCGTCTCCTTGTATGTCGACAAGAGAAAAGCTCTCTTGTACGGACCCAAGAGAGAGAACTTAGACCTGTTCCACAATGCATATGCTACCTTCGACGTCGAAGATCCGGCTGATGAGACGCAAATGTTTTGTTTACCTATGATTAAACCGGACAATGATAATAAGGTGTATTTCCTGTTTCTTCTCCCAAGGGGAACAACGAAGCATCCGCAACCAACCCAGAAGTTGTTGGAGCTAGCGGAAGAAGGACCAGAGGAGTTCCAGAGGGTTGGGTTGGGATCTGGACTGATCAAGGATGAGACGGCATTTGCTGAATGGCTTTCACAGAGTCCCAAACAGGATATTGTAATTCGTTGAACTCGTTGAACTGACTATTTCCATGCCCATAGATCGCTCCGAGCTACTTCACGAGACATTTTACCTTCTGAAAACCTGCAGCCTCGTTCAAGGTGATTGTGCTTGGCCCTCGTCTCCCTTTCTGTCCTTGTTGTCCGTGAGAGCCCAACTTTATAGAAGTCGACAGAGGCGAATACCAGCAGTCTACCTGCTTCATACATACCAAAAGGCGCATCAAGACATCAGCCCGATCACCCTATCCGCCAAAATCCAACCGGCATACCACACCGGGACGTCGGCTCACTGAACCCGGCCGCATGTATCCGATGCACTCCTATCTGTAACCCAGCGGCGCAAACACACAAAGGATTTCCCCAATCCGTCTCGCCGACCATCTTCATGCAGCTTCCCCTCAAACGCCGCGGGGCCCGGCACGCCGTGTCAGGTAAACAAGGAAGGGGGAACGCATGGCATCAATAGAGAGGACATATGATAGAATCGGGCAGCACACAAAGCATCGCATCAATATTGGGAGACATCTCGTCTCGTAACCCTTGCACTAGATAACTCCAGTCCTCGCCGTTCGGCGTGAGCAATACCGGCCACGACCTCAAGCGCGCCGGAGACTTCTTCTCGGCCTCTTACAAAGCAAAACCTCCCGAACTTTCCGGAGAAATAGGCGCTGGGTCATCATGATCCATCTCGCCTCCGCCAGGCAGGCCGAACGCCTACGCGGGCAGCTGGAACGGGGACCATCGTCTGCCTAGACCGGCACCTTGTCAAGCCAGGCCAAATGTTCCAACCTTGTCGAAACACGATACTTTGCACGCGGGCATGCTGCGCCGCCCCTTCTGCCTGGCAGAAACCACCCTCGTCATATGAAGCCAGACCTCCATGTCCCCCCATCGTGACCTGCAAGAAAAAAAAAAGTGCCCGAGGGTGTATGTGGCGGCTACTCGGCCGGTTTCCCTCGCCCCAACAGTCACACACCTTGAAGAAGTTGATGAAGAACAGGCACCACTCGGTACCTACACCATCTTCACCTAGCAACCATTTCGGGAAACAAAATTTTCAAGAAAAAAAGTCGTGCTTCGTGCGTCTCCCCTAATCCCTCATAATGAATCATCTCATACGGGAGATGAGTCCACCAACCGTAGTCTAGACCGTGACCTTAACGGCATCTACATCCCCCCCAGGCACCTCGCCGCGGGAGGCAGATGTACATCTTGTCAACTCACCGTGAATGACCGTCAAAACACCCGCCGTCGCCCAGGCTAGCGTAAAACGGTGTCCTTGTTTGGTAAGTAATATCAAACCACCCATTATTACAACACCACACTGAATGAAGAAAACATCCCGGAAGAGAAGGGAGGGGGGACAACGTTGGTCGTCGCGCAGGGTTGCCAGGCGGTCGGGCGGTGTGACTCACTCACCTTTCGACCCCCATCTTATCGCCGACAAACACTTGGACGACCGAACCCAGCCCTTCGGCGTTACCCACTCCGTTCATCAGCGTCCTGTCAAAATACGTCTCACCCAGTCAAGCGCTCGGTGGTTCGTCCGATCCATCGTCATTTGGGGCAGATTTCTCCGTCTTCGGCGGCAGCGCGAAAACAAAGTTGTTGCCCAAGGTAACCAGGAACCATCATCGTCGGGCTCCGTTGCGTTGGCGGAGACCTTTGAGGTATCCGGGGTGGCGCGCCGTCACCCATGTGACCTTCGCAATCCGCGCGACCGCCATGTCATCGCACATGTTCGGAACCGTTCCGTCGAGCTTTCATCATTCATGAACCTAGCGAGTTAGTGAACGGCACCAGAGGCCGCAAAAGTAAGGCACATACACGTAGAGAGGCGCAGAGGGCTGTTTCCAGCTTGTGAGAATGATAATATGATAGGCCGCAGGCAGAGCAACAACTTGTTTCTTTGGTTCCAATAAAGCTGGCTATGAATCTCTCGAATTATAGCTTCACCGCTTAATGTGTCAAGTTTGGTGTGTACCAATAAACATGTGTATGATATCGATGCTTTGTCATCGTTCATTTTGTGTGTGGTCTTCCAGCTCGTTAAGACTCTTTTCGCGTGGCTCCCAAGTAGCGGCTGTCATCGTGACCTGGGAGGACCGCGTACAAAAGTAGTATCGAGACGTGTCTCGTTCGACTCGTTCGGTCGCCCCTTTCGGATCTTCCGTCGAGCGCCCAATCACACATTCCCATACTCTGATTGTGGGCGTTTCGATTCGACGAAGAAGCCCCATTCGTTTCCCATCCCTTTCGTGCAACTCCCGTATCCGAGCTGCTTTGTTTTCCTGGCGCAAATAAAAGCAAATTGCAACGCAAAATCGACTCTCTTCTTCGGGTGATCGTACAAACACAAGTTTGCGGTCAAATAGCCGCCATAAATCCACCTTCGCCGTCCACCTCCCAAAATGCCCAGATCCGTTGATGCATGCAAGATTATCACGCTTTTCGTGCCGCGCCCTGACGCCATCTAAGCTTCTAAAAGACTTGATGTACCGCCAAGGTGGTATCAAAGCTCTTTCCGTTCCCCACCGCCCCCGTTATTTCGTTCTGACAAAGGAAATGGAGGATATTGCACAAGAAGGTCAAGTTTGATTTGACGTTTGGCCCATAGGGTATCTTGGAAGGGTTGTATAACCATTGCTCAGTTAAGAATTCCCTCCCACATGCCCGGTCCGCGGTATCCGCCGATCGAGTGAAGTGATGAAGCCTCGTAGGCTGGAGTAGCCTCGGTCGCACAGCAAACGCGCTTTGAGCTCCGGTCAGGCAGGGTCATCTGGCCAGCGCGGAGGCGAACCAGCGATTGCGACCATTGCTTGCCAGAGAAGTTGCCAGAGAGCATGTCCCTGACGTTCTCCTGAAGCGAACTGTCAATGATGGAGACGCCACGGGCACGCTTGCGCGAGGCCGAGGCAGTTGGGGTGGCTCCATCGGTGCGGTAGTTCTGCAGCTCTTGAAGCGCGCGCGCAGCATCGTTAGCAGGGTCGTGAGCCATCTCTTCCAAAGACATCTCTCCAAGTCTACCCACCGGGCCGGTGTAAGACTCAGGAGACGAGGTGATGCAATGCTCTTCGTAGTCCTCAGGAACCGATGTGATTGTCGGCCTCAAGCTAACCCTCTCATTGCACAGCTTCGCAGACCGGAATCGCGCCTGAACACCCAAGTTGGGAGCCGGCGCGCTAACCAGTGATGAAGCAGACGAGATAGAGGAGGAGCGGGAGGTGCGTGACGAATCAGAAACCATCGATTCGGGTGAGGAGGCAGTCGAGATTGAGTTGGCGAGAGACGAGCGACGGACGGGGCAGTAACCCTGGGGCGACGATGTGTTGGCGATAGGCCAGCGATCCAGACACTGAGCAGCAGTGACACACGAGGCTTGAGCCATGGCGAGACCCATAGCACCCTTGCCGAGGTTGGAGGCACTCACAGCAGGAGTACTGTATCCGCTCGACTGGGGAGTGAGGCGAGGGGTGGGAAGGAGACCGAGAGCAGGAGCCAGGCGACCAGGAGTATATACAGCGGCCGGAGTAGGCTCCATGATGGTGGGGGTGTGGAAAGATCGCGGGGTCGGAGTGAGCTCCGCCGAATCAAATCCCAAGCCGCAAGTGCCACTCATGGCCAGCGAGTCCTGGGTGGCTGCCAGCATGCTGCGGTGACGAGCCACGGGACGAGGGCTAGGAGTGAGGTTGGCGGTAGGAATCAAACCCTCAATGTTGTCGAGCTCGGGGTTGAGCTGGAGGATGACCATCTTCCAGTTTGAGCTCTGCTGAGCGTACCATTGCGCCGAAGTTCCGGGGGCGGGAGGAGAAGGAGGCGTGTACTTCAGGGCAATGTCGGTCCATCTCTGGAAGATTTCGTCGGTGATGTGCAGCTTCCAGTCAACTGCCAGTAGGAAAGCGATCTCGTTCTGGTTGATCTCTGCCGTGTTGAGTCCTGAAATCTTACTCCAGGCTCTCGCGGAATAGTTCCGATCTTGAAGGTACTTGGAAGCCAAGATAAGCGCGGCGAGGAACATGCGGCGGCCGCATTGAAGGGCGCGGCACTCGTGCTTGTCGTCGGGCTGTTCCATGGTAAAGTCATGCTTCGGGACGTGGGGCTTGATGAGAATCAAGTAATAGAGAGCGACCTGCAGGGTGGAGTAGCTGGTGCGCGAGCGTCGCAGAGTCTCTTGGATGAAGGTGCGCAGCGGCAAGACCGCCTTGTTACCCAGCTCATTGCGGCAGACGGCGGAGGACAAGGGCCAAATAGCTTCGACAATCTGGGTCGATGAATCTAGGGTAACCGGGTTAGGGAACATCATGATCGCACTTTTGCTGTTATTGCTGCTTACCGACGAGGTTATCGACAAAGTTGACCTTGCGCTCGGCTTGGCGAACGAGTGGCGGGGGAGCTGCGCCACGGGTTGCGCCTGCACTGGTCCGTCTGGGATTCTGGCGCAACTCGGCAGGAACCGCAACAGGGGCCTGCTGAACGGATCGCTTCGCCCAAGGGCTGGTGAACTTGACCGCAGTGTCGCGCGTAACGGACCGTGAAAGGCAGTATGAATCGGCGGAATCGGAGTCGAAGGTGTTGGTGGGCGAGGTGGAGGTGGATGATTGGGAGGAGACAGCGGACCAGACAGAACCCGAGGAGGCAGACGCCAAGGATTCTACTGAGGAGCTGTAGGTGTCGTTTCGGTAGGTGCTGATGAAAGCCGACGAATCATTGTCGACGTACTTCATCTTGGGTGTATAATGTGGGGTTATCGGCGTTGGAGAATTCGTGTTATGGAGGATACTCCAGTCGCCGTCAAGCTAAGTCAACCGGGTAAACCGTGGAAGGTTCGTTATAATCAGATCGTGGTACCGTATCGGGAACGCGAACCTCACAGCAGTGTATGCAAACTGCTGCAAAGTCCTTTAAAGTCGTAGATATGGAAGGCGGCTTCTAGACGCAAATGTCCACAGCCGACTGTACACGAAGGATCAAACCGGAAGAAGAGGCGAGACGGGCGACTGGAGTAGATTTCGCGTTTCGGATCAGAGGCATCGTTGGTTTAATGCTTCTAATAAGAGGGGAGATTGGTCTGGTTTAATGGTGAGCTACTGCATAGCCACCATGCGATCAAGTGGGCGAATGCGACAAGTTAAGTGGTGATGTTGGTGTAAGTGAGGTGGATGGGTGTGAAGTTGGTGATGGTGGGCGAGGTCGGAGTCGGGAGGGTTAGGTAAGGAGAGGAGAGGAGAGGAGAGATGGGAAAGTGAGGGTAAAATATGCAGGTACGATGATGTGTGGCTGGCCCTCGAGGTTATATCCAAGGTAGGTGGGATGAGGTGTGACTCTTTTGCCTTTGGCCTTGGGCATGCGATCTCGAACGTGTTCAGAGGGGCGACATGCTGGCGTGACGAAGTCGGAGGGCCCCTTGTGGCTCAAGTCTTGTCCAGCTGGTGGATGACTCTTCCAGGTTGCTCAAGTGGCGAAGGGGTGTACCTGGTTCGTTGCCGCCGAGACAGGTGGTCCCAACTGGCAGTACAGGATAGGCAGGGCAGGCAGAAGAGGGAACTTTGGGGGTGAGGAGGCAAGGTGACGGGGGAAAAAGCACAGAGTGCGGGAGAGTGGCAGAGTGGCAGCCTAGGGAAGCCCGACCATACAGGGGGGCGTGTTGGGTATTGGGATTGTCTGAGTGGCCAGGCCGAGTGCGTGATCGGTGGGTGGCTTTTTTTGGGGGGTGGGCTGGGCCGGAGTGGCAGAGAGGCAAAGGGCAACCAACGAGGAGAGGGAACGGAAAAAAGAGGGACTCGGGTAGCTACGCAAAGCAAAGCACAGCAAAGCAGACTGCGAAAGGCTGCGTGTATGCTCGCTTGCTTAGCTGGCCCGATGCTGTGCAGGCAGACCAAACTACTGACCTTGGGGAGAGAGGGCGGTGCAGTTACCGGCGGAAGTCTTCTCGAATGGAGATGGTTCTTGGCGATTTGCAGGCGGATTGTGGCGAAGGAAGTGCTGGGTCAGCGGGTGAGCAAGACCAGGTTCCTGTTGCTGGAAGGATGAGTCGTAATCGTCGTGTGAGTGAGTTGCTCGGGCAGTGATGATTAAAGAATGAGTATAAGGTAAGGACAAAAGGATGGCGCGCAGGGTATCGTATCGGGGTGTGTAAGGTAGTAAGAAATGAGTAACAGATGATGAGAAGGCAGCAGAGCTGGTGTTGGCTTCGTCGGGCGTCGATGATGGTGACTCGAAAAGCTGAGCTGCAGTCCGAGGTCTAGTCCAAAATAAAACCCAAGGCGAGGGAGTTGAAGCCTGCTTGTTCGTGCCTGGCGTTGAGCTGAAAATGGAATATATCCGGTGGGTGCCTTTAGTTAGTCGCAAGGAACAAGTGAATGCCGCTGCGATTTACAAAAAGGGCCTGGTGCTGGGTGTGGTGATGATTTCGGGTGAGTTTTTTGGTGGTTTGGTCCGGGTGAGTAACGTGACCGAGGGTGACCGAGATGACTCTTGACGGCGGGTGTTGCGTGCGAGGGTGATCCGGCAATTAGGACACGGAGATGGAGAGAGGAGAGAGGTGCGAGGCGATGATTGCAGAAACCATAAAGCAAGATACAAAGGAATAAGCGGAGATTGGTCTAGAGTCTCTTCTCAGATATTCTGAGAGGAGGCACGTCTAGCAGACTTCGGAGAGTCGCTGTCGTACTGATTTAGACCTGGTAATCGAACATTGCGGCGGCGTGAGTTCGATAGAGCAAGAAGGGAAGGGGGGGAGGACACAAGTGCACGGCGATGTGGGCGCGGCGATAGTTTTGAATGCCTTGGACGCCAGGAAGATGCGGTACGGCCAAGGGAACCCGTCCAAGGCCAGGCACTCTCCAGAGGCCAGGTACCGTTTGGAGAGTGTACCTACAGCTCCAGAGTCGCAATGCAGAACACTTGCAGCGCGACGGAGGTCGGTGCAGTGAACTGGCACCTGCTTCCCACTGGCGCCACTGGCTGCCGCTGCTATTTGGGGGTTGCTGACTGGCCAGCGACAAGTAGCAGCCGGAGGTACAGTCTGGCAGTGGTACATTTCAACCAGGGCACCTTTTTGCCTTGGGCTTGGGAACGTGGAACTGGAAGGGTGGGAGGGCAGCGCAGCAGACGGGGGGACGGGATGCAGCCGGATACCCAGCAAGTCTCAGCATCCGTCCACTGCCTTTTCTTCAAGCGCGTCGTGATTGGTGTCTCGCCGCCTTGAATAGTGGGTCCGCTCGTCTTCTTTCCCGGAGTGAGGGGCACATCGAAAACCAAAAAAAAAGAATACGTACCCACTTCTCTGCTCTCTCCTCGCACTCACAGCTCACTCTTGACTGGCAGGACTGTCAGTCTTGGCCCTTGGGTCTCCTCACTCATGGGGGTAATGGTGGTGTTACTCACACTCTCACGTCGAGCGAGCTTGATGTCCACCAGTTTGCTTGCTTGCTGGCTGAATGCCTGCGAGTATTCTCTTCTCCTCTTTCTCTCTCTTTTTCCCTCTTACGCTCACCGTCATACGCACCTAGCAGCTGCATCCCTCGACCCCACACGTCTAGCCATGTTTCTTCAGGTTTCCTCCCTTCCCCTCTGCTTGCTCATTCAGGTCTTCACATCCGGCACTTTGGGTATGGCAAGCACCTACCGAGAATACAGCCCTGGGCTGCTGGGCTATCCCTAAGGTACCGCTGCTTCTGCCATTCCCACTTGACCCAAGCCCAAGGCATGCCCAAGGTATATGTCTTCTCCAACCAAATCCGCCTTCGATGACCTTCCATGCATTATCTGTCCTTTCCTTTGGGTTTGAGACTCTCGTAGCTCTGTGCCTGAACCTTTTGCATTTGCGTCCTTCTCTTTCTCTATCCTGCCCAACCCTGGACTGCCCTTGCTGGCTGGTTGTTCTTGCCTTTTGGCTCTGGCTTATTCCGTGACCACCTGGCTGCGCTCATCGCACCCTGTTATTTGATTGGCTCGACCTGTCTGACCTTGCTGGATTTGTACTAGCCTCGCCAAGTCTAAAAGACTGTACAACCAGTAATGTGCGACAGCACCACACCTTCTCTCTGAGAAGCCCATCCTTTGTGAATTTTGGCAAACTGCTGCTGGTCAGAGGCTGGCGTAGTTGCCCAGCCCCGGACCAACGAGGCAGGATGGGAGAGGGGAAGGGGAAGAAAAAAAAAAAAAAAAAAAAAAAAAAAAAAAGGAGGCAGAAGAGTCATCGATGGTGACCGACCCTCCGCGCCACCGCAAATGCGCCCACGACCACGACTCCACGACACCCCAACCCAACAACGAGTATCGATTTTGCTCGCCGTCCCATCCATCCCGCCCACCCTCCAACATTTGTTTGGGCCCATCCATAACACCGTCGGTTTTAATCATTATAGCAACAGCAAGGCATGGCCACAGCTTCGCAGGCAGCATGCGCAACTGCGGCTCGCTTGGCATCCCGTGGTTGAAGCAGTTGGTGTTTCCCGTACGAGGTGTGAGGAGCCAGAAGCGAGGGATGGCCATTGTCCCAGGCCAAGCCGATGAAGGTATCACGAGCTCGGCCGTCAGCATCCATCTCATTTCCTCCGGCGGATTGCACGCCATGCCACGGACATCGACATGGACAGACGAGGCAATATCGACACAAATGGACTGACAACAGCTGTTGTCTTGCCCCAAGTCTCGCCACAGCTGGTCAAGCTTCGCCTCCAAATTTTCACTCGTCTCCCGCGTGCCATCATGCCACCCACACCCTCAAGCTTTGGCCAGCAGAGCTCAGCCAACCGCGACGCTCCCGATTACCTTAGCTGCCTTGACTAAGGAGGACAGCAAGAAACCGCTTGCCACAGATGCCGGTGCTAGCACGCAGACACACACTTCAACGTTTGGCAGAACTGAGGGGCATGTCTTTCCTGGCCAAAGCTCCAGATTTCGCTTTGCTGGCCGCCAACGATGAATGCTGCGACATATCGCGCTCTTGCTACGGATCCGTCATCGCGCCCCCCCGCTGATATCACCCAATTTCGCAGCTCGGGGTGTTCTTCGTGAACCGACGGCACTTGTACCGAGGTCGACCACGCAGCTCCATCTGGCGGTATCCATCCAGAGTGAAGGGTCCAGTCACAGGTGCCGGGCCACACTGGTCACTGAACGGGTCCTGAGCTGGCCTGGAATTCAGGGAACCTCACGAAGCCGCCTTGGAAAGACGGCGGTGAGGTCACTGCTGAATCTCTAGTGGCTCAGCGCCTATGACACGCTGTTCCATGCCCTCCACGGCTGCGTCTGCGCCTGCGCCTGTGATGACAAGCCTCCGTCTTGCAAGCCTTGGACTGGGACAGTGGGGGATAGGTAGACAGAGCCGAGGGTCGTCTACCTTAAGGTACCTTACCTCGCCAACCTTACGGGGCTCACAGCACAAAGCCTCGCTCATCTTTGTCATGGACCCTGCTGACTGGCACGCGGTCGCGGTCGCTCTTGCTGTCTCGCAAGCGCGCTGGGACCTCTCCGGCGAACGCGGGCTTCCGTCAGTGGGTATTCAGCCCCCGAAACACCGAATGCGCCCCCTAAATTCCGCCACGACCCCGCTTGAGACGCTGCTCGCTGCTGCTTTTGGGAGAGATCGAGGCATCGAGAATTAAGAGTCCGATCAATTGCTTACGGATGCGATGCGGTTACGCGCCCAATCCCATGGGAAATGGGAAAGCCGTCTTCTCCGTCCTGCGCGCCATCGGCATCAACGCCTACCTACGAATACGGTACCTCGTACGCACCCTTTGTCAGCCGCCAGAGTCAGCGTCCCGTAATCACCGAGCGCCTTAATCATCTCCCCCCGCGTGTAAACCGTGGGCGTCTCGGGAGCCCTGGGAAAAGGGAAATGTGCGGCCGACGGATTCAGCCACACTTGTCACAAACATGCTGAGCACCTTACGTATCGCCTGTGTTCTGCTCCACCAAATGCTTCAATGCGAAATAATCCTTCATCTCGATATGGCCGTCATCTCCCACCCACGACCCGAGCGTCCCGTCATTGTCTCCTCATCTGCGCATCCGCGTCTGTACCTCGCTGCACCCTCCAGGAGAATGCTTCACCTTCTGGCGCATAATCGGAGCATGGCCACAGCTTCGCGAGCACGCTGCCGTCGGAGACACAGAACGCATTTCAATGCACAGGTTGCCCTGTATTCGACACCCAGCTATGTCCTGGCTTGAGCTCCAAATAGACGCTACAAAACATCCTGGGCCACAGCTCTGATACACCTCATGAGGTCAATCACACTGGAACGCGCCGGCTGGTACTTGCGTGTTAACCTCCACACTTTGCATATCTTCATCTCGACGAACACTCTGAATGCACCAAGTGCACAAATCATCCACTGCGCTGGTGGTACCCCCCACGAGGTATCCGAGAACACCGCAATGTCCGTAGCAGAGACAGCAGGGAGGCAGTCATTTGCTTTGAAGCATAACGCTAACAGGAGACATGGGTCCAATGAGTGCCAAACTCCATCCGGCTCCCGTCTTCAAATGGGCTTCTCTCATTCGCTTGATCCTGCTAGCCTTGTCGAGTCTGATACTCGGAGTGCATGTACTGGTTCGTCTCGCCCGCCGGACTGCGCCTGTGCAGCAAAATGACTGGGAGTGGACGCGCGAGAGACCGACCGCCAGTTCGACCCAGCGAGCACGAGATCCATTCCGATTCGTACCGAGCCTGCAAACTTTGGCATCATTTTCCAGCAAGATGTCGAGCATTTCCCACATGGCCAAGAAAGACCCTGTTGCTTGTGGCCATGTCAAACCTTGACCAACACCACAAAATGGCTTATCCCCTATCACAACTCCTCCGAGGGGCAAGAAATTTCTAGAAGTTGGGGGCTGGGAATGGCATCAAGTTTTGCAACGAAATGGAGGGTGGGCGACGTTTCCTGCCTGCTCGCTTCCAAGAACACATGCCGTCATCTGGTGCCTCCTCCCTTGTGTGTGTTCACAGGCACCGCTGCAATCCCACTGCAAGCTGCAGGTTCTGCACCTTCACCAAATGGTGTTGCCATGTCACACACCTTCAGTCATCGTCGCAGCCTCCCCCGCTCCGCCCCGCGGCAGACAACGATTGGACGACTGGGCATCAACGCCAGCATCACCGCCTTTCGTGCAGGCCAACGAGCTCAGATTGCCGGTCGGTGACAAGGGCTAGCAATCAGGGCGGTGATGAAGAGGGGGGCAGCGTCGACGAGGGCGTCGTGCTGTCAGATAAGCATTATCTCACAGTATTCACCGTAAAGTCTGATTCGCCCGAGAGACTGCCTCCGTGAAATGGCCAGAACGGAGTGCGTTTTCACGTCAGAGCAAACCTCCGAAGTTTCGGGTATTGCTGCAAGCACTCAAAATCGACGGTGCTGTTGTGGAAGGCCCCTGATGGCCTACCTGCGAGACCACCGAAGTGTACCCAAGTGGACTTCGGTTCCCAACTCCCTAGTCCGTGACGGCCTTGCCCAATAGGCGGTCGCATACAGTCAACTGATTCCTGCGATGACTCAACTTCTCCTGGCCTGGCCCTCAGCTCTCCTCGGACTACAGAGTATGGAAGAGATAGCGCGGTGCCCACGATAGCGACAACTACGAGGCAGAACTGGAGTCTGTCTGGCAGCCCTTTCCTGCAAGTATGCCTCCGCCCACCTATCGATAGGTGTCGCCGGTAGACCTTGATGAACATCTACGGTTATTCGGACTCGCTCCCGTATTGCAACACTCGAAATGAACATAATGCAAGCTGCAGAAGTCTGTGCTTAAACGGCTTCTTGACGCTGAGAGATCAATCCAACACAGCTCTCAAGCACTAAAAAACATCCGCCGGGAAGAAGAAAGAAACCGCCGCCGCTGTTTGCCGCGCGGCTGATGCGCACGACTCAGTCGACGGACCACGAAAGAATCCCGGGACCGTCGTGCGCTGGCGGAAGATGAAGGAACCAATATGGTGCTATTCGTACAAGCTTCAATATTGCACCAGTGTTGAAGAAAATTTTCATTCATGACCAACACGAGAAAAAGCACAAGATGGCGCGAGTGCGACACACCAAAGGGGTGGCCGAGACAATATTTGCTGCCTACTGGAAAAAATCGGCAGTTCTAGGCCAACCAAAAGCCTTCAAAGGCCTCCAGAGGCCTCGAGCGGTCTAAAAAGGTATGCTTCCAGAAGATCGTTCACTTCTAGCCTAGGTGGCACCCCTTAATGGGAAGATGATCTCCTCTCCGCGAATTCGGTTGGGTTTCAGCACCGCCCAAGAGTCTATCCGAGCGAAGCACACAATAACCTCTACCAAATCATGACTAAGGCAGCAAGACCTGACACATGCCGCTGGGTTTGCAGGGCGATAATTTGCAGCCGGGGACCGATCAACCTGGATGAAATGATGGTCAAACGACGTGACCTGATCTTCGACGTGTTCGTCACTAGTACGCGGAGGAGCGTGGTGCCTTACACATTAAGATGCTGGTGGACAGATTTGTCTGGTGATATTCCGTCAAGGTAGCCCCACTGAGAGACCGGATGCCAAATCGAGCATCTGTTATTCGCCGATGCTCATCATCTGTAATCACCGATCGCGGGGGACGGGCCCTTTCTCCATGGACAAGAGTTACAAGGGGACCGGTGACTTTCTGGCCACCTTCATCAACCGACACTTGGCGAATAAGGCGTGTTGACCGTGACGTTTTGTTCGGTGGCGGACCCCTCACTTTGCCTCCGACCGGGCCGTTCTCTGATGGGCACGACGAGGTCTTTGCGCTCTACACGGCCCGTCCAAGTATGTAAGCCAAGAAGGGGGGAGGGAATATCCGCCACCCCGGAAGCGTCGGTCATGAGGATGGCCTCTGCTGTGAGGAAGCGCAAACTGTCATACAGCAATCAATCAACTAGAGACTAGCGCCTCGCCCCCTCTGTCTACTATGCAGTACAGAAGCCTCCGGAGGACGTCGATGCCAGCTTGGCGCCGGCGGCGCAGCCATCTGGCGGGGTTCCACGGCCAACATGAAGCTGAAATGTCGAGACTTTTGACAGCTAGTCTCGCGTGACCCTTCAGCTCTAGAGCGTCAACGCATCTAGAACTAGAAATCCGGGGTCGAAGAGGCCAACAACCGGCCCTTACCTTGCCGTCGTCATCCAGCGAGGCTCGAGGCCAGAAGATGGGGTTTTCGGAGGCCGTTCCGGACGAGACCCCCAAGGCTTGCAGGCCGGCGGTGGTCACTGTTAGTCGGGCGCCGACCATGAGACATGCCTGCATAGGCTGACGGGGCTGACGGGTTCCGCCAGGCGAATCATCGACATGTTCCCGATGGAGCTCCTTCTATTCCTGGTGACCGGCCTCACCCACTTCCCTATGGCGCGAGGGATCACCAAGGCCCTGGAGAAGGGTGGCCCCCCAAATCCTGGCGCAGGCAGCAACACCGAACATGGATTGGATGTCATCCACCGATGACCCGCCTGCGAACTCATCGACCCCAGCCGTAAGGCACCATCACCAAGGGAACAGCAGAGCAGCAGCCAGTCACGTCTGTTTCGTCCCCTCCGGTTTCTCCAACAGTCGCCCAGGCTATGAGACCAACCTCCCAGGCCGCCATCGCGCTACGGATAGTCTGTTCAGTTCTTCACGCGCAGGCAGCTGGAGTAGCCTTGCATGAGTCCTCAGCGTGAATCTCATCTCATCTTCAGATTCCTTCCCGCGTAATTATGGCCCCCGGGCTGACGAGAATCCTGGGCCCGTCGCGATCCTCCCCTAGGAGTGCCATGGGTATCGCCAGTCCGACCCAATCGCTTAACTTGCTAACCAGTGCTCAACACCAGTGCTCGACGAATGGGGACTTTTTCAAGGTGGAGCCGCACTCGTCGCGAACACGCTCTCAACAAGTCACGCTGTCATTTTCACGATGCACGCGGCTGTTGCTTCGAACACGCCAGGTTGCAACTCGTGTGCGCAATCCTATCAGGTAAATGAATGACGCGACGGCTACAACGGTGTCGGCGAACATCGTGGCGGGAAATCCGATGTGGTGCGGGCTTGTGGGGTGTGAAGCAGGTCACCACCGGTCACGATATCAATCTATCAGCGTATCAGTGTCTCGCGAAATGACTCTTTTCCAAATCGGCCCCTCCTATCTCCCGCAATCTGGCAACGATAGACTTATCAGCATTTGACTATCTGTTCTTTAACGTGACAATGTTGTTAACAAGTGGATGAGATGGGGGAAACGTCCGATGCAACGAAGAAGGTGGCCCGCTTTGCGCCATCCGCGTGAGCTCTGCCCCAGATTTGCACGACTCAGTTGACAGCAGCCGCTATCTGGCCTATTCTGAGAAGTTTCCAGGGTCTTCCGCCAATTTTCGGGTCCGTACAGAGAGTATTGCCTGCACATGATTCGTAGTCCGAGGACCGCAGCACGCAACTGCTACCGGAATGTGCAAAGACGTCGTCGACGGTCCTCAGCCTCGATATCCCGCCCGCTTCTGCAGTGTGGCTGTGTTGGCTAAGACGGCACCAACGGCCGGCAGCCACTGACGTGGAAGGGCAGACTGGCGATAGACGAGATGTTGCATATTGAAGAAAGAGAAAGGTCTATGGATTGAGTTTGCAGATATTAAACTGCGGACTGGGTTTTGCCGTGCGTCTGTTGACGTGGAGGGTCGTATGCGACCTGCAGCACATGCAGAGCCGTAGGGCATCTTAGACATCTGCGGGTTGGATCACAGGCAGATGTAGGCAACTTCAGCTCGAGGCGTTTCCAGCCTGATTTGTCGTCAGGGCTGAATCGCAAACGAATCGCTGCGATGCGTCTCCGAGATCGCAGGCATGACGAGGCTGTATTAAACATTGGTGGTAAGTTGGTTGGCTTGCTTTTCTAAGGCGGGCGCGAAGTCATACGTAGGCAGACTTATGAACAACTACAGTCCATGGATGAAATGCTGCAGGCTGTAGAGCGTCATCTCACTAGATATCTTGCAACGTTGTGACATCCTGCAAATGAGGGTTGATTGGTTCTGAGGCATGCAGGCTGGCTGACTTGTCGGTGAGAAGATCTCACTTCTAAAACCACTCAATTTCAGCTGGCATCATTTCATCACTATTGTCATCTGTCTACCACGCATTCATACATCAGAGAGAACATTTAAATCTTTTGATTCGAGAAAGTCATTGACAACGACAGCCTTATGTTGTAACAGCAGGGCTGCCTGTTTGGATGCTGTGAGCTCTCATGTCAGAACAGCCAGCAGTGTCTAGGAGCCAGGCTGCCAGGTTGTGACACTGGATGCTTCCCGGGTTGCAGTAGTAGGCAGCATGGAAGATTCAACCCGAGAGGTTGCGTTATAGAGACTGAAGTGACTGTGTGCGGCAAATGATGAGTTTGTGAATCATCGAGAGAGTTGCGCTATGTCGGAAAGTGAGGCCGCCGCCTGACTCTTCTTAATCACTTGCCCCTTGCCACGGCGACTGAGGTTCGAGGCCAACTCAAGACATGGAAGTCGCTCTACTAAGTTGACTTTTGAAAACTCTAATTGCAGTCATGAGTACACGAAAAGAGGAGGTTGAGAACCTTTGGTGCGTCCTGGGTGACGTGGATCGTGTTCGGGTGACCTGGAAGGGGCCAACTTGGGAGGTGGCGATGCTGGGTGACTCAAGAGTTAGGGCCAGGTAGTCTTTTGACTTTTTGTTTTGTGAATGATGCTTGATGCCTTGAACTTAGACTCGATAAAGGTGGGAGTTGGGGAGCTGGTGACGAAATCTGCATTCGTTCGATATGAAGTTAAGAACCAACTGGAGCAGAGAGACTTCTTGTTGTGAATAACGAAGGCTACGTGTACTCCGAGTTTTGTATTCTTCACCCTGATGAAAGATTCAGTAGCTTCATACGGCAAGTCCAGAGGAGAGATATCTGTCTAGTTGGAGAGGGTGGACACTTACCCGACTCAGCTGTGATGGTTTTGATGGACTCGGTTCTTCATAGGAGACGGGTGGACAAGCATAGAGCCTGTCGTCTGCAACGCTAGATATTACGAAGAAAGCCAGCCTAATTTACGTGACGGTATAATCACGGCGGTGATTTAAACCTCTTTGGTCTCAATATAGCAAAAGGGCTATATTCGGATGGAACATGATGAAGGATCATTCAGGAGAATCTGTAAAGCGGGTTCATTTCCTTCTCCTTGTGATCGTTGATTCAGCAATCTGGAGCAGCATTGAACCAGTTTTACTCTCCATGCGTAAATATCTGATATTAAAGAAGGAGAGACGGCGGTAGAGACGATGGCAGGGATGATAGGGATAGCAACGGAGCCATGAAGCTCGACGAACGTACACAGCATCCCGCCTGTTTACCTGAAGAATCCGCTCAGATGGTAATGCTTGATTACAGAACCATCATATACCGTTTGTGCTCTTAAAGATTCTACTGCCGGCTGCAGCGGCCTTTCTCATGCTTCTAGCCTCACAGGGTGAGGAAGCTCAAGAACAAGAACATCAACCTCACCTCAATCTAGATTCATCCACTTTTTTTTCTAAGCAATTTCAATGTCAAAATTCACTTTTTCATAGCCTAGAGCGTCTCCTTGTCGCAATTTTGAGTTCCGAGCCATCGAGATGGTTGGCCAGTGTCAGCGTTTTCGCTATCCGAGCCGTCGCCCACCAATATGAACGACTCCATCACGCTTTTCCATCACATACGACCATACCCACTGGAGAACTCGGGATCCCGTCCGCTCTCCCATAGATAAGCCAGTGAGGGCTGGAGTAGTAGTCGGGTCGGTGACGACCGGCGAATGCCCGGTGTTGTATGTATTTTTGCTGATTTAGAACCAGACGGTCAGTCCTTTTTGTGTTTAGACACACGCATGCGGCCTTTTGTCATGTTGATGAAGCGTGATAACTCAATGAGTGAAACAAGAATAGAGAAGTTTCCTTCGATATCACGTTCTTACGGCACAGTCATGAGCCCAGCAAGACTGGGCTAATTGCGGCTTCTATCCGTCATTCCTTGGTCTCATCCACTATCTCCCCGCTCCAAAGAACCACCAGCGATCCCATCCTGTGAAAAGCTCCATCACTAGAGGCTACACCGAGTAGGACGATGCCCTCTCCAAGCAGGAACTCTCCCCCTTCACTCTCAAGATCAGGAGTCACTATTAACCCACCGAACGCGCCGAACGTTTTGCCCAATTTGCTCAGCCAGGCCTGAGTAATCTCCAGTGTCCAACGCTGCTTCTGTACCGAAATCACCGCTTCTCCAAGTTCTTCTTCTGTTACCTCTACTCGGCATGCTACCCCTCTCACGCTAGCTGAACCGTCCGGCGCCAGGACCAGATGTTGTTGGCGGTCCAGAGGATGTAAGCGGCCCAGCCGTGTTTGACCCTGAGCCGTGAGCACTTCAGGCTGCCAAGATGCCCTGGGTGCGCCTGAAGGGTTCCCCGACAATATACTGGCGTCCAAGGAGCCATAACTCAGCACCTGTACCAACACTTTCTCCAAGC
Organism: Colletotrichum siamense; assembly: GCF_013390195.1. Lineage (NCBI taxonomy): Eukaryota > Fungi > Ascomycota > Sordariomycetes > Glomerellales > Glomerellaceae > Colletotrichum > Colletotrichum siamense. The sequence goes on from NW_023501021.1 coordinate 2,977,510, forward strand.
CGACCCCGTATTCTACCGGCAGTCGGCCTCCGTCGGAGCAGAGAGACAAGTAGCCATATACATGATCCTCGACAACGGAGCAGGCCCTACTGCCAGCTGAGTGTCATATGATTGGAAGATGCTTGAGTTTTATCTCCTGCCTCTCGGGGAGGCCTTCCATGAAGAGCGTGCCTGTCGCCGTTCCTGCAGGTGATGTATTATGATACACGTCCTCCAGCGTAGCCAGATCGAAGAAGAGTTCACTTTTGCCTATCACTCGGTTCGTGAGAGCCTCCCTCCTGCGCATCAGCACCAGCCCGCGCTCAACATCAGCCTTACTCACGACTCCCATTCCGTTGAAGATGAGCAAACGCTCTGACAATATGGCTTCCTGGAACGTCCAAACTCTGCTTCCCCAGACCGACTCGACTACTCGTGTGGCAGTTGCTGCTCCGTCGAATATTTGTTCAATGGCGTTTTGTGGTTGCGTCGAGTTCCACATAATCCCCAACCCGGCCACCTCAGGGATCAGGGCCACGCACAATGCCGCCCGTTTATAGTAATCCCCCATGCGCGGTACTTCTCTTGCCTTGTCCTTCATATTGCCTTGCTCGATGCACCGCTGATCAATCCACACGTGATCTATTCCCGTTCCCTCCAGCACATCGCTCACGATATCGATGAGGGACGAGCTTTCAGGTCACTGCTGCCAGCAGTAGGAAATGATCGCATACCGTCCCCGACCCATGCCCATCACTACCTCTCCGGTCGTGAGGCATAGAAACCGGGTTGGGAGGTCTTCATCGGGAGTGGCGATGGCGGACAACACGACGCCCTGCGCCAAGGGGGTGAATGCCAAATCTTGCGGCTTATCCCAGCCGGAACCCAACAACGGCGTGCTCGGCTGCCTGGCCATCAGTTGCGGATTCTCGCGGGTTCCATGTAGCGCAGTGAATGCTGGATCGGGAGGACACAGAAGGCCCGTTATTGTTAGGTCGATATTGTCAGATTGGTCTTGATGATCGTGTATATTGTTGTTTTTCTGTTCCAAGAATGAGCGTGCGGCACAAGAGGTTGGCACGCCACGTCACGTTGCGCCGCTAAACCCGATGTATTGTGCAATGGCCGATGTGTCTACTCTCAGTCTCACACGGCCAAATCGATATGTAGCGCTGTTTCTCTTTTGTATGTGATAGCTCATGGCAAGCCAAGTGTTCCGCCTTCCAAGAGCTCTGCTCACAAGATGGACATTTTCTAGACCGCGTCGTCTGCAAACGGTCTTCAGGACCAGGAAGGCGGCAACCTCTGCTGAACGAGACATTGCAGAAATGACAGTTACCTTTGGCAAGTGCTTAACAACAGCATGTTCCGGACGCGCTCCGACGAAGACGGGAGCATCACAGCTTCATGACTGACTAGTTGTTGTCACGAGTTACCTAAGCGGACACCGCACGTTGAAAGTCATGGGTTGTGTGGCCAGTGGAAGCTGCTGCTACAATAGTTAGTGAATCATCCCATGGCTGATAGTATCAAGTGACGTGTTAATACATCTCACATAACGACATGACAGATAACTTGAACTTGGCGATCCAGTCTTGATTCCCGTGATAACTACTCTGTACAAATTGCAAAAGGCCGGCAAAGGCCAATGGACTTTTCTTATCTGCACGGAGAAAGCAGCTTCGTCTCTTTTCTTGTGGCCACTCTTGTGCGTCACTGACAACCATAATTTGCAAATTCCCGATACCAGAACCCTTTTAGAAATAACATAATGACAGGCCAGTCCGGCCCAACCGTCCGGCGACTTGCTTAAGAAGCCATGTAGGTGCTGGCGTCAATGCCCTCCTTGGGGAACTCACTGAGAAATGTGTTAGCCATATGCACACAGTATGAAGAGCGGACAAAACTTACGGAAGAGCGACCTCGAAGCGCTTCTCAATAGCTGTGAGAACCTCCTTGTCCTGGTCGGTGCTCACGAAGGAGATGGCAAGACCCTTGGTACCGAAACGACCAGCACGACCGACTCTGTGCAGGTAGGAGTCGGCGTCGGCAGGCAGATCGTAGTTGATGGCCAGGTTGATACGCTCAATATCGATACCTCTGCCGAAGACGTCGGTGGCGACGCAGATACGCTTGTTGAACTCCTTGAACTCCTTGTAGCGGCGGATACGCTCCTCCTGGCTGACACCGGAGTGGACGGCGATGGAGGGGAAGTTGCACTCTCTCAGCAACTTGTCCAACTCGGTCGCACGCAGAGTGCTCTTGACGAAAATGATGACCTGGTTGAACTGGAGCTCATCCAGAAGCTCGTTGAGCTTGCGGTTCTTCTCACGCTCCTCGAGCTTGATGTAGTACTGCTGGAGACCGTGCAGGGTGAGCTTGGTGTCCTCGTCGACGTAGTGCTCGGTAGGGTTCTGCATGAACTTCCTGCAGATGGGCTTGATGTCGTCGGACAGGGTGGCCGAGAACATCATAACCTGCTTCTGGGTGGGGGTGGCGCGGAAGATCTCCTGGACGTCACGGCGCATGTCTGATCCTTGTTATTATAAAGCTTCGCCGGCGGGAGCGAATATTGACTTACCAATCTGATCGAGCATCTTGTCGCACTCGTCAAGGACGAAGATGCGGACGCTGCCCAGGCGGAGAACCTTGTCACGGACCAACGCGTTAAGTCGGCCGGGAGTGCCGACAATGATGTGAGGGCAGGTCTCCTTGTTCTTGATCGTCTCGACATCCTTCTGGATGGGGGTTCCACCGTAGAAGACACCAGTCTTAATGTCCGGCATGTACTTGCTGAAACGGTTGTACTCGTTGCGAATCTGGAAAGCGAGCTCACGAGTGTGGCACATAACCAAGACGGAAACCTCGCCCTGGACCGGCTCAACTTGTTGCAGGGTGGTGAGAACGAAGACGGCAGTCTTTCCCAGACCGGACTTGGCCTGGCAGATGATGTCTCCACCGAGAAGCGCCTGAGGGATACAGGTTTGCTGGACTGTTGGGTCGCGCCGATGTTAGATATTTGTTCCAAGAGCAGAAGTGACGTAGAGGGCGTGCAAAGTGCCCGTCCATCTGCGCAAAAGAAGCCATGTTGAGTCGAATGTTTCCACTCTCCTCCACAAACAAGAAACGCTCATCAGTCACAAGTGACGATGGCAGGGCATGGCACGATCGCGGTGCTTGCGGCGCGAAAGCGACCATTGCGACACGCGACCGTGGCACAGAAGTAGTCGGGCACTCGAGAGGCGAAGCTCTCGCAGTGCCATTGCGACTGTAGAGTACTCGAGAACACCGTAGTGTTCGCGCGGTGGGAGGGGTGCTGTCACGCTTTCCCCTCTCTCAAGACCGCAGTATCATCCACCTGTTACCGGTGGATTGTCGAGCAATGCCCGTACAAAGATGGATATCCAGCTGACTCCCGCTTTTTGATTCGGTACTTCCTCGATGGCGATTTCGATGGCTTTTGGGGCTTGCGAGATGGACGGACGCTTGCTGACAGGGGAGGGGATGATGATGGGTTAGGGTATATAAACTCAGGACTGACCCTCCGAAGGATGCTCGAAACCGCAATCGCCAATAGCGCGCAGAAGCTCGGGCTTCAAGAGGAAGTCGCGGAAACCGGTCGAGTGAATGCCGACATAGCTGCCCTTCTTGTCGACGTTGTTACCGGCGGCGGCAGCATCGGCCTTCTTTCCGTTCGAGGCGGCCGCGGTCTCGTTGGTCTGAAGCTCCTCGTCGGAGTAGTCGATGAGATCCTCCTCAGCAGACATGTTGTCGATTACTGGTGGTGACGTTGCTGGAGATTATTGAAATAACGGCCGAGAAGGCTGTGGCGAAGGAAAGAACCCGAGGCTGACGATGCAAGCTTCTTGGGTTGATCAGGAGAGGATGACGGGCTAGCAGCGCGGTAGCTCCTAGCTTTGCTGAATGAAAAAAAAGAGAAAAAGTCGGAAGGTGTCGTTCGGCTCGTGGAAAGAAAACGCTAGCCGGGTCCTTAAAACACGGAGGGCGAGAGAATTAAATTCAGATGGCAATTGGGGAGGAAGTAAGGTTGGATGGCGAGTTGGCAGGCGCCGTGGTTGATGTGGAAGGACCAGGAACTTGGAAGACACGAAGGTAAGGCGGGCGCCCCAAGGTCAAAAGCTTTCGCGTGTGAGAGGCTGAGTTCAGCGACATCATGTGACCAGGACCCGCTTATGTGGACAGTGCAAATGCAGACTCAAGCACAGTAGCGTTAACCTTTGCGCTGGGGTTGGTCCAGCTTGCTGTCTGGCTGGGCAGCTTGCGCCCTGCAGCCTAGAACCTCTCCATCTGCTGGAGACACTCAAGGCCACCACCCACACCATCCATGCAACCCCTGCAGTGTTTTTTTCCACTTTCATGGTGAAGGTGACCTGGACAAGACTGACTCTGCTCACAACACTACGCTCAATGCCTTTCACTGTTTGAAACGCTTGACAAGCCGCAGGGAGACGAAAATGGCAAAGGCAAAAAGCGAGAGCTTGTCAAACCGGCCCCAATACACTCGGGTGTCGTACCTGCATCAAGCCGCCTGCTATTTAGCAACAGTGCAGCCAACAACCTCCAACTCAAAGCCAACCGCGGCGAAACTCCACGATGACGCTCAGCCTAGCCAGGACAAATATGCCACCACAAACGAGACGCTTGCTCGACGCTTCATCTCCGACATTCGAGCCGTCTCTCTGAAGGCCCAAATTCGGCCCAGCTCAGCACTAAAGCAGACGATGTGCAAGTACTGCGACGCCCTCCTGGTGGAAGGAAAGACTTGTGTAACTACAGTCGAGAACCCAAGCAAGGGCGGCAAGAAGCCTTGGGCGGATGTCATGGTCACCAGATGCAAGTCCTGCGGCCATGCCAAGCGCTACCCTGTGAACGCTCCACGACAAAAAAGGCGGCCTTTCCGGGAGCCCAAGGAAGTGCCAGTGGAGGAGAGTCTCAAGGACGTGGAAATGAAGGAGTCAGAGACTGCGGTATCGGATGAGCAGGCCGCAGCTGATTGAGAGGTACTTCACCCCCGACGGTCTTCAAGTTATGGCGGCACTTCGCCGCAAAGTACGACATGTCATGGGCAGCAAGCAGACAGACCAGTGACGATGGAGCATTGACTGGCGAGCGAGTCTACGCTCATGCTGCACAATGCTCTTGGACAGAGTCGACATGAATGATGGAGACAAACTAAAGCACGCTTTCGGCTTCCAAGATGGAAGAACCGCAATCAGAGGTCGCTTTCGCGTCCAATCACCCAATGCATCAGTCACAGAGACACTGTGGCAAAGAAGCATCAGAATTCTAAGCTTCGCCACGAACAACGTCAAGATACCCCCGGCAAAGAGCCAAATGATAGTTGTTCATCACATTTTGGATGCCACTGAGTGAGTGGTATGTTTTTGAATCATTAAATCATTCTGTAAGCTGAAGTGGCCTATGTAGTGACCAGAAGCTATTACGCTGTTCGGCGGGCATTTAGCAAACCGCGCGGTGAATACCATCCTTCATGTTCTTGACTTCCTGCTTGACTCCGTGCTTCTTTTCATGCTCCTCATCACTCTTGACACGCACCTTCCTGCGTCCGTGGTGCTTCTTCAAGACCTGCAGGTCAATCTCGTCATTCTCCATCAATGTCTCCGTGACGGCAGAGATATCCGTCAGCAAACGCTCAAGCAAGTCAAACGTCATGCTCTCGCGCACGACCACTCGCAGAATCTCAATCTTTTCCTCGTTCGGCGGTAGTGGGTAGTTGGGAATGATCCAGCCCCTGGCGCGGAGCATAAGCGATATCGTCTCCTGCTTGATACGCGGGTAATCCTTCTTGAACTCATCTGTCAAGCGGAACGAGACCACAGGCAAACCCGCAACGTAGTCAGCCGACGTCTCTTCGGGTGCAATCTCTCCGCCACCAACGGCAGCAGAAGCCTGGTTGACAGCCGACTTTACGGCACCCTTCGTAGCCTTCCCTGGCGCTGGGCGGTGAATGTCAGAGACGACGGTGTACCACCCTGTCGCCTCAAGGCTGTCAGCGAGCAGGCGCGAGTTGGAGAGACAGTTCTCCATGATGCAGCGGTACCCTTCGAAGCCAAGGTGGATGAGATTGTAGTATTGCACGATAACCTGCGCACCAGGACGGGAGAAGTTGAGGGTGAAGGACTTCTCAGTGCCGCCAAGGTAGTGCAGCTCGAAGACGAGGTCTTCTGGGAGGTAGGACTCGTCGCGCCAGATGATCCAGCCGAGACCGGCGTACACGAGGCCGAACTTGTGACCGGAAGTGTTGATCGACTTCACGCGGGGAAGCTCGAAGTTCCACTTTGCGCCTCCGCCTGCCCCGGCATGGGTGAATGGGGCGATGAAGCCGCCAGACGCGGCGTCAACATGGATGGGGATGTCGATGCCGGTCTCCTCCTGGTACTTGTCCAGAATCTTGGAAATCTCCTCGACAGGCTCGTAGTGGCCGGTGTATGTGCTGCCAAGAATGACGAACACGCCGATGGTGTTCTCGTCAATGTTCTCCCTCACCAGATCCGCGTCAAGACAGTAGTGGCTCTTCTTGCTCACGGGCAGAATGCGGGCCTCGACGTCAAAGTAGCGCGCAAACTTCTCGAGGGCGACCTGCGCGTTGGCGCCCATGAGAATGTTGGGCTTGGATGCGTCCTTTCCCTGCTCCTTCCTGCGCTGCTGCCATCTGCGCTTCATGGCGAGACCGCCGAGGTGGATGGCCTCGGAGGAGCCTGTGGTGGCTGACCCGAGGGCCTTCTCGCCGGGTTGTACGCCCCAGAGGTGGGAGATGATGGAGATGCAGCGCTGGTGCATGTCCATCATGGCGGGGTACTCGTCGGCGTCGGAAAGGTTCTTGGCGAGGTTCTCTTGCATCAATTGTGTTGCGTTGGGCTCCATGAAGGTGCCCACGAAGCTGAACCGTGTTAGTGACGAATGATGATTTGCACTGGGCTACTGACTTACCTGGCGAGGTTGAGGTTCGGCTTGCCATCGAGGTCAAGCTCGTCCCTGATCATCTGGAAAACGGTATCTCCCGGAGCTCCTTCTTCTGGTATCTTGTACTTGGGAATGTTCATCTGGGACGTGTAGCGAGAGTCGAAAGGGTGGATATGGGCCGAGGTGGCATGGCTGCGCATGTTCGTGTGCCCGGGAGGGGTGATGTGAGTTGCTTGGAGTCTTTGGACGATCTCCTCCGGGTTGACCTAGAATTGTCAGTTGGAGGTGCTTGCGATGTCTTCACGCAGGATACTCACATGGCTTGCGAGAGGCATGATGGCGGTTGTATGGTAGAAGCTCTTCAATGGGTATCACGAGTCGATTTCACAGTAAGATCTCACTTCGAAGTCAAAATGAGATGGATTGATGTCCAGACAAAGTGTGCCAAGAATGGGGGATCACCGTCCCCTGAGGCTTAAATACCAGATCAAAGCTCCATAGCTCACCTCCAGACAGCTAGCTGGGCGTGGAAACACACGAGTGCGCGGCTTGCCAGGCCGGATGATGAGGAATGAATGACGACATATCACAGGCCGGGCGGAGCGCGGAGGTCTCCCCTTGGCCCAGAGTCGTCGCAAGTTTGGTAATGCATTGAGAAAGATGTCTTTCAGCCCCAAAAGACTAGCTCTAGCTCGTAACGTACCCGCGGGCCGAGCGAGCGGAGAGATCGCGATGAACTCTTAGTCGCAGACTTCCAGGTTCCTGCCAAGGCCAGGGGCAGTTATGATGGAAGCTTGTGCTGCTGCGTGGAGCTTGGGCGGTGCAGGGTGCCGACTTTGCCGGTGGAGCTGGTGTTTGGGCGCCTGCTGACGTTGCGGTGCTCTTGTCACTGGCTGCTGCTGCAGTGCAATTGCGTGTCAAGTTAGAACCGGAGGTTGGAGCTTGATTTTGATGACTGTGGTTTTCATCCGAAGCATTGACTGGACGCAGTCTGGAGGAAGCCTGAGAGGATGAGAGCTACCGATACTCAGATGGTTTGGCCAGCCATCCACGATGATGAGTGACGGCATTTGGAGCTGAAAGCTTAAGGTACCTGAAGCTGCGGCCTGCATTCGGCGCCTGTGGCCTGTGAGTGTGAATTCCCTGAGGGGCCTCGCCGATCCGCCCATCCACTGGCAGGTGGGTCCTGTCCCGGCTTGGCGCTGCAGTTGCGCAGTAGCACCGGCAGAAACCAACACATCTCGTCGACGTCGATGCATCATCTGACTACGAGTTATTCCTGGATACATAAGCTTCAATGTATTGAGAAATTTGGCATAGGACTTAGGTGCTCTGTTCAAGAGCATATTCTGGGATAACAAAGTTTTTGATCATACACACAGGCTGCTGGTCAGCAACGCCGATTGGGACAGTCAAATTTGTGACACGACGACATAGATGACGCTGACCACAGCAGGGCAGGGCAGAAACATCTCAATGGGTTCAAACTCGCCTCATTCTCTGGGGTATCCAAATTCCATTCTTTTGATGCTAACAGCTGCTAACAGCAGCCTCCGGCTTCTTCATCGCCCACAGCGGTCGCAAGTCTAAAGCACCGTCTTCTTTCTCGCCGTTCTCGTGTAGTGGTTCATCTGCCACTCCACATCGCCCTCCCGTTCTTCCAACGTGCAATTCCTGATGGAGAATGCCCGCATGGTCACGCGGGGACCAACCTCAGACAACTCCAGCTGGTCGTAACCAGTGCGTACGTACAAATGATGGCGCACCTCGATGCTGTCGTCCTCCAGACGCTTAAATGTGACTGTTCGGTTGCCCGCTCTCATGGAAGAATCTCTTGGAGGTAACAAGTGCTGAAGGACTCGCTGCACACGCTTGCCGAGTTCCGTGGAGAAACCATCGAAGATGAGATCTGTGGAGTATGTCAGTATAACGACGGAGAGCAGCCTCGAGGGATAACATACGAGGATAGCTCTCTGAGATGTTGCCGCGCAGCGCATTTGGCAAGTCCTGGCGGGTCTTGACGTTGTGAAGGCTGAAGCTGATGGTCGGTCCGTGAGGAAGATGAGATATCGTCAAAGCCGACGGGGTGCCGCGGTGTTCGTGAACATGGACGATGTCAGTAAGGCCAGTGGCGTTGGCAACGCGGACGAGATCCTGCAAAGTCATAGTGCCACGGTTGATGACCGTGGCCGTTGGCATCAACAAACGGAGGTCTTTGGAAAAGCCTTGAAGCCTGCTTGAAGGAGATCGGGAGGTAGTGATGAGAACTCGCGGGTCCTGGAGACCGGACAGAGTTTCATACTCGTCGTCGAGGGATTGCAAGGCCTCGGCGGATTCGTCGTAGGAGAAGTCCTTGCGAAGCCGAGCATCGTTGGCAACGTCGACGGGGAGTGGCTAGCCGGTTGCCAACGACTCCCTGAGGCGGGCTCGCCTGTCAGCTACTGCACTCTCTTGAAGAGTGAGAGCCCGGCGGTGAAGGTAGTCCCTTCTTTGCCTTGATTGTTTTCGTGCCTAACATACGGTTAATCATGTTGCATACTTCTAGAAAGCCTAACAGAAACTCACCTGCAACATTGTAATAATTATGGGTATTCAGTTCCTCTGTACACTCAACCGACTCTCGCAACTTGAATTCTCATCAGTGGAGAAAAATTCAATACTATTCGCTGCATTATGTCAGCAATTCGGTCTAAGGTCTGTGCTTTCACCTCACCAAGGTGAGCACCTCATGCTGAATGGAAGAAATGGCTGCGGGCCGAGATGTCCCGATGTCTAAGCGTCCGAACGCTAGTCTTGGTTGGGAAGGGACTGGCCGCGGGGGAAACCGCTTCATCGGAAATAAGATTGTCAGCTTTCACTAGGGTCTCCCATTCGCCATTCAGGTCCTTTCATTCGATTTGGGAGATAAGCCAGGAATACCCAGGTCGCCCAGCTTTCACAAGCTGAACAGAATGGCCGGTGATTCGTTGACGCGGCACAATTCGACAGAAGGTCCATTTCAGTGACTCGCCAAGTCTCGCGCAATGCTTAGAGCCTGGGCCGATGGACGGGTAGCAGTGGCACACTGCGTAATCCCACTGGCCAGAGACTGATGGCAGCAATGGTAGCCTCCATCAGAGCATTCAGGCCCGGTTCCCTGAGACTTTTGCTTGGGCAGTCAGAGCTCGTACGCTGTCAGTCGGGCTGGGCCGGCTCGAAGCGATGACAGCCAGAGCTACGGACACTTCAGACGAGACGCTGTTTGCAGTTAATTCGCCAATCTGGCCGTCTTTTTCAACAATCGATACTTCGGATGATCAGTCCCAGCGACTCCCGGATCGGTGACAGGGGCAATGGCGGCGGCTTTGTGATCCGCTGATCCCCATGTTTCTTCGACAAAGAGTGCCAAAAGGACCCCTTCTAGCCCGCCAAAATGGGTAGCGAGCCACCGAGGCGTCCATCGACAGAGACGGCCTTCAGCGCGTTCGGGGGTTCGCACGGCTGCTCGAGGTCGCTAGAGAGGGGAGTGGACCAGCCTGCTGCCTGTCTTGTCAACCAATGTCACCATCGAACCCCCGGCGAACCATTCTTCTTTCCCCTCGCCTCCTCCACAGCCCCTCGGCTGTCGCTACCCCAAAAGAGGAAGGTCAATAAACGGCCGCTGGAGCTGCGGGCTGTCGGGGCTGCTTTTGTGTCGTGATAGCACGCTATAGCGCCGAATTCTCTCTGGTTCCTTTGGCCGACCCCCCATCCAACGCGTCGCCCGAAGTACCCAAAGAGGAGCCCGCAGTCACACCCACGCTGATATGGGGAGATAGATAGAGGGTGGCCGGGAGGAAAAAGAATCGCCTCACCCTCTCCCGCTGCTGTTGGTTGTGCCGTGGCATTGTCTCCACGGCTCCTCCATTCGGCCGTGAAGCTCACTCTTCTCCCAGCAGCAGACCCTTCAGGAACCACCAGACCGACACCTCCCCCAGATACCACAAGCCAGAGGATCGCGCTCTCTCGTGGTGATCTGCGGAAAGTGGGATTTTGACTGGCTTGTTGGCTGGCTCAGTCCTTGTCACATCACGCATCTTAGCCTGCAGACTGCCGACCGGCACCACCGTCGCCGCCATCCTCTCGCTTGATTAATTGAAAAAAGCCCTTGGCGCCCGCAGTCCCCCAGTCCCGTTGTGGCCTTGGGGCCTTCTTTTCGTCCGCTGCTTATCTCGACCGTCGTCGCCTTTCAGCCCATCCGCAATCGGCGTTGCATTCTCTCATCTTTCATTCTACTCTGTCGAAAGTAGAGCGAAGGAGAGAGGGACACGACGCCCTCGCCCAAAGATCACGATGCCGTCCTTTTTTCGCAAGCGCGGCGAGCCCGAGGAGATCACGCCGTACCCCGCCCTGGAAGACGATGCCGAGGCCACCGGTATTGAGCCTTTGAAGGCTCTGGCTCAGTTCGAGAAGGCGCACAAGCTCGACCCGAATATGCCAATTGACGAGCTCAACGATGTCGACACAGCACTCGCCACGGGGAACGCCGAGAAGGGACTCGAGATCGAACAGGCTCTTATGGAGGACAACTCGCCCTATCCCGAGGTACGTGAGAAGAAGGTCTCCACGCGCAAAACATGGGACGAAAGGGCGCAGAAGGAGGCCAGCGGCGAGTAAGGAAACCGTTCAAATCGCTGACTTGATGCGACACAGGTCCGCGCAGTGGTAAGGAATTATGATGTCGATTTGCCTGCCAACACGATCCGCGCCTGGGTCATTGGATTGTTGCTCTGCACTGTCGGCTCCGGTGTCAACATGCTGTTTTCGCTTCGAAACCCCAGCGTCACAATCACGACCTACGTCGTCCAGCTTATTGCATACCCCATCGGCAAGGGCTGGGATTTGGTTATGCCCGATAAGGAACAAAATGTCTTCGGTATCAAGTTCAACCTCAGGCCCGGAAAGTTCAACTACAAGGAGCACGTCATCATTGTTGCCATGTCTAATGTAAGTGCAAATCACCAAACGTGAGAGGGCTTCTCAGGAAATCCCCGATGTGACGACAGCCAAGCTCTGAGTGATACGGCTACACATTTCAAGACAGTACTAATACAATCGCACAGGCTGCGTATGGAGGCGGTGTCTTGTACGCGACGGATGTCCTGCTTGCCCAGCAACTCTTCTACAAGCAGCACTTTGGTTGGGCCTTCCAGCTGCTTTTTGGCGTCACCACACTCTGCACTGGTTATGGACTCGCTGGCTTGGCCCGACGCTTCCTTGTTTGGCCTGCGGCCATGATTTGGCCCTCAAACTTGGTCAACTGCGCGCTGTTCTACACGCTTCACGATCACTCTGGATCCGACCCCTCAAAGACAAACGGTTGGAAGATCGGCCGCTACCGCTGGTTCCTCATTGTTGGTAGCGGTGCTTTCATCTGGTACTGGTTCCCCGGTTGGATCTTTCAGGGTCTCTCGTACTTTACGTGGATTTGCTGGATTGCGCCCGAGAATGTGATTGTCAACAAGGTCTTTGGCGGTTTGTCGGGCTATGGTCTGATGCCCATCTCCTTCGATTGGACGGTCATCTCAGGCTACTTGACCTCGCCTCTGATTCCGCCATTCCACGCCATTGCCAACGTCATTGCCGGTATCATCATCTTTTTCGTCATCATCTCCTCCGGCATCCACTTCTCCGGCACATGGTACGCCGACTACTTCCCGGTCCAGAGCTCCGAGTCGTTCGATAATACGGGCGCCGTTTACAATGTGTCTCGAATTCTCGACGCCAACTTCCAGTTCAATGAGACTGCATACAACGCTTACTCACCGCTCTACCTGCCTACCCAATTCGCTCTCGCGTACGCCTTGTCCTTCGCTGCCGTAGCTGCAGTCGTCGTTCACGTTGTGCTTTATCATGGCACAGAGATCTGGAGTCAGTTCAAGTTGGCCCGTCACCAGGAGGATGACGTGCACATGCGCTTGATGAAGAAGTACCGCGACGCTGAGGACTGGTGGTACCTTGGTAAGCAACGCCTCTATACAAACTATTTGGATCTAAGCTTACACATACAGCTCTCTTCGTTGTCATGGTCGCCATGTCGTTCGGCGTCGTTGCAGGTTGGCCCACAGGCTTTCCCGCTTGGGCATACGTCGTCTGCATCCTGATTCCCGTTTTCTGGCTTATCCCCATCGGCATCGTGCAGGCCATCACGAACATTCAGCTTGGTCTCAACGTTCTCACTGAATTCATCATTGGTTACATGGTGCCCGGCCGACCTCTCGCCATGATGATGTTCAAGAACTACGGCTACATTTGCATGTCGCAGGCGCTTTACTTTGCGCAGGATCTTAAGCTCGGCCACTACATGAAGGTGCCTCCTCGCACCATGTTTGCGTCTCAGCTCATCGCCTCACTGTGGTCTGCTGTGGTCCAGATCGCTGTAATGAACTGGGCCCTAGGCGCCATTCCCGATGTTTGCCAGCCCGACCAGCCCAGCAACTACACCTGCCCCGGCGGTCGCGTCTTCTTTACGGCTTCGATTATCTGGGGTGCCATTGGACCTGCTCGAATCTTCTCCGGCAATGCTCTTTACTCGTCACTCCAGTGGTTTTGGCTCGTTGGTGCCATCACCCCTGTCATCACCTGGTTCCTTGCCCGCAAGTGGCCCAAGAGCATTTGGCGCTACGTCAACACGCCCCTTCTGTACGGTGGCTCCGGTTGGTTGCCGCCCGCCAGTGTCTACATCTACCTCTGCTGGGCCACCGTCGGCACGATCTTCAACTTCTTCATCAAGCGCAGATACACGGGCTGGTGGCTTCAGTACAACTACATCACTTCGGCAGCCTTGGACTGTGGCCTTATTGTGGCAACGCTGATCATCTTCTTCACTCTGTACCTGACATCTGCGAGGCCGCCTCAGTGGTGGGGCAACGTTCAGGTCTTCGAGACGATGGACTGGAGAGGCGATGCCATCAAAACACACGTCTCAGGCAGTGAGAAGATTGGGTCCAGCACCTGGCCTTGAGTGGACTAAAGATATCAAGAATGGGAACATGTGTCAAAGATAGGGAAAGATGCTAATGATGTTCGATTTGCTCGGATTTTAGGAGTTCGGCGGCCTTCTATATGTACTACGGTCTAATGACCCATTGGAAGGAAGGAGTCTTTGGATATTTAGCTCGGAAACGAGGGTTGTCTGTACGGCTGATGATACCTCAGTGCGAATCTGCTTGCATATCTAAATTTTAAGTATGAATCTACGAACTTATCGATGAGTCAGCTTTGAGAGACGGTTGGGCGGGTGGTCTAAGTCGTCAAGTTCGATTCAGCAACGTTGCTTGCGTTTGTTCTTGGCAGAAGTGTCATACAGATGCTTCACCACCTTCTGTTCCAGTAACATCCATGGACGACATCACGACAGACATCTCTGCTACCTGCACCCCCTTGGCCCAGAAATTTCCATCCTTACGGACGACTCGGAAGTTGTGCCCTGCTCAGCTGTGTTCAGGAACGGCCAGGCTGCCTATGCCGACGCCACAAACGGATCACTCCACTCCCTGGCCCAGACTGGGTCTCGTCTCCTGAGACACCAAGCATTAAACCTTCCCTAGATCGCGATCGCGATAAGATGCGAAGATCATCAGCACCCAACCCATCATGTCGGGAGGAACCAGTAAACGGAAGGCCTCCTCGGCGGCTGATTGCAATCTCGAGGCCAAAGGGAACAGGATTCTGTGAGAGCTCCCTGACATGACGGAACAAGACAACAAATGTCGTGCATCCCTTCTGGCCAGGCACAGCCCAGGAGCCCCGTTCGTTCCATGAAGGGCCGTCGCCCTTTGGGTATATGACCGAGATGACCGGTCATTTCACCGAAATCCTCGGGGACCTCCCTCACCGGCATCGCGGAACGAGGGGGGCGTCTGGAGCGGGAGGCGGTCGTGGTTCTCTACGGTTTCCAAGGCATCGACGTAATGCAGCCGCCGAGCCCAGGTCCCAGCCCCCTGGCCTGACAGCTGCCTCAGTTTCCGCAATCTCGGGGAGATTTGGATTTCCTGGGTCTCACGTCCAGGAAAAGATGCTATTGTCTGGGAAGGAACGGCAATTCCAAAGGAGACAATGGGCGGAGCCGCAAGACCCAGGCCCTGCGCAGAGACAACATTGCTTGTGCTCCCTCCCTCCCTTCGCCCCAACAAAACATAATATGACCAGCCGGCCGGCTCGCTCGCTCGTTAGTCAATGTCTCACCCTTGGGAATGGTCGCACAGAGACATCATATCATCTTTCCCGGGGAGGAGATGACTGAGAAAAAGCAAATGTTTGGCAGCCCAGGATCCAGGAAAACCGAACCCCTCATCCCTTTTGACGAAGCCATTTTTGGGGGAAGGGGTGAACCAGAGGGGTGTCATTTGTTCAATGGTAAGGCAAAGGGTACATAAAGATTCCCTCCCTGGAACAAAGGTGAGTCAAAAGAAAAGACGAAAAGACAAACACAAATGCCAGGCAAAGCAAATTTCGCAATCCTGGGCTCTTTTGGGTGAAGAAACGCCAGCGCATACAAAACACAACAAGTATGGATGACTCTGGTATAAAGCAAAGACAAACGTCCCATTATTTGCGACGCAAAGGAAAAGAGACCTCTTCTTCACCTTTTTTCGGCTCGGGAAGGAAACATACTCACGACCGCACTTACATCCGCGTCATAAGGGGTAGCAAGGACTCAACAGCACTCGGAACATATCATGTCATTGAGAAGAGAAGCCGGCAAAACCAACAAGATTTATACGCACAGAAATTCCAGATCCACGGTCCCATCTTTACCACCTCAACGCTGACGACAACTTCCATTTTTTTTTTTGGCTACGAATTCATACCAGGAACCTCTATTTCTAAGTTCTAGATCAGGAAAATTCGCGCTATCGACGAATAAGGCACGAGCCGTTACGCATACGACGTTGCGCGGAGCGGCGCACCTCCTGAAAAATGGGACGAACCGGCTACGACACGACGGGGCTGTACCTCGACCGGCTCCAAGCTCCCCGAAATGCCAGCGGCGGTAAGAAGGCCGCGGGCACGAGAGCAGGGTCCGCTTCTGTGGTGGAGAAGCCGGCGAAGGATCCGAAGGCCGGGAAGAGCGGAGAAAAGGCCTCGGGATCGGTTTCGGGACAGAACTGGCAGGGGAGTCCTAAACCGCCGCTCCTGAGATGAGGGTGCCAAGAATTGCGGGAAATCCGTCAGAAGGATATATTTGAATAGAAGATACCGGGTCGCGCTATGGTAAGTTTCCTGGCTACTGCTGCAAACGTTTGCGTTCAGGGGATTCTAACCCGAGGTGGCAGAGATCGAGAGTTTCGGTTTGGATTGTATCAAAACTCGAGGAATGGCAAAGACGGAAAGTCGGGTAAGTTGTGTCTCTCTGTTTCAAGTCTACGTTGATACTGACTCTTTGAATAGTTGCGTGGCAATGCTTGGAAATAGCACCAGCACAAGACAACTCCTGATGGCCGCTACTCGCGAACAAATCCACCATCAGGGACGCGTCGAGCATCAAGTTCGACTGCAGAAACCATCAGAGGGTTGCGGGAAAACGAAATTTCCACGAATATGGTGCGACTAGCCCTGGAGGCAAGCAATTTCTTCAAATCGGGTGGAGATAGACCACCAGCAGTAGACAATGTTCGCAAGAACAACAGTGATTGTTAGATTTCAGCCTCCGCAAGGAACAGCGTCATGAGATTCAATGAGTATGATACACAACTCCAATTTTCCGTCTATACACAATGTTGTCGTACGTGACGTAACAGCCTTTGAAATACACAAGAACGCTTTTCTGGACAAATGGGGGTATCGCACTGGTGAAGAGAAGGAAAGCAAAACATAAGCCGTTCATCGGGATGGAAGCGGCACCTCATTGCATCGTCAGGACCTGAAAATTAACCATACTGAGGAGGATGCTGCGTGGGAGCCGTATGTGAAGGCGGCTGAGGCATGTAGTAATCCGCAGCGGCCCCGGTCTGCGCCGGAACCGGTGCCGGTGCCGGTGCCGGAGCTGGGTTTGGGCTCTGCGGGCGGTAAGGAGGCGGGCCGCTCACGGGGTCGTACTTGTTCTCG
The DNA here is from genome assembly GCF_013390195.1 of Colletotrichum siamense. Classification (NCBI taxonomy): domain Eukaryota; kingdom Fungi; phylum Ascomycota; class Sordariomycetes; order Glomerellales; family Glomerellaceae; genus Colletotrichum; species Colletotrichum siamense. Next base: position 2,994,502 of record NW_023501021.1, read on the forward strand.
ACCCCAGCGGCGCCGCCGTACCAGGAATCGTGATTATTGCCTTCTTTGCCGTGGCCCTCTTCAATCTTGGCGTAGGTGCCGCTCTTTTCCTTCTTGCTGCCGATGAACTTCTTGTAGAGGAAGACGGGGATCCAGAGGCCTGTGGATACGAGGAGGGCGTGGCCGAAGACGTGGCCCAGGCGGAATGATTTGCCTTCCTTTTTGCGTTTGAGTTCTGCGTTGTGTTAGTCGGGATGTCTTTAGGGAACGAAAGACGATGTTGGGCAAATAGACACACCTTTCATCAAGTAGTATGTGAACGCAATCAGGAAGAGGATGAACCAGATGATGGCGAGGATGATGAGCACGCGCGCCCAGACGGGGAGCCGCGCGAAGCCGTTGTTGCCGCCGCTCCCACCGCCTGCGCCGCCGCCGGCTGCGTAGCCGCCTTTGCTCTTGTATTTGCTCTTTGAGGATTTTGATTTTGACTTGCTCGAGGACGATTTGCCGGAGCTGCCTCTTCCTCCGCTGCTACCACCACCTTTTGGTTCGCGGATATCGAGAATGAATGACATTGTTCTTGTTGTTGTCGTCCACAGTGTCACTCGGGAGAGTGTGGTCTATTGAGGGGAATTGGGTCGTGATAAATCAGGCTGATGGTTACACAGAGCCTGCAGAAGATAACGGGGGTGAGGGGACGGTAGATAGCCTGGTTGCTTGCTGACCCGGTGCGGAGGGTGCCAAGGTCTTTAATAGGCTCTTAAGCACACTAGCTTAGAACAACACGCAAACGACGACATCTTACCATACATCACAAGGAGGACTGGCAAATGGTAGTCTGACAGGCGATTGATCAGCCCTGTACCTCATCCTTGGCGGAGCTCCGGCCTAGGGTCCTGCTCCCGACCCAATCTATGCAACTTGACCTCAATGTTTTCCCCTTCGTGGACTTGGAAAATTGGGCCATGGCACATAGTCGGAGCCTAGCACGAGAGGCGCAAGGAAGACAAGCTTCTTCATCAGGTTGGTCGAGGAATCGGGACTTCCTCGTGGGCATGAGTGGGTTGGTATTGCTCGTTGGCTGAGCTGAGGGATTTGGTCAGGGCTTGGCAAGTCACCTTATTCGTCAGATTCTGTGATAATGCAGTGCCAAGACACGCGATGCTCGAAAAGTCGAAGAACCAAACCAAAGTACCGCGCACTCGCGCTGCCTGTCGCAAGGGCGGTGTTTTCTCTTCGGCGGTGCAGCGGCCGGGGTGGCCAACGAACCAGGCCGATTGGAGTGCTCAATCAGCCCTACCGGAGGGAGCCAGCGGTCTGTAAACACATTGGAAACCCACCTCGATCTTATCTTTCAGGGGACATTTGAGTCTGCCTCGAAGCTTGATTCCTTAAACGGTTCATGAACCACATCTTCGGCCCCGCAGGGAGTGCTGCGCTCCGGGGCCGGGGCCCATGAACGACCAGGACTAATTCCACTTCCAGGCAGCGACATTCTGCCATTTTTCCTTTCAAATGTCAAGATGAACTGCTTCTTGGAAAAGGGACCTTGGTTCAACCCGCCGATCTCCGTCCAGAAGGATGACTTTCGGGACTGGCAATCCAGTTGTCCTGATTCGAGGTCAAGCCCGCCTCCAGGGCGCACAAGGAGGGGATGATCGCGATTATCTCTGCGGCACAGCTGCTCAATGCCGTCATGTATGTCCTCCCCCAAGAAACTTCCGTAACTTTCCTTCCATGCATTATGTCTTTCTTCTTTTCCTTCCTTGTTCATCTGGTTCGCCCAGTTTGAGTTGAGACACATCAACGGCTGCACGATGAGGCAGCCGGTACCCCTGCATTACGTCGGTGTCGTCCGTTGGGAGGTGAGTGTTCATCGCCACGCCCGTCATCTCATGCGCTCAGGGTCCAATCCCCACATCGAGGCGGCAAAACTTGGAATTGGGTTTTGGGGATGTGAGTTAATTTTGACTTCACCGAGAACGACGTACTGAAGCCGGGCGGTGCCTCGATAAGGCAGACGTAGCTTTTGATAATACCTTTGCTGTTGAGCCTCATTCTTCTACTGCTTGCAGACTGGGCTGACGTCGGTGTGCAGACTAGAAATGTTCATCTCGTTTGCGAGTTGCGAAAAGCACGATGTCATGGAACTCGCGACCCATCTAATGATTCAACTTGTTGAAGCTCTCAGGCAGTGAGTAAGTAACTATGCGTGAACTTTTCCGGGACTTTGAACTACGCCCTCGAAATATTGGGCATCAACTACCGACTTGTTATCGATCCAAGATTGACAAAGTCTGCAAACATTATGCCATGACCCATGCATCGGTAATGTTTTTCTTTGATGAGCGAACGATAAGGCTCTGCTTCGGATTTCATTTCATCCGTCATCACCAATTAGACTGTTCATCTGTTCGTTTGGGCCCAATTGTTCAACAATGTATGGATCCCTTCCTGCACTTGGTAAGTAATGTCATTGCCTACGCGTTGTTGTTTGAATACCGGATCGTGGGATCAAGGAGCCCTTCGAACCTCGGGAACAACGTGCCATACCTTTCAGGACTGCCTTCATTTGTTCCATTGAGAGCCGTGCGAGCTCCCTGGACGAGTAATCGACCTGATGTCTCTCTTGGAGCCCGTATTTCATGCTGGTCGACTTACCGAAGGCACCAAACTGCATGTGGGTGCCTCTTCATCCAGCAACCTCAACAAGCATTGAGTTTGTAGTTACGACGCAGCCCCCCCGCAAAAAGACTACGGCAAAATTCACCCTATACGCGGGCACAATTCTGGAAACACTATATGGGCACCTTGACCTGTGCCCTCTACCAATTAAGGAAAACAGTACAGAAACCCTATACGTTCCTGCCTCAACAAGCATTTCTGGTCATCGGAATTGTCCATGCCGAACCGAAAACCTGCTCATAAAATCCTGAGAATGGCAGAGGTTGCAGGTCAGCGCGCGTCCGAGCAATGGCGGCCAAACCAGTGACACGCGGCACCCATACCCGGAAAGTCGTTAGTCTCGGTGCACACAATACGTAGGTGAATTCCATCCGTTGTAGCGATTTCCGCGCCCCAGCCGTCAAGTCGAAGAGGTCGAAGCTTCTCAGGTTCCCGAGCATCAGCTTCGATTGAATATGCTCGTGCCCTGGCACGCGCTGGACATGAGCCACATGAAGCTTGCAAAGACGAGGGCGCAAGGTGATGGACGGCAGCTAGAACAGCTATCCATGGCGTGGCGACGTTGCGTCAAGGAAGGAACAAGGCAGTCAGATATTAGAAACAGCCGTCCATCGTTTCGTTGTTCTTGACATGGCGCCGTGTTTGTTTGGCAGGCAACTCGCGTGGCTCGAAGGCATGCCCCGCCTCTCAGAAGACTCGCAATTGCCGCTGGATGGGAGATTTGCATGAAATAGGTTGCTTCTCATTCGTGGCGGAGCACAACGACCCGGGCGGTCTTTATTAAAAAACGGCTTTAGAGTTGCGATAGTCTGGGGTTGGCGCCGGTCGGGGTCATGGGGGACAAAGACGTGTCTTGGCCGGATACGGACATTTTTGTCGCCAGCTCCGGGCCGTGGTGATGACAGAATGGACCTGAGGGCACGACCTGACCTTTTCTCTGCTTCTCGGCGTCTGATGTGGTGAGGTGAGACGACAGGAGGAACGCGGCGCAGGTTGGATGATGATGCATGGCGGGATATCGTATTATTGCATCAGACAGACACTATAAACAGAATCACTCCTTTCGAGCTGCATTTTGCATCCGAAGAAGCAAGCAAGACACGGGATGGAATCACCCAATGGAAAATCGCCGAAAAAGCTGACACTACCTACCTTACAGTGGAGTGTCACTGGAGTCTCCGCCCGGCTTCGGCGCAGCGCCCGAAAGCCCGGTCCCGCGTCTTTGGGCGGGCATCTCACCCTTAGTGTACCTTAGACAGCAGGACTGGCGAATGATGCCGCGCTGGGATTCGGTCTGGGGCCCGTCCGATGTTAGCGTCACTTTGCGAGCCTTCAGTGGCTTCACTGTGGATCCCCAAGTGCCCCTGACCCTGAAACATCGGACTGGGCCGACCACTTCCAGAGGCTCCAAAGGGCTCCAATGGGCTCCAATGGAGGGGCGTGGACAGGGGGACTGCAGCGGCCCTGAGAGCATGTTTCTGCAGTTCGACGCCCAAGCTCCGACCTCAGTGTTCCACGTTCACCCCCCCAATTCCCAGCTTGCAGGTGTCACCTGTCACACAATTGATGAAAGGCCGTTGTCCTCTTCTTTTTTTTTATTCTTCAACTTTTCCATGTCTTTCCTCGTTTTCGGTTTTCCCCATCCCAAGCTCCCTCTCCCTCTCTTCTTGATGTTACAATAGCCCTTCTCTTTGTGTGTTAATTCAACCTCCATTGCTCTCCTTTCTTCCCCTCGTTTCTTACACGTGTTTCCAGCTTCCTTCCTCCCAAACTGACACAGAGTTCTCCTTTTCACGATCCACCACACCTTACGTCACACGAAATTCGACAGTCAGGGCAGGCCCGCAACAATGGCAGCAGCAGTAGCAGCAGCTACCTCCTCCGGGGCATTCGAGCCCAAGACGCGCAAACGCGTTCTGAGAGTCATTGCCGTCTCTCTCCTCCTCGACCTTGTAAGTGAAACTTGCGGCCCTCTTTGTCGTTACTGAAAACTGACCACGACCCCGCGCCAGATCTCCTTCACCTTCATCCTCCCGCTCTTCCCGAAGCTCCTCGAGTTCTACCGCGACCGCGAAGCCGGCCCCGCGTCCGCAAACGCCACCGAGCCCGCGACCCTTCTCCAGAGCGTCCTCTCCGGCCTCAACCGCTACAAGGCCGCCTTCGCCCGCCCCATCGACTCGCGCTACGACATCGTCCTCCTCGGCGGCGCCCTCGGCTCCCTCTTCAGTCTCCTCCAGGCCATTGCCTCCCCGCTCATTGGCCACCTCTCCGACCGCCATGGCCGCCGTACCGCTCTGCTGGCCTCCATGTGCGGCAACATCCTCTCCGTCCTCCTCTGGGTTGTCGCCGTCGATTTCCGCACCTTTGTCGCGTCGCGCGTTGTCGGCGGACTGTCTGAGGGCAACGTCCAGCTTGCGACTGCCATGGCGACGGACATCTCCGACGAGCAGAGCCGTGGATCGACCATGGCGCTCATTGGCGCATGCTTCTCCATCGCCTTCACCTTCGGTCCGGGTCTGGGCGCATGGCTGAGCAGCATCAGCACCGTCAAGGAGAACCCCTTTGCGACCGCCGCGGGATTCAGCTTGTTCCTCATTCTCACCGAGACGCTGTACCTCTACTTTTGCCTGCCTGAGACCCTGCCCTCGTTGACCGGCAAGGGCGCCAAGAAGGACGAGAAGACCAAGACCCCTGCCGCGCCCATCCAGCGAACCAACTCCCACTTCCTCCTCAACGCTGTTCACTTCGTCTTCCTGCTCTTCTTCTCCGGCATGGAATCCTCGCTCTCCTTCATGACGTACGAGCTCTTCGCATTCGGATCCGCCAAGAACGGCCGCCTCCTCGGCTACGTCGGCCTCGTCGCCTCGATCCTCCAGGGTGGTGTCACCCGCCGCCTGCCGCCCTTGCTCTCCGTCCGCATGGGCACCGTCGCTTGCCTCGTCTCCTTCATCCTTCTCGGCCGCATCTCGACAACGGGCGGTCTTTACGCGGCAGCTACTTGTCTGGCGGTGACGTCATCGACGGTCGTCACTGGTTTGAACACCCTGAGCAGTTTCGAGGCTGCCGAGGGCGAGCGCGGAGGCAAGCTGGGTATCCTCCGCAGCTGGGGTCAGCTTGGTCGTGGTCTTGGACCGATTCTGTTCACCAGTGTGTATTGGTGGGCTGGCCGTGAGGTCGCCTACAGCATGGGTGCTGCGGGCATGGCTGTCGTGACAGCGGTAGTGTTTGCCGGGCTCAAGACGCCGCCTGGCTCATTGAAGAAGAAGGTTCCCGCCGAGAAGAAGACGGCATAAGGAAGGAAGGAATGGAAAAGAAGAAAGAGAATTGATTGCTATAAGGGGTCTGTTGGGTTGACACTTTTTACACACTGTACATGTATTTTGGGACGCATTGCTTAGGCGTCGGTGGTCTAGGTGGTATGTATGATACACAATCGAAGGAACTGTACATGAAGAGTCTTGATATTGTTCAGTCGATTGAAGTCATGTGTTGCATATTGACTGGATAAACATGCACATGCTGTGGGCCCTTGAAGCCTGTGGTCTTTCAGTGGCCACATTTAACCAACAGATCAGGAATGGATGTGAAAATACAGATGTTGCTTGGCCGTTGAGGAACCTGGAAGAATCTGAGCATGCGAGCAGGCCACAACAGATATCACGTTCTTTGAGTCCAGATCTCACGAAGCCTAACCTGTACCATCTTTACTCGGACACTGGGGGTGTATTTTTCATGTATGAGTGACGGCTGATGAATAGCCATGGAGATGGCAAGGCTAATCTAAGCTTTCTATGCAGCCATTTTGGTTTTGGTTGGAGCTCTCCATACCTCAAGGAGACTTTCTAAATATAAAGATCTTAGCATGGGACAGAAACCAGTTCCCTCGTTCATTGTCATCGAAAAGACACATGAGGCTGAACGTAGCTGGCCACTTTAAGATCTTCCAAGGACCTATCAGCGACGATAAGTGATAAAAAGGCAGCTTTTTTCAGCGCTCAGTTTGAACTTCAACAGCCAAATGTTGAACCATGATGGTGGTGTTAGTGTGAAGAGACCGAAATCGATGGGCGGCCCCGTCTCATCGTTCTCAAATAATCGCAATTCGAGTAGCGATCGAGGAGAGAGTAGAGTGGCATAACGTCACTGTCGGTCTGGTGTTCCTCATAAGAATAACTTCTGAGGAACGACAGGAAGTAGATCAAACGCACACACTAGGCAGTATGTAAGTCATGGGAGGAGCATGCGTCTTCGATTGGCATCCAGTTATTGTCACTTCAATAAATCAGTACTACAAAGCCATGTATTGGCGTTGGTCGTCCGAGGTTGATATCAAAAGTATCCAGGCATATATATACGATGTTTGTAGTAATGAAGATGCTTGCAGTCCATGCCCATCTGGGTTACCTTCTGCACCAGACGTAGGTCCTCATCATGCCCTTCTTATGACGTGTGTAAATGGGCAGGAGTATCAATGGCATTGGCTCTCAAGCCCAGAAGCAATTACCCAAGAGGGCGAAGGACACACAATGGATTGGTTTGCACAAGGTTCGGGTTAGAAAGCATCTCAGCTCCTGGAAGTGGACCGCCACTAATCTTTCGACAGGATGGCCTCTGTCATTGCTGTCCGTCATGTATTCACCACTCCGCAGACGGATGAGAGGAAACAACACAAAGTCCTTGAGCCTTCCAAAAGCTTTGGCAAATTCCAGCGCACTCCATGTGGAATACTCACTTAACCTCCATACACAGAGACGACAGGAGAAGGAGAAGCATTCCAGGTGCGAACACAGCGTCCGCCGTTGTGCAAGGCTAGTATTTTCTAGCAATTGGAAGTAGTCCCAGTCTTGTCCTGAAAGAGTCTAGGAAAACTTTAGAACACCAAGGCTCATTGTTGTGGTGAATAGAAATTGACTGTGTCTTGTCTTTGAATAAATATCTAAGTACTTTACACAATGAGAGCAGCATATGACAGGCACTTTCTCAAGAAAGAAAATTAATACTACGTATGCTGAGCGGCGAGGACTACCAAGGCAAGATATCAAAGGTAACATCATGGCAGCATGTTGTATTTCCCATGCTTAAACTTGCTTCGGTCTGCCTCTATCGTCTCTGTATTGGCGGATGTGTTCTCCAGTCTCTCCAAGGGCTGCTGTTTGTCGTGCGCGTTTGCACCCCACCCCTGCCTCATACAAACAGAAGGGGCGCCCAAGACAAGGCACCTTCCTTCCTTCCCTCACCTTCCACACCACCATCCAAGCAGCCAGCGTCCGTCTTGACGCACGCTGCCGTGGATTGCTTCCAACAACAAAGACAAGACCAGATGGTCTAGTGGTCCAACGCCGGCGTGGAGCAATAGTAGCTTATTGGCCTCCTAAGCCAAAGGTTGCGGGTGCAAGTCCCGTCGTCGGTGCTTTTTTTTTTCGACTTTTGGTCTTTTGTTTACCGTTTGACAGCTGACACTTATGCATACTGCAATGGTATGTGAGAGGTAAGGTAGGGGGTCTGGAGTTCAAAGGTATGCATGGCATAACGTAAGATGTTATGATTGTCTTCCTGCCTTGGCTGTGTTAGACGCAACACTCGTGAAGTTGACTGTGATATCACCACTGGCATCATCATCACCACTACCACCATCACTGCCAACAAAAGTATGACGCAATTGGTAGTTACCAAAAGACAGAGGTTCAAAACAATTCAAAGATACTGGAATTCGGAGCCTTATCATACCTTCCATCCCCTCCATGAGCCTCTCTACGCAGCTCGCCATACATAAATTCTACATGAGGGGTTTCCTGATAAACGCCGTGCCATATGCAGCTTTGGACCGGAGACGACCACCTGCGACCCGTCTTTTGATGTTACTCTCCATCTTCAACCAACGTCCCGGCCCTCCCCTCGCTTAATGTACAGTGGTGTTACGATGTCGAAGGGCGTGGCTAAAATGTCGTTCGTGTTTCGCCATTTCGTTTTCGTGGAATCGGAGTCAGCGTTTAGCCCTTGGACTTGGTGTTCAGGATCAGAGCGACAATGAGACTGTGTCGCCGTTAGCTTTGGGGTTGTTTACGAGAGTTGATCAGGGGTAAGTAAACATACCCGTAGAGACCCAAAACTTCGCCGAAAATGAGAATCAGGACCATGCCGACGAATACGCGAGACTGCTCCATGTACGAGCGAACGCCCTTGTCGCCAACGATACCAATCGTGTAGCCAGCTGCGAGACCGGTGAAGCCGACAGAGACACCGCAGGCCAGATGCATGAAACCACTAATTAAGGTCAGTATGGAAAGTTCCACGACAAGCTACATGGCGGCGACAGGCAATGCGCGCGGCTGACGTACTTGAACAAGCTGTATTCACTTCCAGTTCCAGGGGGCGACAGGTCCTGGGCGATGAGGACGGAGATGACTAGGGAGTAGACGGCAATGATACCGGACATGACAACGGGGATCAGACACTGCGCGCAATGTTAGACGGTGCTTCTGCTCGAGCTTTCGGTGCGACGTGCCTTCATGATGAGATCCGGTCTGAACGTTCCCACACCAGCAATACCGATACCTGACTTCGCGGTACCGTATGCGGCGCCGATGCCTATTGATGTCCACTGTTTAGCATGTTGTCCTCGTTCGTCGCGCCGGGAAGGGATATCAGCTCGGGGGTTATTGGTTGAACATACATCCGAAGATCATGGCAGCCGCGATGCCGGCCTAGTTGCGAGGTGTGTCAGCAAATCGGTATTTCTTCAATGTCATTGCTGGCTAGCCAGATCTTCGCGAGGCCAGCATTGCATCGAGGGGGCGTTGGAGCTTACCATTCCGATGAATGGCGCGAACTTCGGGGCGAGAGCGGAGTCTTCGGCCATGTTGGGCAGACTGTGAATGTGTTTGCGGTCTCTCGATATGCGGGATTGGCGTTGATGACCGACGGAGGGGGAGGGATGTATGCGTGTCGAGGATCCCGCGATGGATGGGTGTCTGCGCTACCTGGATCCAGGACCTTGGAGCTTGGTGACGGTGACGAGGCCCAATCAGGACTGCACGGTGGACGGCTGAGAACCCGTGACGCGGTAAAATACCGGCCCGACACCAGCCACTGGGCATAGTTCAGCCACATCACATCTATCGACTTGCCATCTCAAGCAGGCTGTTGGTGGCTGGCTGTCGAATCAAGTTCCAGAGTGGAGACGTATGCACACGTGCGGCGCAGTAGGCGCAACTGCCTCGAAACGGTCCGTGCTGCGACTTTCCTTATCGGCATGTTGGCTTATCACAGATGTATCAGTCGGTCGAGGACTGGAATCCCTGGACGCCTGCCAACTTTCCTCCACGAAATACCCCTTATATCGCGCGCCCAGATGCAAGGCAAGTGTGAGGTTTGGCTGTATCTCATGTCCTCGGTTTGAGTGTGCTTGAGGCTGGCAAATGGAGGGGAGCGGGACGTGCCTTGCGTGATAAAGTCAAACTATCTTTCGTCGCACGCGTGCGCTGGGCATGGGGAAGGCGTCTTCCTGGTTGGCCGCAACGGTGAAAGGTTCAGATGCTTGCTTCTTTTCCGATGCAACTCGAGGTGCTCCGATTTCAAGACGAGGTTCGGTGTTCGCAGCAGCAAGGCAGCAAGGCAAGGCGCGGCAACGTCCAAGTACCTATTCGCAAAGTCACAGTCTCGAATCATTTGGTGCAGTCGTGCATGAGCAGCTCCATTTCTTCCGGCAGTCACCCGCCCACCTCACGTAGGACAGTCTCAGCTAGTCCCTGTCTCCTGGCATACTACGTATGCGGTAGAGGCGACTGGTCTGAAGCGGTCTTTGATATTCTTAGATACGCATATTGCCATGTGCTCGCCCTGTCCACACCACACGTCGAGATACGGATACAGGGCGCTCGCTAAAGCTAAGATACACCCCGCGAACCAAAGATGAGCCAGACCGGGCCATTCGACGCCCTCAGGACCATGGAGTCTCCATTTGCTGCTGGGCCAATGTCAAAGTCCTACGGATACACTTTACGGCATACATATGCAATGGCGGTAGGGGACGTGGGACTGTGGAGTATTCGAGCTGCAGGACAATGGAAGAAAAAAAGGTCAAGGACCAACCTCGAGGCCCCGTCTGTGAAGGTCTAGCGCCGTGGTGGATCTGCAGACTTGCACCTTTTGAGATCCACCGTCGTCTTTTCTTGACATGTCCAGGTATTGCAGCAAGTCGCCAGAGCACTGACTGATGGCTGGTCTGTTGACCGTCCTGCGCTTATTCTTCGGTTGGTGATTAAGACATGAATGCTCCGAGATCAGAGTTAGATAGGCTAATGTACCTCATCTTACCCTACTTAGACAGGGGAGGTCAGATGCTTAGCACCAAGCCAGGGAGACGGGCAGACAATGAGCGAGCGAGCCAACGTGGGCAAGGTGAATGAATGGATGGGGGTTGGAACTTGGAACTTGTTGGAGGGCTGCAGTTTGCAATCTGCAGGTTGCTGCACTGTACCCGACACGCGCAACCAAAAGAAACGGCCGATTCCCGTCTCGTCTCGTCTCGTCTCTGGTGGTTCGCTCCCAGCAGCAGGCCAGCAAAGACCGACAGCAACCTTCAATCCACCCAGGTCCATCCTGTTCTTCCAATCTATCCCCAGCTTTCTACGCTTGGCCGCAGCCCACGCTTTCTGCCACGACCATTCTAGCCCAATGCCGCCCGCCGGTCTGGATGACTGAGCAGAGTCAAGTCAGCAGTAGCAGCAGCAGCAGTAGCAGTAGCAGTAGTAGTGACCGGGCACCGACCCGACATACGGCCAACATCCCATCGCCCATCTAACGTGCTAGATTAGTTGAGCTGGTGTCAGTGCCAATGCCAGCGGCCCTCCACTTCTGGCTGCCAGACTCACCTCACCTTACCACCTAAGCAAATCCCTAGTACGGATACCTTCCTAGTAATTAGTATTCGTTGCGCACTGCCACTGCCACCACCACCACCACCACCGGCCGTCAACCACAAACCACCACTCCCCTTTGACTTCCACCGCCAACATTTCATCCCCGCCTGCACCCATTTTAACCAGCATCGCTATTGTTGCTGCACACCGCGCCTTGCTGCCTCGCCCCCGACGCTCCTTTTGCAGCCTGCCGAGAATATCGACGTCCTTTGCCGTGTTCCCGCCCTTTGCAACAACCAACCCGCCCAGGTCAGGGCCCTGTGTCAAGTTATAGGCCCATAACGTCACCCGGCCCATCCTGGAAAGGGGACGGAGAATAGAACGAAGGGGAAACGAAAAGCAACACCACCAAAAAAATACCTCCCTTCGACCACGACGCCGCCGCGACAGCCGTCAATCTGTCCCTGCGAGCCTTGTTGGCGCAACCGACCGATCAATTGCCAATTTCGCCCTGTGAGCGGCTCGCGGCGATCCTGTGCTTCCTCACCATAGCCGGCGGCCGTTGAGGCCTCGCGTTGTTAGTACACCTCTCCTTCGATTCCTGTACCACATTTTTCTCCACCTTGGCACAACTCACCATCTCTCCCCTTTATAATCAACCGCCTAACAACCACGTCCATAGGCCGATAAGATCTCTCGCTGCAATCCCCAGCTCGACCGATCCATTCCATCATGGCCGACTACCACGGCGACCCGCGAGGTCACCACTCCAACAACTACCAACGCGATGCCGCCTTCTCAAACATTTTCGGCGCCGCTCCCCCGCCGGGACGCTCCCAGACCATGACCTCCTCTTCGATGCCTCCTCAGATGATGCCTCAGCACCAGGGCAGGACACAGACAATGTCTTCTTCCTCCATGTCGAGCATGCAGCGACAACCCCCGCCGAGACAGCCTCAGGGCGGTTACGACCCGAACCCTCCGAGAGGGGCTTCGTTGCAGAACGGCTACCCGGGACAGCGCTCCGCCTCTGGCGGCTATCAAGTGCCCAACCCTCAACAATACATGCCGCAACAGCAGGCTCGTCGCCCGTATCCTGGCCCTCCGGCACCTGTTCCTCAACGCGGCGACATGCGAGGACCGCCCCCGCAAGGGCAATATGGCGCGCCAAGGTCTCAGGCACAAAGGTTTTATCAAGGAGGAGGACCAGCACCGGCGATGAATAATGATTCGTACCGCTCACAGTCTCTTGCCTCCACCCCGAGGCCAAATATGTACCAACCTGCTCCCGGGAACTACGGTTCGCAGCCGAATCATCAAGCTGCGGCCAATGCCTTTCGTCATGCTCCGTACAACCCGAGTTCGGCCCGAACTACGGCGCAAGGACGGGTCGTTCCCGAACGTCACGATGATCGAGCCATGTCAATGACTGGATACCCTCCGCAAGATCGCGACTTGCATCAACACCAGAACTCGCACCAGACGATGAGCGGCCGAGTCATTCCGAACAGAAGAGCACCGGTGGAGCTGCCGGCGACCAATGGCAGCTTTGGAGGAGGCTACACACCAGCGCCAGGGTCTCAGACGAGGACGGTGAGCATGGCCTCCTCCAATGGAGATTCACAGAGGACCATGTCAATGGCGTCCACCATCGCGCCCACGATAACACCCTCGGATTCCGACGCCGCAACGCTGGCACATAGGCCCTCCATGAGCAAGTCTATCGACGGCAGTGAACGGCCACCGACGGCCAAGATCCGACCTCCTCTGGTATACCCTGCGCTGCTGTCGAGAGTAGCAGACTGTTTCCGACAGAAGATCATCACAGGCGACAGAACGAAGAACGAGCTCACGTATAAGAACGCCTTCAGCGGTGCCGAGGCGGTAGATGTTTTGTCATATATTATCAGGACGACCGACAGAAACCTGGCCTTGCTACTGGGACGAGCGCTCGATGCCCAAAAGTTCTTCCACGACGTCACTTACGAACACCGCTTGCGCGACTCTACATCAGAAATGTACCAGTTCCGAGAAACCATGATGGAAGAGCCTGAAGAAAAGGTCCCTGTCAACGGTGTCTTCGTCCTCCTCTCTGAATGTTACTCTCCCACCTGCACGAGAGACCAGCTTTGCTACTCTATTGCCTGCCCCCGCAGACTGGAGCAAGTGTCCCGATTGAACCTGAAGATTCAGCCCGGCCTGAAGAAGGAAGCCGAGGCTGCCACGAACGAAGATGACATCGATCAGACAGACGAACAGAAGCTCTGGATCAACTCCGTGCCGAAGGAGATCGCCGAGAGCGTTGGTGACAGGGAAAAGAAGAGACAGGAGGTTATTTCGGAAATTTGCTACACCGAAAGAGACTTTGTCAAGGATTTGGAGTATCTCCGCGACTTTTGGATTCTTCCTCTGCGCTCCAAGGCTTCTCCTATTCCTGCGGCCAAGAGAGAAAAGGTTGTCAAGGCTATATTTAGCAACATTGTCGACCATCCTAGTCTTCACCAAGTGAGCTCGCGGTTCGCCAAGTCGTTGACGGAGAGACAAAACAAGCATCCTGTCGTTGGTAACGTCGGAGACATCTTCCTCGAATGGGTCCCTCAATTTGAGCCTTTTATTTGGTATGGTTCCAAGCAGCTGGAGGCCAAGTTTGAGTTTGAGAATGAGCGTTCATCGAACCCGTACTTTGCCAAATTCGTCGACGAGATCGAGCGAAGGAAAGAGTCGCGAAAGCTGGAACTCAACGGTTATCTCACCAAGCCGACGACCCGTTTGGCTCGTTACCCGTTGCTGCTGGAGAACGTGCTCAAGTACACCGAGGACGGTAACTCGGACAAGGAAGACATTCCAAAGGTGCTCAAATTGATTCGCGACCTCTTGAGCAGAGTCAATGCCGAATCAGGAAAGGCAGAGAACAGATTTAACCTGAGAAGGTTGCATGAGCAATTGCGCTTCAGACCGAACGAGAGGGTTGATCTGAGACTGACGGAGGAAGGTCGCGAGTTGGTGTTCAAGAGTCAGCTGAAGAAGACACCGCAAGACGCGTCTGAGATCACGGCTTTCTTGTTTGACCACGCGGTGTTGTTGGTGAGAATCAAGCAAGCGGGCAAGGGGGAGGAAATCAAGGCGTACAGAAGGGTGAGCATTATACACACCGGATTGGAGATTGAGCTAACCTGGAACAGCCTATCCCCTTGGAACTCCTTGCCATTCGAGAAATGGAGGAAGTCATCCCCGGTTCTGGTGGCATGAAGCGTTCGTCGTCTAGCTTGCTACCAGCGCTTCGGGCCAACACAAATGACAGCAAGAAGGGAGAAGGCTGGCCCATCACGTTTAGGCATTTGGGTAAGGCCGGCTATGAGCTGACGTTGTATGCTTCAAACCAAGCGGCACGTAAGAAGTGGCTGGAGTTCATCGACACCGCTCAACAGAAGCTGAGAGCCCGCGCCGACTTCTTTAACACAAGCGTCATCTCTGCAGGATTCTTCGTTGGCACTAACCAGGTCAACTGTGTTACTCCCTACGATGGTGGCCGAAAGTTGTTGTACGGCACGGACAACGGTATTTACTTGTCAGATCGAAAGAGCAAGGAGGCCATTCCGAAGCGAGTCATCGAGACGACAAGCGTCACCCAACTGGACGTTCTGGAAGAGTACGGTCTCCTTTTGGTTCTTTCGAACAAGGCTCTCTACTCGTACCCTCTCGGTGCGCTCAATCCCGACGAGCCTGCCCTCTCGAAGAGGCCAAAGAAGATTCAAAGTCACTGCAACTTCTTCAAGACGGGCATTTGCCTTGGCAGGCATCTTGTGTGCTGCGTCAAGTCGTCAGCCCTGTCAACCACCATCAAAGTCTACGAGCCCAATGACGCAATGTCCAAGGGCAAGAAGCAAAAGGGTTTCGGAAAGATGTTCGCCGGCCAGGATGAGCTTAAGCCATTTAAGGAGTTCTACATCCCTACGGAATCGTCATCTGTGCACTTCCTCAAGTCCAAATTGTGCGTGGCATGCGCCCGTGGATTTGAGGTTGTGTCCCTCGAGACCCTTGAGACGCAGTCACTCCTCGACCAGGCCGACACCAGTCTCGACTTTGTCGCCCGCAAGGAGAACGTCAAGCCAATTCACATTGAGCGTCTCAATGGCGAGTTCTTGCTCAATTACTCTGAGTTTTCCTTCTTCGTCAACCGTAACGGTTGGCGTGCGAGACCGGAGTGGCGTATCGACTGGGAGGGCACACCGCAGAGCTTTGCCCTCAGCTATCCTTGGATTTTGGCATTTGAGCAAAACTTTATTGAGCTCAGAAACATTGAGACCGGCGCTGTGCACATTGTGCCGCATAGAAACATCAGGATGCTGCATAGCAGTACCCACGAGGTAAGTCTGGCTGTTGTCTATCTCCAAAAAACGTTACTAACTCAGCTACACAGATCATTTTTGCGTATGAAGACGAGAAGGGAGAGGACGTTGTCGAAGCCATTGACTTTTGGAAGAGCAACAGGAGATCCGAAATTCCATGATTCGACAGCGCGACGCCATCCCATCTCGGTCACTCCTCGAGGGAGAGCATGTTTGATTAAAGATCGATACCAGAGTGACTTGACTCAAATTCTTTTGCAGCCCTTTTATCGATGGCGGCTTCTTGTCTCTGGACAGGGCAATTTTTTGGCCGGGCGCTTGCGTCAAAAGCGGAGGACGACGATGGCGTGGGAGGGAAGGCTTCTTTTAGAATGGACGACGGCAACCTATTTTTGTCATCGATACATGGTTCTATTTTGTGTTGTTTCCACTTGGATGAGGGTTCTTACTCGGTTAGTAGAGGGAGTCAAGCGTTATTCCCTGCAGTTGTTGGTTGTGGGTGAAGGGACGGGGAGAAAGGGAAGGGTGAGAGATACTCGAGGACAATTTAAAGCAAGTTGTTCCTGCGAGGATACGATTGGTCGCATGTGAAGTGAAATGAGCCTGGCGTGACGGATTTCCTCAGCATTCATCGTCCTTGTGAGAGCCTTGGATTTGAAGTTGCATCCTGGCGCGTGGGTGGTTGGTTTAGTTCAACTCTATTAATTGCATGAGCGTGTCAAGACTGAGATGAACGTTTCCACAATTGTCGGTGATCCCCCAGCTGAGGCGCCCGTCGCGACTTCGCCCTTGGCTGTTGGAGAGGAAGCCTTTTGGTAAGCAAATGTCTATACAATCATCAGCCATGGCCTTTCCCAGATTCTCGTGAGCCAAGATGTAGCGCTGTGATCTGGTGTTTCTCAACGAAATGTTCTCTGACTTGATGCTGGCATCATGACTTTATTAATTGATGGTAGACTTCGGAGAATTCCCTCTATGAGATTGAGGGACCTTTGTCGTCTTGAATCTTTGGCGGGGTATTCGACGACTGATACTCTGGAAAGGAGGCAGAGATCACATCTGTCATAACTAGAACTGAGAACCGTTGGGGCAGACTCTTGTGATGTGACTGGGGAGCATCATCGTGCGTTGACCAAGTCCGATCTAGAGATCTTGGAAAGCGAACTCATTCGTGGCCCTGTGTCAACTGTAGCTGCCAGTGTCACCTTTATAAATATTCTGCCAAATGGCAGGTCGAAAGGAAGGCGATCCGCAGGAGAGCGGTTGCAGTCTGCGGGACACGTTACGGATCTAGGGGTTCAAAGTAGATAGACAAAGGGACTTCGGCGGCGAGGTTAATGTTTCGAGCACCATCATGAGTATTCCTGGAAACAGGGAGCTTTTCTCACTGCTATTCTCAAAAGGAAAGCAGAGGTGATATTTGAAATGCGAAGCCTCGACTGCTAGATCACACGTGGAAAAGGGGGGTTCTACAATGGCTACCAGGACTGATTAGGCGTCAAATCGACATTAAGATAAGTCTGTAAGTAGAAGATTTCAAACCAAGTTGTAGAGCGATTGGCTTATACAACAGTAATTATCGCTGTTGATCCAGAAATTGGGTAGTTTTGGGCTGCACATTTCGTCGTGCCTGCCTCAAGTTCGCGAAGCTCGTCTCCGTAGAACGCGCCATCGAAGGAGCCGCAACTTTGCTCTCGTCACTTCCAGGAGCAACCAACGGAATAGGCTCAGTCGAGCACTTAAAGATCATCTTTTAGCTCGGTAGGTGCCTCCCGCAGTTTTTCTCAAACGCCCCTTCCACTTCTGGGTTGAGCGATGGTTTGGTCCAACACGTTCCTTCCTGCTTGACTTTGACGCTCGGCTCAATATCTTTCTTTCCTCAGGAAGGAAGACGCGTCCCCTTCCCGTCTACACTCCTTCTTCTTTCCACCCACCGCGTCCATCCTTTCCAGCCAGAATCTCCCCCACTTACATATCGCATCTCAAACATCCCAACACCGCACAAAAAGACGCGTTCTCGCCGTCAGGATGGCGATAGACAATCATCGCTGGCTCCTTGAAACCGGCGAGTTCACTGACTTCCGCATCATCTGTGCAGACGATGGCATGGAGTTCAATGTCCACCGACTGATGCTAAGCATTCACTCTGCTTACTTTGCTAGACTCTTCAAGAGCGGCTTTCAGGTTGGTTTTTCTCAAAGCCAGGAGTTCCCAATACACACGATATGAGACTGACTCCCATTGCCTACAGGAAACCATCTCAGGTGTTTCAACCTTCACAGATGTTAACTCACAAGCGATGGGACAGCTTCTTGATTTCTTCTATCGGGGAAACACACCATGGAAGGGTCCTGATGACTTGGTCATGCTGGCCGACATGTGGATTCTCGCGGACAGACTCCAGGCCACGAGTGCTATGATGGAAATCGAGCATAGGGTGAAGATCAAGCTGATCAGTTTCCACAGCAAGTGGATTGTCGCCGATTGGAAACTGCTCGAGATGGTATTCTACCACAAAGCCTGCGCCGAGTCAAGCATAGGCTATACAATCGGCGAAGCTGCTTCTATCGTTCTCGTCAACCGGTCCAAGGACCCAGAGAAGACGGATTTGGTGGAGAGGCAGGCCCGAGAGAATATCCTCCTTGCAAACATGATGTTGTTTTGGTCTTCTCGGTACTGGAGGGAGAGTAAAAGTTTCCAGCCCTCGATGAAGTCTGATCAGTTTTTCTCCAGCTCGTCATTGTTTGAGACGACACCCACACCCGAGGCCACTCGAGGGGATACCACCATCAGAGACAGAATCATCTTCGAGAAGATGACGAAGCCCTCGAGAATCATGACCAGGTACAGTTCACATGTATTCCGAGGATCGTACACCACGCTGACAATTTGCAGCGGACCAGAGGCGAACGCAGACAACAAGCGGAAGAGAACCTCGTAAAGAATTCGGGGAAATGAGTTCATCGAGAATTAAGGAGGAGGTGTTCAAAACACACATCGGCCGAGATGAGGTCAAATTGGCAGAATAGGAGCTAAGATAGAACGGATCTTTCAAGCGCTTCGGAGTCAGCATTCTGTAATTTCCTCGCGTATCTAATATTCCTGCTTCTTATGCTGCCGGGTGAGGTGTTATCACATGGACGAGATGCGGACAATTCTCTTCCATTGTCGCTGCCAATTCAGAAGGTGCATGTTTTCCATTGGGAAAGTGTAGAAGACCGCGTGCTTGCCTTTGAAAGTGCCTGCCATCTACCAAAGCTGCACTTTCCTCCTAACCCGCATTTCAATCGAAAATCTCTTGTAGCTTCTCGTCTTGGTTTATATTTCTCGTACAATTAAAATTCACCTGCCAAACCTTTTGTCAACAGAACACTCCTTTCAACAATTTTGACCCCGCCATTAGCCTGCGAGTTCACCAGCAGCTTGTAATCAGCTTTCGGTGTCTTCTACCCGAAAAATCCAGCACGATGTCCTTCAACATGGATAGAATTCTCCGTGACTTCGAGAATTGGAAGTCTAACTATTTTGAACTCGTGCAAAACGAGCGATGGATGCCGGTCAGCACTGAACTCCTGGTTCAACACTCGGGTTACTTCGCGAAGCTGATCAAAGATGGCACTCCTGAGACCAAGGTACTTTTCTCCCTTACCTGATCCATTTTGATGCGCGCGGTTATGTCGTACTAATAGATCAACTAGCATTCACGCTCCGTGTGGAGAACTTGGAAGGTGCCTGACGAGATCGATTTCGACTTGCTGGCAGCTTTCATCGAACTCCTCTACAACGGTGAAAGTTGGCGGGGATTATGCCCCAACGACATCAAGCAGAATGTTGAGTTGTGGGAGCTTGCAGATTTTCTTGATGTCGAGAGTGTCATGCACACCATCGAACTGAATCTCATCGCGAGGATCGGCAGCATGAAGCAGAAGTATCGTGCTATCAAGCCCGAAATGCTGGATCTCGTCTTCTTCCACCCAAAGTGCAGCAACTCTACCGTGGGCTTTATCGTGGCCGAGGCCGCTATGGCAGTTTGGTTCACCACTGGCAAGGCAGAGTACCTTCGGTCGCTGGATCGTGCGCGCAACAACTTCCCCGTCCTGAGACAGCACATGGGGTTTTGGTCGGAGCTTTACCTGAGATACTACTCAGCTTGCATGATTGGCCATTTTGTGGTGATTCCGGAGGCGACATGGTCCGACAAGACTATCGAATTCTGCCAGCCTCTTCGGAGACACATGATCGAGAGCCGCCTTGGGATTGCCTCCTTTTCGGATTCGGATTTCTTTCCACACATGGACAGTAGGTGAAATCTCATGCTTGGACTCGCACCTTGCAGCTAACTTCTCTTGCAGGTGACATTGACGAATTTGATGATCAAAGTTACGAAGAATGACCAGACCTAGCAACGACTAGGTCACGGATTATTTTCAATGGGAAACCATAGATTCTCGACCATGAACCCTTGAAATAAAGTCTTCGCAGATTGGCGTTGTTTAGACCGAGAAGAGCAGACATGGGATCGGCGGTAGAGGACAAGGTTGGCGAATCTTGGTACGGAATAACAGATGCGTTGAGGACTCAGCGATTTTCTGTTGGCCACGAAGTCTGCTGTTACTTTTCGAAGTCGAGGCGAAGCTGCTTGCACGTAAGCAACTTCACATACGAAGCTCAAGATTGGCTCAGATAGTCCCTTTGACTGCAAATGCTACTTGAAAAATCAAGTATCCCCATACGGATTCAAGTAACACTCGCTTTTCCCGTCGGATCCCCCACGAGTGTCGTCACGAGCGGCCGAGAACAGTTGCAATGATAATGAAACATTCAAATTCTAGTCTGGTATCGCAGCTAATAATCAAAAACGCCATCATGCAACCCACTCATTACATCCCCATCACTCTCACTGCTTCTGCCCAGCCAAATGCCACTCAAACACCTTCCTAAACCTCTCCTTACCATCGCCCTGGATGGTATCGCCGTGGCAGGGGATAATCGTGTCAAAGTCCCACCTGTCGATGGTCTGGATGCTCTCGTTGAAGCTCGGCCTGTCACGGCCGCTCATGACGTACCACTGGAACCGCTTCACCCACTTCACATCACCCTCAGTCGTCTGCAGCCCGCCAAACAGCTTGTTCGGCACGCCCGCCGACGTATCCCGCTCGCCCTCGGGCGCCTTGGAGTACTGCTCGCGCGGGGGCAGGTTGAACATGAGATCGGCCTGAATCAAGATGCGCTCGGGCCTGAAGAAGAAGACGAGCTCCTTGTTGGCGTGGGCGTCGACGTACTCGTAGGCGAAGTCGGCGTCGAACTCGGGCGTGATGGTCGTCTCGCGCTTGCCGGGGCCGTCCTTGAAGGTGACGAAGAACTCGTCGGCCGGGTTGATCTTGGGGTCGCCCGTCTGCTTGGCGCGCTTCTGCGGCAGGCCGTCGGGGCCGATGATCTTGGCGGCGGGGTATTCGCGCTTGTACTCGGACAGGAAGATGTGGTGCTCCATGTCGGGGGCGATGATGTAGGCGAGGTTGCCGCCCTTCTCGGCGATCTTGGCCTTGACGGCGTCGGTGAGGGCGACGGGGCTGAAGACGGCGAGGGCGCCGGAGGAGAGGCGGACGAGGGTGGCGCGGCCGCCGATCTTGAGGACGCCGAAGCGGGCGAAGGGGACGGAGAAGGTGGTTACGTTGGGGGTGAGGTCGCGGATGACCATGACGTCCGCGGGATTCGCGGGGATGAGTTTTTGTGACATGATGGGTTTCTTGATGTGGTCTTTGGCCGATTTGAGAGGGTTATGATGGGAGGAAGAGGGTTGCTGGTCTGGTGAGTCGAGGGTGTGTTGGCCTTGGAGGGGTGCTTGGGTGTTGGTGGTGGTGTTGTTGGTGTTGTGAGATGAGCCTTCGGGATGAGCTTGCGAGTGAGCCTGCGACGGGTTGTGTGTTGCCGAGAATGCTCTACGATGGATTGTCGAGGTGCGAATTGTGCGGGCTGATGTAGCCGGGTATCTTAGGAGTCTCTAAACGGAAGGATAGTTTTTAGAAAACGTGCGTGACAGGAGGTAGAGGGGGGAGGGAGTTATTTGGGTTATATATGAGGTAATGGGGGACCTGAGACTGTCTGCCGGGATGGAGCAGCTTTCACGAGCTGCAACGGGAACGGGGGCGGGAACAGAAACAGATTTAAGCTACGGCGGCGTGCGTGGTGTGGGCGCGGCGGGCACACGTACCATTGTCAAATCAAGCGGAGGCGTTCCGACGGGTTCGTTCTAGAAACGCGGACTGCGGAAGACGGAGGGATTGAGGGAGGGAGGGAGGGAGGGTGTGTAAGAGATGGTGTGGGGGAAGTTCGACTCTCACGTCAGTCAAGTCAAGCTTCCCTCAGCCGGGAGTCCGTTTTTTTTTCTTCTGCGATTGTTTCGACAAGGCGCAGGGTCCAGCTATTCCTCGCAACAAATTGCAATTGGGAGGGCAGAAACTGAGAAGCGGACGGGAAGAGACGACGACGGACGGGACGAAAGGGCGAGATCTGCGGCCCGGGTATGTCGTCGTTGACGTCGGGGAACGGGTGGTACTGAGTCGGGGGACACTTGCTGCAGCACACCACACTACCGCGGCACTCTGAAAAGTTTCATCAATCCGATGGGGTGACCGCGTGGGATGTGGATGGATGTGGATGCGGGAGCTGCAGGAGATGGAAAATGTGCCCAGAACCCTTGTTCGGTTCGGCCGAGCTTGTTGTTGTTGCTTCTTTGCTGAATGCGTCTGAGTCGGCCGTCTTTGTGACTTTCGTTGCTGCTGCTGCGCGTGGCTATCGTGCGTTTGTCTCGCCCGGAGACTCTGTACTATTACAGGGCTGCAATTTGAAATCGGGCCCTTGATGTTAGTAGCTGCCCTGGTGTAATATCGATCGGCCGCTGCGGATGCAATGCAGACGCGGCTTGTCAGAACGTTAGTCGCACGCTGTAAGGTAAGGTAGGGATGCTGTGTGGAAACTGCCTTAAGGGAAAGGGACAGGGCCGGTGTCATGACATCACTGACGAGGTGGTGCGGGAACTGCATCAGAGTGACATCTTCCATGCCGCCCCGGGGTCCTTCAGGTCTCCTAGGGCAGAGGAGCCTACCTACTGCCTACCTTAGGTACCTAGGTCTGGAACCACCCGCTAGGTACTGAAATCAGTGCTGGGCTGACTGCATGGCTGGCTGAATAATTTGACGACGACCGGGACCGAGGCACAGAGTCGGGGTCGGCTGATCGCACACTCCGTCCACCACCGTTCGACCTCCCCAAAACGAACCAAACACCAGGTCCCCAATCTGCAAATCTGCAGTGCCGTGTTGTCTCTTGATAATCCACAGCGGAACGAAACGTCTTTTGCGAGAACGAGTCCCTCCGACCGGGGCTTCGAGTCGTTCCGTGCAGAAGCGTCCTGTTCCGCGAGGTTCCACCTCCGCCGCCGAGGTGGCCGGACTATGCCACAACTGGCAATCTGCTGGGTGCAAGAGTCCATGCGCGCGCTAAGCGTTTTTCGGACATTTTTGTTGCTGCCTTTACCGGGGCCCTGGGTCGACAGTGCTGCAAATTCCAAATCATCTGCCGGACGACGACGACGACGGGAAGCCGTTTGACCACGCACGCCAACGGATATCCAATTTGAGATGATTCAATTGTGTTTGTGCAATCAGATGAACAAACAAGTCTAAATGTCAAAACGCCGTTGCGCCCAATATCCGTCATTACAAACCAAAACATGACAGCACACTTCACTCACCCACTCACTGCACTGAGCTGGCCACCAGATCGTCAAATGTCATACCGTCCACCCAACATCACATCGAGTCAAGAACCTGTCAAAATCAATCCTCCAGAAATACGGGGAAAACTCCCTCCTCCCCCGCCATCCGCGCTTCCCACGGCAAGCCGCTGGTGTTCCAGCTCAGGCTTATGCCCAGAAGGTTTTCGTAAAAAAGACCAGCAAAATAGTTGACGGTCGGCCAGAAACGATAGTCTGCGCCTCCCAGGCCCAGCATGTTGTGTACCTTGGGCCGCACCGTCGTCTCGATGTAGTACGCCCGCGTGAGGTCGTTGCC
Organism: Colletotrichum siamense; assembly: GCF_013390195.1. NCBI lineage: Eukaryota > Fungi > Ascomycota > Sordariomycetes > Glomerellales > Glomerellaceae > Colletotrichum > Colletotrichum siamense. The sequence continues at coordinate 3,018,448 of NW_023501021.1, forward strand.
CCTCGCCCAAAGCTCTCGAGAAACATGAAGCGCGAACCAGTTGCAAAGGCAGAAGTAAAAGGTGACATTCCACACGACGCCTACAAGAAGAAAAGCGAAGTTCCTGTGGTGTATCGCTTTGAACTGGAGTGCGCGCACAACGATGTCGCACATGTTATAGACTTGAAGCCAGTACCACTTGAAGATTGACATGATGACCCGGAAAACCCAGGGGTCCTTCACTTCTTCTGTTGCTCCTTTTCTGCCGTTGCCATCGCCCGGTGGTTTGTTGTCTCGGTCGCCGTCGCCTGGAGCTTTCCCGTCCTCCTTTTGAATGGCCGAGGCAGGCAAGGGGAACATCATGTCTTCAGAATACCGGAACACGAACTCCGGGTCAGATTTAGGTGGAGGGCCTGTTCCTGCTGTACCCTCAGCCTTGGGCTTGCTGTTGTTTCGATTCGGTTTGTTCCTCGGGTTCATTCGTGCTGGCTTGTCTTCTGGCTTGTCTTCTGGCTTGTCTTCTGGCTTGTCTTCTGGCTTGTCTTCTGGCTTGTCTTCTGGCTTGTCTTCTGGCTTGTCTTCTGGCTTGTCTTCTGGCTTTTGGCCTGGCTTGTTCAAGTTGTCATTCGAACTTCCGGCAGCCCGCGCAGGCGTCTCGGACTTCATAGCATCCATGTCTTTCTCCATATCTTCGGCCTTCTGCTTGGCTTCGAAGTAATTCTTCTTCAGGAGTCTGTTTTTTTCCTGGAGCTGCTTGATCTTGTCCTCTGGTGACTGAGAGGGTCCTCCGCCGCCGTTGTTGTCGTCGTCCTTCCGAGAAGAGTCCGAGTCGCTGGAGCTTGAACTCGAAGATGCCTCCGGATCTTCGTCTTTCGAAGCTGTCTTAAGCCTTGGCTTGGCTTTCTCCTTGCCCTTCTTCTTCTTCTTGTCCGACCCTTTCTGCTTCCACTTCTTGACATCTTGCGACGATTTGGATTGGGAACCTTCCAAAACCTCACGCATCGTCTCTGCATCCTCCTCCAACTTCTCGTTTGCCTCCTTCAAATGCTCGTTTTGCTTCTTCAGATCCTCAATAATCTTGTCGTCCGTATCATTATCTCCGCTTTCTGGCTCGTTCTCAGGGTTCTTCTCATCTCCTTTAGCAGGGACTGTGACTACTTGGGCTTTGCCGTCCACATATATCACCTTCTTTAGCTTTCTCGACCCCTTCCGGAATGTCGGGCTATCAGCGATGTCCCCACCGCTTGTTCCAGAAAGTCGCGAGGCTGGCCTGTCGTCGAGAGCTGCAAAATTGACATGCAACACTTCGTTCGTCGCCTGCAGCTCCTTGATCTGCTGTTCCAGCACCCTGCATTTCTCGGCTCCAGCAATGCGGTTGTCTTGAGAGAGCTCAAACTCCTTTTGAACGTGCTTCAACAGCTTCTCGCGATCGTCCAAAGTTTGTTGGAGCTGATCATCCCGTCCTTGCCGGAGTTCGAGTACCTTCTGCAACTCTTGTACTTTCTGCTCCAGGTCGAACCTTCGATCCGTCCCTTCATTGTCGTCTGATGCATCTACCGAATTTGGATCGGCGTCTTCGTTGCTGCCACCCGTCGGGTCAAGAATGTGGGAAATTACGCGTCGCATCCTTTCTCCATCATTCTCATCGGTGCCATTGAGCAACTTCTGCAGCTGCAACCGAACATGAAGGTGGGATTCCTCAGCCGCATCTTTAGCACGCTTGGCAACCGCTAACTGTTGTTCAAGCTCCTGTCGGCGTTCTATGAGGTGATCGATTGGCGCGGACCTCGAAGAAAGCTCCAAATCCAGCTTCTTCTGGAGCGAGTCGACCTCTTCCTGGGACTCTTCAAGCTTCCTCCTAAGGTCTTCGGCGACTTGGAGTATCTCGAGCGCGTGCTCGCGGACAATAGCATTCTTCTCATACAATGCGTCAGCCAGTTTGTCTTCCGTCTGCCTCAACTGCAGAGGCATCGTCTGATCTTCGGCCTTCCAGTTGGCGAGTTGTGTGTTGAGTGACTCGACCATTTCTTTGTCTCCCTCCCTGTCGCTGAGCTGAGCGCGAAGCGCCTCAACCACTCCCTCAAGGCGCTTGATGTCCTCCTGGTACTTCTGCTCATGTTCCTTAAACATTGGCAGATCCGCACCCCTGTTCTCCAGGATTCTGAGAGCATGGTCTCGTTGCAGCGCAAACTTCCGAGCCTGAGTGCGGAGGAAGTCGTAGTTTTGCACACTGCCGGCCCGTCTAACAAGAGAGTGAATTGCCCTTATGATGTCGTGATTCGCTTTAGGGATCTGGCTGATTTGGTTGTTGAATTCCTGGAAGGCCGATCCTAGGCGAGCTGTCATTTCACCGGGGTCTTGAGTGGGAGGGTCAAAGACAGAGGTTCCTCCGCTATCGCTTGCGTTGGTTGAAAGATCGTACGGAGGCTCCGAGTCACCGTCGAAACTTGGAAGAACAAGGTCGTTGTTGGCGATGTGAAGCTCTAAGCTATGAGCCGCATGCAACTGAATTGCCCGGACAACCCGAGAGGCTTGTAGTGATCTGTTCGCGGAGGTATCAAGTCTTTCGAGCGCAAATCGGATGGCGTCGATTTCTGCCACGAAATAGGGCCGGGAGGAGAGCTCTTCTGGCTTTGCGTCAGAGCTGTCATCCATTCCATCTCCCTTGTCATGCTGGTCGTTATTCTCGCTGTCGGGGTGCGAGGAGGGACGTCCACCGTTCTCCCGATTCGCAGTTGCTGATCTAGGAATCAGTTGTCGCTCTCCTGGCCCACCCGCATGTTCAGGGGCCAAAGTGGTCGCAGTGGCTTGCAGAGGTGGTGTTGGAGGAGGCTGGTCCAGTCGACGGAGCGAGTCGTTCAACCGGGCTCCATAAGTCTTGATGTCTTTACGCAAGGCAGCCGATTCAATCGTGATGGGGTGCATAATCTCCTCCTTCTCCCCTTGTTTGATGGCCATCTCAAGGCTCAAGTCCTCACTTGTGTCTGTAGAGAGTCCCCTGTCTGCTTCAACCGCCTGAAGTCGTTCCTCCAACGTGCCTAACTCAAGGTCGAGCAAATACAGTTCGCCATTTTGAGCTTCCGTGAGACTTTTCCAATGCTCGTCCTTCTTCTTCCTGAGTTTCTCGAAAACCTCGCGCATTTCTTCGAGTTGGTCAAGCATGCCATTTTGTTCATCCCAGGGGTCCATGCTTAGGGGCTGGCTCTCATCTGACGGCTGGGTCATGTCGGTAGTTTGATCGTTCGGTTTGGGGGATTCTTCCCTTGCAGATTCTTCGAGTAAGCTGGCAAGCTTCTCCTCAAACTCTGCAAACTCTCGGAGAGACTGCAGGTAACTCCCGAGCACCCGAACGACCTCTCCCTGTCCCACATCGGTCTGCGTGCCGACTGTCTGAACGGAGTGCTGCTTCTCAGGTGCCTGCAGTGCGTCCCGTTTTGCGTCCGCAATCTCCCGTTCCTTTTGCCGCAAGTCGTTCTCGCAGTTAAACAGTTCTTGTTTGAGTTGTTCAATCTCATCTTGATACCTGCGTAATTCTTTTCCAGCGGTGCCTTTCCAGATGGCTCCGCGCTCGGCCTGTGTTCTTCTTTCTGTCTCGGCCTGTGTTCTTCTTTCTGTCTCGGCCTGCCTCTTGTAACGTTCTCCGGCAAGCTTAGTTTCCAAATCAAAACGTTCGCTTTCGACCTCTTCGTTGCGAGCGATACTCTCGTCCAGTTGGCTTTTAAGTTTTTCGATGCGGCCCTCGAGAATGGCAATTTCGTCCTCCTGCTCCGTGATTCTTTCCTCCAGGCCCAAGTTGGCCTTTCCAACCTCGTCACCCGAGACCTGCCATGCCTCAAGCTCGGCTCGAGTGTCCTCAATCTCCTCTTGGAGCCTGTTGCGATGTTGATTTGCCTCGGAAAGCTTCTCCTTGAATACCTGGAGCTTTTCGAACAGCGCCGAGATGGTGGCCTCGTGTTCCGCGAGCTTCCGCTGCTCAGCTCCAGCACCCTGCCGATCCTTGGCCCGGCTGATTTCTGCCTTGAGCTGTTTAATGATGGTCTCGTAAACGTCGATTCTCCCCCTCAAGCCGGAAACTTTGTCCCGCAGCTCCAGAATCTGCGTTTCGTAGACTTGCTTCGCATCCTCCAAAGTCCGCAACTTGGTCATTGCCTGCAACAGGCGAGCCCGCAAGTCGGCCACGACCGTAGGGCTGCAAGGTTTGCTCAGCATGCCACTCTGAGGTGCATGGCTGACCTCCGGCTGGAGTTGTGATGTCAGTCCGACTTCTCTTACACCAGCAACGCAACTGGATGCTCTTACCTCTTCGAATCCGACGGACGATTCTCGACTGAAACTGAGCCCTTGAAGCTCGCTCCTCAAATCATGAGCGCCACCAAAGGCTGTGCTCGTCCTCCGAGAGATCTGAGACATATCGTCTCCCACATCAGGCGCACGATCACCTCTTGCACCTACGAAGCTGGAAGTCGACGCTCGCGAGAGCTCTCTCTCTGCATCCGGAACGAAACTGACCCGGGGATAAGACTCATACCCATCGTCGTTGGCAAGAGCGTCAATGGTATCCTCTTCCTCTTGCGAACTGCTGCCAATGGCGAGAAGGGCGGTTTCGAAGGCAATGCCGTAAACCTTGAGGAATGGTTCGACGATGCGACGGACATCCTCCACGGGAATCTCCTGAGATAATCTCTGTTCATCCTGGACCTGATCCAATTGCTGCTTGAGATAGGAAACCTCGCCCCTGGTGTTGCTGAGCATCTTCTCGTATTGCTTGTATGAGACTTTCTCGCCGTCGACGAGGAATGTCGCCGACTCGGGCTTGGCGGCTGCTTTCTTTCGTCTGGATTTGTCTAGCTCTTGCTTGAGCCTGCCAATGTCGTCGTTTAGCCGGACCTCGTCCTTTCCGGCTGCCTCAAGCATCTGTTCGTAATGTCTTATCGACTCATTGTATCCATCCTCAGAGCTCTTCCACTTCCTTTCTTTCTGCTCAAGATCTTTCACCGCCTTAGCCCTAGTTGTTTGTTCTTCCCTCAATTGGTTGCTAAGAGAAGCCACCTTGAGTTCGAGCTCCTCTGTGCCGGCAACGCGCGCAGTTTGCTGATCACGCTCAAGCTCCTCAACCCTCGACTGAAGGTGTCGTCTTTGGGCATCCGCGCGATCTCGCTGTATGGTGAGTTCGCATATTCGGCTTTCGGCTTCCGCGAGTTTATCCTCGGCCTTCCCGAGGTTGTTCTCAGCCTCCTCGTATCTGGAATTGTAATGCTCAGCGTCATCGTAATTAGCATCGCGAGCCACTTTGGCGTCTTCAAGTTCTTCGCGGACATCCGTAAGCTGCTCGTTGACCTGCGCAAGCAGGACGTCTTTCTCCTTCACGGCCTCTTCAAGAGACTTCTTCTCCTGCTGGAGGGCGGCCTGGGACCTCTTGAATTCCTCGAGCTCTGCCTTCACCGATGCAATGGCCTCACTCCGGTGACCGACCTCCGAGGCGAGCTTGGCGAAGGTGTCGTTGAGGAGGGAGTCCATGGTCGACTCGTCACTTGAGTCTTCCGAGTCTTCATCACTCAAAAGCGTGCCGACCAGATCGAGTAGGTTGTGTTCTTCGGCCAGGCTCTTCAATCTACCCCTCAAACGGGCCAGAGTCTGCCGCTCGGTCGCAGCATCGCGCTGGGCGTCGTTGCGCTGGGCATCGTCATGTTGTACATCGCTGAGGATCGATTGTGACGAATCTTGCGCTGGGGCTAGCGAGGATCTTCGATCGGTCGTGAATCTCTGCTGCCCTCGTGAGCGAGAGCCACTGTCGCGTGTGCCACTCAAACTTCGGGTAGGCGTGGTGGAAGATGCACGGCTACTGTTCTCTTTCGGTCCTTCCCAAGCCACCGACGCTGATCGAGCAAGCGCAGAGCTGGACGTTCCTCCCCGGCCACGGGAAATATTCCGAGCCGACAGACTTCTCATGGGAGAGACATCGCTCTTGACCTTGCTCTCCTCCGGAACACTCTGAACGACACTTGCCCACGACAATGGTCTCGGCTGCTTCGTCTCCGGCGTCGCCACGTCTACCATGGGAGAACTGGGTATGGAGCCAGCTGGAGAATGGCTTACCGAATCGTCGAACGGCGCGGGTGAATCAAAGACTGACGAGTCAAAGGTGTCATCGTGTGTGTTGCTTGACAGTGCCGGCGAGAATGGTCTTGGCGGCGATGACTTTGGGTCGTTGCCGCTGGCCACCTCATTGTCGGGCTCTGTGTTGTCTACTGTGGCACTCTGCTCATCTTCCGTCTGCCTCGGAGGCTCCGGCTGATGAATGTCTCGAGATCTGGCACGACCACGAGGAGGCTCGCTCTCGGGAACTTTACCCTCGTCCCATTCCTCGACCATATTGCTTCGAATGTCGGATGTCAGCAAATGTCTAGTTCGTGTACTTACGACAGATGTTGCGCAAAACTTTGGTGGAAGAATAGTTGTGACACGTTATGGGGGATAACACAAGGCTTTTATCAGGCTAAACAGAAGGGAATTTGAAGAGAGCAAACGAATAACAAGGCGTGGTAGTCCGTCTTTGACATCGCTGACCTCTCTCATACTTATGGTACACCTTCAGATGATAAGGCTCAGACAAGGCAGGTTCGAAGGCCGTCGTCTTTGCGCTCCTTTACAACCATTCAGCCAGTCTTGGGAGACAATGACCCAAGGAGCAAGAAGCGATGTCTTTTCTCCTTGTGTATCCATGCATTGCCAAAAAGTCCGTTTGCGTTATCTGCGGCGCCATCGTGATGATATCCAGGGAATCAAACGGGAGAAAGGCCTTTGACGAAGCCCAGAATAGCATTTCAATCGGATTTTCAGTCCGAAAAAAAGGCTCATTGCTCCCTTGGTGCAACACAAATAAGGCCAATCCATTCAGAAGCCCTTGGGTAAAAAGGTGGCCGTGCAGAATCCTTTTCCTTGTCGCTTGTTAGCCTTTGTTGAACTTGCCAACTTGGCATCCCTTGATCTTCTGGTTGACCGTTTGCCAGCTCCGTCTTCCATCAAATCATCCAAATCGGGAGAGGGTGGGTTGAGAAATCTTGCAATTGCGGCAGGATTCGATTCGCCTTGATGGATCGTGAACTCCTGCTAATATGTCTCCTATCCTTTGAAACGCCAGTGTTGATATCTCCTCCCCATTGCAAGTGCCACGTAGCTGCCATCCGGGTATTCTGAATATGATTCAGCACCAAGAAAATCCATGAATCTGAAATGCCTCGCCAAACGCCGCCCATACCATCTAATCCATCTAGCTATACCAACCTCTAGCACCGGGGCCCGATGCCGTTGCCTCTTTCCTGTGCTTAATCATTGGTTCAGTGATATGGAATGTGTCGATGATGTCTTGCCATGTCTCCATATCCATCGAAAAAATTGCTTGATGCTTTGCGACTTCGCGCTTGACTCCACCCTCTTCTTCCATCTCGTCGCCAGTAATGGGACCTGAGATTTGGGTTAGAGGAGGTCTTGCGATGTGTTAGGCCTAACTTACTCAGAGATGGGAGCTCGTTGCTATCGAACTCAATTCCGACCTTGCCGTCGCGGATGAGGAAGCTGACATAAAACATGTTCTCTACGGTCTGGCCGAAAGACTTCGGATTCACGACGAAGCGTAGGAGGTCGACTCCGCCAGTCTCTCGAAGGCCATATGCGTGCATCGTCTGAATTTGTTCCTCCTCGCTCATTTCTCTCTCATCAAATAGTTCCACAAGCTTCGTCTGGGCATCCGCCTGTGTCTCTTGCAGTTGCTTGAGGATTTTGCCACAGATTGCCGTAAGGTCGTTTTCCTTCTTAGCCAAATCCTGGACATCCAGAACTTCAGGTCTTGTCTCTGCCAAATTGTTTGGCCGGAATGGTGCTGTTCGTTTGGAGATTTTTCGAATCTTCTTCTCAACAGACAGCGGACCCAGTAGGAAGCCAGGCAAGGCTGGGCGGCGAATGTTAGGCAGAGACGCGAACCTTCCCAAGTGGCTCCAATTGAACGCCTCGTCATTATCCCCGTCATCGTCATTTGAGCCGCCACCGGTCCTGCGTCTTCGCCTTTGCGTGCTCGAAAGCTCGGGTGCCTCGTCATCTTCGATGCCGCCGGCTTGACGCATATAGGTGCAGCATTTCGAGACGAACTCGTCGATATCAACGCCCTCTGCCGAGCTGCCCTGCATCAACCGCACAGTCTTGCGGTATGACATGTCGACTGCGCTAACAAGTAGGCGGGAGTCGATGGTGGCTTCTGTGGTCTGCTTGACATTTCGGGCAACTTCTTGCGCCATCATCAAAGTCTCCTTGAGACCTTTTGAACCTGGCATCATGTACTCCTCCATATTCTCGTTGATACCTTTCTGCAGCTCACGCAGTCGACGCTGGATCTCTCGACGTTCCTCCATGGGTTGGTCGGGGTCGTAAACATCGTCGCCATCTTCATCGTCCCTGTCGCCGGACCGGCCGTTTGCGCGGCGGCGTGAAGACTGTTCTCCGTTCGTGTCTGCGCGCTTCCGCTTCCCAATGGATACATCGCGACCCTTTCCTTTGTCCCGGATGGCGAGATGACCTCTCGCGGGTCCTGGTGCTTCATCTTCGCTTGGTGAACCTGGCGAGGAGGGCGGCGTGGAGCCGTCCACTCTTGCAGGCATTTTTGAGCAGTGGAGGGGTGAGCGTCGGCGGCCTTTGAATGCGTGATAGGGTCGAAAGAGGAAGTTCGGTTGGTAGTGCACCTCAATGCAACAAGATGGGGTGTGACAAGAGAACGCGGCGGCGGTATCTCAACTGGCGATGATCGGACGGAGTTGCGATAAAACGCCCGTTTAAAGATGAAGTGGGAGGTCGCGCGTGAAATTGTGACCGGGAAGACGCGACAAGCACACTTTCCGGGCCTCCTTCCCACTCAACGCGCTCAGCTAAGCTTATCTTATCTCTCCCTCTAGCATGCGTGGGGGAAGTCGTGGCTTGCGTTGCTCTTATCGATAACGCGACGGGTGGCTTGGGCGGGGTTAATGAGCTGAAGCAGGTACATCGGTGCAACCTTGGTGGCAGCGACCATCGGGGCTCCACTGAAGCTCTGAGGTGAGTGACTGTCTCACTGACTGCGCTCGCGGTACTGTCACCTGCCTTTGAGCCTAGCTCGTGTTCGTGCTATCGGCACCATCCAGCACCGGGAACCCAAGTGCGCATTCAACATCATTCTGCGCGACGCAAACTCCAGCCTCCCCGATCGCATATTTTCCCTGACCGACGACCGAAAGCTACCGCGATTATAATCTTCTGTATCGACCTCCGAGAATGGCCTCATGACCTCCAGTGAGCTCCTTGTGCCAAGATGGACCCGTTCTCGTTCGCAAGCTCTGAGTCTCTGGACTATCCAGTGAGCATCCGCATGTACGACTCCCTTCTCTGGCACTTCCACCGTGGGATGCGCGCGCTGACTCCCTGGCGATAGAATCAATCTGGAAGGCGATGAAACCCCATTTCTACATTCTACACTCTTAGAGAAAGCCGAGCTAAGGCATATCGGCTCCAACACGAGGTACCTCGCCCAGGCTCCATAAGCGGTTGCTCGTGCTGACCTCCCAGCTCCCATTCCGATCTCTACGTCACAGTCCAAGTGTGGGCCGGTTCCAAACCCTTAACTGTGCCAGTTCAGACAGCATATAAATCGTTCCGAAACGAAAGGAGGTATGGCAGCTCCCTGTTTCCTGTCAGGATTGTCGCTAATGGCCGCCTGTTGCAGGTGGAACGAATGGCTGACGCTCCCAATCGACTACTCCACGCTCCCCTTGAACTCCTGCTTGGCCATCACGTTATGGGACTCTTCGCCTGCTGGTGGAAAACAGGCCGTGGGCCACGCGATACCCTTCGGAGGAACCACGCTACCACTATTCGACCGAGATAACCAAGTGCAAAAGGGCCGGCAGAAATGCATGGTACATCGACACAAGAACGCTGACGGCAACGACAACACCACCACACCTGCGGTTCCCCGTAAGAAGAGGGACACATCGAGGAAAGGGTCTGCGCCACCAGTGGACAAAGATGCAGAGGAGCTGGAGCGCATGGAGAAACTGTTTAAGAAACACGAGATGGGGGAAATCCCTAGAGTCGACTGGCTTGACCAGCTAGTCTTCCGCGGTTTTGAGAAGCGAGGTCTTCAGTCAGCGAAACAATCACTCAAAGCCATGCAACGGCAACAGACAAAAAACGGCGATGCAGTCAACGAAAAGAACAGAGTTGCAGACGAGAACAACGCTGTTGACACAGAGACTCATGCAGGCTTTTCCAAGTTCCAACTCAACGTTGAGCTGCCACGGTTCGATTTCCCAGTAGTGTTTGCCGACCTGGAATATCCACCTCCGCCAATCTCAGCGTTGCAACACATGTCGGCGTCTCAGTCAAACGTCATGTTGAAGCCACCACCAGAAGTACAGTTTGGTCCTGGCATCAACGCACTCGGCGACTCAGGTCCAGGCAGTCGCCTGATGAAGGTGTACGATCCCGAGGTTGGGGCCCGTGACAATCCGGCCGAGAGCAAGCACAGGAGACTTGTCAGAAGCCAGCATCGTCACGGCATCTTGGATAAGGACCTCAAGCCGAACGCCAAGGTTCGCGACGAGCTGAACCTCATCATGTCATACTCTCCAACCCATATCTTGACACCCGAAGAGAAGGACTTGATTTGGAAGTTCCGCTACCATCTCGCCCGTGACAAGCGGGCAGTCACAAAGTTTGTGAAATCCGTCAACTGGCAAGATCACAGTGAAGCCAAGCAAGCGGTGCAGGTTCTGGGACGCTGGACACAAATCGAAGTCGATGACGCGCTCGAGCTACTTGGCCCTACGTTCGACAACCAAGCTGTTCGAGCCTACGCTGTAGACAGACTACGAAAAGCTGATGACCACGAGTTGCTCCTCTACTTGTTGCAGCTTGTGCAAGCTTTGAAGTATGAACACATTCCGTCTGATTCATCCCAGGAAACCATCCAAGACTCTTCTCTCGCGCAATTCTTGATATCGCGCGCGGCTGACAACTTTCTTCTCGGCAATTACTTCCACTGGTACGTGATGGTCGAGTGCGATGATCACAGTGCCGAGCAAGGACTTGACAACCGAAACATCTACCGGAAAGTTGCCTACGACTTCATGACGGAGCTGGTGAAGCGTCCTGACGGGGTGGACACCCGAAAGACCCTCCTCAGGCAGGCCGAATTGATTGCGAACCTATCCAAAATCTCCAACGAAATCAAAATGTCCCACGAGTCTGTCGCAAAGAAGACGGATCATGCCAAGAGCTGGTTGGCCGATCCCAAGAACGAGGTCATTGTCATTGATCCGCCTCTGCCGCTTCCACTCGACCCTACCATGAAGGTCGTGGGTGTCGTGCCGGAAGAGACAATAGTCTTCAAGTCATCGCTGTGTCCCATCAAGGTTACCTTCAAAACGACTACGGGCAAGAAATATCCAATCATCTTCAAAACGGGCGACGATCTGCGACAAGATCAGCTGGTCATTCAGATCATCACTCTTATGGACCAGCTGCTGCAAAAGGAGAACTTGGATTTGAAGCTGTCGCCATACAAGATTTTGGCGACCAGCACAACTGCTGGTGCTTCCCAGTTCGTGCCTTCCACCAGCTTGCAGAGTATTGCGTCAAAGTATAAAAACAACCCTGCCCTGACCTACTTGAGGGCGAACAACCCAGACGACCGACAACCGCTTGGCCTACGCCAGGAGACCTTGGATACATACGTCAAGTCATGTGCTGGATACTGCGTCATTACCTACATCTTGGGTGTTGGTGACAGACATTTGGACAACCTCCTACTTGCGCCAGACGGGCACTTCTTCCATGCTGACTTCGGCTTCATCCTCGGACGAGACCCCAAACCGTTCGCGCCGGTCATGAAACTGTCGAAGGAGATGGTAGACTGCATGGGTGGCGTCAACTCGCCCCAGTTCAAGCAGTTCAAGTCCTATTGTTTCATGGCATACAGCGCGCTCCGAAAGTCCTCCAACCTGATTTTGAATTTATTCAGTCTCATGGTTGACGCGAATATCCCGGATATTAGGCTCGAGCCGGACAAAGCCGTGCTGAAGGTTAGGGAGAGATTTCATCTGGAGCTTACCGAGGACGAGTCTATGCGTTATTTCGAAAGGGTCATCGAGGACACCCTAGGCGCCATCGCACCCGTAGTCATTGATAAACTGCACGAACTGGTGCAGGCTTTCCGAAACTAAAGGGTGCTCCATCAATGGCGTTTGGGACAGAAAGTTTTATTCGGAATCAAGGTCGAGGAAACAACCAGTTCAGTGGGCAGTACTAGGAAGATGTTTCCCAAATTTAGTCAGTTGCTGCTCCCTTGACGTCTCCTTAATGAAAACGATCGAAGAGGAAACTTAAAGCTCGGGTTGAGTGACACCTACGGAAAGCCCAGCGATGTTTTGCATCCAGGAAGTGCAATGGACCAAATCGTCCAGAGCCGATGGATGTACAATCACCCTTGCGAAGTCACCCTTGTGAAGGTTGCTCGCAGATTCCGTAGCTCCAAGCAGACGGCAAGGTTACAGATAGGATCCTTTCCTGACTAGCCCACAAGGTCATCTTCATCAGAAGAGGGAATGGGGAAAAAACAAGCAACACAAATTCTGTCTAAGGCACTGTTTGGATTTAAACGAGCGCCCCTCCTCAGACGAACCAGAACATTCACAAAGGGTAACTCGTTTAGCTGTGTCTTTTAATGACTAGACCACTTGGTCTTGATCGAACTTGTTGAAGGACAATGAGACAAAAGATGGTGACATACCTGTCAAACGGGTGAGTTAGACTGGGCCAGGTTGTTGCGATGGAAGCACCGTGAGAGGCACTTGACCAGCATCACCACAGAGGTAAACCAAATTAAGCATTGTGTATGGTTTCTGTCTATCTATAAATGCTCAGTTTTCTCCGGAAAAAATCAGTTTCGGGGAAAGATACAGAATAGCATATACATACTGGACTTCCCTACTTCCGCGTTTCCATTTGAACTTCTTCTGCTCATCGTCAACATCCTGCCTTCACAGTTTCCCTCAAGCTAAGCTCTTCCAGTATCTACTCCAAGACTTGACTTGACATTCACCGTACGCAAAGTACCACGATCCCCCACGCTTCGCACTCCACTCTCCCACTTCATATTTCCTTTCCTCACACAACATCCTATCCTCCCCCATCCCGCATTCCAAGATGGAATCCCCCCAGCAGGAGAACGCCTTCGGCCTCTTGGTCCAGATTAATAAGGAGCTTCGCAGGCTCCAGGCCTACACAACTAACCCTGACACCCGGCTCACCATCCAGGCCCTCTGTCGCCGGACACAGCAATGTCTTGAAACAGGCGGTCACCCCAAGGAGGCCTCTGATATCAAGATCAAGTTCGACGAGCTGATACTTCCTGTTTATCAGGAGGCGAGCTACCCAGTCTTCATCCGCCGTCTTCGTAACATCGATGCCGGAAACTTGCTCGGCTGCTATCTTCCCAGCAGTAACTGGTTCTCCCGCGAGTCGCAGTGCCGTTATGGCGGCAACAACGACCCACACATCTGCGGCGATGCGGAATACCATGACCGTTATGACTGCCCTCAGGCGATCCCTCTCACGGCTTTGTACGAAGCCTTCAACGAGGAACATGCGATCAAGGAGCAGTGGTTGACGAGAATGATCGGCCTCCGAGGAACCCTCCGTCCGTCCCAGCCTGCTAGCCCCTGGAGCGACTACTTCAAGAAAGTCGCATTGTGGAGTATTGAGAACCAGAGCCCCGATGAAGCGTGGGACTTTCGGCGCATCGTGGAGTGTCTCCGGGAGAACTACGAACGCGCCAACAATTTTCAGGACCCATACCAGAAGTTCCTGGACTACGGCCTGGATTACACGTTGGCACGACTTGTGCGAGACTGTGATGATAGAATCACGAAACGCATCGCTGGCGAAGTCGAAGGTTTTCGAAAGGACCTACTGATTGTGGCTGTGAAGCAGGCACAGCTATATTACTTCGCCAACGACGATTGCTTAACGCCCCGTGACTGGGTCAAAGATGTGCTGGCAGCAGGTGGCCATAAAAGGACTCCGCGAGAGGCCCTCGGACCCGTCCCGAACATCACAATGACCTGTGACTGGGCTGATGTTCACGAGGCTAGAGGCGGACTGGTGACAGTAAGCTGTCTCCATGCGGACACTGGAGCGGAATTGCACCCCCATGTCCTCGGCATCGACAACGGCAAAGACTTGGAGCTCGACGCCAGTTTGCGCGCCAACAGGGCTCACAAAGCTGAATATGAAGCGCGGTGTGGTATGTGGGAAGACGCGCTGAGAAAGGCCGGGGAACGCTGACAACATGGTTAGTTAAGCCAGAGGCTGAGAGCGAGCAGCCGGATACCACCGAGGAGGGCAATAGCGAGGAAGACGATGAGTACGAGGCAGACGATGAAGAAGAGGAAGACGAGGGCGGCGATGCCTCGCCTGATGAGAATTCAGAAACGCCCCCCGAAGCCACAGAGGAAGCCGACAGCTCGGAGACGGAACGCCCTTCATCCTCACAACCGCAGGAGGTGATGGAGCTCAGCGATGGTGATGATGGCTTTTCGGGGGGGAGCCGGCAGCTGTTTGCAGAGTTTGATCATCACCAACGAGATATCGACCGTTTTAAGTCGCGGGTGAGATATGAGGCCGAATCCGAGGACGAGGATGAAGATGACGCCGAATTCAGTGGTTTTCAGTCCAGTTCTGAGGGCTCTGACTCTGACTCTGACTACTGAATAATAGGGGCTGGGTCGTGAGTGGCGGTACATCTCCTGGTCGCATGACATATTTCTGGTTGACGAGGAACTTTTCGTTGGTGCCATTTCTTAATTCTGTAATCAAAACAACGTACATATCTTTGGTCTATATATACGAATTTATCATCCATTGGACGTGCCTCGTGTGGACTCGAAAGAATTGTGTTTGCCTACAGAATTCGGTTATATATTCAGTGAGGATTGCATGATACGGTGGCTGCAAGCCAACAGAAATGGTGTGGCAATCTCTGCTGGAGACCAATAGCGAGAGGTACCAATGTTTTACATGTCATAAGCCCCGTTTCGAGAATTCATTGTCCTCAGAGTTTCTCCCCTAGTGTGTGCGTTGAATGTCAAGATCATCGTCCATCATTCTCAGCAGTCTATTATTATGCGTGCTCATATTCTGATCCTGTTTCACCAGCAGACAACAACGGGAATTTCTCTCCTGATACACCATGTCCAGCCAAGCTACCGCGATCTTCGGCACCACCGGCGCTGCTGAGAACACCATGGAAATCGATCACCCCTCGGAGAGACCCAATTGCGACTGTCCCTTGGTGTCCAAGTATGTCTCTCTCGTCGCCCTTTTCAAAGGACGCTTCAAGACTCTTCAAGGATATCCTTAGTTTCTTAAGATTGAGATGAGGCGACCTCCTATTGGTGAAGCCAAGTAATTGACGCCTCGTCATCTTTTTGTACTAAACCTCTGGCAAGCGGAATGGTCCGTATTGACGATACTGCAGGAACTCGTCTTGAGTGCTGCCAGCAATGCTGTCAGGAATGCTAGAGACTAAATTTGCCGTTGGTCTTGTGAGCAATCGATACGTCACGTCCCGTATGATCCCATCGCGACCGGCTGGTTGCGACGGACAGGGCAGGTTGTTTTCTTGGACAGAACCACTAGTAGACCGACCCTAATGAATACCACAGCGACAAGACTGGATAACAGCGAAACGAACTACAAAGGCTTGACGTTGGCCACCCTTTTTTCCGTGGGCATTTTAGCTTCAGATTCTAGGCCGAGCCGAGCAAATCTGTAGACGCCGATCTTGTGTTAATTGGCGATTGTGTTGTTGTAGAGTAGAAACAGCCACTGCCGTGTATCGAATATTTGTATCCCAAGGCATCTACAGCCAAAACCAAGGAAGACGCTAAATGCGTAATCAAGCTCTTTAAGTAATTTAATCGAAGCCCGGGAGCAGTATTTAAGATAAGCAGAGCGATCGTGCAAAGCCCAACCAGGCGATGTAAACGATGGTGTGATCGTTGTTAGGGAACGGCAGAATGACTCACCCCCAAGGGCAGAGTTTGCAGTCAAATCCATGATGTTTTGAGTTCAGCTTTCTGGGGAATACGGTCTTTTGAAATCGTTGTACACATTCATCGCTATCTATTGATTGTGTGATATTCTGGACTAATCCTTCGGAGGTACGACGGTAATCCAGATCTCATCGTGGGGGAAGCACATAGCGACCGAGTCGGGTTAGATACTTCACCTCTCAATGCAAAAATGAAACTAGCTTCGCATTTCTCAGTCATCAGAAACGGAAGGTGAACATATCTTTACGGGCTTACATACGGTGTCCAGCATGTGAGAAGGCCTATATATCAGCCAAACATCAACGAGCTATTGTCACAAGCAACCAAATGTAGTTGTTTTGGCCATTCTTATGGATTTATAGTTGAGGTATTGTGGGAACACATCCTAAGACCCAAGCCATCCTCATTACCTTCAAGCGAACAACCAGCATTTTGATCACTTTCACCCTGATATTCAGGACGAATATAACAGCGCGGATGGTGAACAATAGAAAGAGACCTATTGGAAAATAAACCTCGTTCATCCAGGACGTCCACGTCCTGGCTTCTTTCTGTGTACAGCCGTCAAGACTGCGGAGGCCAGATCAGTACATTCCCTCATGCTTATCAAAGAGTTTGATTGTTGAGGCAGAGAGACCTTCATGCACCGAACCAAACATGTATCTTTTCAAATCCATAGCCAGCCCCAAAGAAAATGCCACAGCAAGTCTCCTGGTATTTAACAGACTTTATTTACCAGTGATTTAAGTTCTCTAGCAACAAATGGCATACATCGCGTTCTTCTTCTACAACAGTTCACAAAGGGCTTGTACGATCCTGTCATCTAAGTTCTATTTCGGCCTGGCTGCCAAACTGTGTAAATCAAAAACTTGGATCGAAAAAAACTGCTGATGTCTGCTGTGGTGTATACGCGTCTGGACAAGCAGCCAGGAGAGACAGATGACCACGACGGTTATACACGTATAGACGAACATGTTAGTTACCCACGTATCCTTCTCGTTCAGCCAGCAATAGGCGTGCCTCTCAGACCCCAAATCATCAGCGCAAACAAATCGATAGCAAAACTCGAGCATTGGCCCTGCGTCAAATAATCGAATCACAGCTCACGCAAAGCTTCAAATACCTCCCAATTACCTCTGTAGCTTCATTTAGTCAAGATTGCACCGGTAGTGGTTTTCTCCCACAATACAATCGTTCCTTCGTATCCCATATCCGGCCGTAGAGGTGGTCAGAAGGTCAGGAGCATGCGGGAGGTGGGGATTGTCTCTCGAGGTCTATGTCGAGGAAGTTTTATATCCTACCCAAAGGGCAACGTCTACAAAACTCACCAGTCATTTCCAAGTAATCGCTCAGTCGGGCAATGTCAGTAACCAACTAACCAACCGCAAGTCCTCCAGGAATGGAGCCTACAAAGGGGCTGCAGACACCGCGCAAATAACCTAAGCTCATGCTGCACCACAGTCACTAAACCTGTGCATGCCCTCTTTGTACTATTCCATGCAGAACAAGCAGACGCGGATGATGCCGCGTGACTTGAAAGGTAAGAGGCCAAGTAAGGCCGTTCACTGTTTCGGGCAATTTGCATTAGCGCATTATCAACTCCTGCCTAGGTCGTTGAAGTCCACAACAATCCGGGACGACTTTCTGGTCTGCAATTGGCGCAAGAAAAAGATGAGCAACATTAGGACAGTAACCTATATCAAGTAGCCATGTACGTGTTCTGCGTCCCCGAAATGTAGCCAGAGACCGTCCAGAGCCTGGTAGATTAAAACAAGAACCATGGCAGACGTTTCATGAATCTAATCTTCAAGGTCATACCAAGCCTGCCATTAGGGCCCAACACTCAGTCTGACACTCAGTCTGAGATACCTTCTATCTGGCATCCCTCAGATACCGCTCCGGCCACTCGCCGTCAGGCATATCAACAACGAAAACAATCATAGCTCAAGTCCACATGAGTCTCTCTCGTCATTGGAAGTCATCTATACCTCATGATATCCTACATATACACATTCCCATCATGTCTCACCAAAGACAAAAACACCCTTACCCTTCCTGAACCCACCAAGTCCCCCCTGAACAGCCTCCTTCAGGCTCTCCGCCTCTGTCTCCCAGCTCCACGGCACCTCCTCCACAGGCACGTCCTTGAACCTGCCCTCGCGAATCATGCCCAACACGTCCTCAATCGCAAACTTGCGCCCCTGGGGATCCCGCTCGTTCCACTTGCTGAGCCAGAATCCCACAAACCTCAGATCCTTGAAAATGAGGAGCCCGGTGGGGAGCATGACGGGCTGCTTCGCCATACCACCGTAGCTCACCATCGTGCCGCTCTCTCCAAGACTCCTCGCGATGGCCGTCGCAGACTTGCCGCCGACGCAGTTCAACCCCAACCCGACAGGCTCGCGACCGCCCCTCGTCAGCTCCTTGAGCTGATCCCTCCACTCCCTCGCCAGGAACTCCTTCTCCGTGACCACGGCTGTGGCGCCGAGGTCGCTGAGCTCCTTCTTCAGTGTCTCCGTCTCCGCCTCCGTCTCCCGCTCTCTAACGACATTGATACTCCTCAGCCCCCAGAGCTTTCCAAGCTGAATCGCAGCCCGGCCGACACCGCTGTTGGCCCCGTTCTGGATGAACCAGCCGCCGCGGCCCGGCTCCAGCGCATTCATGCCCCCGTTGGTGCCCGCCTTGATCTCGCCGGGGCCGTAGGTGCGGAGGATGCGGTACGCCGTGCAAGGGTTGACGCTGACGGTCGCAACCTGCGTAGGCGTCAGGCCCTCCTTCGAGACCTTCATCACATCCTTGGCGTCCGCGACGGCGTGGGTGCGCCATGTGCCGAAGGAGGACGCCGCGGGGATGACCCAATCGCCGCGCTGCAGGCCGAGGTCCTTGGATCCCACGGAGACGACCTCGAAGACGCCCTCGTTGCCCGGGATCGCGGCGGGCTCGGGGGTGCCGATCAGGGACGTGAAGGGGGGCTTGGAGCCGTATGTGCCCTGGACGGTGTTGATGTCGGCGGGGTTGATCGGGGCGGCGAGAGCGCGGAGGAGGACGGCGGAGGAGGGGATCGACGGGGAGATGGAGTGGGTGTGCAATCTGTGCAGCTCGTCAGCTCGGGTACCGAGGCTTCGCATCAATTGGTGCGTCCGTACTGCAGCACATCGCGGGGCTCGCCCTCCTTCGAGAAGACCAGCGCCTTTGCCTGGGTGTAGCCATACGGGCCAGACTTGTATCGTCGTGCGACGCGGGGCAGATACTGCGCCGGCCGCAGCGCAGACGCCAGCGGACGGAGCGTCGTCGTCGTTCGCAAGCCCGTCGCCATGGTTGTCAGTTGTGGAGGCGAAAGGGGAAAACAAGGTGTACAGTGACAGCTGTCAAAACGTTGACGACGTCAACTTTCGAGGTTTGGAAGGATTGCTTGCTCCAAAAAAAGCTCCCGGCGCACGGCACTAGCTCGGTAACTGGACCCGGCCGGCCGAACCTCTGGCGAACTCACAATGACGTTTGTTTGGGTTGGTACCTTACCCAGGTGCGACCGGTGCACGAATCAGCCACTGGCTAGCGCGGAGGAGGGAAAGGGACCCGTTGTTTCCGCCATTGGCTCAAGCTCCCACCTCACGGATCTAGCTGGGTGGTGGGCTGCAGCTCACTGAGGCGGCAAAATGACCGGCGCCGGCAGTGACAGTTCCTCGCTGCCGTGCGCGCTCCGGACGTCCCAGGTCGGGTAAGGCCTGACATGGCGTCCGAAGTTGGCGCCATTCCGGACGGCGACTGGACCGGGCTGCTCAGCTGCAGAGTGACTTGTCCTGGCGCCGGCGGCAGCGACAGCAGCACCCGCAGCATCTCCAACGACTTGCCACGCAGAGAATTTCTGCGCTAAATCGCCCTGCAGCTGCAAGCCTCTCGCCACATGATGCATTCAAGGGGTCAATGCGTCCTTCGGATGACGCGGGGTTCGCTGTGTCCTCTTCTTCGCGATTGCTGCTGTGAACATGAGTTGATGTAAGCTGTGACGATCGATATTGATGAGTCTTTCTTGTGCCATGATACCTGGCGTTGAACACAAGATCCTGTGACCGAGGTCAGATCGCGTGTCTCCAAGGACGACCCTCGGGAATCAATATGTAACCAGCAGCAAAGCTGATCGTGAAACTGCTTGTAGGCCGTAAAATGTAGATTTTATTGCAGCTGCAGTTGCCACAGACACCAGCAGCACCTGAACACTCGTTTCGAGCTCTCAAACCCGATGACGCTCCCAGCCGTAGTAGTTGAGACGCCCCTTCTTCGTCTGTGTCCTCCCCAGATTCATTCCGCCTCCTCAGTCCTTCGGTCTGACTGCTCCAATTTGATGCATTATTTTGATGCCTGGTTCATAGTCTGAAATCGGCCCCTTCTCAACCGCCAGTCCTCACACCAAACCACCGGCTCAACATGTACACCAGAAGATAAGTCGTACAGCAAGGAAAAACAGGATGGGGGCTTTGAAAAATTGGTGGTCGTGGTGCCAGTGTGTTCCAACAGCGCAATAAGATGAAGCGAAAAATCAAACATGACAAAGAAAGTGTAAACATCGTATGTCAGAATGAGCCCGCGGTGCGAGCTGGGTATCTTGCATAACTTCTTCCAGTCTTGCCTCCGTCTCACATACTATCTCGTCTCCTCCACCGCCATCTCCGTCCCCAGCTCTGACTCGAAAAGAATTCAACTTAGGTAAACGCTAGGAAAATCGTATTGGTGTGTCCGCTCGGATTCGGTCGTTCGCTCGTCGGCGCATATAGGTGTGTTCGTGTCCGACAAAGCACCGGTTGCCAGCTCCAGAAACCGGTAACTCTGCATATTTCGTTCCTGACTGGTCTGGAGTCGCGTCCGCTCCGAGTCAGTAATTACTTAATGTTCTTGAACAGGTCAGAACCCAGGCTGCCTCCGTCCGAGACGTCGAGCTTGGTGTCGAGTGCGCTGAGCTCGGGAATCATGGGTGGCGGGGGGCCCTGAACTTGGGGCCTGCTTTGGGGCCGACTTTGGCTCTGCGTCTGGCTGTTGTTGGGGTGCTCGTAAACGACGCTGGAGCGTTTTTGGGGCGGTGAAGAGTCGTGGGACCTGAGCCTCTTGAACCACCCGCTGCTGCGCTTTGCCTTCTTCTCGTCGACAATGCTGCCCTGACTACGGCTCATGGGGCGGGGAGCGCCACCGTTCGCTTGCGATTCGCCCTCTGCATATGCTTGGTTCAGTAATGTTCGGCTGAAGAGACGACGAATGCTGCCCTGTCTGCTTGAAACTGCTGGAGAAAGTGGCGTGTCATCTGAGAATCCTCTCGTACCATTGGTGGTGGCCGGCGAGTTGGGCACTGCCGGGCCGTGGCTATTCGTCTTGTCATTGACCTTTTCCTTGACGGCGGGTTCGGAGTCCTTGGTTTCGCTCGCACGCGGGGTCTGGGGAGGCGTGGGGACCTCCTGGACGGGGCTGGGAAGCGGCGGGGGAATGTCGGTTCCGTCGGTCAGGGAGCCGAACTTGAAGTCGAGCTTGGGAAGCTCGAATCGCTTGGAAGTAGGCATGGTGAAGGGCGCGGGATGAACAACTTGTGTCATCAATCGACGGGATGTACGTGTAGAAGGTAAAGTTGAGGGTCAATGGGTCTGTTTGAAAGACGAGGTTTGCAGGATTCGCCAGCGGGCAGCCAGACGAACGCGTGACAAGGCAGTGCGGTTCGCCCCGTGGCGTGTGTCGTTGGACGGAACAAGGGGAGTCGTACAGGGCCCAGTTGCAGTGGATGCGGATGGGCGTGGGCGACGTCGACAGCGGAGAGCGAGAGGCTGGAGCGACCCAGAGATGGAGCTGGGTAGGGTAGGCGGTGGACCTTGGGAAAGAATGGATACGGCGCAGCGGCAGTTGAGGTCGTCGACTCTTGAGAGATTGAGAGACGGCAGGGCACGTCTGGAGCGAGATTGACTTCTTGTCCAAGGGTTTTCTGAGCTGTGGTGGCGTAGTAAAATGACCAGCAGCGATGCGCAGTGAATTCGTAGTGTACGGATGGATACCGCGTGGTCTGTACCCGGCACTCGTATTATGTATGTATATAGTTGGATGCAGGTCGCAGGGTACTGCAGCAGGTTCGGTCGAAGTGATTCCGGTGGGCTCGATATTTGTGCTAAACCTCTTGGAGCGGTCGTATCAGCCCGCTAAGGTGTCGAATGCGAGTCGAGTACGAGGCCATAGAATACGGCAATGTGTGCGTCTTGGAGCTTGATGTTCGATCTTCTACGTCTCAAGGGCCGCAGAAACGTGTAATTGCAGCGAAGGCTACCAGAGAGAGAGGGCAGACGGCGAGAGGAGAGAAAAAGCCAAGCAGGAAAAAGAGGCCCGGGGGTGGTGGGAAAGATGAAGGGAAGTGAGAGATGACGGGGGTCTTGACTGGCAATGAGTGTATGCCTGCCAGCGTAGGAGTCTGGACGTAGGGGAATGAAAAATGAGCTTCGTAGTGCGGTTTCTCTGGCTGGTGTGAGCGAGCGAGCGAGGACTGGTGCTGGTGCTGGTCTTGCTTGGTGGCAGTCTTGGTGCTGGTGCGCGTTGCTTGACGTGGATTGAATGGCTGATTGGGATTGGGATGGGACGTGGATGGGATGGGAAGGGATCCAATTGGATTGGGGGACCTGGCCTGTTGGAGTCGGGTCCAGTGGATTTGAGATGTACTGCAGGGGTCCAGCACCCTGTGTTTGTCAGTGCCAGGTGGTTCCCCGACAGTGGATGCAGTGACTGTCAGGGGTGTGCCTTGTAATTGTTTCTCTAGAGGTCTGCCGCGCACGGGAAGAAGAAAGTGAAGTGAGCACAAGAGCGCACGCGGTGCCTGCTGCTGTGCGAAGTGGTGGAATAACCCGAGACTTCCAGTTGATTGGGTGTTGATTAGCTGGGCTGCCGGTCGTTGGGAGGACACTGCAAAATGCCACGCATCAAGACGAGGCGCAGGTCTGGACTCGCGATACTTCTCTACGTGAGGAGCAGCTGCCCAACAATGGAAAATTCAGTGGAGGGGCTTCCGGGAAATGGGCCTTCCAAGGACACATTGACCATGGAAGGGCACGCACGGGCAGCAAGGAAAAAAGCACAGGTGCGCCTGTCAAGCCACTCAATCTGGGGACCAAGGACGGAAAGTGACACTGACACGACACCGACACCGAGTCACCGAAACGGACGTGAATGGCAGGCAGGAAGGATTCAAGGACGGGAGGCACTTGCCTGTGCTGTTGCCTCCAGCAGAAGCAGCAGCGGCAGCAGATGGACATCGCCAGCAACACTTGCCAGCGAATGTGTCGTTGCATTAATGGCTTACATAAACTTGCATACTCTTACACCAGGCAGAAGGTACGCAACAAGGTTCGCATTATCGACTTCCTAAACACTGCTATTTTCCACCACCGCCCATCCCAACACTCCCCAATGTCAAACATCGAGCATGATCTGCGCTGCTACTCGAGTCACAGAGCCTGTCCTTACAGCGCCCTCACCCCTCGTCTAACCATCAACATGGTGGATGCCCAGATGCCCTGCATCCATCATCCATATTTATGCCGCGGCAGTCAGCACCAAAATCCCACGAAAGCTTGCCCGTTGCAGCCACTGACAAGCAGAGAAACCAGCTCCCAAGATGCACCGAAACACGGCCTGCAGGAAATTGTCCGTGAACCTGCACTAGCACAATCTACAAGACACCCTCTCGCCTCTCAATCTCAACGCACCCGACCTCACCCAGGAATAGGTACAGTATTACCGCGTACCTTATGGATACTGCGCGACAAGTTCCTTCCATTAACACCTGGGCTGGACGCTGGCGCGGCACAGCGTCACGCCCGCCATGCCTGGAATTCTGGCTCTGGGGCCTCGATATCTTTGATTGCTTCTGATAGGGCACGCACCTCGACAATATCACCTTATCTTATTCACCTCCATTCCTCCGAACCCGTTCGCAGAGCAATTTCATCATCTCCTAGACACGAGCATTTCTCCTCTTCTCTCGACCAAACGACCCAAGCCCCCAAAACCCGGCAAACAGCTTGCCTGACCTGGGATGTCTTGCAAGTTCTCTCCCTCAGAGACGTCGTTCCCGTGGCACAACAGCACCGCCCACCTCCTATGCAAGTCCCACCACCATCATTTGGAACCGTTCCTGAGCTAGCAGATCGCGCCCACGCACCTCGACCAAGCAGACCTCACCACCCAGCCCGATCAACCCTGCCCCGGCAATCCGGTTGTCAGCCCGCGTCCAACGACCTGGCAAACCTTCCTGACAGAGACGGTGCGACCGTCCCTCTCAATTGGCATGCCATTCTCGACAGGACGCCAATCCGACCAGCGCCGTCAGGAACCGTTGCGCCCAGCCGTGGCACCAGAAATTCCCGTTTCAGCGATGGAAGCCGGCCAGGGCTTCTGCCGCAGACGGGGGGTTACGCACGAGGGAGGCAAGGAGGCCGCGTTGCGAACGCGCCGCCTTTCCAACAAACGTCAAACGTTCCCCCTCCGTTGCCGATCCAGCTTTTCCAGATTCCCGTCCACCCGCGGCGAGGCCGCCTGCCGTTGACCGCGTGTGGCTGCGTGGCTGCCTCGGACACATTGAACCTCTCTCTCTGTCTTGTCGCCATCGTCACTGCTCTCCCTCTTATTGCCTCGTTGCTCGTTACACGACCATATTCGGTGCGAGTCAACCTCACCGAGCCCATGCCATCTTCATCTTGGCTAAATGCTCGCGTTTCCAGCCCACAACCCAAGCGAGAAACATTGGATTCCCAACTGGGAAAGCAGCCCCATCTCGAATCTCCTCGCGTGCAGCCCGCTAGCAGTGATCCCCACGACCACGACCCACGACCCTTGATCCTTGGGCGCGGTCCCTTGGCCTCCCTCTCCCTCTTCAACCTTCCGCGACCACCCCTCGCCAAACGCTGCCAGGTCACCCCTATTCGCAACTTGCTTTTTCTTTCCGCCGTCTGCTTCCATCCGAAAAGTAGAGTCCGCAATGCCGCATTAGCTGCAGATGCGTCTCTCTGCTCTAATCCGAGACAGCGATCGCAAGCTCCCAATACGGTATTCAAAGATAGAATTCAGGCCATCCCACTTCCTATGTCATGCCTTATCGCGTCTGCCCAGATGTACACCGTTTCATGCAGCCCACCACGCGGCGGACGAGTTCGTCCCCGCTCCTCGGATCCCAAGGCCGGGGAGTTGAAACATTTAATGGAAACGGAAAAAAAAAAAAAAAAAAAAAGATGGACGGTCTTTTGCCGACCTGCCTGCATGCTTACAGAGAAACATTTTCGCGTGTTTGTTTCTTCATCTTTCTTCCGCGGCTATCTCCGGGTGCAATGACCAGCCATGGGTTAATCGCGAACTGCCCGCCTCTGGGGCCTTTTGCCCAATCTGGCCGTTCTAGCCAGTTCAATATCCGCGTTTTTTGCACAGGGCAATGGCAACAACGTCGCACCGCGATCCACCCTGCCCGACCTGTCAGAGCGTTTGCGCCGAACGTGGCTCCGTTGAGCTGATTGAGTGCTTGGTCAGGCATCATCCATTTTCCGGATCCTGGCCTACTGCGGTACAAGGCAGCTTGCGTACCATGGTGTGCACATCACCCGGCGCTCAATCTTGCGCTTGGGAATGCCGGCCACGAGGAGGCACCATGACTCGAATAATAGCGACTGCCGCGACGTTGCCGATTGCACGGCAGCACAGCAGCACATGTCGGCGAACGGCGGCCACTCGGAACGGTGGGCGGCCCAGCGCTTGTCTTCAGCCGGCCGAAAAGAGAGGATATCCCTTCCGGAGCTTGGAATGTTTCTGCCGAGTTGACAAATCCGTTCGGGGAGCGGCGCGTCTTTCATCGTTCTCGCACTGGCCCTGGTCGGCCCGGCACGGAACCATGATCCATCAGACGACTGTTGCGCTATGATGCCCGACTGCGGAACTTCTCCGAATTATTTCAAGAACGGGCCCGTGCAGCCCGCGGACGCCTCCACAGGCTGGCGGTTCGTGGGTTGAAGGCATTCGCGACTTGTTCTAGGGACGCAGCGCCGAGCGGAGACGGCACGTCTTAGACGAGGTCGTGGAAGGGTCATCGTTGACAGCCGCGGCCGTGCGCGTGCTGCTGCATCCACCCAGGGTCCTTTGTGTAATTGGACCTGGCGGGGTCTCATCAGTAAGCATATCTTTGACAGATTCGAGATATCCATTCCAGAAGCATGGGTGAGTTGAAGACTGGGCCTTCTGTGAGCTCTACGATGTGCTGCAGGTGCTCAGGTGAAAGTTTGCCTAGTATCGCCTCTCGGGTACCTCCTCCTGCGCTAGTGCCACGTAGATTCCGACTGAAGGTATTCCATAAACCCTTTGTAATCATCACTGAGGGGTTTCTCGTAGATGTGTACTCTCGCCGGCACATTTGATTTGATGTAGGTTATTTGTGTAAATGAAGGGACTCGTAGCATGAACATAGGGTGTAACGTATATCCAAGATTATTTTCAATATTCAGACAAGATATAACAGTGTACTAGGTTGCTACAAAAATATACAAATCGCTCATTTCATTTACACAAACTCCCCTCCTCTACCTCGCGCCCCTCCAGCTCCCTCCAGCAGTAGCAGCCCCATTCCCAGGCCCGCCCCCTCCCCTCCTCCTCAAATTCAAGTTCGTCGACGCCCGCGACCAGTCGCCCGCAGACTTCTTCAGCCGGTTCCCAAGACTGATCCGCGCGGCGCTCATGACCGCGGCGCCGCCGCCCTGCATCCGGCTCGGGATCCCCGCCGAGCTCGCCACGCTCTCCCAGTCGCCCCGCTCCACCTCCTCGTCGGGCTCCTCGATCGCCGGCGGCGGGAGCATCAGCCCCTTGCCCATGATCCCCTGCGTAGCCGTTGACGCGCCGGCCGAGGTGGCCGTGCCCGGGGTGGTGGCGGCAGTGGGAGGCGGCGCCTTCCGCAACGCGCCCATCATGGCGGCCCAGCTCTCGACCTGGCCGTTGGAGGCCTCCTCGACGCAGTTGCACTCGTCGCCCGCGGGGCAGAGGACCTCGCCCGCGGCGTGCCACTCGGCGAGACAGGCCTCGTGGGAGGCGCAGCCGCAGCCTAGACAGGGCGGGTAGAGCGCGTCGACGGGTTCGCGGCAGTAGACGCAGAGGAGCTGGGTCTGGGTGCGCCGGCAGCGGTCGCAGGAACCGATCGCGCCGCCGAAACGGGTCGCCGTGGCGGAGGTGTATTTGAGCGGCTCGAGCTGGGTTTCGTGGATGCGGCAGACGCCTGTTACGTCGAGGCCGCGGCCGGACGCGACGAGGGCTTGAAGTTGTTCCTTCTTGCCGAGGAGGATGGGAGACGTGGTGTGTGGTTGTGAGGTGTGTTGGGGCTGGTGGGTGTGGTTGCTGGGGTGTGTCGGGAGGGATTGTGATACTTGGTGCTGCTGCTGGGGTTGGTGTTGTTGTTGGATCGTGGTTGATGTTTCTGCAATACTGTAGGTCTCGTGGAAGGAGTCGTCGAGGCCGTGTATCTCTCGCTGTTGGAGGACGTTGAACTTCATAATCTCGAGCCGGGCGAGGGGTTGGTTCCACATCTGGAGGATCTCCGCGTAGACGTAGCGGTAGGTGGCGTACATGTCGCTGCGGCTGGGCTCGAGCAATGGTGTGTTCATCCAGCCGTCGTCGTCGAAGATGGTTTGGTCTTCCATGTGTATGAAGACGCGGGTGGGTACGAGCGAGAAGAACTCTTCACGGTAGACTTCGTCATCCGAGAGGGATGTGCGGGTTGTGCCCGAGTCGCCCACGATCGTCGAGTGCCCCCATGTCACGTTGTTGATGGCGCTAGGGGCTAGTGTGCTAAGGATCGTATCGGCTGGGCTGGGGCGTTTTCGTCCATGATTAGGGGGCGATGAAGCTGCCGTCGCTGTGCCCGTGTTGACGCCGCTGAAGGGGCGCGGGAAGTTGATCGCGAAGCTTGATGTAAGGCCAGAGTTGGCTCTCGACAGAGCCCGACCGCTGGGCGAGGTGGAGAGACTGGGTGTTTGGTCGCCTTCATGGCCGAGGTAATCCCTTACACCCTTAGCCGGGGGAGTCTCGCCGCATGAATAAGAGTTGGACGCGGGGTCCCCGGTCCAGAGCGCTTCTTCAGCGGATCCCTGGGAGCCAGAGTATCTGATAGGGGTGTGCAGCGTCCGCGGCGTGGTGATGGCGGAGTTGGTCTGGCTTCGTGCGTTGAGATTCCACAGCGACGCATCGGTAGGAAAGTAGTCGAGAGAAAACGATGGTGCCTTCATCGGCAGTGGCGTCTCCGGCTGTGTGAGATGCGACTCGGCATACGCGACGCTGTCTTCTGTGAAAGACTCACTAAAAAGACATGAAAGCATGGCTAGCATCTGTATATCCGCCGTCTTCTCAAAGTACTCAAACAAGTCGTTGATGAAATCCTTTGCCAGTGGATGGTTTCCCCACTTGACTCTGCCATTGAAGTCGGCGATGTCCTTGGTAGACCGCTCGATATCGGATAGGCCTTCGGCGCGGAATCGTGAAACGGCGTCTCGAGCAATCACCAGGATCGAATCCTGGCGCTGGTCCAAGTTCAACAGCTCCAACGGGATGTCTCGCCGTAGTAGCAATGAAAGATAGCGCCAGGCATCTACCAGGTCCTGGCAACCGTGCTTCTCGGCTACCTGGGCATTGTGCTCGCAAACCTGGGCGCCTTCTCCAAAGATGGCATACTCCTTTGCGAACTCCTTTTTCGCTGGGAGGATATCCGATATGTCGTGAAGAGAGACAACATTCTTTGACTTGGCGGGTCGCCTCCTGAGCGACCCAGTGCCAGTTCCAGTACCGACTCCTGTGCCTCCGCCACTCGATCTAACAGACCGGTTGTCGCTCCAAGTTCTTCGGAATCGATGGCGAGGTTGATACCACAGACTCATCTTGTTGATAGACGTGGACTCTGAATCACTGGATGAGGACGACCCATCAGACTCATCAGAATCGGACTGATCGTCCGTAGCCGACATCTCGTCATTGCCATACCGTTTCCCTGGAGGCGAGTCATGAGCGAGGCGACCGAAACCAGCAAACACAGGTTCCCCCTTAGGTCTTTCGCGAAGTGGTTCGATCGGTGCAAACAGCAGAGCCTTTGCCTTCTCTTCCTTGGTGGGAAAGAAGCATACTAGTCGCCCATCGTTGGAAAATCGGGCGCCACAGAATCGCGGTAATGGGGGTATCGTTGGCCTGTTATTTGGGGCCAATGTGCTGTCGGCCTCTGCGTTCGGGGGCAACTCCTGTGACATTGATGCTGAGCCACCTGCGGGTATGTCGTTCTCGTCTTCGCTTGAACTCTCAGAAGCAAGATCCAACGGATCGTCTAGGTCTTTGACGTTCTTGAAGAAGTTGGTACTGGCTGCGAGGTCAATCTCGCCCAAAAGGTAGGAGAAGGCCACATCTAAGCAGTTTTGCTTCTGCTCCAAGAATTGATGACAGAGCTCGTGGAGCTCATGCTCAACCTTTCTGTGTGTTCTCTCCGGCATGAAACTCGTCTTCTCGACATAGAAGCGAGGAGCTTTGTACTTCGGGTAATTGGAAGGGATATCGACCCTAACCTTGATAAAGATGGTGTCTCCGTTTTTCCCCCATGGACCGTTCAGCGAGGCGTGCAGAGTCAGCGAGTCCATGTCGATTTTATCCCACTTCACCTTTGGAAGCTGCGTGCTGATGCGCAGAAACTCATCTTGGATGGTCTCTGGATCGGCCCATTTATCGTCGTCCATATATCCCGGGCTGAACATTGTCGAGTCTTTCGAGTCTGCTCTCCGCGGGCTGTCGGTTGACGCCTTTCTCTTGTTCATCATGATGCCCTTCATCCATCCTATGTGCGCCTGGCTGCGGTCCATCTCTTTAGAGTTGCTCTTAGCTTTCATGGATGAACCTTTCCAAGCAGCTCCCAGTCTGGTGTAGGTGGTCGGCCCTGAGCGCATACCCATAGTCAAGGCGCTCTGGCGCGAACCGGTGCGGGGATCGCTCATCGTCGCACTCCTCCTGTCTCGGCTCACGCTGTCCTCCACCGTTCGGAACGTTTTGTATGAGGCGCCCTTACGTGTCAGCACGAGATTCTTACTAGCCGGCTGCCCCTTGATGTAGCCCACCGACTCGAGGATCGCCGGCTCGACATGCTGAAGACGCAGCTCATTGTCTTCTCCCCACGAGACCAACTGGAATTCTCTATTATCCAAACCCTCCTCATCGATGCTGCCTCTGCTCCTCCACAAGAACTCCTTCACCTTGTGGTTGCCGTGTCCCTGGAAGATGGCGAGAGGGCCTGTTGGACCCTCTTTGGGTTCGTTAGGGGAAGCTTGGCTGTCGTACAGATGCAGATCGCCTGGTTCATTCTGAGGCATAGCTAGGAGGCCCCGGCCAAACGGGGTATGACGAGCGCGCCACACCGGAAACTCGGTACGAATGACGCGTTCCGGAACATCCTGATCGCTTCCATAGTCCCAAAACTTGATGTGCTTATCCAAGGAGCATGTTACGATTCCCGTAGACCGGGTTCGGTTCCAGTCGATGCCGTAAATCTTTGATGTGTGCGCGCTGATAGATTTCAGGGGTTCGCAGGCGCGTCGCTCATCCCAGATGTGCAACCACCTATCATGAGATGATGCCAGGATGTGCGGGTCCTGGCGGTTGTACTTAACTTGGGTGGCGCCGGCGAACCAGTCGCAAAATGTGAGTACAGGTTGTCTTGGGCGTCTTAGATCCCAACAGTGTACGTAACCATCGACAGCGCACGACGCAAGCTGGTCTGGATGGTGCGCCGACCAGTTGATGTCGGTGATGGCTCTGCTGTGGCCTTGGAGGGAGTGCTCGATGGCGCCGGATGCCGAGTCGTCCCTCAAGTTGAGGTTCCATACGAGAGCGCGATGGTTAGCTGTCGAGACGACCCAGTAATCGCGAGCGGCGAACGGTGACCATTGAACGTCGGTAACGAGCCATGGTGAGCCGTGGCTGCTGAGGCGGCGAGGGGGATTGTACGGTGAGTCAAGATCGATGATGGACAAGCCTTCAGGCCTGGAGATAAGTCAGCAGAGGAACGTCGGCTCAGTCGCATCTCAACTCAGATCACTCACGATGCTAAGGCGACATCCCTGCCCGAAGGTGCAATCGTCGCTGATCCCACGAGTCCGGCGACATGGATGGTTCCATCAGCATCGAAGCTTTCGCTTTCGAAAGCTGATCTGATAGGTTTGCCCTTCTTTGGAGGGTCAAGCTGGTCGAAGTGCGGCATGGTCGTAGTGGTAGCTTAGATGAGATGCCTCATGAGGGCATCTGGAGGTGAGATATGCTGGCCATGATACGTCGACCGTTCGCGAAAAGGAGCGTTAATGAGCGACTTGAGTATTTCCGAGCGAAGAACTGTTGGTTTTCCGATGTCCTAGTCGATATGCAGGATGGTATCGCAGGTATTTGATGAGGCTCGCAATTCGATGCACGCGACAGGATCAGATGCAGCTGCAGCTGAGCGTCCTGACCTGAACCGTCACTCGTGGCTGGACGGACGACAGATTTGACCCACTTTAATGATCTTGTATCTTCCCAGAGAAACTTCGCAGTGATATACATTCCTCGAAGGAGGTCATCGAGCCAATCAAAGCACTCCCAAACCGGCGCATATCTCCACTCTGTTATCGGGCGTCAAGTTCCCAGGCCGCCCATGTCATGCTTGTCCCTCCCGCGGGGCAGTTCTGCTGAGCAGGCTTTCCCAAGCACATGCCCGCCTTACACATCTTGCCTGCCTTGTGTTCGAAACACTAGAGCCGATTTCTCGCCGCCTGTCACTCCATTAAGGCTTCCCGAGCATCCGACTTCCATTGCCTTTTGCGGTTTCCCTCTTCCGGTACACGCGACTTTCGATTTGACGTCTCCGACCCGGAAGGCGCCTCCCTTTGTGAATCACCAACCCACTTGGCCCCGCCAAACACCGCCATTCACATCCACCACCGGGGACCGGCACAGAGCATCTTCGAATCGCCTCTTTCGTTACCTCCTTCAAACAACCCGAAAATACCACTTTCCTCGTCGCCCAACATGGCTTTGCCCAAGCGTATTGTCAAAGAGACCGAGCGTCTCATGGCCGAGCCGTAAGGGTCCTCCAAGCAACCCAAGTCTTGCGACGAAATACTGACGAAGGCCATCTGCACAGCGTCCCGGGCATCAGCGCCGTTCCCCACGAGGACAACCTCCGCTACTTCGACGTCGAGATCCACGGTCCTTCACAATCGCCATACGAAGGTTCGAACACACCTGCCATATTGCGCTAGTAATGGTGGACTGACGAGACTGCAGGTGGTGTCTTCAAGTTGGAACTCTTCTTGCCTGACGACTACCCCATGACTCCCCCCAAGATCCGTTTCCTCACCAAGATCTTCCACCCCAATGTCGACAAGCTCGGCCGTATCTGCCTTGACGTTCTGAAGAGTGAGTGTTCTGCAGATTGAACTTTTTCTGGTGCGCTAGAGCTAACAAAGAGCTTCCCTTGCAGACAACTGGTCCCCCGCCCTCCAGATCCGTACCATCCTTCTCTCCATCCAGGCCCTTCTTGGTGCCCCGAACCCCGACGACCCGCTTGCTGCCGATGTTGCCAAGAGCTGGAAGGAGGATGAGCAGGCTGCCATCGCGACAGCCAAGGAGTGGACCACCAAGTACGCTGTTCCCAAATAGACAGCGCGATCGAAACAGGGACAGGGATGCTGCAATGATATGGACGAAACGGTGCGCGGAGGGCAACACGGCATGAGCCATTGCGACACTTTCCTTAGACCGATTCAGAGAAGATAGCGAAGACATCGGCTCTATTTCACAAACAGTCTCGTGGACTACGTAGAAAGGGGGGCTCTTTCAGGTATTTTGGGCCGGAGTTGCAAGTTGGAGATGCATTGCGATTGCTTTTCTAGTTCAAAGGGAGGCATATGTGCATACCGCCACAATGACTATTGACACTGAAGAAGGATCCCTTTGTCGCCATTCTACTTACTTATTTGTGATCTCAAGCGATTTAGGCTGGTCTGGGACTTGCGATGTCATTCAGCTATCTCACTCAATAATATTATGAGGAGGGTAGGCGCCCGTCTCTGAGTAGCACCATGTCAACCACAACTTGGGTTCTATGGACTGGTCGGAAACACGTCATCTCCTCCCCCCAATGGAGATGGACAATGTATTTAAGGATTTTCCCACGGCAAGAACCCTCTTAATCCGACTGGGCCATGAAATCCAAAGCTACGGGCTTTCTTTCGTAACCAGGCCAATGGAGTTCGAAGCCAAGCTTACCGGCAAATCGGCTCTGCGCTCAGAAGCATTGAGTGCTCGTGTCGCTTGGCTGCTGCGCCGCTGCCCAGATGGATACACGAACAAGACGACCATACTTATCATCTGCTACTGCGACCACATTCAAGTACAGCTTAACTGGCCATCGCTCAATAACACGTCTCACTCAAATTCAGTGCGCTCGCACGACAACGGCAACGTCAACCAACATCTGCCATGGATATCCTTTCTGAACACCTATCTCCAAATGCCATGAACCACAACCCATCGACAGAGTATCCTTGCGGGACACTGTCAGCATGCCCCATAGCGAGCCCACCTCTTCCACAGTTCGTCGTTATTCTGTGGCTTCTCGCGCCACCACCGGGGTTGGTCTGGCTATTCATCGCGCTGTACTTCCCTTTGGGTTTTACGAGAGTCTTGATCGATCTCTTGATCGATCTCTTGAACTTACTGGAGAAAATCATAATCTCATATCGTGTCTGGAGGAGGGACCACACTTTGGCGGAGGCGTTTTAGCTTTTGGACAAAAAGCCCAAGAGGGTCTCGACTGGAAGCTCAACGCAAGGGACCGGTGACCATGGGTATAAGCTGCTGATTCCAGGGAAAGAAGGCAACATGTGGGATTCCTTGCTGGTGGTCGTCCTGCGGCTTTGCAGTCCTCGGCGTGGATTTGGGTCAACGATCGGTCAGGTTAAGGACACTACCGGAGTCGAACCCCGCAGGTCTAGGTTATTCGCGGCTAAGAATATCTGCTCAGACAAATGAGC
This sequence comes from Colletotrichum siamense, assembly GCF_013390195.1. NCBI lineage: Eukaryota > Fungi > Ascomycota > Sordariomycetes > Glomerellales > Glomerellaceae > Colletotrichum > Colletotrichum siamense. Next base: position 3,052,640 of record NW_023501021.1, read on the forward strand.
TCATAGTACTCGCAGGAAATCACCTTGATCAAGAGCCCCGGACAAGCAAGGAGTCAAGTATTCTCAATTTAGCCTTTTCAGACATCAAGTGCGCCGATGGTTTAGTGGTAAAATTCTCCGTTGCCATCCAGCAGCGTCGGGGAGCCGGGGGTTCGATTCCCCCTCGGCGCAACTTTTTGATCTATTCACTTCCAAGATGCATTGTCCTTATGATGTTAATGATACTTTTTGTCCATTGCAAGCAACTATGCACTACTAGCATCTATCTGTCGGCGGCAAGACAATTTTCTAATCATTCTAGGCCAGGTGGAGCTTCAGATTATGCGGATCTGTTGGAATGACTTTCGGTGCTCCTCTGATGTCGAATGCATTGTCTTGATATCGAAGCCTCGCACATCCGCCTCGCCAACAAATCTAAACCTAGCAAAAAGCCCTTTGGTCTCCTGGCCATCATCTCTTCCTTCATCTTTTCGCAAGATCAAAGGTGCCCGGGCACCCTCGAGGAGCCAAACACGATCACCCTCGCAGGCTGAGGAAGGACCAAGGCCCATCCCGTTGTCCTTGGTTAGAAACATACTTCTAAAGGAAAGTTGATCCAATACTCGGTAATCGGCATATAATGGTGCCATGTAGAAAGCGCAGTGCAGCATACGAAGCTGTTCCAGTATCTGGTCATCTCTCCCAGACTCAGGATAAAAGTAGGCCTCTGTGTGAAACCGCTGGAGCAGGCGTCCATGCGTATCGCCAAATGTGAGGAAGCCGTCCTCAGGTAATTTGCACAGCCTCATAAGGTGGCCACGAAAATCGAAGGAAAAGAAGCGATTTCCTCTTTGGATCATGTAGCTGCGAAGAATTGCTGACGCCAGGGCATCCCAAAAGTTCTGTTGAGGAAGTGGGCCCAGGTTTGGACCGACATCTACAACCATTTGAGCTACCTCAGCCTCTAATTCCCTCATCAGCCATTGATGGCGTTCTGGTTGAGCTACGAACGATATGACTCCGATCTCCGTCCCGTACAAAACGAGACTGGATCCTTCAGAGACTGGACGTCTTATTCGGCAACCCCATATGTCTCGCTCTTCTCTCGCCAATACGTCCAGGTTCCATTCTAGAGGACGACTGATGGGAAGTCTGTTATCGTTCGGGGGTATGTTTGATAGCGGCATGGAGTAGTCGGGAACCCACGATGGAAGCTTGGGATAGCGGCGACTACGTTGGTCACCGACGCGTGATAGTTCCATCAGGAGTGGCGTTTTGGTAATGAACAGCGCTGATGTAGAGGCGAAAACCTCCTCTACGCAATGCTCATAGTTGGGTATGATGAGACTGTGACCACTATTAGGTAACAGCGTTGACAATATACCCAGACAGCCATGAATGTGATCGCGGTCATCAGCGAACCGTGAAGAGCGAAGGGATGTGACCACAAAATTAGCGCAGAAGAGCCAGGCTATCTCAAACTGAGCTTCTGATGCATTGATTGTGACATCTGTCACCGAAAATGTGCCTTGGAAGACGTCCTCGAGAGTTGAGCGAATCTCACTGATCTTGCGTATCTTGTCCCCGAGGCCCTCGAATTTAGCGTTGAGAGCACATGTGTGCTCAGTGATAGGAGTTTGTGCCAGAAGATCCCCATAGACTTGTGCGAACGATGCTGATTTCGCTCTTGGGATCCGATTCCATTCCATCTGGTGAAGGAAGCGAGCCAAGGCAACCAAGCGCTTCCAGCTCAAGCCGACTCTTCCGCAGAGTATCATAACCCTTGAAGGGTTAGCCAAGGCAACTTCCTGAACAACCCAGCCGCGGTCAAACCATCGACGACGGCCAATGAACTTCATGAGAGTCGTCTTTGCGGAAGCCCATCGACAACACACGTCGTGCCCCAACTCCAAGTGGACTTCCGACGTTTTACAGACCGGATCTCTCCTGAGGTATCTGTCCACAAACCGAGGATTTCGCCTAGAAACCTTGGCGATCTTCGGAATGAACACATCGTGAATCCATAGAACATCTTGCTCCGGCTGTTCAGGTCCCAGCCAAACCAAAACTTCCTGCGCAGAGCTGTATATCCTGTGCATAAGAAGGACTTGATGTTGCTTCTCATTGGAGTCCGCTTGATTGATACAGAAAGCGTCGATCCACAGCGGCATTGTGCTGAAGACTTCTGCAACTTTTCGACTCAACTTAGACTTCATCCCAGACTCTGCGCCGCCGATAGCGTCAAGTGAAGTACGCAAGAAGTTGAACAGGTTCTCTGAGATATTCATTGTCTTTCCGTCACAAACAACCTCGATTGTCTCGCCAGATCCCTGAACGAAGCTGTCGTCGGCGGTTTTGATGTAGTTTGGGAGCTGCCATGTGTAGGACAGTGCCGCAAATTCTGGTTCATTATCAAGGCGAGCTTCGATCAATGACAAGAGCATACCGTGAGGTTGATCATCTGCCAGGGACAGTCGGAGAAGGCGAACGGAATCATCCGTACTAAGCGAGTTATACTTGTAATTCGTCGTCATCGTTGGTTATCGGGCCCTTATTTGCAAAATGACGGATGGTGATTTCATGTCTGAATTTTGCGAATTCATTATGAAGGCATGCTAAAGAATCGAATCTGCCTTGTCAGTGTGGACAATCGGCATCATTTTGCCGCACGGTTGGCTGTGTTTGTCTCACTGGCGACACACAACATGCCCAAGGGAGGCGACGCCCACCATGTAAGCCTAAGCCTCCCTGCCTTTTCTTCTTGGCAATTGTCACAAGCTAATCGATTCAATCATGAAACAGACTATGTTGACTTCGATAATTCAAATTTGTATCTGCTTTTCGTAGCTCGCTAAAATCACTACACATTACAGTCTATACCCAAACTCCGATCCAATCCCTCATTCAAATTTAGAAGCCCCACTGTCTGCACCAGTTCTGCATCAGCTCAGGCGTGACGGCCTGCATCTCCTTCATCGCCTTGCTGTGCTTCACAGTGCGCTCCATCGAGAAGTCGACACCCTTTCCTCCGCTGTAAGCCAGGCCCTGGTAGAAGTCAAGAAGCTTGACACCAGGGTTCTTGTCAACGTCGTCGGTGGAAGAGGCACTCTCCTCCAGAGCCTTGACCCACTCCTTGAAGGAAACGACCTTCTTGATGCGGTCGCCGTAGAAAGACTTGACCGCCTCGGCAAGCTTCTCCCACTCGACGGTGCGCGGGTTCACACCGTGGAAGTAACCCCTGATGTTCTGCAGGGGAACAGGCTCAGCGATACCGGAGACCTCGAGAATGAGGCTGGCAATGCCCTCGATGGGAGTCCAGTTCACCAGACCCATGGCGCCAAGGTCCTTGGGCAGGAGACCAAGGTAGGCGGAGCTGGCGACGATGGTCGGGAGCCACTCTTGACGGTTCCAGACGCCAGACTTGGACTGAGGGCCAGCGACCTGGCCGACACGGACGATGGCGGTGGGAACACCAGAGCGCTGAGTAGCCTCGTCAAGGATGAGGGAACTGACCATCTTGGAGCGACCGTAGCCAGTGCTGGGAAGAGACAGGTCCATGAGTCTGTTCTCAGGGACGGGGCCAGGACCAGGCCAGGAGTCGACAGTGCCGATACTGCTGATGAAGATGATGGGGACGTTCTTGGCGGCGCGCAGGGAGAAGTCGACCCAGTGGCGGACACCGCGGATGTGAGGCTCAAAGGTCTCGACGGAGATGTTGAAGTTGACGGGCCAGGCGTTGTGGATGACGCGGTCAGCCTCCTTGAGCAGTCTGTCGTAAACCTCGGGCTCGAGGCCGAGGTTGCTCTTGGACATATCGGCGCAGAGGAACTCGGCCTTTTTGAAATCGGTCTTGAGGCCGCGCTCGGCGCTCATCTTGACCTGGCGCTTATCGCTGTCCTCGCTACGGTTGAGGCAGACGACCTTCTTGACGGCCGGGTTGGACTCCATGAAGTCGAGCATGTACGAGCCGAGAGCACCCGTGGTACCGGTGATGAGGATGGTCTGGCCCTGGTCGTTAGGACCGGGCTTGTTGCCCTGCTTCTGGGGCAGGTCGCGGGTGTACTTCTGAAGCTGGGCCTCCATGGCGGCGATGTCATGGTTGGGGCCTTCAGATTCATCTTCGCCGTTGACCCCAGTGTTCTTTCTGACACGGTCCAAGAGGTAAGAAGCCAGCTGTCTGGGTGTCGGGTGGGCGTAGATAACACGGGTGGCGATAGCGTCGGCGGTAATGTTGGCGCCGGCGGCCTCAAGACCCTTGCGGAGGAGACGGGAGGCGTTGATGACCTGCATGGAGTCGATACCGGCACTGAAGAAATCGGAGTCGGCGGAGAGCGCTCTGCTGCCGAGAGTCTGCTGGAAGAGCTTCTCGATGGAGTCGATGAGGGTCTGCTGAGAGCTGACATCGATGTGGACGGAAACGGAGTCAGAACCGTCCTCGGCCTTCTGGTACCACTCGTCGAGCTCCTCCTTGTACAGCTTCAGTGCCATAGGACGTTGGATGGTGCCCTTTCCGGCGCGAGGGAATGGCTTGTCAGGGGTGGTGACGGCGATGAACTGGCGACCAATCTGACCGTGGGCAACGGTTTCCTTGTTCGCCTTCACAACCAGGGGCCAGACATCGTCAATGAACTTCTCCTTCTCCTCTTCTGTCTTGAGATCCTCCATGGGCTCGATAATCAGCAGCGGCTGGAAGCGCATAGCTCCGGCAACAACGGCACCCTTGACTCTCGGGTGACCAGTAACGATCTCCTCAATGGTGACCGGGTTCAGCTTCTCACCGTTGGAGAAGACGATAATGTTGTCGGCACGGCCGTAGTACATCCAGTGGTTGGGAAGTGAAGGGTGCTTGCGGTAAAGATCCTTGGTGGAGTACTCCTTGGCGTCAGGGAAGGTGTAGAAAATACCCTGGAGAGGATCCTCCTTATCCTTACGAACGATGACCTGCTCGTAAATGTCCTCGTCCTCACCGCTGGCCTGGCGCCATTCCACGCCCAGACGCTCGGAGTCGACGATGAACCATTGCCAGAGGTCCAAGTTCTTCTGGAAAAAGTACGGGAGGGGAGCAGCCTCAGTGAAGGCGATGACACTGCAGACCTTGACGCCAGCCTTTGTGAGAATGTTGCCTGCCTCGCGCGCGAGGTTACCACCGCCAAAGTTCACGCGCTTAAGCTTCTTGAGAGCCTCGATACCCTCGGGCATGTGAGCCATCTCCTCAAGAATGGCAGGAGGCAAGATGATGTTGTCGATCTTGGCGTATTCAACAGCGTCCAAGACGGTCTGAGGGGTGAGAGGGCGGTCAATGAAGCCCAATGCGACAGGGTGCTTCCAGTAGATGGCGGCAAAGGTGGACATGTAGCATCCGGCGGCGTGGAATAGGGGCATCGGCAGGAAGATGCGCTCGCCAAGCATGATAGACTTGATGCAGTTCTCGGAACCCATGAAATCCGGGAGGTCGTGGAATGCATCGGCGACAGCACACATGCCCACACGGGCGACGATGGGCTTCGGGAGGCCGGTGCTACCACTCGTGTGCAGAACGACGACGGGGTCCATCTTAGCCTCCTCGAAGGTCTTATCGTAAGGGAAGTGGGGGACTTCCGTCTCGTCGAGCCAGGCATCGGCGGAGCTCACCATGATGGCATCCATCTGGCGTTCTTCCAAAAGGGGCTGGATGACATCCTTGAATGATGAGTCGAAGCAGATGATGTTGCAGTCCGTCTTCTCGAAAAGGTTCATCTGGCCCTCATGCGAATTCCTGGGGGAGATCAGGAGCGCCTTGTATCCAGCCTTGATACAGGCAATCATGACAATCATGTAGCGGGCATCGCTGGGGCCGATGTAGGTGAGAGTAGGGAAGCTTTCGGGTTCAGGCTTGCCCCTCTTGTCGATAATTCTGTGAGCTATGCGGTTCACCGCGTTGGCGAGCTGCTTGTAGGTGATCTTCCTCCATCCATCTTTGGGGTTGGATGAGCGGGGAACTGAGAGGACTTCGGCGTGAGGGTCTGACTTGGCGATCTCGTCGAGCACCTGAGGGATCAAGCGCTTTCCGTACTGAGTCGTGGCCATGCTGTTGTTGGTATACTGGTATTGGTTTGTTGATGTAGTGATGAAATCAATGATACTAGTAGTTCAAATAGGGGTATATGTGTAAACTTGATGATAACTCAATGATGAAAACTGTGCGTGAGTAAGATGAGCTGTTTCTGATATTGATGTCAGGAGCGGCCGAGCAAGAGGCTTTATACATTCAGAGAAAACTCTCTCCTCACGACTACGAGTCGCCATGGCCGTGAGGTCCAGAACCACAGCGGCATTTTTCCTTGGCCTACACGTCCGCCCATTAGGAAGTAACTCGGCGAAGACATGAGACGACGACGTCATGCCCACATGGCCAGCAGTTCCCACCGCCCTGCAACGACAAAACATCGAATGCCCCTCCCGGACCGCTATCGGCCGGTCGGCGCTGAACGGTGCGCCGGGGCCGATGTGGGGAGCGAGCGAAGGAGAGAGGCTTGTTTGGAGTTCATTGTAAGTGAAGCCTACCGACCGGTCTTCAGTCTAGAAGAAAGAAGGATCGGTCGTGGCGTAGGGGCGAGCCGCGAAGTGCTTATCCACCAAGGGGGATATCTGAAGGGAGGGCGGGCGGTCTCTGACGGACAGAGTGGAGGCGAAATATGGAGGTAGGACGGAATTCGGCCGTCAAAACAGGGCCTGCCCGGGCTCCATTTGTTCTATGAACAAGTGCGATTGCGAAACCGCAAGAGGGCCACTTTCGGTACTCGTCTACGGCTCCTCACAGATGGAGCTCGACTTCTGTGGGGGGAACGAGGAACGCCAGAGAACAGAAAGACAGCTTGGACACGAGGGAAACCCCTGACAAGACGGACTCTCCGTGCGACGAGATGTGCGTGCTCACACAGACGTGGGCGGCGCTGCAGGCGTGAACGCTGTGTGGGGGCGATCGAGAGGTCAAGCTTTGATGCTAGGACGGGCCGTGATATCCGCTCTTCTCTCGGACGCCTCGGAGAGAAACAGGGCCAAAATGTGGGAACAGCTGAACGGCTTTTTGCCTAGGCATCTCCACTGTTTCCCGAGTGACGGTCTCTGATTGAGTGGCAACGGGGACTGCAGCAGACTGGAGAATAGAAGCATTTGCAGATGAGATGGCCAGGGGGGAGCGGAAAGAGATACGGCTGGACGGCAACAAAGATTGAGTGACAGAGTGACAATGTGACAGAAAGACAGATACGACAGACAAGGAAACAGTACGCCGTAAGTTCTGGGTGGCATCCATCCCACTGCAGCAGTGTGCAGACAGCCACACACATAGCCAAGCAAAGCTAAGCATCAAGATAGGGCGGTAAGCGGGAGGCGGCCGGCATTTTTGCGGCGCGCACGGGAACAGATTAGATTGCAGATCTCCCTGTACCTGGCCAAGCCTGGGGTTACAGCGGCCGACGGTGCCTTTAGCCACTCATCACGGAGCTTCGCGCTTTTCTCGTCGCTGTGGAGGATCATCAGAGTTGGCCGAGCTGGGGCTGCATACGTCAGCGAACATGACCTCATCCGCCACATCTTTTGCTTCATTTGAAGACTTGATCAAAGCTTTTCTTCCAACTACCGGCTCTTTTTTGAAATACTTCCAATTCGTCTTTAAGTCTGATCTTTTGTGAACTTGGAAGAAGAGTCTGCTGCCCACGGACACGGACTTTGGAATTCGGTTGCTTAGGGCCGTCTGTAGCGCTGATGATCCCTGTTCCACAGCCTGGGAGATGATCCGTCGCTGGGATGATTCAGTCACCGCATGATCGGTAACCTTCGGTCGGAACCCTGTTCTCATCTGCAAACCATCGTTAACTCCGTCCGTTCATGGCAGCCTGCATCCATCTGGAAATTGAAGCTCGGTATAGTTCATGAAGATAGATAATCACATATCTCAATTATTTTCACCTCGGTAAGTTGAGATGAATAGAGAGTTTCAGTCATTGTTCAATCCTTAAGGATCACTCAGGAACTGTACGTGATCTACCTATGCAAGCACCACCCTTCCCGCTCTCGCTTCCATCCTGCAAGGCCGCCGGGAATTGCACGCAAGGTCAGCACTAAATCCGCACGACACGTCAACTTTAACCAGACGCTCCGGGTTACAGCTTGGGCCTCAGTGCGCTGATTTTCCGAGGCGACAGAGACCTGTCGCGGATTTATGCCGCTGCGTCGACTGCTTCATGTCGCGCATCAGATCTGCAAGACCCGGAGAACCTTTTAAATCCTTTGCAAATCACGTTCTGCGTCTTAGTGATGACAGACTACTGCATCGCTGACCGACGGCCGCTGTGTAAGTAACACGTTGGAGCGTGGAATAGTCTCACCAGCCACGGGCATCAAGCACGGCAGATGAATCCAGTCCCATGTGATGATTTGATCAGTTAGTACCTCTCTAGGAGCGGTGAGAATTCGCGATGCATAATTGGAGGGCATCACGATATCCCAAACACCAGCGCAGCTAGTATGGGGAATTCTCAAATAGCGAGAATTCGGGATGCATTGCATCAGCAAGGACTGTATCTTGTCGATGAAGATTTGCAGCTGCAACAGGACCTTATCGGTATCCGTAGAAAGCCCCTTGGCCAACTTAAAGGGAACAGGGAGGGCGAACAACCACGATGAGAAACTTAGAATGGCAATGAACAAATGACTCAATTACGATGAAAGCATCTTCACAAAATAACTTGAATGTTTCCCATCAACAACTATCTCCCTCCAAGCTTAGAAGCTTTCCCGGCTACTCAGAGCATCATAGTCACCCCAACCCAGCAAAGATCGGGCACTCCAAGCAGCAAATCCCATATCCACAACAACAGGAGCGAAGATGATGATACCGACAATCTGGCCAAAGCCCCAATTGTTTCCCTCATAATCATTTCCCATATGTTCCGCTGCAGCAGCTTGCATCCTTCGTAAGCGAAATATGCACCACAATAGGCAGCTCCCAAATGTAATAGGCAAGAACAAGAGCATGCCGCGGTGACCGTGCCATCCTCTCTGAAGCTTTCCATGAGTTCTTGACAAGACTTTGGTCGCCTGGTGCTCTTTTCCAGAGAACTTTTCGCCTTCCTTCCACCGCTGCAAGCCAGCTCCCATGGCATACCATAAAGTGAAGAGGAACAATAGCAGGGAAGCTATGATCTCGCAGATGGCGAGCAACCAATGTTCCGCATCGGTGAATCTATCAATATCCCCGAAACACATATTCTTTACGCGTTCATACTCCTCTCCAGTGATGAGTACCACTCCTTCAGTACCTCCACCAGCTGCCTGGCCAACCCGAAGTTCCGCCCAGTTGTGGATGCACTGAGATAAAAACGGATAGAAGAACAGAACGATAACGAGAGAGAACATAATCAGTCTGAAGTTATGACGTCTCTCGTTATCTTCTGCCTTTCTGTCCGCCAAATGCTGCCTGTTGCTTTCCGGATGGAATACTCGTGCCGGCAATAGAGCAATCGGATACACGAGTGGTATGATGCAGATGACGGCAATGGCCAACGCATTCTGAGCTTCGTTAGCCCCGAAATTAGCGGTAGATATACCAAAATCCTTGTTGACGAGCATGATAATTGTTGCTAGCTCTATAGCAACAGCGAAGTAGATTGCGAACTCGAAGAAGGCCTCAAGGCCCTTCTTGGTGACGATTTGAAGGAACTCCCATTTTCGACCCTGTCTTTGTCGAATAAACATCATGAAAGCTGCCAAGAGAAAGCCAACCGCCAGTTCAATTGCATAACCGATACAGACCTATTAAATTATTAGAGTCAGAATCGACCATTTCGTCGAACACGTTGTTGTGCACTTACTCCTATACCAGAGATATCAGGATTAGTCTCTCCCCAGATGGCATGGCAGATCTCTTCCTTGCATTGATCCAGAAGTTCAATACTGAAATTGGTGTGTGCTCTCACGACCCCAATATAATTGTTAAAACCGTTGAGAACTTGGAGTTCTTTGCATGGAACTGCTGCGGCCATCGCGCTTGATTGTTTGCGAGAGATGATCATCGAGCGAGAACGCGCAAGAAAGCAGTGAGAAAGGACTTTGCCCAAGATTTAGAAAAGATTTCGAGACCGCAGAGCCTCAAGGGAGAGAGTCTGGCTTCTCAGACGGATTGTCCAATTTCCTTGGTCTTAAATTTCAGCTGCAGAGCGCACGTTCTTGTCTGAGGATCGTGTAGGCAAAATGTCCGCTGTAAGGCATCTGAAACTAGCCGGTCGAAGGGATGCGTGAGGCTCCCCAATATTGACGAAAGCGTTGAGGCCAGGCAGATTAAGTCAGTGAAATAAAAAGCCACCGTTCCTGAAAGCGTTTCGGAGCTCGCAAGGCTGCCGAATGAGGCAAAAGGAAGTCACATTGACTTCAGCCAATTTCTTCACTCTTTGCAGTCGAAGATTTGTCAATTTTGGCTCCCTGCTGTCGGCTAACAATGTCATATTATCAAGTTCAAACCCACTCCAGGTGGATTGCGCGACAGTGCCTCGTTTCTCATTTTCATTCTCATTTTCATTCTCCTTCTCATATCTTCGCTTCGTACATTCACCGCCATGATTAAACTGCGCAGGCTGTTTAACTTCATCGTTTGCTACCATGCCATCCTATGTATTGTTGAGTGCGCAGTTCTCGTAGCATTGCCTCCCACAGTCAGATCGGATGCCCCGCAATCTGTGGTGACTTTGCCTCCAGTTCATCTTGAAAGGCAAGCACCGGGCCAGAAGACGTGTGGAAACAGACTGGTTTGTCCCGATACTAGCACCTGTACGACAGATCAGAACCACGTTGGGTGTTGCGGGTCGAGGGGTAGTTGCTCCATTTATACAGAATGTTGGAGGGGTTACATAGCAGCCTATGATGGAACAACACGAACGGCGGGATGGGCTCTGTCAGCTATCCCTACCTCAGTTTTGTCATGGTGAGGCTATTCAATTGACAACATGAAAGGAATCAACTGAATCCATGCTAATGGTACTTGACAGCACGAGAGCCGCACCTTGGTGTGTGACGATGGTATGGAACTCTCTCACGGCATTTTCATGTTCCGAAAGGCCACCATCTCCAACTGCTTCTCCAACTAAAACAACAATACAACCAAGCACGACATTTGAAAGTACATATTTCAGCCCAACTGCCAGCAGATCTGCATCTGCAAACCCTGGAGCGCCGGGTACGGGATCTGCATCTGCAAACCCTGGAGCACCGGGTACGGGATCTGCATCTGGAAACCCTGGAGCACCGGGTACTTCTTTGCCACCAGATGCTCCCACACTCACGCTGACCTCAGGACCTCCTGGCACAACAATCACCGATGAACCATCAGTGACTTCGGCAACGGAAACTTCTACCGCCACGTCCACAACTTCTAAACCAAGGCCTACAACGAGACCGCCACCGGGAAGCGGTGTGATGCAAGGTAGGTCTCCATTGCCCCATTCCATTGTCTTGAGCATGCAAACTGATAAAGAAAGATCTCACAAGAGATCAGCAGATTGGAGTCAGCACTGGTTGTGCAAGTGTTGCACTCATGTTTCTCTCAAGCATTGTGTAAGTTGCATTCCCCAAGCTTAGATTTTCGCTGATTTAAAGCCAGATACTGTGCTTGCTGGCCCCTCAGGAGGAAAAGAAGAGGTCCATCTACTACAAATCTTGTCGTAGGCCCTCAGGCACCGAAACCATACGAGGGGTTCAGGCCACCGCAAGTCTCAGAGATTAGAGGGTTGACCCCGCCGGGGGAGAGTCCTCTGATGAGTCTCTCTCCTCAAGAGACCAATACGCTGCAAAATTCGCAGCACGTGGCAGCGGCCCGTATAAGTACGGTATAGTTCGTGGATTTGTATTCCTCCGGAACTCGCTATTGCTTTCATAATCAAAACTATACTGCCTGCTAGGGATTCCTGGGATGCTGCGAGGCAACTCATACGCTTCATTTGCTATGTTCGTAGTTTATGTGTATCTACTCCTCAAGCGATCCCCGGGAACTAGGATCTCACTTGTTCAATAGCTCCCGTGAGAACATACGGTAGTCTCTCAATGCCTTATCGTTTTGACTACATTTCCCACGTAAAAGTATTTGTGACGTTTGAGATGAGTAAGCACAATCACACTATGAGCAACGATCTCGCTGCCCACGCCGCGAAAGCCGTATCTGTAACAACCGGCGCAAAAATGATGATACCGACAACCTGACCAAATCCCCATTCATTGCTGGTATATGTAAGACCCACTTTCTCAAGCGAAGCGGATTGTATCTCTCTCAACCGGAAAATTCCCCACAGCAAAGGGACGACCAGGATAGTCGGGGTCAAGAGCAAGATTGCTCGAATAACGCCGTAGTTCTTCCATGATTGATTGACCAGCCTTCGCAACTGGAGGAAAAACCTGGTCAAACATCTTTCCTCGCCGAAAGCTCGGTCTTGAGCCGCCATTCTACGAGCGCCGGCTGCAACTGCCAACCAAAGTGCAAAGAGAATTATGAAAACTGAAGAAACAAGCTCGAAAACAGCCAAGAACTTGCTTTCTGCATCGGAGAGCCTTTTTCCATAGTCGAGGCACAGAATTTCAAGTTGATTCCATTCTTCGTCAGTCGCCAGCGTTTCACCATCAGCGCCCTTGCCTTCACCGACCCGAGACGGACCCCAGTTATGAATGCATTGAGACAGGAAAGGATAGAAGAATAAAACAGTGAGCAGAGAAAACAGGGTTAGACGAACGTCTGCTGATGTGATCGAGGTACTCTCCGATGACTCTGGTGGCTTTTGTCTCTCAGACTCAGGATGGTATAGATGCGTTGACAACAGAGCCATCGGATACAACAAAGGTAAAATGCAGACGACGGAGACCGCCCAGATTATCTGCGCCTCAGTAGCTCCCAAGCCGGCAGTTGAGATCCCATAGTCTTTGTTTACAAGCATATAGATTGCGGCAACTTCAAGTGAAATCGCAAAATAGATGGCGGATCCGAAGAATGCCTCGAAGCCAGCAGCGCATGCCAACTGAGCGAACTCCCAATGCGGGCCTTTTCTCTGCCGAATGCTCAAAAGCGCAGTAGCAAAGAACAGGCCGAGAGCTGCCTCCACCGCATATCCGATAGACACCTTCATTTGTAAGCCACTTCCGAGCACTTAGGAATGGAAAGAATCATACTCCAATACCAGATATATCCGGATTACTTTCTCCCCAGATTGCACCACATATTTCTGTGCTGCAGTTTGCAAGGAGGTCTTCTCTGAACTGCGTTACATTGCGAATTTGACGGAGATAATCGTCAAATCCTTTGAGGGATTCTAAGCTTGTACAATTTGGTTGAGAACAAGTAGTCATAGTTGCTCGCTCCTTGGAGGGAATAGAAACAAGCGCAACCAAAGGATGATCATTGACTTCGACAGAAAACGCTGGCAAAGGGATTGTCGAACTGTTATAATTGGTGCCCCGACCAATGGTGGGATCCAAGCAGCCAGTCGTGACCTAAGTGGCTGGGATCTGCCAGCTGAACGTTTTATCGGGCGCCATGCAGTAAGCTAGCGAACATGAGATGCGCCCAAGATAGCAGGGGCTCTGAGCCTTGGAGCTGACGGCAGACGAAAAGTGTGATGGTAGACGATCAAGCCAATGAAGACCCTGGAGCCTCACCGTAAGCAGAGCGGATGCGGCGGCGATTGTTTTTAAAAAGACATATTTGTCCATTTCCATCCGACAAGCCGGCTGGACTTCTGTGCGACTGTCAAGCTATTTTAAGACAAGGCTGTGGTCAAACAAGTGTGAATGCGCCTACGAATTTTGTTCATATCTCCGAGTCATCCCCGTAACTATCTTTCCCTTGAGTCTGATAGACATGGTATCTAGTGTAAGGAAAATTCAATACAATGCTTTCTTTAATTCAGGTAACCTACTCAGGCTTTTTTCTCATAAATATTGCGAGATGTCTGGCGCAAGTATCTCGAACTGCGCATGATCAGGCTACGCCTCAAATTACCGGAACAACACGCCCTTTAAAGGCAAAAATGAGGTTCCTCAGAAGACAGAACGCATTTCAAGACATCTGCCCTAAGGTTAATGGTGAGTCAGAGCTGCGTTTTACTGAGCGGTTCGGTTTTCTGAGTTTGGCTCCGCAGACATTTCCCTGGAGTGCCCCGGCGATGATGTTTGTGTCAGTACAACTTCGGACAGCGGCGTTTATCTCGGTTGCTGCCCGAGTGGGAGCGACTGTGTTCCCTACACAACTTGTATCGACCCGAGTCTTCCACAGCAGACGTCCACACCAAATTCTCTCATTATGACTTGGTGAGAGACATGTCCAATCAGAAAGCCGTTTGTATGTTGACGCCCAATTCTTTTAGTTCCGGGGATGGATCGTTTTGTGTTGATTATGTATGGGGCTCTGGGGCCGCAACATCGTTCTCCTGCGGTACAGAGCCTACTACCATCGTGATAGACATAACTTCTAGCAGTACAAGATCTTTCTCTACCAGATCCCCCACACCTACGGCCTCATCTACAACAGGACCAACGGCCGAGCCCAGTAGCCCACCTGTAAGTGGTAGCCCTGCAGCACAAGGTAGGTGGCTCATCCAAACACCGACTCTGAGATATCTGCTGACACTTGAGATCAGATTTGAATAAACAGCAGAGAATTGGAGTTGGTGTAGGCTGTGGCAGTGCAGTATTGATTATAGTCGCTGTTATCACGTAAGTTGACACACTCGTCACATTCGAATTGTCTGAAGAGAGCATGAGTATTGAACGCTCCACAACCAGATATTGCGCTCGCGGCCCAAGCCGCAAAAGACGAAGCGGAAAGAATTCACATACATCAACGGATACTGCTGTGTCAGGTACGGAAAAGAAGGACAACTTCACGCCACCTGACAATCGCCTGCCAGAGAACCACTGATATTGCACGAGGACACAGCACAATCGAATCTGGGATGTAATGGTTATTATTATTCACATTGTATGCATGCCTCTGAAACTGGTCTCAATAAGACACCGCGGTCTCACTTCAACTAAATTAGAGCCTGCCTCAAAAGCCTTTGGAGCCTTTCTATATCTTCCTGTTTTGTCGTTTGACTGGTCATGACGTAGAGAACATTACCCAGCACTCGGCTGTGGACGTTCCATCGCTCACCCTCAGAGCCAGTATCACCCTTCAGTAGGGCGCTTTGAAGATCCACGGCTACATTGCTTGAGTAGCCAGCTCCCTCGTTATCTTCCAGGTGGATAGCAAGAACGGATCCCAGAGCCCATACTCCCGCAACACGACCATTCTGCTTGGAGACCCAGTCAACAAACGGCTGAGACCACACAGACCAAACAGCAGCCGATTCTTCATTCTTGGAGATGGTGACGGCAGTCGACTCGGCCGCCCATTCGCTCTTCTTTGCCCAGTCCCACTCTCCCTGCTTGTCCATCCTTTGCAACTCATGGAGAGACTCGATAGCGACCTGGCATCCAACGGCATGAGCAGTGTAGCTGTGGCCATGCAAGAGAGCGTCACTCTTCTCATCGCTCTCGAAGGCCCGGAAGATGCTGTCAGATGCCGAGGTGGTGCAAAGCGGCACCAAGCCTCCCGTGAGCAGCTTCGCGTTACAGATGACATCCGGGTCGACGCCGAGGAAAGATGCAGCAGAGAAGCGGCCGAGACGGGTGAGGCCAGTGAAGACTTCGTCAAAGACGACCGGCAGGCCAGTCCAGGTGGTTCCATCTTCGTTGATGGCAGTGGTTGATGTGCCGAAGAGCTCAGGGTGTTGCCGGGTAACCTTGACAAGAGTGCGCTGGAACAGAGGATCGCTTCAAATGGCAGGTTAGCAAGAGGTGCGACACGAATGTGTGGATACTTACGCCATGATCATGCCTCCAGCTCCAAGAATGACTGGTTCCATAACGAGAGCGCCAAACTTGCGTCCCTGATCGCGAAGACGAGTGAGAACCTTGACGATGTACTTCTCGTATGCCTCTTGCTGCTGAGCCTGTTCCCTACTAGTCACATTGAAGACCTCGGACAAAGTGCTGAACGTCTGTCCGGCGCCCAAATCTGCCTGCAGGGCTTTGGGTACTTGGACTTGCCACTGGCCATCCTTGCACAGGACGTAGGGGTAGTCAAACCAGAAACCCTTGCCCTCGTACCATTCGACCTTCTCATTAAAGACAGAGGGTTCCGTAGAGTCCATCGCGCCCATGGTATCGCCGTGGTAGCTGCCCTTCAAACCGAGAATCTCAAGCTTGTCGTTTGCTTCCCAGCCATATCGGACCCTGGCTGCACGCAGGCCCATCTTGACGGCGACTTCCATACCAGTGCTGCCATTGTCAGAGTAGAAGACGCGAGAGAGACGCGGGTTCTCCAGTCCCTTGAGGAGAGTTTCGGCAAGAGCCAACGCAGGCTCGTGAACTGCGGAGGCAAACATGACGTGTCCGTAGCGGCCAGCGGCGTAGGATGCGGCGAGAATCAGCTTGGGGTTCGCGTGACCAAGACCTTGTGTCCACCATGATGAAGATCCGTCGAACGAGGGCTGCAAGAGGGCCTGGTCTGTCGATGAGCCCTTGCTCTCGGGAACCAGAGTTTGGAAGCAGTCGCCGTGGGCAGAGTCAATTGCCGTGATCTTTTCGGGCGTGAGGTTCTTGTGCTGTGTGAAGGGGTACCAGATGATGTTGTGTGCGTCGCGAGACATGGTCTCGAGGCGAGAAATCCGAGCGAGGTGGCGGTCATGCAGGTGATTTATGGTGTGCTTGATGACTTTGGAAGAACTCATCTCATCGTAGTATTGAGATAACGCTTTGGCATCAGCTCGCGCATCCTCGACGCGAGCCGGTGGCTGCTCGAGAGAATTGACGGGGATGCCATGTCCCTTGGCGAAGTAGTCGGTCAGGTAGGAATAGTTCTGGTACTGCTCATCGCGGAAGAGTAAGATGGATTCGACGTCGTAGCCACGAAGCTTGAGGGACTCGAAGGCAGAGATGGTCTGGGAGATACCGCCGAGCTTGGAATCGCCGATGAAAATGACCGGGACCCGGAGCGGGGCGTAAAGGTCGGCTTGCGGGGTTCCGGACGGGCCCGGCGAGTGCACACCGCCGGCCGTCTCAACGAAAAGCCAGCCGGGGCCACCGGCCGCTCGGCGCGATGCGTAGCTGTAAACACCTTTCAGGACTTCATTATCGGTCGGGGTGGGCTAAGGCGAATGTTTCAGTGGCAGCTCCAAAACCTGACGTTGCATTTTCTAAAAGTAGCAGCAAACTCACCTGTTCCGAAACCTCGGCGGCCAGATGCGGGCTTGCTGGAATCTCAAACTGAAACAGCGTCTTGTTCGCGACTCCGGGGGCGAACTTGTCGATGTGACTAAGAGGATGTCAATCAGTGAATCACGAATACCGATTGAGAACCGAGGATATTGCCCTTCTATTTCCGAGGTTAGTTGAGATGGTCAGTGTGTAAATGGTGAGAAGCCGCGATAAAAATGGAGTTCGTTCGTTGAGGAAATGAGGGTCCGGACATACACCCATCGTCGGCTTCAGAAGCCGGGCCCGTAGAGACGGGTTTGAGAAACGCCGTCTGCTCATGCGGCCAGTGCTTGCGAGCTGCATTGCACAGGACCGAGGAGAAGACGGTCTTTCCGACATCGGTATTGGCGCCGTAAATCTGGTATGCTCTCAAGGAGCGCCAGAGTAGGGCGCCGACAGGTGCCATTGAGGGCTTGAACCAGTATCAAACGCCCATCAAAGACAGCAGGATTGCAATTGAGAGCAGAGACAAGTGATGAGGCCAATGAATGGTGTCCGAATTCCGTTTGCTGTCAGCGAGCAGCAAGCAAGGCGCCTGAAATGAAAAAGAGCTGTCTCCAACCGGAAGCTCCGAGGCCTGGGGAAGAGGAGGAGACGGGGCGGGGTACGGACCGTAGGCTGCGGCATTTGTTGCGCCGAGAACTGGGGCAACGCAGCGGCTATCATAGGGAAAAAGGAAAACTTGTTGAGTTTAGTGACTTATGTGTCACTTACTCACGAGTCACCAATGGGTTTCCCAACGGTGCGGCCCGGTAGGTGTGCCTGGTGGGGTTGAACTTGAACCTGCATGGATCTCGCATTCGCGTTTATGAGAGATCGCCGGGTGCAAGGGGAAATTCCCTCGTCTCTTGACTTTCCATGCCGAGGTTGGGTGTGTGTGGTCCCTCATTTGACACATTGACACATCCCGCAACGATCCCAACAACCAATTCATCTCAACTATGCCGGCAAGCGACCGTTTGGACAGTGTGTTTGCGGCACTCCTGGCTCGCCGGGAGGCCAAGAGCCAGCTCCGGCGCCTGACCCTCGTCCCGGCCGGCAGCGCCGACTTCTCGTCCAACGCGTACCTTTCCCTCTCGACCCACCCGGAGGTCCAGCGCGGGTATCTCACCCGAATCCAGGCCCACCTCAATCCGATTGATGGTGCTGAGGACGGAAACACCCCGGCTCTCCTCGGCTCTGGTGGATCACGCCTCTTGGATGGCAATGTATCGCTTGCAGAGTCTCTCGAAAGAGACATTGCGGCTTTTCATGGTGGACAGGCTGGGCTACTCTTCAATTCGGGGTTTGATGCAAATGTTGGGCTTTTCAGTTGCGTCCCTCAGCACGGCGACATCATCGTCTACGATGAGTTGATTCACGCCAGCGTGCACGATGGGATGAAGATGAGTCGGGCTGGAAGGAAGATCGCCTTCGCCCACAATACGGTTCATCCGATCGAGAACGCAAATGGAGACCGGTTGTGGGACGAGACAGCAAGAGGCCAAAGCCCGAGTCGAAGCTTGAGCGAGGTTCTGTCTGAATTGACTCGCGGTGAAGAAGGCAAGGCTGTGAGAGAGGGCACAAAGAACGTCTTCATCGCCGTGGAGGGTATCTACAGCATGGATGGAGACGTGGCGCCTTTGAAAGAAATAGTAGAGTGTGTTGAAAGACAGCTTCCGCACGGGAACGGCCTGATCATCGTCGACGAGGCCCACTCAACGGGCATATTGGGTGATAGGGGCCGCGGACTTGTCTGTGACTTAGGCTTGGAGGATCGGGTTTGGGGACGAGTTCACACATTCGGCAAGGCGATGAGTTGCGCCGGAGGTAAGTTACATCCGTTTCACTCTCTTCTTTAGATCCATTGACTGACAGGTTCAGCCATCGTTCTCTGCTCTCAGATTACAAGATCGTATTTGATCAACTACGCCCGCAGTCTCATCTACACCACGGCCATGCCATTCACAGCACTCGCCAGCATACAAACGGCTTACAACTTTATCATGGACGGCCGCTCTGAGCCCCTACTCCGCCATTTGTGGTCACTCATTGGACGCACACATCAGCTTCTCCAAGAGCTTTGCAGCCAATACCAACCAGAAGCAGGTCTTCTATATCTTTCTTCAGAGAAGCCAAAATCACCAATCATACCGCTATTCACGTCCAACCCCAGAGGTCTGGCACTGCACTGCCAGCAGCGGGGCTTCATGGTCCGGCCCATCGTCGCACCCACAGTTCCAGCAGGAAGCGAGAGAGTGAGGATCTGCATCCATGGAGGAAATACCATTCAGCAGGTCGAGGGATTGGTATCGGCTATAGAACGTTGGCTCGTTACCCAGATCAAACAGACTGAGAACAAAACCAAGAGTGGCATCGAGACTACAGCAATGGAGTTGAAGTCAAGATTATGAGAGTCGGATGAGCACATTGGGAATACAGAGGCTTGAAATATACACAAAACTTTGATGTACGGCAGAAAACAGTCGGCATATAAAATGGTAGCATGAAGCACTGAAGGTCGGTCAGAGATATTGAATACAAGTTGATCATCAATACGGGCAAGCCCGTGGTCTCATGCTTCGCAGGTCTCGTATACTACAAATAACGGCCGAAAGTATCTATCTTCAAGCCAAAAGGAACTGGCCCAGGCACACCAGGGCAATGGATGACCACATCCAAGAGAGCCCATGGAAGTTCTCCGTAGCAGAGCTCTTTCCAGGAGGGACGACTGTTGGGGGCGCGGTCGAGTTTCCTCCCCTGCCGCCACCACCAGCAGTACCATTTCCTTTTCCTTTTCCTCCTCGGGGCTCGGTGCTGTTGCCCCTGGCCGCACCGCCTTCGCCCTTCCCTTTTCCTCCTTTACCACCCTTGCCTCCTCCGCTGGGCTCAGTACCGTTGCCCTTCGCCGCACCTCCTTCACCCTTTCCTTTGCCTTTGCCTTCCTTACCACCTTTTCCTCCGCTGGGTTCGGTTCCATTGCCCTTGGCTGCGCCTCCTTCACCTTTGCCCTTACCCTCGCCCTTGCCCTTCTTGCCGCCCTTCGCTGTACCGTTGTTCTTCTTGTGCTCTTCATTATCGGCCGCAGCCATCATACGAGCAACATCGGTAATGAAAGCAGCCTTCGGGGGTGCGGGAGGTGCGGCTGGAGGTGCGGCCTGTGAGTTGACCTTCTTCAGCTCCACAGTCGCCTTCTGGGCATCCGTCGCCGGGGTCTCAATGAAGGGGATCATGGGTGCGAGCATGGCGCAGTTGTCTTGTTGGGCAGTAGGCATGCCCTCCATAGTACCAGTGTTGTTCTGGAATAGCAGTCTCTGCTTTCCGTCGGCCGTCCACGCCTGCCACTCCGGCATGCCTGCCTGGATCTTGGCGGCGTTGGGATCGAGTGTTTTGACGAAGCTGGCCCAGTAAGCCTGAGTCAATGGCACGATAGGCGCGTTCGTGGTCGAGTAGCTCTTCGGAGGGGCACCGTCGGTGTTGTTAGGACCGAAGACGCCGTTCAACTCGACGGTGTGGTATGCACCGAATCCCAGAGCCTCCTGCTCATCATCAATCGGGCCATAGCGGTAGTTGAATGTCTTCACACCGTCGCGGGCCTGAGCATCTTGGAAGATCTTGGTGATGCAGTGAGCTCTGAAGTCACCGTGTGCAGTGGCAAGTTGACGCCACAGCTTTCCGGACTTGGGGAAGACGGGCTGTTGCACATCGAGGTACGTCTGCTGAAGCACTGTCAGAGATGCATTGCTCAATGACTGCGTCGCCTGGTTATTGATCGTCTTGAGAGCATCCTCGATGGTGTCGGTGCTCTGTGGGACGTTCTTGGTTCCCTCATCGGTACATGTTCCGGCGATGGTTGGGACTTTGAGGTACTTGCCCTCGGCAAAGCGCTGCAAAGTTGGTGCTTTGACGAGATCGCCGTCGAGGTTGGGGTTGAACTGGCAGTTCTCCGTCTGCAACGCCTTTGCATCAAGACCACGGAGACAAGCAAGAGAATCGGGTTGCTTGTTGCAACTGGTAGCATTAGTCAGGCAGTTGTACTGCTCTTGGCCCTGCTCGAGGGTGCGAACAGTGGCCACACTGACGGATTCCATGATGGCGCCCTTGATCAAGCCGGGGTCGTTGTCACCGAACGCAGCGAGAAGCATGGCGACAGAGGTTGCGCCGGCCGAGTCTCCAACAGCTACCATCTGATCGGGGTTTCCTCCGAACTGGTTTCATGTTAGTTATCAATGCGACCCCAGTCAGTTGCAGAGAAACCTACCGCAGCAGCATGCTGTTTGAGCCATTTCAAACCCTGGATCTGGTCCTTCAACCCGTTGTTCATGCTCGCGCCAGTCTGAACCTCCTTGCTCTGCAAGAAACCATAGGGTCCAACACGGTAGTTGACCTGGACCACCAGCATGTTTCCAAACCTGGCTAGGTCACTGCCGTTGAAGTTGGCGTTCGAGAGCGACTGGAAACCTCCACCTTGGATGAAGTACATGACCGGCAGCTTCGAATCGGGAGTCGCATTGGATGGCGCGAAGATGTTGACGTACAAGCAGTCCTCATCGGTGGTGAACCGCTTGTTGGGCTTCATGGTGAAATCTGACGCGCTTCGAGCGAGACATATCGGGCGAAACTAGACAAGAACTGTGTGAGTGGGCAGATGCCGAGAGGGAACAAGCGAATGTTACCTGAGAAGCATCTTGAACGTCGGTTGTAGCGGGAGGGTCGACGGGCGCGGCGAATCGCAGTTGACCAGTCGGCGGTGCCGCAAATCGAACGCCCAACCATCGAGTCGCACCGCTTGGCTCAGCGACGCCCTGAAGTTTAGTGTAGCCAAGGTCGACGAGCGGATCAACCGCCTGGACCTGACCGATGATTCCGGCCGAGAGAATAGAAAGGAAGGCTTGGGTTAAGGAAAACATTATTGCGGAAGTGACCGACTAAAAAGTGATAATAAGAAAAGACCCGGAAATCATGCCAACATAACGAGAGGCTCGCTCGACATCGTCTGAAAGTTGAAGTTGCAGCGCCATGCCATCTGTTATACTGACATGCCTCGAACACGGACTCACAACGGCGTAAAAAGACCGGATTATTCTTGACTCGATCTCTTACTCACCGCGCCCCGACCGGCGCGCTCACCGGAGAGTCTGGGCTTCATTTTTGGGGGCTGCGGGGGTTTCAGACGGGTTTGATGCCATCTGTCGTGAGGTTCTGTTCCAGGCCACAAACCTAATTAGGAACCAAGGCCAGGACCCCTGGCATATGATTCTCGTTAAGCCGGGTTTGGGATCAAGTGCCGCATTTTCCCTCCGAAAACATGGATTCCCGCCGAATAGAGTTTCGTCCTAACTCTTGCCCCCAGGTCCCCGGCGACCTCGCTCGTCACGAGTTGTCTCTTTTGTGCTGCGGCCCTCTTATTAGACGAACCACCCCTGGCCAAGAGTTTCAAATTGACAAGTAGAGCCTGGCTAAGCTCATCATGCAGCCACCTTCGGATGGCATCAGATCATGCCATGCGGGCAGATCGGAGTCAAAGGTGACACATGCATGTGCGCCTCACCTTCTAGGGCGCGACTTGCCTGCACGCCGCCCGTCGGATCTATTCATTGGGCAGATCTGAATCTACTATTGCACCACTAACGAATGAGCCAGAGTTGTCGCCAACTTGAGAGGGTATCTTGATTAAATGCGAAGGACTAGCCTTGGCCAGCTTTAACGTCTATGTACAGCCTCTATCTTAGTAAATACAGGTTGAAACGAAATTTGGGAATCATCGATTAAGCCATTGGTCTAGAACGAAAATCATTCGTAGACGTAGCAGAAGGGGGATCCTCCGACGGTGCTCATCAGATCCTTCATGACGAGCGGCCCACCAAGGGGTGAAATATCGACAGTGTCCTCCACCGTGACGTTTCGGCTTGGCGGGTTGTTCTGCAACGTTTCGGTGCCAAAAACCTCCTTCAAACGAAAACATGGTCAGTCTAAATTTGTCCACAGACGCATCCCGCGGAAGGCTGGGCGAAACAAAGACGCCCTAAAAACATACCTGTCGGTTTGCAAAATCAAGCATCTGCCAGATCCAGTAGACGCGGTCAACCTGGGCGTGGTGCAGGAAGAAGACTGGCTCGCCAGGTGAGATGAAGGGGTCCGAGCCAGGATCGCCTGAGAGTCGTTGGTGTCAGTGTAAGTCCCACAGATCGTGTCAAGAGGCTGAAATTGGCAACAAGTGCGTAAATACGAGGGGTCGTAGGCCGAGCCGCCGTGGTGATGAAGGCAGATGGGCAGAGCCGCCGGCACCTTGGGCCCCGACTGCCCCCGCCCACCGGCTCTGATCACCCACAAGACCCGGCGCCACTCGCGATTCCAACACTTGCATCTTCAATCAGGTCAGAGGTTGAGAACTTACCGCCGATGGTGTAATGGCCACCTCCGTGAGCACCAAGCTCGAGTCCGGAAACGTAGCGATCGTCACCCTGGAAAACGGCCTGGAACCACTCGACGTTGTCGTTTTCCAGGATCAGACTAGTGACGTTGCGGAAAGAGGTGTACCGCTGGGCGATGTGCTTGTTGAGGTCGCGTTTGAGGCAGCGGGGGTTGTCGTCCGTGGGTTTCGCGGCTGCGGTTCTGTTCGTCGAAGAGCCGTACACCGGCATCGAGACGGGACCTACGTGGACCGTCATGTTCGCGAACGGGCCGGACTCGACACAGCCACCACCGGAGCCGGGCTCGAGCTTTATGGTGGTGTTGGAGACGGACTGCACAAGCTGCAGCCCCTCGTGAGGGATGAAGGCGCCGTTGCCTCCCATGGAGGTCTCAGATCCGTCGAATACGGGGGACTTGGCCGGGTCTTCGACGTCGAGACTCCAATCCCAGTACGGGAAGGTTCCTGCCGTGGTTGGTGAGACCTCTTGATATTTGAGACGAAAGTTGGGCCGCGTCACTTACCTTGGTAACCACAAACAGAGCGCAGCTTCTGCTCGTAGATCCAAGTGAAATAACGATGCCAAGTCAGAAAGTTTGCCTAACGTTTCACGTACTTAGTTCCGATGCTGAACATCTTGGGCATGCCCTTGGCTAGGCATCTAATGGAGTACATACCGTGGCGTGTATCCTCCCAGTCTGGTTCATGTGAATCAAAACGAAGTCGTCGAAGAGGGACTTGGCCGCGGGCATCTGAACAGCATCGAGCAAGGTCGGAGAAGATTGAAGGCACTGGACTGCGGCAACGAAAGACTTGCGCTCTTCCGCGGGAAGAGTTCTCCTGTGCCTCAAGTGTTAGACGTGAAGGGGAAATGACGAATAATGCTGGATGTGCCTCACCATTCTTTCCTAACCTGAACCTTATCGGGTGTGCAGGTTGAGTTGAGACCCGAAGCTGCATTCAAGGCCTTTGCCGCCCGAAGCGCATCGGCTCCGAGTTGGGTCATGGCCTCGCCCTTGTCGATGGCAGCTTGCGTAAAGTTGTAAGAGCTCGTGGCAGCAGCCGTGGCAGTGGCTTGAGCCGCCACAAGAAGCCACAGGCATTGGCGGAGGACTGCCATGATGTCAGAGTCGCTTTTTCGGATGAACTGACAGAAGCCAAGACTGACTTCCTCTGATCAATAATCCTCGGGAGTGCAGCCGGCCACAAGAGCTTTATGTCGAATTGACTTGCCGGGAAGACAACTCACAGCCGGCAGGCTGCCGCTGATCTCGTCGGGTCCCCCAGCGGAACCATTTCAAGGATAGTTGTGCTCGCTTAGGGCCTCTTTACCCAGCCCTGCGATACTATCGTCACTTTTACATTGGTCAGTGTGCTGTCACGATCCATTTTAGCCAAGTTTCCCGTTCCATGTAGATGGGTTGGGGACTTGGTTCAAATGTTGTTTACTGGGTCCCTAAGGCGCAGAAGTTGGTCCGAACGACGTTGCAACTTGCATGAGACCTAGTCTAATTGTGGCAACTCGGAAGCCAAGACGTAGCTGTGCCAATCATGAAGGGCTGGATGGGGGAGTCTTAATCTGTTTTGGCTATCCATATCAAAGTTAAATTTGGTATCGCCACATGGGCCCCATACGCGGGTTTTTAAAAGCGACCACATTCTCCGTCTTGGGCCATCACTGTAAGCAATGACAAAATCAAGCTAGGACATTTCTCTCCACAATTGCCATGCTAAGCTAGGTAGTAAGCATACAGCACGTGGACCATAACCCATATTTGATTCTCAAGCCTTGAGTAAGGCCATTGATTCACGTTGTCCGAGTTTGTTCCTGACTAAGAGGCTGTCGCTGCAGGTTTGGTGGTGGACCCGTAGCGAGTCAGAATTGTCTGCCCGCTTCCGAGGTCCATCAGGGGGTTGAGCTTCGGCAGTTGCAAGTCGTACGTTGCCAATCGATAACCCAAGAACTGTTTTTGAAAGACCTCGAAGAGAAGAGACTCTGCCTATCTTGTTCATCGCCCTTGAAATGAAGTCTTTGAAGGTATGAAGATGTGTCGTGTGAGCTGAATTGAACACTAGCATGAAATGACGCAGAGCTGAAGCTGCTAGTCTGCAAACGCCGATCGATAGTGACGATATATTATATCATATTGTGCTCCCGCTTCAATGCGACAAGACGCGGATTTCGAATATATGCGAGTCATTGGTATCCGACATATATACACGATTTATAGTTACAAAATTACCGAGCCCCCTGGCTATGCATTTTTCCGCAACGTTTCCACAACGTTAACACTTCGCTAAATCTTTGCAAACCACCCTTCGCCTTTCTTCTTGGTCTTGACTACCCGTGCCAGCGCTAAGAAGAAGGTTCCGATCATGAGACAGCTGCCTGCAAAGGCCTGAGCGCCGTAGTATCTCCCGCCGCATGCGGTGATGATGGCGCCCGCGATGGGAGGTCCGCTCAGCACGGCGAAACTGACGATTGTAAATATCATACCGATGCGCGTCCCCTGCTTGCTTGGGTCTGTTGTCAGAGCACTGACGCCGGCCGGGAAGAGAGCCTGGACGGCGTTGCCCACGAAACCGAATACGACGGTCCAAATGTAGAGGCCGGTCGGCGTCTTGACGGCAATCCAACAATATGTCAAAACTCCAGAGAGAAAGGCCATGGGAGTAAACACGGTGATAGTTCCCACCTTGTCGGCGAACCAGTTGGGAACAAGACGTCCGATGAAACCAATGCCGTTCAAGATCAGAAGTAGGTTGAGCGAGTTCGGGTATGAGAAGCCGAGTTCGTCTCGACTATACGAGGCGGCGTAGTAGAAGGCGAAATATACCCCCATGAACGACTATTAATAATTTCCAGTCAGTAGGGTTAAAACTTAAAATAACGTCTCTTTGGGTCCGACTTACGAAAAAGCCACCGGCAGCGTAGAAGGAATATTCCAACTCTTGGAAGGCCCTCAGGTCCACCAACTGGGCCTTTTTTCGCGGCGGCAGCCGAGGCTTCAAAAAGATGAACCCAATCGTCAGGGTTGCCAACTGAATGAAGCCCAGCGTGCGCATCGCCCAGGGAAACCCAGCCGAAGGGAGCAATTGTCTAACGGTGCTTGGAAAGACGAGTCCTCCCGAGGCGCTGCCTACAGCCGCGATACCAATAGCCACGGCTCTTCTCTTGTCAAAGTACGTAGACAGTACTGCCAATGTTGGACAGAATGAGAGACCGTTTCCTATGCCAACGCAAACGCCGTGAGAAAGAAGTATTTGCCAGTACTGGGTGCACCATGAGGTTGCGAAGGTGCCGAGAAGAATTAAGAATGATCCGCAGAGAAACAGAGGGCGAAAGTAGCCTGCGTCTGTGAATCGGCCTGAAAAGGCACCAATGAAGAACAGCAGGAAGACTTGAATAGAGCCGATCCAAGAGACGTCGGCAGGTGGTCGCTTCAGCAATTCAACATAGTATGTCTGGAAGACTCCGAAAGAGTTGATAAAACCCCTGCAAGTATGACAACATCAGTTTTTGTGGAAACCATAAGCAGCGGCGGACCCTTACCATGTGTCCATGAAGATAAAGTGAGCGGCGAGAGCTACATTTAAAAAGCAAGTCAGAGACGAGACCTTCACCATACGATTCAATAGTCTTCATTGGCTCTTACCAGCCATCCACGCAGAGTAGCCTCCATCGGGTGGAGGGCCAGGGTCTGTTATCGGAACCGACGCGATTCGACTCAGTACGCGCCCGACGCGACTCTCTGTTGCGGCCGCCTCAACATCCACGAGGCCATCATTCCGCGACGAGTCTGACCTCGTTTCCTTGTCTGTGCTGTCCATCTTGCCGGACTGGGCTTCCTGCGCTGTCATAGACGGAATGTGGTTGGTGGCGTCATAGGATGGGCTCCGACCGGTGACTTTTGAGGCGGTTGTACGGAAGTCTGAAGCAGTTTGTGGCGGTTTGTTCGGTTTGCTGGGGTGTTGCAATTGAACTGCCGATTGCCCTTGGCGATGTCGTCGGTTTTGTTGGCTTTGTTGTGTTTTTTCCTTACTCCTTACCGAGGTTGCAGGAAAACAAGGGTTCAAGAGAAATAGTCATACTCTATGATGCACCCCGCGGAGTTACTAATCTCAAAAGATCCCCCGGCTTTTGAATCTCTTACGCGAACTTTGCAGTTTCGGGCCGGTACCGCACGGTGGACCAACCAGATGCCGACGCGCTTCCGGCCTATTTGGTAGTTTGGCGGGAATAGCCCGGATTCTACCCACCTGCTCGGGCCAACGCTTCTACCTGCAAGAATTGAACGTGCCAATTGATTGAATGCATTTCATGTGGTCAACTCGCTTCAGGGTCTACATTCGTCATTCCTAATAAACTGGTGGGCGCAATGTCGGCCGTCTCACGGTTATCAGAATGTCAGTTAAATTCGGGGATTGAGCAGTGAGTTTGTTGCTTGCTACCTGTGTCCGATCAGTAGTGTGACAGTGCTGACGAGATGACACCGCAAGTTGATGGTAGTCTAGAGATCGTAGTCCTCGCCTAACGCGACGCTATGAATGAATAAATGGTAAGTGCATCACATGCCTCCGAAGCGGCGGATCGGGCTTTGAAAAGTGACTCAAATATATTTGGTAAGCGGCACGGGGTACCGGAAGGATGGCATCCATTTCATATTGCTTGTTTTGCCCCAGAAAACATGTCAAACATAGGGCGCGAAATGCATCGTTCACTTCCAATTCTGTTAAAAAAGAGCAATTGAAATTGAACGCTTCCAAGCTGCGATTTAGGGGCAACCTGGTTATTTTTGCCTAAGGGGCTTACACTTTATTGACGATGTGTTGAAACAGACGCAAGACACCGTTCAGCCAACATTGCAGTCAATTCAAAGTGCTGATGATTTTAGTGGTGTAACCTCAGTTGCAACTTGGCGTGTCCCCAATTCAAGAATGAAATACATAGCAGCAGCAATTGCCGCAACGTTAAGTAAAACAGTCTCTAATTGTAGCTAATCGTGAAAACGTAATGACGCAATGATGAGGAGCAGGTTGCCATAGCTGAAAAAGTGAATTCAAACTGTGAAGTTAGCGGCTTGGATATTGTACGCCTCAACCACTGTAAACCGTTAATCTGATTTTGAGCCATTCGGATTAAAATAAGCATATCATCCAAGGTTTGACTGTCAGCCACAACCTTAACCTTTCAACACTATGAAAACTATATCCCGGCGATGTCTGCGATGACTCGCTATACTTGCTTATCATCAATGGGAGAGAAATTATAGTCAGGGCGCCTTTGACATCATGCTGTGAATGAGATGCACTGGGTGAGATCGCGGACGGGTCAAGCGGGTCACACATACCGCTGTTAAGACCGGAGGCGGAAGAGCAGACCCATTTATGCGGACCGGCTCCTCCGGCGTCTTTCGTGGAATCTCAAGGAAGACTGACGGCAGTTTGATTCGCCAGAAAAGCAGTTGTATGCCAACGCTCTTTTGATATCAATTATCGGGATGCATGGGCTCGATCACATATGTCGCATGCCGGGACCACATTTAGTGATAAATTACGTGACGGACATGGGTTCCCAAAAAGGAAGTGCGTTTGTCCGACCTTTTCATTGGCTGCTCAAATCTGTAGATTGAAGAGTTCTAAAGCTATGATTGGTCAGAACCTGGAAGGATCACAACCCTTGATCGCCGAACTCCCTAGTCCTCGGGATCCTCCGTCTCTAATTCTCTGTTGCCTGTTGGCGAGAGGGTCATTTCAGGGGCATTTGACGAAGCTTGATTCCTTCTTGATATGCCGATTCCAGCTCTCAGACCACCACACTCGTTGGAGCTCTTCGGCTGCATTCCTTCTTCCTCTCGTATTCGCATGCTACTCGTTTACGTTTGTCTTTGGGGCATCTCGCGTCGTACTAGCGCCTGATTCAGTGTATTGTATCTTGACAGAATGGATGCGAGTTCCGCGTCTACGAAGGGTAGCGACAGCAGAAGCTCGTCTAGAACCCAATCGCGGAGCCCTACAGGTCCGGATGAACGGTACGTACGGGTTGGTGCAGGTAGAGTCGAGCGCTGTGATGTGTCAATGCTAAGGGACGGTCCGAACTGGGAAGGATCGGTCCCGGCGTCTTGGTTCACATGCAGACTGGTCCGATGGTGGCACAAGTCTGTCTCAGTCGGGATAAATGAGCTGCATGGTGCTTGCAGTTCCACGCTGACTTGAGAGGAAACCAATAGGCCCCCGAAAAATGGTCAAATCATGGCGTTCTCGGTTGCCAATCGCCCGAAGCTCAGTCGAGCCAGCGCCCCGAAAAGCCGTACCGGATGTCGAGAATGCAGGTATGTATGGATATGTCACTTGCAAGACCCCGTTCTCCCCATTCCCCTGGGGTCTCCATCCTCCGAAATCCCTTGTACTTATACACCGGCCCAGGCGGCGCCACGTCAAGTGCGATCAAGCTAGGCCGTTCTGCATGAAATGTGTCAAGTCCGGACGCGAGTGTCCTGGCTACCTAGACTCAACGTCCCGCACTCTGCTGCCGTCGAAACAGGCACGGATTGTCTCCCGTAGCCACAATTTCTCCACCACCGATACCCGTTTATTCAAGATCCCTGGCTATGAAACAATGCTATTTGGCCAGCAGAAGGACTGGGAGGCTTTCCAGTCATTTGCCTTTAGTGTCGAGTCGGGAGACACGCTCCTCATCGATGATGCTTCAATCATGACTCCCAAGTTCGCCCAAAGCGCAGCGGAGACTAGTGGTGTCCGTCAAATCTGTTGCGCTGTGGGTGCGCTTGGGAGGTCCTTCCAGTCGATGACCCTGGAAGATTACATCAGTGAGGAGTACCAGGCGGCCTTGGAGCATTATGGTCGCGGGGTCCGCGCAATATACCGACTGAAGTCCTCAAAGACCACCTTGCCCAGCGCCATTCTGGCGTCGATGCTTTTCACGACTTTCGAGTTCATGGCTGGCAGCACAGTCAATGCCGCCAAACACCACAACCACGCTGTGGCCATGATGTACCAATACGTTGATTTGTTGATCGAGGAGCAGGGTCTTCCCCTTGAGGAGCTTAGACTCTCGGATATGGACAAGGCCATGTTCGATTCTCTAGAGCGACACGATACATCCCCCTGGATCGAATCATTAAGCAAGGCAGGTCATGTCAAAATATTGTGCCCAGCACGACGGTTTCCTCATGGGTGTCGACACCGACTCAGCATGAGCAAAATTCCCGACCGCTTCAACAGCACTCAGCAAGCTTTCACCTGGTGGAACTTTGTGCAACACATGATGGCCCATTCGCTCCACCCTCTCAAGGTTTCCGGGGACGGGGTCCGACGAGTCAGCGAGGCTACGAAGGCTGCTGCGTACAACGAATGCGACGACTTCCTTCACTCGTGGCGCACCGCTTTCACGCCGCTTTTGCAACACGCCAAAGAACACAGAATCACCCATGGCTCCCGGTGGTCGCGGGCGATGATTCTCGAGACCATGTATCTCGAGACCATCTCAGAGCTGCACGCCCGCCACAAGACACACGCGAACATGCTGCCGGCGGTGAAGCCACTTTACCTAGATCTCATCCGCAGCATGATGCAGCTTGCCCGGGAGAAGCCCCTCAACGGCCCCGCCACGATTGGGCTTGAGAACTCCATCATCCGCCCCATAGGCTTTGCACTGGTTAGATGTCAAGACCCGGAAGTTGTGCAGGAGGCAACGGCTGCTTTGGAAGCTATCGTAGGCGGTGTGAACATGTCCTGGACGCTGGTTTACCTGCTAAAAAGCCGCAACAAGACGAAGCCGATGGTAACACTTGAGCGTTCGTGGGGATGGTATTTCACTGCCACTGGATGCAGTTCTGGTGCACATGTTTTCGACGGCATACCCTAGTTTCTGGCGGTTGCTTTTGAACAGGGTCGCCCCAGAATGGTTAGTGTGAGGAGCAGGGGCTGTACATGTATATAGAAAGGGCCTTGCCCATCCTCATCAGACCTCTTGATGGAGCACTTTTTCACTTAGAACCTATATCTCAGTATTCAACTATTACGCGTAGGTAGATTTTGAAGAGGAATCAACCAATCATTTTTTAAGACGTCCTGCGGCTGAATAGGTTTTATCAGGAGAGTCCTACATCGTCAGACGTTTTTCCTATATCGACTATTGATTAATCTAATTTTTGCCCTTTCGCCTCTCAATGTGACCAAGTTTCTCGACCGAAATGACTGAGGACAACGAGGGATGGCGGAGGGCAGGGTCGCGATGCATCCCAGCCGACCACTGGATCAACGTCATTAACCCCCACAGATACCAGCCACCCGGAGACCCAGCTACCCCGCGCATACTCGCACCATCCGGACAGCACCCGATACCAACGTGAGTTGCCCATTCTGCAGCCGGTTGATGACTTCGCAAGGATTCGGATACCGATAGCGGATTTTACATGATAAGACTTTATTTCCTGCGGTGACTTTGAAGCAAAGTGACGTTGTCACATTAATATGGCTTAGAAGCTTCGAAGACAAAAACAACGCATTCGTAATGCCAAGCTTCGGTCTACAGGCAATGGTACACCGCCAACCTGGCCGTCGGCGGTGCTGGCCGAGATAACGATGTGGGGTTCTTATCCAGTCTCGCCGTGAAGGAATTCAGGCCTACGAGCTGCACTGCAGGCTCAATGGCCGATGTATGCTTCGTTACATGCGGGTAAGATCCTCTATCAAGCTTGTAGTCACGGCTATGATTATTCATGAAGAATGCCACAGGATTGTCCGACTTGTGACATATAAATAAGGACAACATGTGGTCTGTGACACGGTACCGAAGACGCTTTCACAGTCGTGACAACACCGCACAAACACCACTTCCTATGCCAAGATATCATCATACAACATCATGATGTTTCTTCGACACTATTGGGCTTTCCTATCATTGGTCGTTGTTTCGTGCGCCTCTCCTATCTCTCGTGCAGATGTGCCTCAAAACGATTTGGACCTGGAATGGATCTCGACCAACTCATCGTTACCCAAGGTCGTGTGAGTACAGCAAAGGCTTGGATATGGCTTCCTCTTGGCTGACAACGACATGCAGAATTTACAGCGCCGGTGGAACCATCCTATCAGCCTCAAATTACAGTCGCCTTGACAACATCGCCTACGGCTCGGGAAACCCTCCCACCCCCGAGGATCTGATTGGCAATATCACCGAGGTCCTCGACGTCGCCCAGCTTGCGATTGTGAGATTCCCAGCATCCGGCGGCAGCGCGGGCCTCAATTCTTCGCTGTACTTGAACATCAGCCAATATGCCAACAAACAGCTCTGTTCTGACGGAAGCGATATCGCTGGTGCCATCATGTTCCACGGGACGAACACATTAGAGGAGACAGTGGGTTGATGACATGGAATGGGCAAAGAATCAGAAGACTGACATGAGCGAAGGCTTTTGGGGTCGACTTGACTTTCAACTGCTCCAAGCCGTTCGTGGCGACCGGCGCTATGCGCCCCGACACATACATCTCTCCCGATGGACGGTCAAACTTTTACCAGGCTGTCGCTGCCGCCGCCTCACCTGCTTCGCGAAACCGCGGTGGACTTATTGCTTTCAATGACAGGTAAGAAGTTCAGAAGCGTTCATGAAGATATCCGCATCTGACTGTGCTAGGATCACATCAATCTACTACTCAACCAAGGTCAACGCGAATACTCCCGACACCTTCCACGCTCTCGAGCAAGGAAACCTCGGCGCCTTCCTCGCCGGCCAGCCATACTACTTCTTCGACGCGGCTTACCCCACCGGCCGTCCCTATTTTGACGTCAGCAACACGACCGAGCTGCCTGCTGTCATCATCGTCTACGGTCACCGTACGTATTCCCCGCGAAAGATAAACAGAACGATCGTTCCGCGCTGACAACGTCCCAGAGGGCTTCGATGCCTCGTTGATGTACGCCGCTGTCCAAAACGGGGCAAAGTAAGCCGATCACTTTTTGCAGAGCCCCCCTCCACCGCCGATGCTAATCTTTGAACAGGGGTTTGGTGATCCTGGGGCCCGGAGCGGCTTCCGTCAGTCCTAGCGCCAGAGCTGCGGCTGCCGATCTCTTTGAGCAAGGGATCCCCACCGTTGCCGTCGCCCGCCCGGTTACCGGCTCCGGCGTGCCCAGTCCTATTCCCGGGGCTCTGTAAGTCACATTCCTATTTCTTCCCGTCTCACTCACGACATCATTGAATCCACCGAAACTTGCTAATCACCGTCGTAGCATTTACTCAAGCTACGTCGGTGCCGACCAGGCTCGCATAATGCTTCAGCTTGCCATCAACGCTCGCTACAGCCTCGATCAAATTCGCGACCTTTTTGAAAGTCCGCTCAGGAACGCGGTCTATGGATCACCAGCCAGTCAGAAATACTACTACTCATCCTAACATTATGATGTATAAGTAGGCACTAGGCAGTTTACCCTAAATCATCAAGAGCAATTTCATGATGACACAGAACCAGCACATGATGGGAGACTCATTAGGTTTAGATATACTATCTCCAATCGTATAATAACAAGCTCGCTATCATACACACATTGAAAAGTGGCCCAGATCTCCAGTGAAAATTAAGGATAAAGCAAGCTAATGCTTCTTGGTGTGCTTTTCCAAATTCATCGCGTATGTACAAATCATCGTCATGACGGCGTTCTCGCTTAGAGAGCAGCAAGGACCAGGCCGACGACACCGATGGCGCCGACGGCGCCGAGAACGCCGGTGTTCTTGGAGGCGCCGGCGAAGACGGGGCTGCTGGGGGTGGCAGTTCCGGAGGGCTAAAAGGCAGAGAGAGACCACGTTAACACAGATTCCCATCACAACAGAGACCAGGCCCAGGCGGCACATACAATGACGACGGAGGTACCGATGGAGGTGACGCGGGTAGCGGTGGCGGTGGAGGTACCGGCGGCACCGGTGCCAGAGGCGGAGGGGGTGGCCGCGCCGGAGGAGGCGGCAGAGCTGGCGGCGGTGGTCAGGGTGGTGGCGGGAGCAGCGGCAGAGGTGGCAGCAGGGGCGGAAGAGGACTCCTCAGCGGGAGGGGCGGCGGCGGAAGAAGAAGCGGCCGCGGTGGTGGGGGCGGGCTCGGCGGCAGTAGAGGGAGCCGGGGCGGCGCTGGTGGCAGCGGCAGTGGTGGCGGCGGCGCCGGAGGGGCTGGGAGTGGGAGACAGGCCGCACTTCTCGGCGGCGGTGGTCACGCCGTTGCGGTAGTAGATCCAGATGCCGAAGTTGTTGGCGCAGGCCATGCAGGCGTCGTAGCGGGTGTTCCACTCGGCGTTGTCGCAGAAGCCGTCGGTACGGCCGAGGGTGATGAGAAGACCTATGTCAGGTGGTGTTAGACGCCAAATCTCGTGATACAGCTGCCATTGTGCCTCAGTTGAGACCCCAATGGTGACGTGTTCTTACCGCAGTTCTCGTGGCAGGCGTAGGCGGGAGTGCCAGGGTCCTGACGGCGCATGATAGCGGGAACAGCCTCAGGGTACTCCCAGCGGGCCTGGATGGAGGCGGAAGCCAGGGAGGCGACGGAGGCCAGAACGGTGCAGGTAACGAATGAACGCATCTTGAAGGCTATTAGGAAGCTTGTAAGGCTAAAGGTTGAGGATGCCGAGGAAGATGCTTTGAGGACTGGAAGGGGAATTGTCTTGGAAATGCCAATCAGCTAATTAAGAACGAGCGTGAGGAGGAAGAGGAGACAATCCGGACCAAGAGACGGTTGGGAAGAGCCTATTATATGCATACTGTTCTTGGCTTTTCGTATTCCCAGGAACCACGCGTCAGTCTAGACTGCGAGCCGGGTTCGTGTGCGTGTATCCGTCATGGGAACTCCCAGCTTCGCAGTCTTGGCTCAGCTCCATCACTCAGCTTGCGGAGACAGGGGGAACCAACTCGCGCGCATGTGGATTTGCCCAAAGACGAAGGGCAGTCCGGCGTGAGCAAGGTGAGCAAGTTGGGATCTGGCGTGCTCGGATTTGCCCCGGATCGCCGACCCGACATGACTGGGCCCGGCACGCTTGTGAGTGCAATCTCGTGCGGGATGCCGAAAAGCTCGTACCAACGATGGAAAATCAAGAACGAGATCCATGTCGGAGAGGAGGGGAGGGGGCGTGGCACAGGTACCCGCCGAACCAACGCAACTCTAAGTGTACTTACATGGTACGGCTGCTACCTTAACCAGCTGGCGATGCCGAGGACATGACTAAAGCCTTGATTAGTGTGCTGTGCAAGAGAAGCAGACGAGTGAAGAGGAGGAAGAAGGCTGGTTGGCAGTGGTTTGTTGCTAGACTGATGATCCATGATCCGCTCCGCTCTCTCGCGCGCGCAGTTGCAGCTTGCAGTAGGCAAGGTAGCAACAACAAACTCACATCATGTTCCTGTGCCGCCGCCGCCCCTCTCATCCTCCACCCCGCCCTCCTTGTCGACCTGTCGGGAAACGGTGACCTGATGCCAAGTGCTGAAAACATTCGGTTGGCCGGTAAGGATGCTTCTCGCCTTCCCGAAAAGGGCTTTTCTTTCCGGTGCGTGTGTCTGGATTCACCGATATCGTCGGGTCCAGCTCTCGGCCCAGAACCAGGGGTCGCCCATGGCCACTGCGATTATCTGATGGACGATGACTGTCCGTGGCGTGAGGGGGGCACTTTTTCTCGCTTCGTTCGGCGGGATGGGTTAAACTACCCTCCCCCCCTGGTTCTTTTGTGGGCGAGGTCGGACTGAGTCCTGGCTGAATGGCTGGCTGGAAGGAGGAGGAGGAGACACCAGCCCCCCCCTTGTCGGTGGAGAAAGGGTTTAAGGTACGATTAAATGGAGCGGAGCACCGGGCACTGGACACACACAGGATCTCGACCTTGTGATGCATCTAATCTTATCAATCACATCAGTGGGAAAGCCATCGGCGAAGAGGACGGACGTTCCCTGTTTGGGCGATATTGGCGCTGCCGCCAAGAGGCACGGCGGGCCGCATGGCAGCACTTGATTGGACGGAGCGATCTGATAAACTGCACTCTGAAAATTGTTTTTATTTAATTGTATTTTTTTATCCCTCGTTCCCCTCTTCGAATGTTGCGCATCTCACCACTCAAGAGTCAAGACTCACAACCCGGAACCCTGTCGCTTCTCCATGACTCCCACGCTACTCTGCAACCCGTTGCCTTTTTGCCAAGTGACGCTTATCCGATGCTGGCCCTTTGCCCACCAGTCTATTGCAGAAAAGACAAGACAAATAAACAGAGAGGAGAGGAAGAAAGAGACGTTAGATTGAACCAGCCGGCCCCTTCGGCGGCCGAGAACTTCGTATTTGCCGCCGATGCCTGTCCCCAGTTCTCCTCTGCAATGCTGCCGAACCGCTTCTCCAAAGGTCCCTTCGGATTTTGCTGGGTCCTGTCATCCTGTGAACCTAACGGTACATTTCCAAGACTTTCCAAGAACTTGTCGCCACCTGCACCACCACCCAGACCATGCATCACCCAACGAGATTCGGCGTACTTGGCCAGAGGAGCCCACGTTCTGGGCCGCACTTCTGTTCGTTGTGTGTGTGTGGACGGACGGTTCGAAATTTTCCCTCATTGCTTTTTGAGCGTTGTCTATTCTGCACATGTGCAAAGCGGAGGTGGTTGGATCGAGGTTGGCGTGCGCGGGGCGGGAACATGTACACACACACATGCAGCCCTCGAAGAGGCAGTCTCCGTACATCAGAAAGGTAAACTGGGTAAACCGGGTAGGCACTTGCAGCAGTAGTATAACTTGAACGCATTGCCGCCATCCGGTTCGTGTTCCCAAGGATGCACACCCCTTAATTCTTAATTTCCATCGCTCATCTCCCCGATCCCAGTCCAGTCCCTTGGTCTGAAGTTGTGGCTTTGCATCTCTTGGGGTTCTGCCGGGTATCCGACTTGCAATCGTTTTCATCGACTTTTTCGAAATGCACTCCTCGCTGAAGACCTTCTTGGCCCTCGGGCTGGCGTCTGTCGCCTACGCCCAGGACAATGTCATGGACGATGACATGGGGTGAGTCGGACGCCGAGGAACAGCGGTGTTGGTGACGTTGACTGACTTTGTCTCGTAGCCCTGCTGCCTTCATGTGGCCCGCCGACAGAGTATGGAGCGGCGATATGGACAACCAGGCCCCTTGCGGCTCCAAGTCTGGCGTTGAGAACAGAACCGAGTTCCCTCTTGGTGAGTTGCCATGACTTCAATCTCAACTGCCCATGTCTAACATAAACTCTGCCAGTGAACGGACAGGTTGCCCTTGTTGCCCAGGATGATTACTACAACACCAAGATCTCCATTTCCTACAAGAACGGTATGTTAACCCTAACCCCCTAACCCAAATTTTGACACTTCTTATACAATCACCTTGTGTAACTGCATTCTGCAACAACAACATACTTACTCGTCCTCCCAGACCCTACCTCCAACAGCGACTTTGAAACTCTCATCGAAAACCAGAGCGTCGCCGACCTGAACCCCGGCCACACCTGCGTCAACATCGCCAACCCGCCCAGCTCCGTCACCGCCGGCAGCAACGCCACCCTCCAGATCATCTACAAGGCCGACTGGGACGCCCCGCACAACCAGACCTTCTACGCCTGCGCCGACATCACCTACGTCGAGCTCGCCAACTTCAACACCCGCATCCCCTGCTTCAACGCCACCGAGCCCGGCGAGGACGACCTCAAGGCCACCGCCTCCCCGTCCGCCTCGTCCACCAACTCCGCCTCCAACAGCGGCTCCGGCTCTTCGTCTTCCGGCAGCAAGAAGCTTTCCGGCGGCGCCATCGCCGGTATCGTCATCGGTGCCGTCGCGGGCGTCGGTCTGCTTCTCGGCGCCGCGTTGTTCTTCTACCGCCGCAGCCAGCAGAAGAAGCGCAACTCCCGCCTTGCGCGCATGGAGGACAACGCGAGGAACTCGGAGCACTGGAACGCCGCCAAGGACTCGACTTCGCAGAACAGCGTCCAGCTTAACAATATCCGATGAGCAAGACGATGAGGTAAGAGGTGTGGCATGGCTTCAGGTACATAGGACTGTTGTTGATGGGGGGCGGATGGGGTGGGTGGTTGGGTTGGATGTCATGATTTATGGACTTTTGGTTGGACGATGTGTTTATGTGCGACGAGATGATATCCAGTCCTTAGTTTAGCAATGAGTTTATGGTTGATGTTTATTTGTGCTCGCCCAAGTCCAAATGTGCTCGTTGCTTCCAACGATGTATGGCTGATCAGTATGCCAATTCGATGTATGCCAACAACCTGACAGCCACCTTACCCAAGCCATCCTAAATAAGCGCTGTATCCTCAGTGGTTGACAGGCAATCGACAGATGGAAGTGCTCCCGGACGGGGTTGACACTGTGCTCCGAGATACCGAGGGCCATGCCTCGGAGACCGAGATGACTCGCCTGGCCCACAGTCTTGGTCGCAGCATCAGATGGTGAATGGCAGGTGAATCTCTGTTCAAATTTGACCGATTGCTGATAAATGCTATGGTAACTAATCACATTGCTTGGGTATGATGTTTGTAAAGATCCTCTATATGCGTCTCACTCATCTCTGCCTCTGGCCAGGGGAGTTGTCTCGTCTTCTTCGACAGCGCTCTCCTTCTGGTCAGACTCCATAGAACCGTACCTAGCAAGAATTAGCATGAAAGCTTCAGTGATGGAAAAGGAGACTGATTCGTTAAACTCACCATGAAATGACGGCCAGGCCCAGGAAGGCGGCGATAACGCTGAAAAACATGGCAACATAGCCCTTGGCCGTGAAACCTTCAGGCAGGGGCCCGGCGGGCTTGTTCTCACCCTTCAGGTCGAAGACGTTCTTGGTATTGCCTGCGGCGTTGCCCTTGGTGGGAACTCCACCCGCACGACACGCCTCCAGGTGTCCCTCAGGGATCTTCTGCCCCTGGAGCGCCTCGGGCGCCTCGATGATGGTGGCGACAAGACCCTGGTCCATGTGCCACTCAATATGGCAGTGGAAGAGCCACACGCCCGGGTTGTTAGCCTTGAAGCGGATCACAAAGTTGCCGTTGCCCTCGACGACGAGGGTGTCTCGGCGCATCGGGTACTTTGGGAAGCTGATGCTGCTGTCGTTGGCGTACGCGCCGGCGTCCTCGTCGGAGCGGTGGACGACTTGGAACTGGTGGCCGTGGAGGTGGAAGGGGTGCTTGCCGTCGTCCTCATTGTTGAGGACGATCTCGATCACCTCGTTGTGCTTGAGGACCTGCGTGTTGGTGTAGGTACCGTAGACGCGGGGGTCCAGAGCGTTCTTCTCCCCGACAGTGAGGGCGGTGTACAAGGACGGGACCTTGGGGGCGACGTAGGTCTTGTCGTTGAAGAAGGCGCTGGTGCATATTAGTCATTGGCCTGTCACAGCATTCGACGGGAGACATACTAGTTAGCGCCATCAACCAGATTATCCATCTTGACGGTGAAGCTGAAGGAGTAATCGACCTTGTCGTAGAGCTCTCGATGGTCGACGGGCACAAGATCAAAATCATCAAAGGCGGCCTCGAAATCGTCTACGGTCGCGGGCTCAGGCAGGGGCTTCTTCTCATCGTAGACGAGCCAGCCGGTGACGTTGGAGTTCTGGTCGTCGGGAATGACATCGAACAACTCCTCGTCCATGGAGCCGACGATGGCGAAGTTTTGCGATGCATCCTTCTTGGTGGTGAGAAGAACGCTGTAGCGCTGCGCCGGGGTGATGTAGAGCATGTCGGCATCGGCCTCCTCGGTCCAGACGCCGTCAACCTCAACAACACGCATCTGGTGGCCCTCGAACCAAATGTACTGGGATGCAAAGGCACCGACGTTGACCAGGCGGATGAGGTAGGTCTTGCCGGGCTGGACCTTGACCTGCAGGTTTTGGGTATCGTTCATGAGAGCCGAGTTGGGGACGGGCTCGGCGCCGGTGGGGTTCTCGACACTGATGAGCTCCTTGATGAGATATCTCGTTGACTGGTGATACCAATCTGACAAGGTGATGACGAGCTCCTCGTCATACTTTCCCTCGTAGGGACCCTCGGGATCGTGGATAACAACGGGGCCACGCAGACCCTCGGGGTACTGGCCATCGTTGTGGGCGTGATACCAGTATGTGCCTGATTGATCAAACTGAGAAGATGTGTGAGCCTCATGCAACGGCTGTGTGAGTGTATGAGTTGGGGTCTCTCACTTTGAAATCATATGTAAGAGACTTTCCTGGAGGGATGGCGCACTGGGTCACGCCGACAGCGCCGTCCATGTAGTTTGTGCCATTTTGAAACAGACCGTGGAAGTGCAGGCTGGTGCTCTCAACACCGAGCTGGTTGTTGACGTTAAGAACGAGCCTGTCGCCTTTTGTGGCCTCGATGAGTGGCAGCGGCCATTGCCCATTAACGCCGATGGTGGGCTTGTCGAACTGGCCGTCGGGGTTGGAGGTCACCCATGTGATGTTCCAGTCGAGGTTGATGGTCTTTGCCAGGGCTGGCGTCGCGAATAGCATCAAGGCTGTGAGACGAGCCATGAGGGGCGAACTTGGCGATGAAAAGGCCATGGCGGCCGTGAGCGTCAAATTGGGGTTGCGATGTGCTGTGCTCGCTCGGTGGTGTGCAAAGTTACCAAGTCTATGACTCAAGACTCAACACAAGCTTTCAGTTGCCAGACTCTCTCTGTGTGAGTCTCCCTTGTGTCGGTCGCTGTCTCACCGGGCCAGACGTCGTCGTCGTCGTCGTCGTCGTCAACCAGAGTGCTGGTATCGCTATTTCAAAACGTCGTGGTTCCGCAAAGGCTTCATCGAACCGGGCCGAGCACGGAGAACATGGCCTTCTTCCAGTGTGGCTGCTTTCCAACGGATAGAGGGACCTATTGGGAAGGGGGGGAAGTCGGAAGCGAGACACACGTGAAAAAGGGTCGCCTGATG
The DNA here is from genome assembly GCF_013390195.1 of Colletotrichum siamense. Classification (NCBI taxonomy): domain Eukaryota; kingdom Fungi; phylum Ascomycota; class Sordariomycetes; order Glomerellales; family Glomerellaceae; genus Colletotrichum; species Colletotrichum siamense. The sequence goes on from NW_023501021.1 coordinate 3,094,230, forward strand.
GAAAATTGCATGCGTCTTGGCGGCCTGGATCTGATAAGGGAAAGCCCCCCTCAAGAGAAGCGAAAAAGGCCCACCCCGGTGGGGTTTATCTGATCCGCCGCCGCCTGAAAATCAAACACGCAGCAGCCAGCCCACCCCTTCCGCCGGGACGAACCTGTCATCGACCTGCCAGCAGCACAACACCTAAGGTACCTTATGCTGGACAGTACTGCCGATTCGCTCCGTCTTTGGCGCTAGCCGACATCGCTGGCCACCCCGGTCTTCGAAAAAGCGAGGAAAAACCTTTCGGTCTCCGCGCTCGTCGCCCGTCACGCGACAGACATTGGCCGACAATCCTTCACGCTGGTTGGGACGGGATTGTTCCAGCGTGAAATTTCACAGTGAGAGCCCTGTATCCATCGGCATCCATCCACCCTGGCCACCACACGCATTTCGAAAAGAGCCGCCCCGGCCGCTGTCGCAGCATCTCATCCATCTGCATCTCCGCTCTGCCCTGTGCTGTGCTCTGCTGTGGTGACTGTCGCATCCATCATCCCTCGTCGAGCCTCTCTCTCTTCTTTCGATATACCGCAGCCGAGAAGCCTGTCGTCTGCGATGCTCTCAGACTCTCTTGCGCCGTAGACACTCCCCTCCCTCGTCGAGTCAAGCCTGCCCAGAACCAACAGCGCAGCTAGAGCCCCTTAAGTTCCAGCCGCCCGAACTCTCTCAGCTGACGGGACGCTCAGCCGCCGCGCGCCTAGCACCACCACCATTCGCCCCCAGTTGCCACCACTCATCTACCATCTGTAATCTTCAGCCTCACCCATAGAGCATCTCAAAACAACACAAGATGGAGGACCTATTTTCACTGCCCAGTAAGCTCGATGAGACGGTTCTCATTCAGACATGCCCGCTAACTGCCTCAGTCTTCTTCATCACCTTCCGCGAGTCCCTTGAGACCGCAATCATCGTCTCGGTTCTGCTCGCCTTCATCAAGCGCACCTTGGCAACTCAAGATGACCCGGTGCTCTATCAAAAGATGGTGCAGCAGGTGAGTTCATCCCATCTTTTTCACGAGGACCTCCAAATCTGACATGCACAGGTCTGGTTCGGCACCGTCGCCGGCCTGCTGACGTGCGTTCTCATCGCCGTTGCCATCATCAGCGGAATTCACAGCCTCGGCGCGGAGCAGTTCGCCGCCGCCGAGAGCATCTGGGAGGGCGTCTTCTCCCTCGGCGCCTCCCTCATCATCACCGCCATGGGCGCCGTGCTCCTCCGTGTGACGAAGCTCCAGGACAAGTGGCGTGCGAAGCTGTCCAAGGCTCTCAATGCTACCGAGAGCCACTCTGGCCCCTGGGGCGAGCGCCTCAAATATCTCGGCGAGAAGTATGCTCTCTTCCTGCTGCCTTTCATCACGGTCCTGCGAGAGGGCTTTGAGGGTGTCTTGTTCATCGTCGGTGTCGGTGTGAGCATTCCCGCCGGTGCCATCGCTCTCTCCTCAGTCCTCGGACTCGCTCTCGGTGCCTTTGTTGGTTACTTCATCTACAAGTGAGTTCCAATCATCACAAGTCTAGCCATTTTGATGTCCGTGCTGACTCCCCATCCAGGGGCTCCAAAACCGCACCCATTCAGCTCTTCCTCATCGTCTCTACCTGCTTCTTGTACCTCATTGCTGCCGGCCTCTTCTCCAAGGGTGTCTGGCACTTTGAGCAGAACGAGTGGAACAAGATTGTCGGCGGTGACGCCGCAGAGCTGGGCTCCGGGCCTGGCTCCTACGACATTCGCAGGAGCGTCTGGCACGTAAACGTAAGATGGTCCTTCACAACCTCCCCCCGAATCAACATACTAACGCACCACAGTGCTGCAACCCCGATCTCAACGGCGGCGGCTTCTGGGGAATCTTCAACGCCGTCCTTGGCTGGCAAAACTCCGCCACGGTGGGCTCCGTCGTCTCCTACAACCTGTACTGGGTCGCTGTCGCCACGGGCTTCTTCGCCATGATCTGTAACGAGAAGGGGTACTGGCCCTTTGCGAAGAAGGACAAGCACGTGGAGCACGAGGGCGACGACCAAGAACCTCTCCTCAGCAGGCCCGCGAGGTAAGATCAAGCAGTGCCGTCCTCCCGAATTCCCCGAGAAAGGCGCCTACCTGGAAACGACCTGGATCAGTGCGCCTTGTGATCTTCATTGGAAGAGGAGTGCATTCTCCCAGAGGCGAGCAATTTTTGGGTCATGTCGCGGGGTGAAGACCGAAGACGCCTTAATGAAGAAAGAATGAAAATAGCATATTTTGTACATACGACTCATGTACATCAGCATACTCAATTTGATTGCATATACCTGACCTGCTTTATAGAATGTTGTCGTTTGGATTTGGTGATGCTCCCTCCGGTTCATCGTCCAAAAGGCAGAAAATGGCATGACCTTGGTCACATCTTCAACCAAGCCCAGCGTGAGGCCTCACTTCTTCGCAGGCCACCCGTAGTATTGCAATTTCTCTCCATTCTATTATTGGACGAGACCACAGGAGGGCCTCCGTTTCTAGTGTACTTTATCAAAACAATCCATTCCGGAGGTATGAGTTCGGTTTCCGAGCACAACCCCTACTTCTTCGCCGATCACTGCATTAAATCATCCCGCCACATGATCTTTTGCAATGATAACCACCCCCGAGCCTCATCATGGCTGCTTGCTGCTAGCCAGATGATGCAGATCCGCCTCCTCGCCAACCCGGAATCCCTGCTCGGTCGCCGACGTGGCTTTGCGCTCCGCGCCAGCTGTCCCGCTGCCCGCAGCAGGCGACGACGACGACGAAGATTTGTTCAGAATCTCATCCACCCGTGACGACAACCCCGATTTCGCGTTTGCGGCGTCGATGCTCTCGCCGATGTTGCGGTCAACCGCCGAACCATGGGTATCCTTGGTCTCGTCGATGATGTTTCTGTGACGTGTCAGCCCTCGATGCGATAACGATCGAAACTTTCGCACAAGATTTCATTTCTGTCCTGCAAAGAAAATTTCAAGAGCTGGGTGGAATATCGCTTACTGCGCTTGCCCGTGCTGGTTTGCGTCCAGAGGTGTTTGCTCGACTCCGCGGTCGCTGGCGTGGCTGCCAGGCGCAGGGTTGTTCGGTGCTGTACCAGACATATTTACTACTGGCGAAGTGATTCTGGATAATATCAGGTAAGATATTTGTATGATTGTGGAGAACTGTTACTATTGAATGCAATTAAGGATAAAGATCCAATAGCAAAGTGAATTGGCTTCGCCCAGTCTCCCTTATGTGCCCTTTGGTGGAAGCCTCATCATTGCTACGTCATGAACATTCGGTGGAGGTCGGTCCGCTGCTGAAACATACGCGACCCTACCGCGTTCGAGTGATTCTGTTCGTCTAAGCTGGCTGAGGTAAGAGATGAGTGCTCATGAGGCAAGAGGCTTTGTTGATCAGCCGATTTTGCCACTTCCATTTCGACAGTGCCCAACACACTGTAGACCAAACGTTCAACAGGTTAATGCAGTCAATTTACTACCAATATGTGAATAATACCCCAGGAATATTTCATAGGTTTCTCCAACTGCTGCTCGCTCTTTGTGGGTATCGAAAGTTGGTTCAAACTCACCTTAGCCGTTCTTTGTACGTTGCAATTCAACAAATGAAATAAACAACCTACTCGATATCTCATTCACGTAAACCGTTCATAGATCAATATAAGCTGGTTACGTCGAATAAAGATTTCCGAAATGAAATGAATCAATTACAGGCCGGTCAAGAGTCGTGATAGCAGGAATGAAGTAGGTCACGATACAATGAACACAACAGAAACAATAGTTGTCATTGACACAATCTTTTTGAAAGACAATTGAACACCGCTGTATTTTTATGTCCTAAACATTCTGTATCGTATATACTCCGTAAATTCATACACATGAATGGCCAAAATCAAGCGGTTTCATCCGCTCAGTGCAACGGGGCGTGCTGCAACCCGCGCAGAGAGATGCTAGCCCTCACCGTCGCACCCGATCCCACGTCAAAGGCATCCGCCTTGATCATGCCAGGAGCCTCAAGAATGTCGGAGAAGGGAATCTCGATGGCTCCCGTCTCATCGGTCTTGTTCATCAGCGCAAGCTTGAAGCTCGACGCGTTGTTGACCATGTCCAGCGTCACCGGGATCCTGAACGCGGTGTCGAAGTTCGGGTTGAAGATGTCCATGCCGGGGCTGTACGACTTGATCGGCGTCTGGAACTCGCTCGCGCCCCACGTCACCTTCACGCTGGGGTTCAAGTCGCTGCGGTTGCCCTCGAGCCCGAGAGCGCTGGCGATGAGCACCGTCGCGAGCCCGCAGATCTGGCCCTCGCCCTGGCTCTCGGCGGCCTTGAGTGCATCAACCTCGGGAACAAAGTTGAAGAATTGGGCGTGGAGGACGATCTTCGAGCCGGTCGGTTCACCGTTGTGGATCAGCTCCAACTCGTGCGTGCCGCCTTCCAGCAGGATGTCCTTGACGGTGGTAGACGCAAGGCCGATATCGTCGTCGCCCACGAGGTCATCGTCATCCACATCGACGGCGATGACCTGGTCGAAATCCGTGATGAGGAAGTCATGCGTCTCGTTCCAGGTGGGGTTGTGGTCGTTCTTGACAGTCTTGGTGCGCCACATTTCTTCGGCACCGACACTGACCTGGCAGAAACAGTCGGGAATGTCCTTGATGATCTTGTCCAGCAGCCTCTTGGCGCCGCTCTTCTTAGGCCCGTTGATCTCGGTCGCCTTGTCGACGGTCAGTCGCAGGACGCCGAGGTGGTGCTGGTATGCCTTGAACCAGTCCAGGTTGCCGTCGAGCTTCACCAGGTAGCGGTTGGGGAGGACGGCCATGGAGCCGATGATGTTGAGAATGACCTTGCGGACGGCCTTCTCGATGAGGAAACAGTCCGCGATGTTGGCGGCATGAGCGAAGTCGAGCTTCAGGGTAGGCGGGTTGATAAAAGCAACTTGAGCCGCTCCAATCTGAGGTTGTGTTAGTGCATGCCCTTCACAATAAATGGGCGAGACTGCATTACCAGAGGAATGATATCGGTCAACGGCGAGAGTAGCACGGAAAGTCTGCCGTGGATGTGAACCTTCTCAATGCCCTGTCGAAATTTAGTCATGCAAATCTTCATCGTAAGTTTGTCGAGCATCTTACCAACTTGGGCACCATCTTACCCTCCAAATCAATGTCACATTGCCCATCCCAGTCCAGGTCCATATCAAGCTTGATACCCTCATTGTCGGTCTTGTGCACATCCACTTGGGAGAATCTCATGGGCACATTTCCCAGATCAATCTTGACGAAACGCAGGGTTGACAGAGGACCAGGCAACATTGAAGCGAGCATTGGCTCAACAATTTCCTTGGTCATTCGGCCGGCGGCGATGTTGATGTGTGGCCATAATTGGTCCACAATGTCATTGAGGAATCCTGATTAAGATCAGACGGTGCTCGTCGCTCAGACATAAACATTTCGAGATATTGAGCATCTTACCGGCCGATTCGGTTCCCCCCGACGCCTTTAGTCTCTCGACGAGTGGTGTTGCAAATGTCGCCATGCTGGAGCGATGTTTGAAAGTGTGTCTACTGAAAGATGAGGTCGAGAGTGTAGCACCCGGATCTCAATGAAGAAGAGCGAAATACGACGTTGTAAATAAGAATGTGGGGCACCACGACTTTTGAAGAAGAGGCAGGAAGGACCGATCATCGAGCCCAACATCGAAAGCACGAAGACATCAGCATGTTTTTGATGCCAAGTAGCCCGCGGGGACGGTCGTCATTCCTTGGCAGAGGGAGTGAATTGACGTCACTTGGCAAAACATGACCCCCCTTGTGCCTCTTCTGCGCGGCGAAACCCCTCTCCCATTGGGGCCCTGAGTGTTTGGGAGGCGGTATAAACATTTGGAGTTCAAACTTCCAATAGGCGGGGCGCGACGCGGTGCGGATTCGCTGCTAAACAAGTTTTTTGGGCGGTGATACACGAACCTACGTAGCCTAAATTGCAGCACCAGTTTGACCAGTTTCGGTTAACTGCGGCCCGCAGGTGGCCACTTAGCCCCTACCACGTAGATTGTTGTAGTTTCAGCTGGCTGACACACCGCTTGTTGACCCTCTCATATTTCAACGACAACAAGGGGACGGGACCTGTTTGCATGCCAAGAACGATGACAAGTAGTCTTACCGTTCTGCAACAAATCGCATCGCCTTTGCGCCGCTGTCGTATGAGGGCATGTTGTAGAAACACAAAAGAAAAGAGGCAAAGCCCCGAGAGCGTGTCTCATTTATCATCGGTGCAACATTTGTTTGGAAAAGTCTCAATGTCAGACAAGTACAAGTGTGATCACTCGAGCATGTTGGGGGGAGACAACGCGTTTCGATAACAACCCCGCGTCAGATAGCTGATGCGGGCACTTCGACCCAACCCCGCCTGCGTGAAGACCTTCTCCACAGATATCTGCACATGTAGGGCCACTTTCAACCTATCAACCCCCATTTTCTCATGTTCAATCTATAAAAGTGGGAGAATGTTTCTATTTTTTTTTCCTTTCTCCTGCTGATCCGTACGACATGCGTGATTGGGCATGAGCCAGATATCGTGGAGGGTATTAAGATTCAATGGTAGCTTTACGTGGCGAAGACCGCGTGACAATATGACAACCGAATAATGACGCGTGGTTGAGCAGAACTCTCTGTGTCTTCTATTTGGTCCAAACATAGTACAATGCGAAGATAAGAATTTTTAGCAGGGCTAAAAGTGAAGGATCATATCCGAGTGTTCATTAGCAGCACCTTGGATCTTTAAGAAATAACAAGCTGTGCAGATTGGCAGAAGTTCATCGAAAGATAGAAGGACACATTGAGGTACAACTCTGCTTGGAGTCTCCGCATCGCTCGCTCACATATCAACTAATCAAGGAATAAAAGGGTAGGGTCTTCTCTTGTCATCACGTCAAATATTCCAGCAGTTACTACATGAGTCACAGAGCACAGCCTAATGCTTCTCAGAAACGGTACTCGCTGCCGTACTGACAGTATTATCAATTGAACCTGTTCAGTGATTTTTCAAGGAGTCAAGGAGCCACCAGACTCTATTTTACAATGGCTGATATCATGAGATATAGTCCATAGACCCAAGGCGAGTGTCAGCTGGTGGGTGACTGATGGCTCAAAGAGATGAAATTCGAGTTGTATTCAAACATGATTTCTCATTCGGCAATGCTCAATTTTGGATGATAGCTATCACACAGAGTTCTGGCTCCTGGGGGGTTCTTGTAGGACTAATTGGTAACTTGCCCACCAACAACAGCAACAGGCCAAGTCAAAACATCTCGCAATCATCTAAAATCCTCAATTGTGCTTGCATGTAATTTCGTTTCCCCGATACTTTGCGGAGAAGAGAACACCATTCCTGAACGTTCGGAAAATGAGAAGCCAATAAGTTCACCAAAATCATGTTTTCGTCCAATGTTTGCGTCCTACGAAGCAGCCTAATTGTCGAAGATCCATAACGATAGGATCACAAGCTAAAAGTCGCAGCGCGAATTCGGTATGACGTTGAGCTGATTGGACGGGATAACTGAACGGGCCGGTTGATGCAGTCTATGCATGAGCAACTAGAATCGATGGTCAAACGACGATATGGGTCGACTTAGTTTCGGAGAAGAAAAAGCAACGATAGGTTAATCAATAGAGGGGTCTAGAATGTAGATCATGAGTATCGACGGAGTCTTCGCCTTTGCCTGATAGGTGCAGAGTTGCGCCTCGTCAATTGCCCCATAGGTTGCCGAGAGACTACCCCGGCGATATGCTAGTTTATTTTCGGGACTTGCATTTAGTCACTCTAGTCTGCATCAAGTCCTGCAGTGATGTTCGATTGAATCCAGGTACTCCTTGCAGAGAGAAGGTTTGCTGCAACCGCGAGCGCTTCGGCAAAACGGTCTTTGCGAGCAGGCGTTGATACATTAAATGATTTGGTACTGATGCTTAAAGTCGGCAAGAACGGCACCATAGATGGGATACTTGAGACACTCGGTTCTGCTCGCATTCAGCAATTTTATCCGTCGGCATTCAAGGTTGGCCCAGGAAATTTCCCTGAGGTCACTTGAGGAACTTATGTCGAAAGTTTCTCCTTTCACTGCCGATCCGCAAGAAATTTGCCCCTTCGAGAAGAATAAGAAGTTCCTAATCACGGGAGCCAAGAGTCATGTATGGGGATCCCAAGATCACCGCCCCCTTACCGGAAAATACGCAGCGAAGGAGCCGTCCGATCTTCGAGTCAGTTCAGACGAACATGAGACATCAGATAAACGCTCCCGCCGAGCCAACACATATGGCGGCAATCAATAGCAGACGGATAGGAGGACTTGCCCGCAGCCCGAACGGGTCGCCCCAGACTGTTCATCCCTCATGCGCCGGTTTCCACTATTTTTATTCTCGACTCAAAACCTTGTCATGGATGGTGGGAGTTGGCAGAAGTGATGAGCCCCGTTCACATATTAAAACCTCCAAAGTCTAAATCGTCAACTCCGGAACACTCGGGCCACAAAGTCTCCCCCTTTCTCTCGGCACCAATCACTCGGGATAGCATAGAGTCGTATAACTCCACAAACAATATCACGATTATGAGGGCGATCGGTCTTCGCGAGGCCGGGATGGGGCTGCTTGCAGATATTGGATCGAAAGTCAGTTCTGTCCGCGGAACTTTCGGTCCAGAACTCGCGAAGATAAATAAGGCTGCCAGTCCGCCGTATTACTCGTGCTGATAGGAGTTCCAGTAGCTGTTTGTTACCGCTCTCCCAGTCACTCTTTTGATTCAATCCGAACACAGACATTCGTTTCAATAAACCATCTCAAGATGAAGAGCTTCAGCACCATTGTCCTTGCGGCTGCTGCCGCCACCGGCGTCATGTCCGCCGCTGTCAAGCAGCCCCAGCCCATTGAGCAGCGTACCACCGGGGCCGACCTCAAGTTGGCCGGTTCCGTCATGAACTCCGCCGCTTTCGACGCCTTCAAGAACACCGAGGTCAAGGTCGCCCCCAACGTCTTGAACTCGCGCCAGGAGGCCGAGCCTGACCCAAACCGTAACGAGACCAACCCCGACGTTGTCTTCTTGCTTCAGTGCGCTGACGCTGTGAGTCCATTAGAATCTTGATTCGTGTCTTTGGATGATTGCTTATAAAAGTTCAGGGCTTCCGTGGTGACTGCCTCGTCTTTGGTGCCCCCCCTGGTTCTTGTGGTAAGTGATGGCGCGATCCCTGGCGAGGTGACATATGCTGATGATTGATTCGCAGTCTCTTTCTTTGACTTCAACGGCCCCAACTCCACTGAGGTTAGCGACCGCTTCAACGACAAGGTTACCTCCCTGTCCACCAACACTGGTGGAAAGTGCCAGTTCTACAAGTATGTCGGCTGCTTTTATACTTCCATCATTGGATGCTAACAAGAATGTCAACAGGTTCAAGGGCTGCGACAACAAGGGCGACGACCGCGGTCTCACTTCTTCCTACAACTACAACCTGGCCGTTGCTCTGCCTGATGACCCTCGCACTGTTGAGTACGACAACGAGATCACCTCCTGGAGGTGCTAAATCAGTAGCCTCGTACATGAATAGACGAGAGCTCCGGTCTTACAGTAAGCCGAAGGGGGACGTCGGAGATGTTTAGGGATAGTTGAGCACCCAGATAGCAAACAATATACTGGGGCACCGCCATTGGGCGAATCATCATTGTCATGTCTAAATTGTGTTTATTCGACCAAACCCAGACCCCGCATACTTGTTGTCAAGTGGACTTGGATTGCAAGTGAACATACTTCAGAACCAGCGCATCATCATGAACTCAGACGGACCTAAATATGAGCATAGTCTTGGCGAATCCACCGTCGTTCATGGCTCGTCTTCATGTTGATGTAGCCCAGATACCTTACAAAGAGGTAATTATTATTTGATATTTGAACCTACAGCAACTGCGTGTCATACATGGTATATTTCGTCCGGATAGTATGTGCGATGTGAAGGTCTAAATGCATCATGTAGTCGTAAATGCACCGGAAAACTCACGATAGCTCATCTATCATTTGATGAACCGTTTGTGATAAAGCATCGAGAAGACCAAAGCGACGCCGATAGATCGATTCGGCGTGCAACAGAGGCCTTTGAAGCATGTAACTAGGAGATGTTAGCTTCATGCTTCAAATTTGGGCAAGAACCTTACTCACAGTCATATTAATGGCCTTCTCCAACTCGTTCTGATGTGCAATGATTTGACGAGGCACATATAATCCACAACGAGGGAGAATCCAGGCTCACAGAACAAACTTTAAGCAACATTCTACTTCCGCGAGAATGCAATACTGCTTCTTTTCACCGTATCGGAGCGTATCGATTGGGAAGACGAATCAAGCGGACTTGGCTTCTTTCGAGCCATTATCTGATATAGGCACATGTCAAACCAGCCTTCAGAATTCAGCCGATATGCGAGGATAGATTAATTCGCAGTCCAGACACAATTGGATCAAATGTAAGCTCTCCTACTCCGCATATCATATTGCAGCATTCACTTACCAGCTCAAAGTAGAGTCTTGCAGCTCAATTTCAAGCTGCGTGTCATTTGTGACTTCTCTGGTTCCGGGTAAAGAGTTATATTGACGTGTAAACCCCGCACCAGATCGAATGCGTCTACGGAGAGACTGGGCCGGATGTGTCCTACAAATCCAGTTCTACAAAGCGTTGGCACAGGTAAGTATTGGACGATGCTTCCTTTGTACGGGCGCAGGGAAGCTTGGCACAAATATAAATTAGGTGCTCGACTTCGACCTCTAATACCTGGTAAACTGCACTTCCACCGTAGGCCCCACAAAGGGTTCAACCACATATTTCACAATGCAGAACATTTCAGTCGTGATCCTCTTCTTCAGCCTTTTAGCTTGGTCTGTCCCTTAATCCAACTATCGCAATACGTATTACTGATGTGGGCTAGGGGCGTTTTTGGCCAGATTACGCTGACTCCCTCCACGATTGACCGCACAAAGACAGTCACTCAAGTCTCTGTCAGTCTCACTACCTCAATAATGACGACCGCCACTACTTCGACTGCGACCGTAACTGCTCCCATTACCTACCGCGAGACAACCACCGTAGTGGCCACAAAGACTGCGACAACAACTCAAACGACCACTCAGACGACCACAGTGCCGTGCTCCTTAGTCAACTGCCCCAAGATCACTTCGACGGGCACGATTTGCAAGAGCTGCTTCGTAGCGCAGTGTACGACGACTTCCACCGTCATCAGATCATGTGGTTGCTCGAGCGCTCTTGCTACGACGACTGTCGATTTTGGATGTGAGCAGCCTGATGTGTGCAACAGAATTGGGTGCAGAACTGTGTACGCTGTGGCTACTCCGGTTTGCTAGACAAACTGATGAAAAAGAAACGATAAGTTTCATGATGGCTTGGTGTGGCTTGCGAGACTGTGTGGTTCGGATCTGGCGCAGCGAATGGGTGTAGCCCACGCGTCATCATGAGCCGCATGTGAAAACGATGCCTAGGGTACATTGTGTAGTCTTCAAATGCTAAACCTTTTCTCAAATAAAGGGCCACGTGAGCGACGGTAGTTATGCATCGTCACAACCTATCCGATCTAGCTGTGACCATTTGACGTGAGAATTCAGGAAATGGAGGAAGGCGTAGTATCACCGGAGAGCAGCATGGCAAAAGTATAAAATGAATAACAGGGGAAAAAGGCTGAACTCGATCTTAGGGAATCGAGCCTTTGAAAGTCGTTGCGTGCTTTGCACAAGATCCCTAGTTCGCGACCTGCTGCTGAACCAAAGACGGCCCCGAGTCTGAGCTCCCCGAACTCGACAGACTCACGAATCCAGGCTCTTTATCAAGGTACATAACTAAAGGTAGGTGTGATGAGAAGGACACTTGTGTGGGCGGTGAGAGATCGATCCTACGTTGCCTTAGGGAAGGAGCTGCACCAAGCCGTGCCTGCCTCCCGGCGTACCTACCTTGCCTCATCTGCCTTATTTGATCAAGGCAGGCGCCGCGTCTTCTCCCAGTTTCTTCTCGGAGAAAATAGTCACCCCGCCTAAAATATTTTTACCGCTCAGTTTCTGTCGTCCAACCTTCATCCGCCAGCATCACAGGCACCCTCTCCCTTCGACATCACCACCCCCAATGGGTTTCCAACCATTGTTGGCTTATCTGCTATCGATATTCGTCATGACGGGGTAAGTGGATTTGAAACATGTCGCTGCAGAGAATTCCATCAATGTTTTGTGTCCCCGGTGGTACATTGCTGACCACACATCCAGCCTTTTTCGAGCACTTTGCGACACCGACCGGAGTCGTCAGAAACGCTCTGCGAAGTCGACCGAAGTCACTTCCTACCAACTCTGCGATACCGCCCGGAGTCACCCTGATGGAACTCTGCAAAGTGGACCGGAGATGTTGCGAGCAAGATCTGCGAGATCCTTCGCCAATTGGCCTTGGGCAAGCGGACGACTTGTCTCGTTAGCATGGCTTAGAGGTGTGCTTGCCATTGGTGATGGCACTATCATGGAAAGGCCCTGCTCTTCGAGAGTGGCAATGTTGACGGATGATACACGCCCTGTGAACTTTCATGCTGCGGTCCGGCGAGCGAGAAGAGCTAAACACTCTGTTTCAATCGCGCCACATTTGTGGTAAGGGCGGGACAGATGAGAGCATCATCAGTGGTTTCATGTCTGCGGCAAGGCAAATGTGATGGAATGAAGAATCGAGGTTGTCTTGGTCTTCCTGCCCTGCTCTTCACGAGTGGTAACGCTGACGGCTGGTACACGCCATGGGGCCTTCTTGCTGCGCTCCGAAATGGCTTCGCGAATAGCGATCGACTGTTCCTGCCCGGGAGGGTGGTAAAGGGTGACAGAAGTCGGTACTCCAGTGCTACCAGGCCCGCGGCGCGGCAGGGGACCGGGACCATTCCTTCGGGGGTGGTAAGCCATTCGCCAACTCTCTTGTGTCATGGACCTGATGCTAACTCACGAGCAAACGAAATTACTCTAGAAAATTGGCGAAGGACAGACTTAGTGCAGGTTGGTGGGAGGTTGAACGGCCGGCTTCCGTGATGGAGATGCAGTTGACTTGGTAGACCGGACCGGGACTGGAGTTGGAAAATACGGGTCGATTGGGAAATCAGCGGGGAGGTTTTGCAAACGGCAATTTGCCCTCTCGCGTACCGCACTTTCCTCTGACGAAGTGATCCTCACTCATGCGATGGCGCGATCGGCTGCAGCTCTTTTCGGAGATTGTGGGTTCTGGCGTGAACCGTTGGAGCGCCCAACGGAGTGGAACAGAAATGCACATGCAGGGCAAGCAAACAAGGTCCCAATCCATTAATTCACCGACATACTGCCTCGGGCCGTGGTTCCGCGGGCTGCGTTCTATGACCTCACAGCGATGTTACTGAGCTCTTGGTGCTGATTTGATTTTCGTCCAGCATCCTACCTTATTTTGCGCGATCGGTGCCTCGGTTTGTCCCGAATTGACATAAAAAGTGGCATCGGCCCATGATATTGCGACGGCCCAACACCAACCTAGAAGCCATCTAAGCTGCCAAGGTGGAGCTCGTGGCAACGGCCTACGCGCCCAAGTCTGTGGAGAAAACAGAAAGGGAAAACACCTCGATTTCTTGGGTCCGCAAAATCATGTCATGCGGGGCGAGCTAGTTTGTCGGTGAAATGGTCGCTCAAGAGGGACCATTAAGCCCTTAGCCCTTGGGAAATGAGGTCAACGCTTCTGCGGTTTGATGACATCAAAATTCAGTTGTCTCGATGATTGACGCGGTTAGCCGAAATCGCGGGGGCGGGGATGAATTGGGGATCGTCAGGTTCACCTTGACCACAACCCCGGCTCTCCCCTCATGATTCCCCGCATTTGTCGGTGCCATCAACACCGAGCGCGTTTGTCCGGATGCTACGCTGATTCCAGGGCTATACACCGGACGAACATGGGGTCTCGAGGGCGCGCAGGGGTTACTTTGCGACGTTTAAAAAGAAGAGAGACGCTGTCAAATCTAGAATAAGCTTGAGACGGCTTTCGAGTGGTATTGACAATTGGTCTGTTGGGTTGCATCCGATTCGGTTATCACGATGAGATTCGGATTGAAAGCCGGTGGCCTTTTGTGGCTCGCGGTCTCGCTTTGCGGGTCTGGCCGTGCTTTGGCTCAGGAAGACGTTGACTGGCCGATCCACGACAATGGCCTCAATGAAGTCGTCCAATGGTGAGACTTGCCGAAGATGTTTCATCGAAACAGGTACTGATGCAGGGACATGCAGGGATCACCACAGCTACATCGTCAATGGCGAGAGACTCTTTGTCTTCTCAGGTGAAGTACGGCCTCCTCCATCGCAGATCCTCATGATGATGATACTGACGGCTTCCAGTTCCACTACTGGCGTATCCCGGTGCCGGAACTTTGGAGAGACCTTCTTGAGAAGATCAAGGCGGCAGGGTAAGAGCGTACTGGACTGACACACCCAACCCACACTAACAATTGGCGACAGCTTCAATGCCTTCTCCATCTACAACCACTGGGGCTACCATAACCCGTCCCCTGGGGTCTTGGACTTCGAGACCGGCGCCCACAACTTCACATCCATCATGACCGTCGCTAAGGAGGTCGGCATCTACCTGATTATTCGCCCTGGCCCCTACGTCAACGCCGAGACCAACGCCGGAGGATTCCCTCTCTGGGCCACGACCGGCGAGTACGGTTCTCTGAGAAACGACGACTCGAGGTACACCGAGGCATGGACTCCTTTCTGGGCCGAGATCTCCAAGATCATCAAGCCGCACTTGATCACCAATGGCGGAAATGTCATCATGTTCCAAATTGAGAACGAGCTCAATGGACAGTGGAAGGATATCCCCAACCGCGTCCTCAACCCGCCCATTGCGAACTACATGCAGCTACTCCAAGATAGCGCACGGGAAAACGGCATCGATGTGCCTTTGTCGCACAATGCTCCCAACATGCGAGGATACTCTTGGTCCAAGGACTTCTCCAACGCGACTGGAAATGTCGACGTTGTAGGCGTGGACAGCTATCCGTCTTGCTGGAGCTGCAACTTGAGCGAGTGCACCGGTACAAATGGACAGTACATCCCGTACTTGACCCAGAACTACTACGACTACTTCACGGTTCAGTCCCCGTCCCAGCCAAACTTCTTGCCAGAGTTCCAGGGAGGCTCTTACAACCCATGGGGTGGACCGGAGGGCGGCTGCCCAGGCGACATCGGTGTTGACTTTGCCAATATCTTCTACCGCGATCTCATCTACCAGAGAGTCACTGCAATCTCCCTGTACATGATGTTCGGCGGTACCAACTGGGGTTGGCTTGCTTGTCCTGTCGTCGGTAGGCACACTCTGCTTCCCAGCTGTTATTGATTTACTGACACACTGCCAGCCTCCAGCTACGATTACTCCTCCCCGGTATCCGAGAACAGAATTATCGGAAGCAAGTTCTACGAAACCAAGCTTTTGACCCTTTTCACGAGAGCGGCGAAGGACCTGACAAAGACGGAGAGAGTCGGAAATAGCACATCATACTCGAGTAACGCAGCCATCACCGTCGCCGAGCTGCGAAACGTAGACAATGACGCCGCCTTCTACGTCGCGCGCCACGCATATTCCCCTTCCAACACCAATGAAGCATTCAAACTCTCGGTCAACACGTCAGAGGGTGCCCTCACTATTCCTCAACACGGAAACTCCATCGCAATCAACGGACATTCGGCCAAGGTCATTGTCACCGATTTTACCTTTGGCGAGAAGAAGCTGCTTTACTCCACTGCCGAGGTTCTCAGCTACATCATCGTCGACGGCAAGGAGGTCATTGCTCTTTGGCTTCCCGAGGGTGAGGCCGGCGAGTTCGTGGTCAGCGGTACCACTTCTGCTGAGCTTGTTGGAGATGGAAACGTCGGCGATTTCCAGACCTTCGCAGGAGAGAGCAACGTCACCGTTGCATACACCCAGAAGAAGGGTATCACCATCGTCGATCTTGGAGATGGCTCGCGTGCTGTTTTGCTGGACCGCAATGCAGCTTACCTTTTCTGGGTCCCGACTCTCGACAATGACGTCTTGGCCCCTGCCAACAAGACCGTCTTTGTTCAAGGACCTTATCTTGTTCGTTCGGCTTCCTTCAACGAGACGGGTCGCAGCTTGGCTCTTTATGGAGACGCTGACAAGGAAACCACTGTCACTGTTTTTGCTTCTGAGTCCATCTGCGGTATTACTTGGAACGGCAAGAAGCTCGAGATTGCTTCGAGGGAGGGCAATGTCTTCACCGCGAAGATCGAGGGCCCTGCCGAATTCAGTCTTCCAGCTCTTGGCCCGTGGAAGGTCCACGATAGCTTGCCTGAGATCGCTACTGACTATAAGCCCACTTCTGACTCGTGGGTTGGTACGTAATACCTTACTTCTGATCACTCTTCCAAGTGCTGATACGTTACAGTTGCCGATAAGACCAACACTTCCAACACGGTCAAGCCTGCCTCGAACAACCCCGTGCTCTACGTCGACGAGTATGAAATTCACGTCGGAAACCACATCTACCGCGCTACCTTCCCAACCAGCGAAAACCCTCCTACCGGCGTGTTCCTGAACCTCACCGGAGGACTCGCCTTCGGCTACTCCGTCTGGCTGAACTCGGAGTACATCGGCTCCTACCTGGGTCTTTCCTACCTCGGTGCTGATGCCAGCGAGTTCTCTTTCGAGAACGCCACTTTGGCAAAGGAGGGCGACAACATTCTCGTCGTCGTTATGGACAACTCCGGTCACGACCTTCGCGAGGCTGCCCTTACCCCCCGTGGTATCACCAACGCAACTCTCCTCGGCCCCGACGCCTCTACGTACAAGTTCTCCGAATGGAAGATTGCCGGAACAGCAGGTCGCAACGACCTCATCGATACTGTCCGTGGCCCGATCAACGAGGGCGGTCTCTATGCCGAGCGCATTGGTGCAGCCCTTCCCGGCTTCCCCGACGAGGACTGGGAAACCCTCGGCTCTTCCAACGAGACACTCTCCGTGTCCGATGCCGGTATCAAGGTCTTCCGAACCGTCGTTCCCCTGGACGTTCCTGCCGGCCTTGACGTTTCCATCTCCTTCCGCCTTACCGCTTCGTCTAATGATACATTTGCGCCGACACAAGAGGGATACAGCAACCAGCTCCGTGCGCTGCTGTTCGTCAATGGGTACCAGTACGGCCGGTTCAACCCGTACATCGGCAACCAGATTCACTACCCTGTGCCGACCGGCATCCTCAACTACAACGGCGACAACACCATCGCAGTCACGATCTGGAGTCAGTCGGCTCAGGGCGCCGAGTTGAAGATTGAATGGCAGGCGGATTACGTGCACACTTCAAGCTTCGATATGAGCTTCGATAGCGAGGCGCTGCGGCCTGGCTGGGATGAGAGCCGTCTCCAGTATGCTTAGGGACGCCTGGAGGTGCAAGATTTACGAAGGTGAAAATTTTTCGTCTTTGCGTATGTAGAAATGTTCAAATTGGATGAAAAGTCGCAGTTCTCCACGTGGTTGTATCGTCGGGGCCGTCAAGGTGAATGTCTAAAAAGTGGGAGTTCAAATTTTGCTTGTTTTCGCATCTGAGATCACCACAATTCCTTTTTTTTTTTTGCCCCGACGTTCGTACAACGGTTGGGATCAATATTTAAGCATTTCGTCATCAAATGACCTATATCTTCCCGATTTGATGGCTCACTGCCTCGGCGTCAGTCGTCAACATGGCTTCCGAAATGCTGGCCACGACGGAACCCAAGTTCGAGCACTTCAACAGACTTCCAGCCGAGCTGCGCCAGATGATCTGGCTCTACGCCCTCGATGAGGCAGGTAATATGGTAACATGCCTTCCTGCCGCCGACCCTAACCTATACCAGCGCAAGAATCCCGCCGCATCAGCAGTCAACCGCGAGAGCAGAGCAGCCTTCCTCCGAGTGTACGAGCCCATTCACGATACTTCCAACTTGGTTCCCGAGCACGCTCCCGCCTGCGCCTATCTGAACCCGCGCATCGACAGCCTCTTGCTTGGCGACTACGGTGTCCCAGGTTTAACGGGTTACGCGCCGGTGTGCCCTCCGAGACTGAGCGAGCCGCACGCCAAGATGATACGCGAGGTCCGTCTACAGCAGCGCGATCTGAAAGTCTTCTCAATCAACAGGGGCGTCGGGGCCTGGACGCAAATAGCTTGCACACTGCACACAGGGCCCGCGGGTCTGGTTCACGAATGCCATCTTCGTGTTGCGAATCTGATTTACCCAAACCTGGACACCATCTGGATCACGAGCAGCTACAGCCGCATCTTCTTTCCTCAGAATTACCCTGGCTGGAACCGAGGACTGACTTTTCGGTACTGCGTACGCTCTGGCGAAGTCTACGTGCAGCGGATCAAGCAAGAGGACTACGAGGAGGGCATGCGCGTCTACAGAACGCCACAGGATCCTGCGCTTTTGTCGGTTGTGCGCGTCGACATCATTCGAAACGGAGGCTTCGGTGGAGGTGGCGAGGGGTGGCATCGGATTAATGTGGTTGGGCGCTATCACGACTTGAACGCGGTTTGGGAGTTCATTGTTCATTACATCGATTGCCGACTAAGTCACCTGGCGTGATCATATGAAAGCAGTTGAGCAGCCCTCGACATTTACCGACGCTTCACAAACTTGGTTGTCGGTTGCAGCATCACTTGTCGGTCCTCGCGTGGTCAAAAGGGCAACGTCCATTGCCTTCGAGGTGGATATCAAGCAGGGAAAGCATTGAGATAGCACTTAGTGTATTGAGCTACCAAATCATAGGCCTCCTGTGGGCATCGGAAGAATCATCCTGTACCGTTCCTTCCAATCTTGAGTGTACCAAATCCGCCTGTCCAATCGCCAGATCCCAAGACAAAACCCTGCCTTCCCAAGATGTACATCATGTGTGCGAGCAAGAGTGTGCCGAGCCAGTCTGTAGAATTTGTTAGAATGTTTGATCAGTGTGCTGTTGCCTTGGGTAGCATACCTTTGAGAAGACTAGATCTAGTCGCGGACGAGACGCTTCAGAAGGTACTCCGCAGAGAACGTCCAGACGAACTGGAACGGCTCGGAGGCCTTGTCGAAGGCGGCAGCATGAGTGTCGCCGTTGTTTACTGTCTGCCACTTAGTGATGTCGTGGACGAGATCGGGCTTGCGGTCGAAGAGGACCTCGACCTTGAAGACATCATCGCCAGACAGGCGAAGCTGGGTGCGCTCATCGATGATGGCGTCCTCAGGGATGGTGCCCTGGGAGACGAGAACGGTGTTGGTCTCGACGTGGTAGATGAACTTGAAGTCGGTGTAGCCGTTAAGCTCCTCGACGATGGAGGGAGCGACACTCTCACTGGTGATGGTGACGCGCTCGAGGTTCTTGTAGATGAGGCGGGTCACGTCGATCTCGACGGCGGGCATGGTAGGGTCGAACTCGAAAGAGGTGTAGCCAACCACGGGGGGGACATCGAAGTAATGAAGCCAGACGCGCTTGAGGCCGGTGATGAGAGAGTGCGACTTGGGCGGCTCGATCAGGTTCCACTCGCCGGAGACGGTCTCATATCCAAGATAGAGGACGTCTAGGTGAGGGTTGATGTAAACCCAGTCGGGCTCCTCTTCAGATCCGATCAGTACGAAGGGAAAGATGGAGTCGTAAAGCCGAAAGGCATGGATGCTGAAGACCCGACGGCTCTCCTTGCAAATGCGGGTGAGGATGCTCTGCTTACGAGGGGCATTGCGGTCGCGGCGAGGCGCGACGCCGACAAGACGACCGATATTCGCCTCGTTGAAGATTGATCGGCGAATCGACTCGGGGAGGGCGTCGAAGAGGAAGACGCGGTGGCCAACGTTGTTCGCCGCCATGTTGTGTGAGGTTGTTGGTGGTGATGTAGAAGAGGAGAGGAAATGTGAAAGTTGGGAGGTATGGGGGAAAGTAGGAAGAGAAAAACTTTCTGCTCCTCCCATCCCCAGGTTTTATTCTGTGTCTGTCCTGCTGAGTCGTCGAGGGTTGTCTGTCCGAAAGGGTCTGTTTGCTCTCATGCTGCTATGGTTGCTATGGTTGCTGATGTGGATGTGCTCTTCAAGGCAGGAGGCGTGGGTTTCTGTCGATATCACCATCAATACCAGGGGCTCTCGCTGTTTTGGTTCTTCAGCATGAAATCTCTGCACATGAAATGCTTTGACCAAACATCAAGTGCACCTTCACCGACAGGACACTACTTGGAGAATTACGCTTGGGGTCTTGAGTATCTCAAAGGCATCACCAGAAAGGGGAAACTTGGAGCATCAGAGCAACTTTCAAAAGATGATTGAAAACCCTTGCGTATAAGACGATAGGTGATAGGTTCCCGATCAATCTAATAAAGAATGTCTGTCACTGGAGGAGAAAGAGAATTGAGAGAGCAAGGAAAGTGAATAATAAAGGGGTGAATGCTGTGAGGCTTTAACCTCTGCGGCAAAGATTGCTCTTTCTCTTTCAGACTCACAATCATCTCAAAGAAGGGTGAAGAAGTAGGTGGTGATCTGTGAAGTTTGAGGGCTTTCGGCTCCGTGCTGTGAAGCCGGAAGGGGGCTCCGGTACACTCCGGAGGAACACGGCCCCACTCCGGAGGCACCTGCCCAGCAGGGAAGGAGACACTCCGGAGCAGTGCCGCAGTCAGCCAAGGTAAGGTAAGGTACCTACCTACCTACCCAAGGCAAGCACCGGGATACTTCCTTCCTTCTTCTCTAGCAGCAAAAACAAACAAAGCCGGTCTGGCCAGATCAGATCTTTGACGTCAACCTCAAAAATCATTCGTCTTCCCCTGCTTGACTCGGGCCATTGCTGCCACCCGAATCCGGTACGATGCTGACCTCTCCGAGAAACATCGCCGGCTTCAAGGCATATCTAAATCCGCTGCCCCGGCCTCAGCTCCGTCTCCAGGTCCATTTCGGTGGCCGCGGTCGCCGTTAGAGTATAGCGACGATTCTCCACCAGCTGGACGAAACAGGCAGGGTTTCGGCGAGTTCGTCTTGTGGAGGAATGGGACGCCAACATCGCAAAACATGCATGCTCAACATGGTGCAGAGATGCGAAATCGATTTGGTCTCATGGCCAGCTCCAAGTGCTCAGCAATCTTTCTCGATGAAATCTGGCCCCTTCCTGAGATATCTCTGAGCTGCTGAATGCCCCGGTTGGAAGTTGAACTTCTAGGAAGGCTTCGTCGCCCTGACCGTGCCAGAGAAGGCAGCGAGAGTGCGAAACCGCTTTGTCCACCCACATCACGCTCGGATTCAAGGCAACCCAGCCAGATGAACGCATCAAGCAGCCCGCGGGCACCGACTTATGGGGATAAATGCGTCGATTCCAACGTGAAAACAAGCGATCAATGGGGTTGCTGTCAGCAAACTACATAAGAGCGGTCTTAGGTCCGCTAAAGCCGCTGGCGTGGACCTTCAGCGGCTCAGTGCGCCCACTGAATCGTCGCAGCATACTTACATTGAACGCGAGATTCAGAAATGAAGGAATATAAACCAGAGACCGTCGAGATGATGGTGCATCCCATCGAGACACCTTCATCTCATGCGCGATTTCTAGTTTGACCAGAAGCTACGAGCAGAAACCTAACATCATGGTTAACGTCGCGATCGCAGGCGGTACCGGCGCCGTGGGCAAGACCCTCATCGAGGTGATGGCTTCGCAGACGAAACATCAAGCCGTCGTCCTCACCCGCAAGGTATTGACTCCCGCACGAAGTTTGCCAAAGTTGCCTCGATACTGATTGCACGTCCTCAGGCGCCCAGCCCGGACGAAGAGGCTCTCGCGCCGACTTACCAGGTCGACTACTCCAACGTCGCCTCTCTCAAGGGCCTTCCTCGAAGAACACAACATCCACACCGTCATCAGCGCCTTTGGCATCAACGCCACCTCGCTCGCGACATCTCAACTCAACCTCATCAAAGCCGCCGACGAGTCCTCGGTCACGAAGCGCTTCATCCCCAGCTCCTTCGCCATGCGCTACCCCGAAGAGTAGGCCCAACCTCATCGTCCCAATTTTGACCAGGGTAACTGACCAACGCCCCGATAACAGCGGCGTCAAGATCCTCCCTCCCCTCGAACACTACTTCACCTCCCTCACAGCGCTGTCCTCGACGACCCTCGAATGGGCCGTCGTCCTCAACGGCACGTTCCTCGAATACTTCGCCCCGGCCGCCCTCAAATCCCACCACCCGCACAGTGTCATCGTCCTCGATATGCACCACAACGCGGCCGCGATCCCGGGCGACGGCAACACTCCCGTGACCTTCACCTACACCTTCGACGTGGCGCGCTTCGTCGTCGCGGCGCTGGACCTCGAGCGTTGGCCGGCGGACCACGAGCTGCGCATCGTCGGCGACGAGCTCACCTTCAACGACTTTGTCAAGATGGCCGAGGAGGTCAAGGGCGTCAAGTTCGACGTCGTGTATGATGATGTGGAGAAGGTGAGGGCGTCGCAGATCTCGGAGCTGCCCGGGCACAAGGCCTCGTACGACAAGTTCCCCAAGGAGCAGCTGCAGTGGTTCCTCGCTATTTTCGAGCTGTGGATGGCGACCGGGCTGGGCAAGGTTGAGAGGGAGGGCAGTCTGAATGAGATGTTCCCCGAGATCAAGCCGCTGACGGCGCGGGAGATGCTGGAGAAGTACTGGAAGTCATGAGATAAAATAGGGTTGGAGGATGAGAAAAGAAATCTATGATACATCGCGCGCCCGTGGCGCCGTAAGTGACCAGGGCACTGTCTCCTGGGCTGTTTAGGGGCCAATGACAGCGGGCTGCTCTACTGAACCACTGTCCATGCCTAACCTAATGACGCTGGAACGGACCTGATGGCCATCCTGGAACACCCCGACAATGTCCGGGCATGCCCGTATTCTTCAAGGCCTAAAAGCCGAATCCTCCAAATGCTTTACTGACGCTGTTCACAGCCACGCATAGAAGTACGCCAAAAAGGCAAAAGGAAACGCCGACCTACCCAGGGATCGAACCTAGAATCTTCAGAGTATGACTAGAAAGCCGAAATCTGACGCGATGCCATTTCGCCAGCAGGCCATGCTGGATTGATGACTAACAAACAGACAAATGCAACTTAAGTAGGGAAGAGGGGGGCGGGCTAGACCGTTGAGGCGATTGATCGTCCCACTCACGATGTGGAGACCGGAGGCTTGTCTGCCTGCGTGATGTGGACGTTGGTGGGCATGTTTCTGTGTCCAACCCAGGAAATGCGGTTCCGCTTATTGAAGAATGCTTCAAGAATCAAGCTGACTACAGAAATGATACATTCGGAGTACTGGGTATCAAAAACGCATCACGATGCTTCCTCTTTAGGGGGCTCTGCGTTGGAGATCTCGGTCGTCTCTTCACCCTTCGCACCCTCCTTGGCCGCCTCAGGGTCCCACACCGCTTCAATGATGCTCATCCTACATCCCTTGGGCCGCAAAATCTTAGTCAGGACGAATCGCTCGTCGGCCGCCTTAAAGAGAGCCCGGTACTCGTCCTCATTACGCTCCTGCGCGTTCAGCACAGCCAGCATGACCATGTCCATTCCACGCATAATCCTTTCATCCCATGGGTTCTCTTCTCCAGGTTGGCGTAGGCACTGATCCTTGATTACAACCTTCGCGCCGGGCTTCAACGCAGGAACCAGATTCTTGAGGATAGAAACAGCGTAAGGCGTGGAGTAGTTGTGCATGATCCATCGGAAAAAGAAAACTGTTGAAGGAGTAAAGTCAGTCGCTTTCTGTGAACCAATATCAGGCACTAGAGGACTCACTATCGGCATCCTTCACAGTTTGTTCTTTGAAGAAGTCGTGTGCCATGAACTCGATGCGTTCGGCGATCTGGGTGTTGTCCGACACCGGCTTCGGGGCTGAGTCAACCGTTTTCTGAAGATCCTGTACGACGAACTTCATATTCTTCCACTTCTTTGCCAAGTCGACGCAAACGAAGCCCTGGCTGCCGCCGATATCCACCAGCGTTCCGCCTCTAGCATCAATGTCGCTAAAGTCGTATGAATCAACGAGGTGCTTGACTTCGTAGCCCTCGCCGCCTGTGAGACTGACCATGGCGCCGCCGAAACGCTTAGCTCGAGCCGGATCCTTGCCAAAGGTGACGAACATCGGCTCCTTGTCCACGGTATCAAATGCGAAGTTGAAGCCAGTCCGTGTGAGTGAAGTGGCCTCTGGATAGGCTTTGAGGGCTTGGAGAACATGAGCAGAGGCGGGGAAGTTGTCTTCAAGGTTGTAGCCAACCCAGTCCTGGAGCGACTGGTCCTCTGCCAACAGGCGGGACGCTGCAGTATGAGCGATCACGCCCGGCGAAGGCTCGCGGAAAATTCGGTTTGTCATAGCATGGCGAAGTACACGCGCGAGGTTGACAGCGTCGAGAGTGGTCTTGGTCTGCAATTCCACCAACGTGATAGTGCCGTCGATTGGCACGAGTTTCGCTTTGCAATGTTAGTGTCAAGACGCACGAAGATGGGCAGCTTGTTGCTTACCGAGACCAAAGTGGTTGACCAATTGAAGGCTCAAGCTGTCTTGCCACTGTCGAATAGTTAGCTCGGAAATTCAACAGTAGCAGACCGCAACGTACGCTCCAAGCCTTCCACCTGACGTCTTCTCGGGGTCCATGAACCAAAGCCTCCAGCTCTCTAGTCGCAAACATGATCTCCATCCGGCTCTTCTGAATGTCCTCGGGAAGCTTGGGAAAGTCAAGGGGTCCGTTGGGGTCCAGACTCGGCAATTGCATGCCATTTTCCTTCATGTACTTTTCCAACTTTTCGGTCTCCACCGCGATCTTCTTAGCAAGCTCTGTCAGTCTTGAAGACGAACTTGCAGGCTCGTTTGCCGCTGAGACTTCCCCCTTGGTAACCTCATCTTTAGGAGTACCGTTTGACCGAGAAGAAAAGGGTGACAAGGACAGGCGGTTCTGCTTCTTGCCTTCGGCCTCTCCGGTGTTTGATGACGGACTGGTGTTGAGCCACGAGCTGAGCTTGAATTTTGTCATTTTACAGGTGGATTTTGTAGCAAGATTTGCTTCACCCGGTCTATTACGATTAAGAGTTCCTTTTTCATGTCAGCACATCCTCACTTCAGTTAACGAGCAACGCAAGAGATGTTCAGTCCTCCTTCACTAGCATCCCAGCACCACTAGCTGTAGACACAGCCATGCTTGGCTGTCTGAGCCGCACAACTTTGCAGACTGCTCATAGCCTCGCTGCATGGTTGGAACACCAGAAGTCTCTGAGAAGCCAATTTCAACTCTGATAGATTGCTTCCCCTGCTCTATTATCTGCCGGAGATGAATGACATGCGAGTTTCACTGACCGTCAAGTTTGAAGGACGTTAAAACCAACGCTACGCCTATCAGTGCTGTGCTGGCAGGCTCGGGACAAAATCAACGCTCGATGCTTTGGACGGTAGTGATGCCGCTCGGGCCGTTGTGACACGAGGAAACCCGAGGCCTCGGACTTGGGCTTGATTGACGTAGGTTTCGGGGTATGTGTCACAGAGAGATCAGACACGGCGGCTCTGCGACACAGGACGGCAACCAGGAGATTCGGTCGAGATTTTTCTTCGGGGGAAGGAAAGCTCGCGCCATCATGACCCAGGCGTCTGGGAAGGTGTCTGTTTTTAAGGATGGGCCCAGATGTCAATAACGGCCCCTCCTGTGCTCCTGGGTGACGGGTCCTGGATGTGGGCGGGACAGGACCAGACCGGGATGGGTGCTGAATCGTTGCGACGATATCAACTAGCGCGGCCCATGCTTCTGCGGTCCGACGCCATTGGTGTCTTGTTCATGGGCCGTTTCCTTGTTCCCCGTCTCTTTTGTAGCTAGTGGGCTTCCACCCGCTCTTTGGAGTCCAGCGCCGCCCGGAGGCGACGGACGATCGCGGAGGTCATGGACCTGGCTGGAAGGTGTTCCTGAGACGATGGCCACGGGAGCATGGTTCCATACGACGGTGCAATGGACTAGCAGCTCTTGGGACTGCGAGAAGAGAGGGAAGGTCGAAGGATGGCAACTTGACAGGCGGTAGTCGATTGTGGCGTGGTATTCGTCCATCCCACTAGTGTAATCGACTTCCTGGCACCCTTGAAGGCCTGGATGGGAACATACTGCATAGTACCACCAATGGAGGTAATTAGTAAACCATCCGAACGGGAGAAACGGCTGGGCGACGTTGATAGCAGCGGCGGTGAGAAGTCTATCTCCATCGTTCAGGGACTGTCGCGGACTGTAACGGCGGTAGACAGGGGGCGGGGGGTGAAGACAGGAAAGACAGGAAAGACAGAAAAGACAGAAAAGACAGAAAAGACAGCACCAGGACAGGTTCCACTGGGACGGGTCGGCAAGCATGCGTCTGCGGGCACTGGGAACACAACAGCTCCCCTCCCCCGCCGGCATTTGGGCGAAGAATGGACTTGGAAGGGCACTTCTGGCCAATCATGCCCTGTATTGCAGCACCTACCTTACCTACCATGTTCCATTGTTTCAGCGAGCCAGGACACCGGTCGCTGTCGTCCCCACTCTGCGGGCGGGCACCTCAGTGGACGGGAGGGTGTTCCGCCATTCTGGAACTGGAAACAGCGTCCACCCGACGTCTTTGGCACGCGATGCCACCCACCCACCACTACTACGCAGTACACCACCTCCTCCCTCTAAGTCCTCACAGGCTTCAAACTTGGGCCCAATCCATCCAATCTGCAACTCCCCTCAACAACACCCATCGACTTCTCCTCACCCGATCCCACGACGATGCAGCACCCCCTCTGCAGCAACGACTATTTGGCAAGACCATCATGCTTCTTCCGGATACGCTTGCAGAATGCTGCACCTAAGAACCTTAGAGCCCCTCCCAATCGCCACCGGTTTGCCAAGGACCTTGAAGTTGGACCGTCTCCAAAACCATGCCACACCACACCACACCACCACCACGCAACCAGCGACGCCAAACCCGTACGTCCGTATCCGCGGAGAAGAAACACAGTCGGACCTGCATCCAACCTGCTTGCGGTCTCATCGCTACTTTGTTAGCATCCGCTTTGCTCAAGATCACGACACATCATGCAATTACGACTGGGCAAAAAATAATTGTCTGCGTTAACCGCATCGACTATCCTACACATCCACAAACTCCACCGGCTTCTGCCCATAGACCACCTTGAGTGGCATATACATCAGCACAGAATTGTCATAATACGCCTTCCTGACGTTGACGAGGAAAAGCTCCGTTTGCTCCGCCGACCAATGTAGGCCCCGCGTGAAAGGCCCCAACGCGATGGCCTGGAGTCCATCCAGGAGGATCGTACGCCAGTACATCCCCACGGTCTTGAGCACCCTGTTACGCGGCCATGTTCCTATGGGAACGTGGAAAACTCTCTCCGTCACATTGCAGAATCCTGCTTCGCGCATCATGTTCGCCAGCCGGTCCCCCGCCGCCAACTCCAAGTCGACTCCGAGCTTCATCAGCCCTTCACCCACGAGACCCCAATACTCAGCAACGGGGTGCGTTGCCGATAGTGAATTGTTGGCCGAGGCCGGGAAATGGTGCATTTCCTGCAACTCCATCCAGCCTCCAGGCTTAAGGTGTCTGAGTCCTTGTTAGCAGTGGCATGGATGCTGGGCGTGACGTGTCACTCACTCGAGGGACCTCTGGAGGAGCGTCTCCCAGTCCTTGATGGCCACAACGGTGTGCCGCGAGTGAATGTAATCAAAGTGGTTTGCATTATACAGCCACGCACTTTCGACATCGTCAACCTCGAACTTGACGTTTGGCGGCACCCAGTCTGGCTGAATAGGGCTGAGATCCACACCGAGAACCTGGGCACTTGGATATTGGTCGCCCACTTCTCTGTCATTAGCAGATTCGATTTGCACGGCTGCCTTCACTTACTCTCAATAGCCCAAGCGCCTGTACCGGTTCCGAGATCCAGTATGTTCTGAGGGAAACGCCCGATCGGTGCAAAGTTGAGCTTCTGGCTACAAAGTAGCTTGACCATGGCATGTTTCATGTCCTCGCGCTCCTGCTCGACCTCATCATTCGGGAAGTTGTACCGCCCTTCTCGGAAACGATGATATCGCCGCCCGTTTTCGTACATGAAGTCTCTCACCGACGACGTAATTGATGTGCTGCCATTCGACTCAGTGTCTGTGTCATAACCAGCATCAGATGAGTCTCTCGCGTCGAAAAGATTCAGCTCGTTCCTGTCAACCGCAATGAAGCCCTCGGCTTGCGTTGTGGCCTCTGAAGACTCTTGTGCTTGCTGCTCAGCAGACATGTCGGGCAGAATGCGGACTCCATTGGGATGCGTCAAATGAGGCTCGAACGCCGCAGAACGGTTGCCACGGGGCGATAGCGAGTTGCGTTGAGAGTAGTCGTCGGTGTATTCAATGCCGGAGGTCCCGTTTCCATCGCGGTTTGCCGTGCCGGTTCCTGTCATGAGCGCTTCGATGGGCTCATCGGGTGACCAGTAAGGGTCTCGCGACTCTGTTGATGACCCGACCGCATCGACGACAGGGTCGAAGAAGGCGCGCGTCGAGGGCTCAACCGCAGCGGTTCCTGACATGATGTGGTCTTCTGCGGCGTTCTGGACGTTGACATTCTCATCCCAGGGCTTGAGACCTTGTCCGAAAGCCGCACCATGTGTCGTCGAGTTTACATCTCGGCGAGGGATGGAATGGTTGACCAGATTTCTGGGTGGTGGGTGCCACCCTCGCCCGCTCGCGGCCAATGTCTCAGACACCAGATCAGTAATATCAGTCGCGTATCCCGCCTCGTGCCTGGGGCTGTCCAACCTGTCACTCCTACTGGATGACATGGGCATGTCACTCTCGGCGGCGGCGTCCATTGCCTGTCGTGCAGCGTGGGCGTCAAATAATCATCGCCAGGCAGCAATACTGATAATTGCTTTTTCTGATGCGTTGGCTTCGCAGAGCTGGTTGGTGGTGGTCGAGGGTGCTGAAAGATGCAATCACATGCTAACCCAGCCAATGACAAGGTAATTGGCGTTCCTTTAAACGACGAATGGACCCTTTATGACGAACGACCTCTGTTGCATGGCCTCAGCTGTGGCAGTAGTCTCATCCATGCTATGTATGCCATGCCATGCGTGCCACACCACAACCGGCCAGGGGAATCCGCGGCCGTGCTCAAGCGGGCGGAAAGGCCTCCGCATTTAGCTCACGCTTGGTCAACCAGCAGGCAGCAGAAAGTGGCACGATGTTCAAGTCAGCACCGGCACGAAAGCTTGCATTGCAGTGCTATCCGCAGTACCGATGAGGGTAGCAGAGAGCTGACATGAATGCTCACATCTGAGCGCAAATAAGCTCAATCTTGTCGCCAAGGCGGGAGGATCGGGGTGATCCCCCCAAAGGCGCTAACCCGTCTCACATCCCCGATGCGCCGTCAGTGCAGCCTCCTGGTCATGTTACGAGGGGCTGGAACATCCACTTTGATCCGAGCTGCATCGGGAGATATTCGCGTCTAAATCAAACGTCCTCTGCACGCTGATATCTTCATGTCAGTCTTTCTTCTCAGCCCCATGGCAATATTCTACGATATTCCACAGGTTCTGAATCAGTACCACGGCTAAGATCCTCCGCCTAGGGGCCCGTGACTGCGCCGCGTCATCCGTGATATCTCTTTTCTCGGGCGGGATGTAGTTGCTTGGGTGCTTGTCGGTAGGATTGGGCGGTTCTATATCGCCTCGCCATCCGTACTTGGACCCGCCATACGGCTCAGAGGGCTTTTTGTGAGGGATGAGGGAAAAGCACCAACTCTTTGTCCTTGGGGTAGAGAAGTTGGGTGGTTGCGGAGTCTGCACTGGACATGGTGGCTCAAAAATGTTGGCGATCAGCGTGGGTTGTGTGTAGTTGGAGTCGGCCTCGGAAAAGCCACAGGTAGAGGTGATAACAGAACTGAGATAGTGCAAGTAGAAACCCATGAATGAGGTGAAGGCAGGAAGAGTGACGTGGAGATGGGAGACAGTCTGGTCTGTTCCAATGCTAAGAGATTCCGAAAAGGTCTTCCAACACAGGTTTCGTATGGTCATTGATTTAAATGGGCTCTTTTTGCAAACTTGCATGTCA
Source organism: Colletotrichum siamense (assembly GCF_013390195.1). Taxonomy (NCBI): domain Eukaryota; kingdom Fungi; phylum Ascomycota; class Sordariomycetes; order Glomerellales; family Glomerellaceae; genus Colletotrichum; species Colletotrichum siamense. Next base: position 3,124,385 of record NW_023501021.1, read on the forward strand.
GTACTGATCAAAGGGCTAGCAGGATTGTGTGGTGCATCAAGGTTGTCGCGTAAATACGTTGAATGTTCTCTACTTGGTTCATAACTTCGAATATACTATCGCATCCCCTTATTAAGAAGAATGCTGAGCTATGCCAAGCTCCTCCACTGTCCTCCTCCAACACACATGTCCTGTACTTTTGCTTAGTCTATACGGGGAGGTAATGCACAGCCGCGCCATCGGGGCAGCTCCAACACGCAGGCTCATCCATGACATTGTCCTTGTACGCCCGGCCTGCGACCGCCGAGTCGCCGATGGTATCCCAGACGGCCAAGCTGTAGATACCGCACCAACCGGATCCCGGGACCCACGTCCAGCTCTTGCAAGCTGCTCCGAGGCTCAGGCAATACGCGGCACAGTCGGTCTGGGCGTATAGATAGCTACCCTGCACCCCGCCGGCTGGTTGCTGGAAGCCCTTCACGTTGCAATTTGCCGTGGCAGGCGGCGAAGCAGCCCGGGAACACACCGCAGCAGCCGCGGACGTGCTCGAGGATGCCGCGCTCTGCGACTTTGAGCTGGCGGGCGTCGTGGAGGTTGGCGATGCGGTGGCTTGCGGGTAGCCGACGAAGAGCGGAAGCGAGGATGAGGAAGAGCTCGACGAAGAGAACGAGGATGAAGATGAAGACAAGACGTTTGCTGGGACGATGTTGGCGCAGTTGTGGCAGAGCATACTCATCCATACGACCGGCCTGTAGTCCACAGAAGGCGACAGGGACTTGAGCAGTGTCATGACGGGGAGGTTGTAGAAGTTGCAGTTCCAGGAGACGGTGCTGGTGCGGTCGAGGGCGTATCCCTGGCAGCCGGAGATTCCGGCGCAGATGACTGCGCAGCGCTGATACGACGGGTCGAAGTTGTAGTCGCCCAAGACGTTGGGGGCGATGCCCGTTGCGACGGCAATGAGACCCTGCGTCACTGTCGGATAGCCGGACTGGATGCAGCCGTTGGTGTACCATTGAGCCCCGGTCGGTTGACCGCAGGATGTAGTCGACGCCGGCGCGGAGAATGTTGTCACTGTGCCTGCTGGAGCTGAAGTGGTGGCGAGGGCGGTGACTGTTCCAGATGGTCCTGAAGTTGAGGAGGAGGTCGAAGAAGAACTGCTGCTGAACGAGGTGCTCGTCGCAGATGAGATGGTGCTACTTCTGCTGCTGCTACTGCTGCTGCTAATTGCTAAGATGTTCACGCTGCTGCTGACAGAGGACGCGATCGCCTGGTTGAGGGTGCAATTGTAACATTCCGTCACTCCCCATGCGAACTTGGCATACGCGGAGCCATATGAGGTGAGGCGGAAGTAGTTGCCAGGAAGGTTGTAGTTGCTCGAGTTGACAAAGTTGTACATGTAGCACGACCATGGAGACAGGTCGGTGGGCCAGTTTCCACGATCGATGGCCCAGGTGGTGCAGCCGTTCACACCGCGGCAAGCGCCGGCGCAGACCTCGAAAGGCTTGCTGAAGTCAAACACCCCCGATGGAGCCGGAGCAATGCCTGTCGCTACAGCCAGGAGACCGGACTGCGAAGTCGGGGTCGGCCAGCCGGAGAGGGCGCAAGGGGTCGCGCCGTCGTTGTTGCGCTGCGTTACGCAGGTGCCAGAGGTCCAGGCTGAGGCCGAGAAGACGTAGGCCTCGGAGGGCGGCCTTGTTGTTGCTGGCGCGGCTGTTGTGGGAGAGGCAGTGCTCGACGTGGATGATGCAGCGTTTGCGTTGAAAGTTGACGAAGCGGCAGTAGATATCGAAGATGCCGCGCTACTGGTCGATGACCCAGCGCTGGTAGATGAAGTAGCCGCTGGGGCGATGGATGACGATGTTGACGGAGTAGGTGACGAGATCGCTGCAGCAGGAGTGCTGCAAGCGTAGCACTGCTTGTCCATCCAGACGATCCAGTAGTTGCCGTCGTTCTGGGGAGTCATCAGCCTCGCGCCGGCGGAGTAAAAGTAGCACGTCCAGTCAGAGTAGTCGGCCGGCCAGAATCCTCTATCAAGGGCCCAGCTGTAGCAGGTGGACATTGACGCACACATCTGCGCGCAAGCTTGGTAGGCGTACTCGAATAGGTTGCTGTTCTGAACTCGCGGAGCCGGAACACCTGTGGCGACGGCAACGAGTCCGGAGGTCTGGAGGACGCCGCCGGAGAGAGTACATCCGGCAGTGTACCAGTTGTCAGCCGTCGGTCGGGGGCAGTTTGTCTCCGTCACCGTGGTCGGCACGGCGAGGGTCGGGATCCATGAGAATGGGGTGATGGCGCCAGGTCTGACGGCCTTTGTGGAGCTGGGCGTGACCTGAGGTTGAGAGCTCGACGGAGGCGATGACACTGCAGTTGGCACCGAGGTGCTGGTAGTCGAGACAGGCGATGAAGTGGAAGATTGCCGTATCGTCGTTGAGCTTATCAAGGGCAGCGTGGACATTGAAGCAGCCTTGCAATTGTAGCATCCCGCCGAGAAATACGCAACCGAACGATAGTTGTTGTCAAATGTTGTCCAATAGTCTCGCGCGTCACCGCCATAGATGTAACAAATCATTGATGTGCCTTGATCAAGAGCGTACGCTGTGCATCCAGGCACCTGTTTGCAAGCTTGGGCACACTGCTTGAACGGCCCCTCCGAGCTAACAAATCCTGTGATGCCCGTCGCGACCGCAAGGAGGCCGGATGTTGCCACAGGAGCACCGGACAGATAGCAATCTGGCGGCGTTCCGAACGTGCAAGCAGCAGAATCGTAAGCCGGCGCAGAGAAGGTCAGAACACCGGGGATGACTGGAGCTTGTGTCACGGCGGGTACGCTCGGAGAAGACGACGAGGTTGTGGACGTAGTTGCCGCCACAGGCGCAGGAGCAAGGGCAGCTAGGTCTCGTTGCTGGCAGCTGTAGCAAGTCTTTGCAAAGTAGACGACGGCGGCGAACTGAGCGTTGTAAGCGTTGGGATGGTATTTTCCAACCAGGCCCGAGTAGAAGTAGCACCACCATGTGGAGGCTGTGGTATCGGGGTACACACCGACGCCGCGATCCAGTGCCCAGGAGTTGCACGAGTCGAGGTTGGCGCAGATGCCGGCACACTGCTCATACGCTTGCTGCATGTTGCCAGAGGCAGGTACAGGAGATGCAGTGGCCTTTCCGACGATGTCGATGGTCGCTACAGGCATCCCAGACATTGTGCAAGTCGACATATACCCGGGACTGCTGCATGTCCCAGCCTGGTACACCCCCGCGAGGTACGTGGGTACGTTCGTCGCAGCCGGAGCAGCGGTTGTCGATGGAGCGTTTGTTGTGGCAGGTGGGACATACGTTGCCCACCCAGCATTGCTTGATGTGCTTGATATGCGAGAAGAGCTGGTGCTTGTTGTTGAAGGTGTTGCTTGGATGATCACCACGGTTGACGAGACAATGACGGTCGAGCTGCTGGAGGCAGAGCTCGATGACGGAGCTGGTGCAACAGCAACATCTCCAATGACGATGGGTACTGCAGTGGCAGGGCAGTACTGAACGATGATCAAGGTCGTGATACCGGCGCTGGTAGGCATGCTGGTCACCGTGGTGTAGCTTCCATCCGTTGTCCAGATCCTGCTCGAATAGATGACGGTGCTTCCAATCATCATTGTCAAGGTACACTCGGACAGGACAGCTCGCTTCGTCGCTCGCTTCTTCAAAGCCTCAGTCTTGTAAGTCAACTGTACCACAACGGAGTCTTCACTCTGCAGGTCAGGAGCAGACGCGGCGGCGACTGTGACAGAGGCCTGGCCATTGTCTGGTGGCGTAAGATCACTGCGGCCTCCATTAGAATTTCTTCAGCACATATCTCTGGTGAAAACTTACACTACAGTCTTCCCATCAACGGTTTGAAGCTGAGAGTTGTCGCCAATAGTGGCACCAGCTAGTGACGCGCTGACAGCGTGGGGCAATATAGCATCATTGGGAGCGGAGTTGGCTGAAGGCAGAGTCAACGAAGTGGAGGATCCGGAAGCAGTCGAGGATGTCGAGGATGCCCCGGCAGAGGAAGTCGATGACGGCGCGGGGCTATACTTGTACATATCCAAACGGTTGGGTCCTCCGCAACTCTGACTGGCGTCGCCCATACATTTCATGTTGCAGGTCGAAGAACCTGCAGACGTAGCAAGCGGGTTTACGGTGTTACCCGCCCAGCACTCACGCGAGTACTCGATTCCAAAGTCGAGGTATCCCTTTGATATAGCCCAGTCTGCGCACTTCTTGATAGTCATGTCGTCGGAAGCATAGAGGTCGCCAAACGTTCTGCCGTTGGCGGCATCGTCAGTCCAGCATCCGAGGTGGATGAAGTCGCCCACGCGATCGACAGCCGTGCTGGCTGCGCTGGGGGCAACTGAAGGAGCTGAATTTGCGCTGGAGACTCCATTGGCAGTGTCCAATGTATACATGTTCAACCGAGCTGGGCCACCGCAGAGGCTGGTAGAGTCTCCTGCGCAAGCCATGTTGCAGTCTGTTTGCTGAGTGGCTGGCAGACTCAGCGAGCCAAGCACATTTCCACACCAACATTCCTTTCCTATGCAATATCAGATCAGAAGTTGAAATGAAGTTGTCCGCTAGGACTGCTTACCGTATTCAACGCCCATCCACGCACTGCCGGCACAAAATGTGGCACACATATCAGGTGTCATGGCATCATCAGCACGCGTTCTGGACAAGGCACGTTGGCCCTGAACAAGATCACTGTAACATCCCGCAGAAACATAGCTCCCTGCCTTGGCCTTTGCAGAAGGACCGGCAGGAGTCACAATGTTCTCGTTCTTGTAAACGCTTAGTCTGTTTCCAGCACCACATTTCTGAAAGCCGTTGCCAGGGCAGGCGAATGAGCACTCGGTGTCATCTGCGGCAAGAGTAGCAGCAGCAGACAGCTTGCTTCCACACCTGTGTTTTGTTAGTGTCGTAGGCAGAAGACCCTTCAGGGGCTCACTTGCCAGCACTCTCTTCCATACTCAGCACCAAAGTATGCCTTGCCAGCCGCAGCACAGATGTCGGCACATGCTCCCAGCGTCAAGCCGTCGCTGCCAGTGACAGTCTCAAGAGCACGTCCGTTCGAGGGTTCCATATAACTTCACAGAGTTAGGCATCTTCTTCTAGATAGTGGAGGGCTAAAGCTCACCATCCTTGGTACGTGTAGCCATGTTGTGCGGGCAGCGAGACAGCTCGCGGGCCATTGAATGGAACAGATATGACAGTCTGGGCTTGCAATGCTAGCAAGACCGCAGAGCCCAGACCAAAGAAATGAGTGGATCTGGCCATCTTGGACGATAAGCTCGGGGAAAGAGTGTAAATGCGGAAACCGCAGTATAGAGAACGAAAGATCGGATGGACAGCGGGATGGCAAGTATGTCCTACCAACCGGCATGGATTCCGGTTCCCTTAAGTAACGATTGCAATGTCCTCCACGACCTGTATTCTAGCTTCTCGACTTCTGAATCCAGCTTCCACCCTTTTCCGTATTCCACTTGAGACCGACGCCTCAAGACTACTTCTGACGCGGCCCATCCCACAGAGCTTAGGCGATCCGGGTTAGAATTCGTAGCCAGCTGGAGGGAACCATCGCTATTCGGAAAGAGAAGTTACAGAACGATGTCGATTCCGGAAACCTATCCGAGTCCAAAGTAGTAAAGTGCTCAAAGTAGATTTAGCCAGGGGTAAACCGCCATGTGGCTGGCCAAGAGCTCTCCGGTGATGGCTCGGGTGGCATCCAATGACTGGCAAGATCGTGACAAGCTAACTTAGCCACCACTTAGCTTGCAAATAGCCTCAGAGAGTTTCCCGCAGCCATGGCGAGGTAGATGAAGAGAACATTGCCAAGAAAAGAAATAATGGCGCTGGGCACCGTCCCGCGTTGAGCGAGCTGCAGGGGCCGCCGCTTGGCGTCAGGAGACAATGAGAGCACATCGGATTGTTGTTCACAGAGACCGATACGGATGAGTCGGCATGGACGAGAAGATGGCTTGCCAAATTCCATACTGGCGGGATTGTCACGAGGGGTTCGTGGGGATGCCCCTCCTTTGGACCCTGATCGTCGGGCAGGCCTGTGTGTTTTCAGGCTCTCGGCCTCAGCCCAGACTATCGACCACAGGTTTTATGCTTTGATACAGCCTAGAAGGCATCTCGACCCACCTGTCATAAGTCAGAAAAGTCGGCATGACAGCTTTGTCACTTTGTGGGACAGCTCCAGATGGATCGCGGAGTCTGGCATGCCTGGCCCCGACCGAACTGCCGCGCATGTCAGACCTGACAGGAGGAGAGTCAGTCGCGGGTGCTACCGGCGTGGGGTCCAGCCGGCTGGATCGCTTCGCTGCTTCACCCTGAGGCTAAAACAAGCCTTCATTGCAAAAACCAAACCGTCGAGCCCGTTCACTGCCGCTTCAGGCTTTAGCGTCGCCTAGCTCTCAGCTGAGCTCCAAGTCGGCGGGAGTTTACCTCCAAGCGAGCAAACAACATCGAAATGCCGAATAAGCTTGCTTGTCATGCTTGTTTCGGGTGCCATAGCAATGCGAACTGCGAATTCGGCATGCGGTTGAAGCTGGTAAACTGAGTTTAGGGACCACGATGGAGACGCCAGAACGGAGGCTCAGGGGCAGCTCTTGCTTAGTCATGTATTTCGCACGGGCCACTGAAACTTCACCGTGTGACGGGCTCTCTGACCGACTGACCTAGAACTAAATCTTTCGACATTCCTGGTACCCCCGAAGACGAAGTCGCAAGCACCCTTGATCGGCGAACTACATTGCCCTCTGCAAAAACCACCCCAAGATATGCAAAAGTGGTGCACGGCAACCGTATATCATGTCACGTTCAAGAGGGTTTTTCTGCGGCTTCTTGTCAGGATCTTCAATCATCAGTCATTCAAGTTGACTTCGCCCTTTGGAATGCTGAGAAAGTTCTAGCGTTGTCTATGCTTTCTCAGGCTTACGCCCATAGATGACATAGCTATAGACCATCCGTACGTTTCACAGAAATGATCTCAAAGCCAAAATCAATTGTGAACTTACACCGGGTAATAGGCGTGGAATTGTCTGTTCTTCAGATCCTTGCGCACGTCGATGAGGAAGGTGTTGACCTCGTTGCGCGTCCATTCGAGGGCGCGGGTGTAAGGCGCCATGACCATAGCCTCCAAACCATTGGTGACGTTGTCGTACGTCCAGGTGCCGATATTTTTATATCGCTGATCCTTGGGCCAGTCGTTGATAGGCCACTTGTGGAGTTTCAATCTAACATCAACGAATCCAACCTCAAGCATGATAGTCTTTAGGGACGGCAGGTCAAACCAGGGGCGTCCCATCTTCGCAGCCGCTTCCTTGAGCAAGATTGCCATCCTAGCGAACGCGCTGTCTTTGGGGAACGTGTTATCATCGGAGAAGGGCCAGACATCTGCTTCCTGAAGCTCTAGCCAGCCGCCTGTTGTTAGGTTTCTGCGCTCATTATCAGTTGTGAAGTTATATGACTTGCACTGTGAGCATGACGCTTACTCAAAGCACTTGGCAAGGTACATCTTCCAGTCGCTGACGGCCGAGGTCAGCAATCGGCTGTGGATGTAGTCGAAAGGCTTCGAGTAGGTCCAATCCTCCTCTAGATCATCGATCTCGAATGCGACGTTAGGGAGCGTACTAAGGATAGCATGTTATTAGTAAGGTCTGCTCTGAAGGACTATGTTGGGGCAAGAACTGTTTCTCACAAAGTCAGCAAAGTATGAGAGAGATCTACTCCGAGAACCTATTTAGACATCAGGTGAGTTGGCCAATTCTCCGCAAAAAAGAATATCACAAGCTTGTCATCAGGGCGACTAACCTCAGCTTCGGGATGCTCCTCTCCGAAATCAAGAGCCCAGATCCCTGTTCCTGTACCAACATCGAGTACTCTTCCAACTTTGGCGTTGGGATCGCAGGGGGGAGCCAGGCCGAGTCTGTCATCCAGCGTATAGATCCAAATCTCGTGCAACATATCTGCCCGTCTGTGAGAATATTGCATCGATCAGGGACATGCCGATAATACCTAATCTCTCGGCTTCCTTCTCGTCGTTGGGCCAAGAGTATTCTGAGATTGATTAATCCAAGTTGACCACCCGCAAGTATGGGCTGTCTCACTGCCGTCCTTGTACCGATGGTAGGTTCTGCCATTCTCAATGCGGTATTCCAGAAGAGAGCTGCTGACACTGGTACCTGATGATGCGACCGCCTGGGTCATTGCAAAGCATATTAGACTTGAATCCATCCGCCTTGAGGCACATTTCTCTTGCATCCCAAAGGCTTCTTACCGAGATTTCCGACAGTCCGTCATTCGTAGCCTAGCCATAATTAGCATCACGTCTGAGCCTTGACTAATGATCAGACTTACCTCATCACCAGCAGCTGCTATCTGCACTTCCTGATCCGCTTCAACCATGTTTATTCAAGGATAGATTTTGGAAAAAGATCTCCCCGATCTAAGTTGCAGTTCCAAAAGAGACTTTCCAGAGAGGCACACAGAATTTCTGGGAAAAAACACAAACTCGAGACCCGACCGAGTTCTGGAGGGACATTCGTCCTTTTTCTGGCCGCACCAACATCCCAACTGCAACCCCTCTTCTTCAACAAGGGTTTACATCAACCAACAAACGAAACCCGCATATGCGCCACGGCAGTCTTTCCTCTTTCGAGCAATTATATGGAGCGAGGTAACTACGGCCGCGAAAGAGAGACTCTCCGTATAGGTAATAATCGCACAGGTGAACAGGACGGACAATTCTCTCCTACACATCGACGTATTCCCGGTCTTGCTGCCTGTCTCTCAGCGGCTGCGGACCAGGGAACCGGTGGAACTGGTGGTATAACCGCGAAAGGCAAACCGGATGCGTCACCTCCCAACCATGGTAAATGATTTCTTGAAGATAAAATACGTTACCGCCAGAGGCGAACAGCCTGGAACATGGTCAACTTGCAGAATTTCCCGCAGTAAAAGCCCGCTGTAGATTTAAAGGCACGTTAAGAAATAAGAGCCAGCCCCAGTTTTCTCGGGGTCGTCCTCGCAATGAACACATCTTATGTATTAAGATGAACAGCACAGCTAAATTCAATTCTCGACGTCAATCGGATGCAACCAGCAAAGCTCAAATGACCGAAAGATCTATCTGATTCGTCAAATACGCTGAACGCCACATTGCCAACCAATAAAGTCAGAACGAAGGACTTCTTCTCTTTTGGCGTTCATTGGCGTATTTCGTGGACCCGGATTTCTACTTCAGCTAGATCATCAGTTACTGGCAGACATGTTTGTTCAATTCGATTGCGGTGGGTTTAACAAGTATTTGCAGGTATTGGGCAATGGAGTCATTGCGACCTTCATTCAACAGCACCTTACAGATTCCCTGCGAAGCATCATGTTGTACGCAATTGCCAAGACCCTCGAACAAGACGGAGAGATTGGAGATGAAGACGATGATGAAGACGACGATGACCAAAAGGGCCCCTTTCAACAACCATGCCCTTGCCTAGGTACTGAGCAAGCTACCAATGAGTACACGTACTACTCAACCCCGCATGCATATCAAACTCATTGTGTTGCCCTCACTTGGAAATCTGGTTAAAGAAACAGGAGCAACGCATGGCAAGTTTAAAAGCTTTGACTGGCTACCTAGGGCAGCAGCCAAAGCGAGATCTCGCGCTCGCGGTTCCCGTTGGAAGCGAGCAGGCTGCAGCAGGCGGATCACCGATGGTCAAGCGGGGCCTGTGTTTGTTGAACAAGAGCAAACAACGCGGTTCAACGGCTAAATTAGCATCACCGACTAGGGTACGTGCAGACATCTCGGAGAGGAATAGTAATCACAGATGAGCTGGAGAACAGAGGGAAGCTATCAAGCTCGATGCGTACCACAGAATAAGGTCGCCAAGTTTGAGCCGCCAGAACCCGTTCACAATCGAGAAGAAAACCACCTCCAAGCTTGCATCAAAGCCTACCGACACGGGGAAAGATCCCAGTTCACTCCGCACCGGACCCGAAAATACGACCCCACATCGGCAACTACGTCCTCGTCCCGCCTCCGCGCTCGGAGACGGCGTCAATCTCCCCCGACCGCGACACCGCAACCACAAAAAACAGAGCGTCATACCTCACTTACGCAACCAACCAGGCACCGCTCAAAAGCCACAAACAGACACCTACCAACCAACACACACATACCACTCACCCAAGGCAAACACGAAAAAGGGTGCAGGCAGCATCCATCTACAAATGCATCCCTCACGCCTCCGCACCCTCCTCCTCCCCCTCACCCGTCCCACCACCACCATCTCCCGCACATTCTCAACGACGCCTCCGGCCTTCAAATCCAAAATGCCGCCGCCACCGCCAAACCCTCCCCTCGCCTACAGCACCCTCCCCAAACTAAACCCCTACCTCGTCCCCTACCACCCGCTCCCGTCTACCACAGACACGGACCCGCGCACCCTAGTCACGCACCGGCTGGCCGTCGGCGCCGCCGTCCTCAACCTCTCCGCCACACCGCCAAAGGTCCTCGTCCTCCAGCGCAGCGCCCTCGAAAAGGCCCTCCCGCACAAGTGGGAACTCCCCGGCGGCGCCGCCGAGGCCGTCGACGGCAACCTCGTCGCCTCCACCACCCGCGAGCTGTGGGAGGAGACGGGCCTGCGCGCCAAGACGGTGCTCGGCCTCGTGGGCAGCTACGAGTGGGCCGGCTTCGGGCCCAGCCTCGACGCCCCCGTCGGGCCCGGGGAGCAGGGCTTCGCGCTGCCCGGCGGCGGCGTCGGGATCCGCGGCAAGCCGGTGGAGGTGCCGTCGGTGCAGACGGGCGGTGAGGGCGAGAGGTCGCCTGAGGCGGCCAAGGGTCGCGACGCGTGGAGGAAGTTTACGTATCTCGTCGAGGTTGAGACGGACGGCGAGGGCGAGGCCAAGGTCGTGATTGATCCCGAGGAGCACGAGGCTTTTGTTTGGGCTACGGAGGCGGAGGTGCAAGCGGATCGCTCTGGGAAGTTCCAATTCGACTGGACTTCGGAGCATCAGAAGGCTGACATTTTGAGAGCATTCGCGATGGCAAAGAAGAATTAGGAACCACGAGCATGGGGAAGTGGCATAGACACAGCATGATTAGAAGCGAGCGGACCATCGCCGCTTATTCAGGCATCTAATATAGGTATAATAGAAAGCATGCCTAACTTCGCCTTCGAGGCTCTCCTACTTCTTCTTAGACCCCTTTCCACCACGACCGCCCTTGCCCTGCTGGCCCTTGGCACCGCCGGCGCCACTGCTACCACCAGCCATCATCACCCTCACCTTGCCAACAGGCACGCAGTTGAAAGCCTCCTCGGGCTTGAGTGCCTTGATCAACTCAACTTCCCTCGGCCACATCTTCTCGCTGTCCTGCGAACGCTCATCAAGAACACCCTTCTTGGCAGACACTGCCTTCCACGTCTCAAACACCTCCTTGACAGCTTTGCCCTTCTTCACCGCACCGGGCTGGAGCTTCGCCTTGTACTTGAACTTGCCCATAGCATTCCACGGTGCACAGACAGGAATGGCCTCGAGAATCTCGTCTCCTGGCAGAGGTGTGCCGACGAGGTTGTCCAACAGAGTCATTTTACCCATCTCCTCGGCGTCGAGCACCTCGATACCCTCTTCATTCATCAGACGACGGACCTCTTCGTGCTCGGCAATCTCCTTCTGCTGGCGCTGATGCTGCGCGCGGCGTCGTTCCTTCTGAGCAGCCAGCTCCGCCTCTTTCTGGGCCTTCAGCTGTGCCTCGGCTTCGGCTCTTTGCTTGCCACGAGCAGAACCATACAAGGTCTCGGCAATAGCCCTGTCATCCTCGTCTTGGTCCTTGTACTTGGCGGCAATCTTTTTCGCCTTACCCTTCTGACCTCGCTTGGCAGGTCGCGCCTTGTCGCCGGCTGCCGTGCTTGTTTGAGGGCCGGGCACAGCAGCCTCGGCTGGAGTAGAAGCTTCAGTGGCACCCTCATCTGTACCATCTTCTTCCTCCTCTTCTTCTGATGTCTTGGTAGCTTCCTTTTCTCGAGCTTCAGCGGCCTTGTCTTCGTCAAGCATCAACTGCTCAACTTCATCGACTGGAGGCTCGACTGCATCAGCGCCAGAGGCCGACTTTTCAGTTGCGAGCTTTTCCTCTGAGTCATCTTGCCCGTTCTGCCTGAAGCCCTGAAGAGGGTTGTCACGAGGCTTCTCGTCATCCTCCTCATCACCAGATCCGATGTCAGACGCGTCATCGATTTCGTTGTCCTTGGCTCCAGCATCTCCCGCAGCGTCGACCCCATCTGGCGCAGACGCTGAATTAGCAAAGCCGTCATACAGCCTGTGCTTCACGTGTCTGGCCTTGCTCTCTTCGCTAATCTTCCACATGATACCAAAGCCCAATAGCAATTGCGCCGGGGGCAAGAAGTTCTTCTGGCCGCGAACCATGAAACTTCCAGTGGGGAGATACTCCCCGGTCGGGGCAGACTTGGACACCTGGTCAGCTTTCACCCACCAGGCACCCATTCCTGCCTTGGAATCCCAAGCACTCGAGCTGCAGACGGCCAAAGTGCCAGCCTGCGCCAAGGTCGAGGGAGGGATGGGGGCATCGGGGTCGCTAGGGGTGTTCTTGATTATGACAGTCGCGGCGCCATGAATGTCTGCGTGAATGTAAACGTCGCCCTTGCGAAGATAGCGCTTGTACAACATTTCGTTCTGCTGGGCGTCTTTGCCACCGAGAACCAGATAACCGTCGGTCGAAATGAACCAGATAAACTTTTCGAACCAAATCTGCTTGCGGATCGGCGCGAGAACCGCTTTCTCCTGCTTCAAACCCTTTCTCAACTCGGCCTGGATCTTTTGTTCGGCATTCTTGAGCGCAATCTCCGTCTGCTGGACTGTCTTCTCCTCTTTCTTGGCAGCAGACCGCTTCTGCTCGTAGTACTCTCTTGCGTTGGCGTAGGGCGTGAATCCAATGTTAACATCCACCTCCAAATGCTTTGCTGTTTTCTGCTTATTGTTCGCTGCCTCATCTTCGCTGTCCGATGCATCCGAGTCGGTCTCGTAGTTGGAATCTTCGTCCTCAATATCCTCCTCCTCGCCAAGCAACAAAGTAATGGTGTTGTCTGCGAGGTTCAGGGGTAGCTTGATAATCTCGGCAACGGGGTTGCCGCGCTTCTGTTCGCGCTCGATGAGCTTGCTGATGTCGATCCAGTCCATTCCTTGTTGAAGTAGACCATTCACGGCGTCCATTGCCTCTTGCACACGCTCCACGTTCGCCTCGATAGCCGTGGCCTTCTGTACATTGAGTGACTGCACCTCCTGAAGACCCTCAATGCGCTTTGCCTGATCATTCCGTGCCGCCTCAAGCTTCCTTTTGGCTGCCGCCTCTCGTTCTGAAAGTTTGGACTCAAGCTTCTGGCCCTCCAAGGATGAGAAGAATTCGTCAACGGTCTTGTTGAAGCCGTCAAACTCGAGGACTTTGATCGTGGGGTCGTTCGCAAACTTGTTTGGTAGGAAAGGATGGAAATCTTCGTAAAGGAGGTCTGATCTCTTCGTTTGCCCTTCCTCTGCCGGAGTCTCGTCCGGCTGGTTCCTATACTTCGCAAATATGTAGCCCTTAGCAGTAGCAGAGCTGGTGGCGTCCTTGACTATGCTACGTGCCTCTGTCAGGGCGACCAGAAGATCGTTCAGCAGAGTCTCATTGTCCAGAATCTCAGCTGGCTTCTTGCTACCGTCAAAGCCGGTGGTTTTGAAGGAGTGGTCCACCAAGATTGGAGGCAGCTCGGTGATTGTCGTAGCCAAACTTCTTCTCAACTCGTCTCCTGGCTTCGACTTGCTCTTCTTGCCTGCCGCAGCGGCCGCGGCGCTCTTCTCGACCGAGGCCTTGAGCGCATCTCGTATTCTCTCCTTTGTGAGGTCGGGGACGCCGTTGAAGTTTTGTCGGTTTTCGAGCGAGTATTCTAGTCCAACTCTTTGAGGTTCCTGACCTTCACCCTCGGAGACATTTCGTAGTAGTGTAAGAATCTTGAGATCGGCGTCCGTCAAGATCACGTTCCCGCTCTGCGCGCAATTAGTAATCAGCATTGTGAAGGCAACATTGGTGGTGGTGGTGACGACTTACAGCAAAGAACTCGAGGAAAAGACGGTACTGGCCATCGCTGAACTGGAACTCTAGAATTCTGTCGGTTCCGATCTGGGAGACCTTGGTCAAACGCCTCGTCTTGAGAAACTTGCGCAATCGCGTGACGAAGGCAGAGGGCGCCGCGGCGGTCGTGCGCGTAAAGTCTGTGAGGTGGCATCGGAAACCCGAATCGATTATGAGCTGCTTCTTGTTGTCCGGCTTGGCGAACTTGAGCAGTAGGATCTTTGAGGAGAGATCGTAGACGTTGGCCAGGCGCAAGCTGACCAGGTTCTCCTGGAGCTCATGGGCGATTACCTTGACGTCGATGGAGGAGAACCGTTGCTTCATGATCACGGTTGTATAGTCTCAGGCAGTCTATATCAGAGTAGTAGAAGGTTTGCGCCGGGTGTTTCGCGGCAGCGTTCGGTGTAGATGTGTGCCGACCGCGGCGATCGACGACGACGAGGGGCAGATTCTGAGGTGATTGAATAATCGCGGGGCAACTGTGGCTGAAGAGCCGCCTTTGCAAGATTGAACGCCACAATGACGTCACGTGCCTTCAACGCTTCCTCCTTTGATGCCCTTTGATGGACACCGAGGCTTGCAATGATAGGAGTGCCAATGCAATTCACTAAATACTGGTCATGTTTTGCATGGTTTGCATCAATTCTATGGCTTTGTTGACTCAGATCTCACGTCTGCCTTTCCAGACTCTATGACGCAGACCGAACTAGGCGCCACACTTCAAGCTCCATAGCTCGGTGGCCAGTCACCCAGTGTCTACTAAAGCTGACAAGCTGATGCTGACCGAGCTTCAAGAGGACAGCTCTGCTAACAAAGACAAAGAGGTCTAAACTTTGGCCTCGGACAAGGCCGCGGTATGGCGTATCCTAACTTGCAAACTAGTTTGACAGACGGGAACGATGACAGCGGCGCCTAATTCAAGGGCCGTGTCTTTGTCACTGCTAGGCTTTGATTGAACGTCAAGTCGTCTACGCATGCCGAGGGGACATCTCAATCGGGGTCGACGAGATACGGCTTCTCAAGAGAACCGTTTCACTGAGCGCAAGTATCGAAACTACGGCACGAGGCCCTCTCCATCGTGGGATCGTCTTTTTTCAGAGCTAGACATCGGCAATGTCAAGAATGAGGCATTCCCTTCGTCTAAGGCCACTCCTGTGATATGTTCACCACTGAAAGATGAGTAGGCCAGGCCATGCTGAACTGGATTGAACGGGATTTGGCTCTCGCCTAGCATTCGGCCCTCTGTCGCGCTGCTACAGACAAGCACTGTACAGCTGTCGCAGCAGTTCGAATGCATCGTCGGAGCCCCAATAGACACGTCGTCGCGAGACCGCCGCTGGATTCGCGCCGCCATCTCCATCGGCCAGCGCATCACCGTGGAGGTCAAGCAAGTGGCGGTGTCTGACCGTACGTCCATGAATGTCTCGCCTCTGTCCTCAGGTCTCGTGGAATGGGATCCATGTCAACTCGAGTCCTCCTTGGCCATCGATAGTCGCTCGTCTCGAAACGCTACCGCATCGTCGTACTGACAACAACAATCAGTGGAAATTTGCGCATTTTCGAAGGCCTTCATGTGATCAGATAGCAGACCAAAATTTGCCCCATGTGTCGGCGCTGCTGCGAAGGTTTACGGTGAGGATCGTCCAGCGTCGAACATGTGGCTTCCCCATACGGCTAAAGCGGGGACCAGGGAATTTCTCGTCGTCCGGGCAACCAGAAAACCAGGGGTGTGTCAAGGGAGCACCCGTGCGTGCCGAGAAAAAAAAAGTTCGTCTGGTCTGGTGTTGACCGCGTGGCTGGGAACAATCGAGGGTCTGGAGCAAAAACCCAGATCAATTGGAACAAAGCCAGGTCCAGGGACATCGTCAGGTTATCAACATCTCCAACCTCCCCCAGAGATCAACAACCATCTGTGGGAGACAGGCCTGCAGCGGAGAAGTCTCTCCAGAGTCCAGGTCTTCTCATTCGATTCAGGGGAAATGGGGAGGCCGGCGGTCGAGCTCCATCCATGCATTGGCTTGATGAGACCCCCACTCGGGCGCTGCGGGCAGGATCCGTACGGTAGCTCCAAGTCTTGGGTTGCGTCTCTCTTGCATCTCTGCGGCGTCTGCGCCTTCAACCTTTGGGCTAGGCCTGGAAGATGGGACAGAAAAAGCAAGTTGCCAGCCAGCCTCGTTTTGCATGTGCGACCGTCAACGTGCATAAGTTGTGCGGTGGTTGCAGACCGACAGTCCAATGATGGGATTCCACGACGCTGATGGCCCAGAAATCAGGACCGGTATTGGTAGTCGAGGGCGGCCGTTGCTGATTCTCAGCAGGGCCTCATCAGCAGGCGACGGCCTGAAAGAGAGGGTCGGGGGGCGGGTGAAGCTGAGGGTGGTTGGGGAAGCTTTGGGAGCTGGCCAATTGAGTTTGCGGGCTGCCGCGGTCAGGCAATTGGGGCCATGCAGACAGTCGATAGCGGGCAATTTGGGCCGCGGTCGAAACGATGATCTTCAAACCCAGCCACCTAGTCCGGTTGTTGTTTTGATGTATCGAGTGTGTCAGGATCATCAACAAAAGACTGCCAAATGTGACAGGCGGCCATCAGCTCATTCAGTGCGCAATTGCAGCACTGGACGTTGCAGCTGGAGACACTGGACCGCGGCTTCTTATCGTGCCTAGCTAGCGTCCGTCTCTGTCTCTCGCTGTAGCCTGTGTCTCTGTCCCCATGTCTCTGACCAGATCGAACACACGAAAGGACAGCCGGCTGCTGATTGGTGGCCGGTCGCGCAGTAGCAGCCATCACGGCATTCGACTTGATCGTAGCGAGCGAGGCGGTGGGACATGGAATGATTCGTAGGTTCCCGACGTTCTGAGCTTCTGGGCCAGTCTCGAGTCTCGGCGACTCGCGGTGGGAATCCGGGGGTCCCCTATTTTTGTCCAAGGTCCCGGTTTGTTGCGTTGGCTGCTCCGTGCCAGTGCTGCTCGATTTCTTGTCAAGGACTCAAGCAGGGACAGAGGGAGAGGGCCAACAGATGGCCCAGATGCCAGGTTTTGCGAAGGTTGGGGCCGTTCTGCGACCAAAATTGATTGCAATCTGTTGCTGGTGAACGATACGGCCTGCAATCTTCAGTGGAGGGAAGGACCCAGAAACAGCCGAGGAGAACGATGGTCAGCCGGTCAGGCCAGCTTCCAGCCTCCAGCATCCAGCTTTGAGGACTCCAAGAGGTTGAAGCGGGACCTGGAGCGGGACTCCAGCAGTTCGCCAGGGCAATCAATGCTGGACAACTCCACTGTCGGAGCTTGCGCAACGCAACGCAAGCGGCTGGGAGGTGGAGAGGGAGCAGCAAGTGATCCTGATTCTGATTCCCGATGGTTTGTTGACAGTGGATCTGTAGGGGACCTTGGAGGCTTGGTTGCAATGGTCGGGACTGGGAGGAGGCAAGCACCTCATGCCCATGGGCACCTCATGGCAAGCTCCGTGGAAAGCTCTGTCTGAGCAAGCAGCCCGACGCCTCCCGTCGCCGCCCGCGTCCTCCGTGCAAAGTCGTCCGGTAGTGGCAGTCGTGGCGGCAGCATCTTGCATGAAGACGGCTGCAAAGATGCCTCGAAATGATCGCAAGTGCATGACGATGCTCCGTTGGGCCAATTGGCACCGTACGACCAACGTTGGGCCGTCAATTGGTTTAGGCGCTGTTTCCACGCTGGCCGGAGCTGGTGCTGCTGGTGAGACTGGAAGCGGGAGTGAGATGTGAGGCCGATTCAGCATGGCGAGGATCAGAGGCCACACAAACAAGGTGAGACGAAGGCCACGGAGGGAACTCCTTGGTACGCTGCTACCTCGTGCTCCGTACCAGGTAAGGTAGCAAGGTAGGTACTGCTGAGGTAGGAATCGATCCAGCCCAAGGTCGCAACCGAGGTGGGGCCTGGGAGCTCGTACCTGCCGAAACCTCATTTGCAAGGCTGCCACCATCATCAATCCTCAGTGTGAGTGAAGGCATCCAAGGCAGCTCCTGCAGGGTGTCCCAGGCGTGCCAGGGCGTCAAAGCTTCAAGCTGCAGAGCTCCACCCCGGTCGGCCCCGCTCTGGTGCTGCCGGCTAATCCCAATTGGGCGGGAATAAACAATGGAATATCCACAGCTGCAAGTGACGGGAGCCAATGTAAACATTTGCCCACAACACACGCACCCTCGGCAGCCATCGAGCGATTCAATCCCCAGCCAAACCACCCTTGGGAAGGCTGGTTCAATCTGTTCTCATCTCGCTCCCGCCCGTGGCCTTCCATCATTGATTGAGCGAGAGTCTTGACTTGACACTCGCGGCGGCGCACGCACACGCCATACGACACTACCAACTAAGGTACTGCGTGTATCCGTATCTTGGGGGTACTTCCCACCGACACATTGGATGTCGTCTGTCTGCTAATTACTGCGCGAATGTACACTAAGTGTTAGCCAGGTCCTGGTCATCCCACAGACAGACGCCAGTCACCACCAGTCAGGACTTGGCTCCGTCTATCAAACTCCCGGACGGACCTTCGTACTAGCAGCCAACTTCCTGTCGTCGGTTCCAGGAAAAAAAAAAAAAAAAAGTACAAGTCGACATCAAGCCAGACCCAGCTCCATATATCCAGCATCCATCCATCCGCTCCAACCACTCATATCGCACCTTTCTGCCGCCAGTCCCACATCTACTCTCACCAAAGCCTCGTTCAATATCACTCCGTGCTTCACTCGGTCCAGCTTCCTTGTCGAATACCTCGCCTCCGAACCGTCAAGTCAAACACACACACGCACACACGGCAGCGGTACACACGCTCGTCCATACTCACTCACACTCGCACTCACACACACACATACGAGACTCGAGACACACCACCCTTGCTTGCCCCGGCAACCTCACAGGCTCAGCAGCCCTCGGTCTTCTGCATCTCACACTTCTGATCCATCCAACCATCTCCCCCAGCCCCCCGTCTTCAAAACCCAATCCGCATCGCACATCTCGCCTGACCCTCTTCTCCCTCCTTCTTCCCTCTCTCGCCATCCATCATCAAAGCTTCAAGCCATCTTTCTGCCCAACGCTTCCCTCGCGCAGAATCACCGACTTCTTCCTCCAAATCCAAAGCAGAAGACCAGAAAGCAAAAGAAGCGCGAGTCAACCAAAGACCGGCTTCTTCCCACTTTCCCCTTCTCCTTTGTTTTTTTAGGAAAACGAAGCAAGAGGATACTCTTCTTTGCCTTCCTTCTACCGGGAACGCTTAGAAGATTCTCCTCGTTGCGCCCAAAAGGCCGCCAATCTGGATTTTGAAGCGCGCATTCCCGTCCCCTTCAGCGTCTTCCCCTCCACCTACAAGGAGAGCGAGACACAAACCCAGACCCAGACCCAGACAGTAACCACTACCCACGAAGAGCTTGAGATCAAACTCCCCGAGAAGCCTCACAAGCCCGGACGGGAAGGTCACGTCTCTTCGTTCCCTCAAGAACAACTTCCCCCTCCCAGGAAGGACCACCGCGTCACCGAAGAGGTCCGTATCGAAGAACACTACCACCGTCCCGGTCCCGGTCCCAAGGTCGAGTCCCACACCTACGTTGAGGAGTTCCGGTATGTGTCTTTTGTCCCCCGTTTCCTTGTGTCCAGCAAGCAATCTCAAAGCACCTCCCGAGAGAGAAATTGAGCTCGAGAGAGAGAGAGAGAAAGAGAGGCAGAAAAGGACGGAGAGAGTTGGCCTTGAGCTTCCAGAGAAAAGGGCCCTCCAATCGATGGGGGGTCCGGACATCTGGAGAAACAACGGTCTCTCTCTCTCCCTCACCTCTTGGACTGTCTCTCTGTCTCTCACTCACTCTCTCTCGGTATCCATCCCACCCAGCCCGTTTGTTTTCTTCCACACACACCCCCAAACACCACAAACCCACCCGCGGTCACCGCCTCCCCATCCCCCCTCCCCTTGGCCCTCCTCTCTCTGCCTCTTCCGACCCTCCTCCCCTGTCCCCAGCCGCGGGACCGCCTCAGCTCGGGCCCCGGTATTTCACCAAATTTCCTCTGCTACCCTTGTCCATTACGAGCCGCCGACCATGGACCCTGGGCGCCTCCTCCCGGGACCCTAGTCCGCAGTTGGCCAAGTAACAACATGTCACATCAAACATGTCAACTGGATCAAAAAAGCTTCCCCATCAAGCTCTTCCCCCCCCAACTCACCTATCTCACTCATCTATCCCATCCAAACATTCGACTGACCTTTCTTCTCTTTTCCTTTTCTCCAGCCCTGTCCACCAACACTTCCACAACACCACCAACGAGTTCAACAACGACACTCGTGTCCAAGTCGACCACCGTCACCACGAGCACCTGGTAAACCCGATTGATAGAATCGAACGCCAGTACCGTCAACGCGCTCAGCCCAGCTACTACCGCGAAGAGGTCACCATCGAGCAACGTCCCTTGGCTTTGCCCGCTCACTCTCACCACTCCTCCGGTTCTTCTCAGGTCTCGGGTCACTCCCACAAGTCCGACCACTCCTCCTCTCACCACTCCCACCACTCTCACCACCACCACTCCGACCACCACTCTCACCTCTCCTCCCACTTCCCCTCTCACCACCACCACCACCACCGCCCCGCCGCTTCCCACGTCGACGAGTACACCGTCGACTCCGAGCGCCCTCGCCCCCAGGAATTCAAGGAGACCATCAAGGTCACCGAAGAGACTATCGAACCCTCCCACGTGTCTGCCCCCCAGCACAAGTCCGACAAGATGGGTTACTACGACGAGCAAGGTATGTTACTACTCCCCCATCCCATCCGGGCTTCAAAACCCCCAAAGGCCCTGGTGTGATGACCCCCCTTGCGATGCTTTCTTGGCTTCAGTGTGTTTCGGTTTGCGCAGTGTGCTCTCCCCCACTATGGTCCAAGAACTGAACAGGTGTTTGCCGCACCAGGTCATTATCACTCTTTCCGCCAGGGTCTTCACAAGCTGGCTGACAAGATTGCTCACCCGCATAAAGGCAGCTCCACCGGCTACGAGATCGCCGAGATCCGTGGTGCTTCCCGCCCTTCGTCCCCCGGCAACACCGGTGCCCCTCTCCTCCCCAACACCGTCACCATCCCCTGCCACCACATCCGCCTCGGTGACTTCCTGATCCTCCAGGGCCGCCCCTGCCAGGTCATCAAGATCTCCACCTCCGCCGCCACCGGCCAGTACCGCTACCTCGGTGTCGACCTCTTCACCAAGCAGCTTCACGAGGAGTCCTCCTTCATCGCCCACCCCTCCCCCAGCGTCGTTGTCCAGACCATGCTCGGCCCCATCTTCAAGCAGTACCGCGTCCTCGACCTTTCTGACGGCCACGTCACCGCCATGACCGAGACCGGCGACGTCAAGCCCAACCTGCCCGTCATTGACCAGTCCAACCTCTGGTCCCGCCTCAACAGCGCCTTCGAGTCCGGCCGTGGCTCCGTCCGCGTCCTTGTCCTCAACGACGCCGGCCGCGAGCTCGCTGTCGACGTCAAGGTCATCCACGGCTCCCGTCTGTAAGCGTGTGAGCGTCACCGCCACCACGCGCTATGTTACTGTTACGTCTTGGATTGTTGGGATCTAGCAACATGTACGAAATACAGATGATGTCAATGTAATGGAGAAATTTGTGAAGGGAAGGGTTGAGATTGGACGAAAATCTTTCGGATAAAGGATCCACGGAGTCAAGTCTTTTACGTAGATAAAGTAGCTCTGTATATGATCTATTATCCATACCATCTGTGCCAATCAATCGTGTCGTGTTCACCAAAGTTTTGATGCTGGTGGGAGCTTGGGTCTTACTGTGCGATAGAGCTCCCCTGTCTCTGTCTCCACAAACGTGTGTTTGCCGCCACAAGTGTTCCCTGCCATCCATCATGCTTCCATGTAAGTCAATGCTCGCCGTGTTAATAGACTGTCACAGCTCACCAAATACGTAGAAGCCATTTAGGAAAACCCAATCATTCGGGTCCCGTCCTTTAGAGCTGTGGGCAACACTTCTCCAACGGCACCACAACCTCTCGATACACCAACTCCGCAAATCTCGAGTCGCCAAAGTCGTCCTCGAGACCAAATTTGAAGCATATACATTTTCGAATGGCTTCGTACATCTCACGCCCAAGATCTTCGCCAATGTAATCCTCCATTGACTTTTGTGCTCTAACAACCCACAGAAAAGCTGCACAGAATGTAGTCATCTCGTTCGGGCAGCCATCGTCATCGAGCGATTCCATCCATGATGGCTGCTGTTCTAGCACTTCGCCATGGAACAGCTCCAGAAGCACCACGCCTAGGAGCAAGAGGGATGATTTGGCATTCCAGAGACCGCCATTCCTAGATGCAGCAGAAGACAAGTCGTGAGAGCTGTGTTCGAAATATGGGCCGTAGGGTCTGGCATATTTGCCTTCCGGTTTCGGTCTGCTAACTAAGAATATGTCATCTTTGGCCAACTTGAGAGGCATCCAAGCTGATGTAGCTAAGCTCAAAAGCGTGATGGCGAAACGAAGACCAACAGCGATGCGGCTGTACCGTGTGGCTGAGGTACTCAGAAATTGGTCGATTGACTGTGTTTCTGATGCTTTCAAAACCTTTTGATGTGTAGGGTCCAGGCTGAAAGTGATTCTGTCATCTCTTCGGCCCTTCAAAGTGTGGCTGCGTTCTGGCAGTGAAGGGTCGGTGGTGGCGAAGTCGCACATATCCTCAATACTTAAACTCCTCATGTGCGTGCAAGTATCAATCGAGCTAATCGAGGAGGCGATATTCGACTGGGTCCCAGCACTACTCTGCGACGACGTTGAGGTTCTGGAACACGAGTAGTGTGAGTTCACATGCTAGTTCAATCAGATCCTAAATCATGGATATTTGTCTTCTTACCCTTCCATTCCAGGGTTAAGCCTCAGTTCGTCCATTGTCATCACAACACTGTTCAATTCCGAATTGTATGAAGCAGACATGGCAGCAGCCTGGGTCGAACCTGTCTGAATCGAAGCCGACGCCAAGCAGCTCGACGCTTGTCCCGACTGTGGCGATGGCAGCACAAAAGACTTTTTCAGCTTTTTGGTGGGGCGCACCAACACGGCCTTCAGACTTGGTTCAGAGTGTTGAGGATTGGCCATGGATAAAGACGCAAAAGCTAAGGTAGCAATTCCTTTTCCTTTGGAAGAGGCTTTTGCAGATTTCAGTTGCTGTTTCAGTCTCCAGTCGCCTTGGATCTTGCCAGCCGTCTCGATATCTAGGCCCAGTGAGGGAATATCAACTCTCCTTGTGTCAGCATTAGCAGTCGTCGAAGCCTCAGCTTCTATGTTCAGCTGTTTTCGTCCAAGGTCGTACTCAAACAACATGTTAAAGCATCCTTTTGCTCTGGATCCTTGACCAGAACACTTTACAGGACTGATTCCAAAGGTATGTGCAGTTGAGCAACGGCACTGCCATTGATGTGCGAGCCCAGCGTGCAATCTAACAGCTTGATCATGCAGTTCTCGAAGTGGTGATATCAGATGTTTTGACTCCTGCTTTTCTGCCTTACAGTTGGCCAAGTCTCTTGAAACTGGAACTCTGTCAAGGAATTGGTGTAGCTCGTTGTTGGTTGTGGTGATTAGGGTAAGAAGTCGGTCCTTGTTTCCACTGAAACTTGCCCGTAACCGTAAGAACTCGCTTTCGATGTCTTTTGCGTCTACGCTATATATCTTTTTGAAATGTCAGTATACGGTACTGGCGGTCAAACCATACATCAGGAAGGTCTCAAGATTAGGAAATCGAAATAGGGTGCTTACTCTTTGGGTTGGCAATAGTTTGTGTAAATCCATGAAGGCTTGGTTCATTTCCCACAGCTTCCTCGTGAACCACTGCCTCTCTGCGTCTAACAAATAGCTTCTCAACTCTTTTTGAATGTCTGGCCGGTGCCATAGATCCGAGTCAGGGTCACGCAGAAGTGTAGCGCAGTCGAGTTTCGAGATCTTCAAGGAGAGGAGAAGGCGCCTCAACAACTGCGAATACGCTATCTCCTGCGTCTCTAAGTTTGAGATGAAATTTGCGAAGGTCTTTTCGAAACGCCACCACGATTTGGCCTTCTGAAGGATACCTTCAACATCCTTAGCTGCGTCGCAAAAGATGGGGAACGCTCCCAGGACGACTCCCGCGATCTCAAATCCCGACATAGCGAGTGCTTTCGTGTTCTAAAACGTACGAAAATTGCCCTCAAAGGGCTAAATCAGTGGATGAATGAGGCTGAAATAGAGGGGAAGCTGACGGGATGAGAAGGTGTTGTTATGCGCGTAGCTGGGAGAAAATGCTGTCATTTCGATTCACGTGTCCTGCAGGCTGATGTGGCCAAGGTGCGGGGTCATTCAGCTGATAAATGTTTGGTTAGTAGATTATCTGTCGCATTGTATTCATTTTCAATAATTTTAGGGCCAACATGATGCACTCGGAATGAACGATATGGACGAAAAGCAGTCTTCCATCTTCGGGCACATATCTCGAGGATCAAACAATTTCTCGAGCGATTCAGACTGCCACTCAATTTCTTCTGAGGCAGGGTCCTGTCATGTATCTCTATCGGAACTCTGCCAACATGTTGCGAAGTCTTCCTATTGCATCCTGGAATTGACTACTATCGAGGAGACAGAACGATTCAAGCTGTGGACAGTATATTCTGGTGTCTTACAAGGGTCTGAGGGCTCGGATTCATTAGATTTCAGATTGGAAACCCAGAGCCAAGAAAGTAGATGTCTACTGTCCGGTCTGAAACGTCTCAGAAATGGCATTCGTCGTGGTGAGAACTGCTACAACTCCGTTCAAATGAATGCGATATGACTAACGTAACTTCTCTTTCAGCAACTGAGATTGTGTCCGGGACAGCTCCTAACAGATCAGAGGTCTCAACAAGTTCCCTCGAAGAGCTTGTTCAGATAACGTTCCGGAATGTGACAGGAAATATAAGCTATGAATCAGATTCGGCAACTACAGAGCTAGCAGAGTTGTTTCTTGGCATTCGGACCAACATCACCCATCTATTTTCACTTGCCGAGATCATTCAAAGAGGTTTACCTCAATTGGAACCTAGCCCATTGAGGCTAGAGATACCGAGCATGGCAGGGGACCTTGACGCCGTCCAAGTCACGATCAACTATCCGAAAATCAAGCAATCGCCTTGGCTTGCGTCGCGTCTCGGTACAAACATCTCGCAGCAGCGACATCGTCTCTCGCAGCTTCTATCCTCAAAACATGTCTCTACGAGACGTAGGCTCGCAAATCAGACACTAGAAACTCTCCACGGACATGCTTTCACGAATAGCTTTGACATGGAACGTACGAGCAGGGGTATCATTATCGACGACGCTGAGAACCATCAAAACATGCCCACTAAAGATGAAATCTCTGCAGGCATGGAGCATTTGGAGATATATCCTGTCCCAACTAGCGACAGAAACACAGACCGCAAAGTTCCGGAGTTGACAGACATGTGGCTGGGCGGCACCCGATTGCAGTATAACGCACCCATCGAGTGTCCCTACTGTGGCATGGAACAAATTCTCGAAGGCAAATATGAGTGGGAGTAAGTGACAGACATACACTTTGAAACGCACCCGTCGTGAAGATTTCGACCTACTAATCTGCACTTTTAAGACAGCATGTGTATCGTGATCTTCAGACATACGTATGCACTTTTGAGAACTGCTCCATAGGACCCTTTGACACCTCGCACGAATGGTTCAGACATGAGTTGAGTTGCCACCGAAGACAATGGAAGTGCTACATCTGCAACTCTAGATGTAGCTCGGCATTCTCATTTGAGCAACATCTTGTGGCCGATCATCCTGGTACTACGACACCCGCACAAAGACGAGCCATGCAAGAAGCCTGCCAAGAAATGCTCACCGACTTTGACAAACTGGACTGTTTGTTTTGCGAGGAATGGCCTCCACAAGTAGACATTACGATCGATTCGGAGAGTTTTCGTGCCCATCTGACAAAACATCTACAGGACCTTGCTCTTATGGCCCTACCTTTGACCGTCGACAGCTCAGAAATAAGGCGGGATCTGGACATCGAGGATCCCGCCATGACAAATGATACAAGCTGTGGCTATTCAACTGCATCTCAAGATGATTCAAATAGCCTCCTGTTACTTGGAATGCATGTCGGCAAAGAGCAACGATGGAGATGTCTATGGCTAAAAGGAGACGAGGAAACCGTCTGCTCATACACCACTCTTCATTACGAAGACCTTCTCCACCACTTTTCAAGCCTACATGTTTCAATTGATCTGGACGAAGTTCTGGACTCTTTCAAATGTCCTTGTTGCGATGATTCGGCTTCAGACTCAGACAATTGCATTATGTGTCTGAACGAAAACAACCACCCGAACAGATGGTGCTACACATACGCCTCCAAGAGCGCAAATACGAAGCAGCCGTACTGCAAGGCTCTCTCTTGGGCATTGAGAAGAGAGATTGATGTGTTCGAAGAGAAGGAGCCTTGCGTTGATGATGCGAGGTCGTTGTCGAGAACGAATTCTGCGAGCACCGACATATCTTCAAGCAGCTACCGCAGAGACCATCTGTCTTCAACAGAGCACACGGACGTAGGGGCAGCTATCGCCGCACCCGACGCGTTGTCCCATCCATATTCCTCCGGTCTTTCGAGGCCTGATTCTCCATTCCTTCCTGACGTGCGACGACGCTCGACTGACAGGATATCTGATGAATATTCTGTGTCAACGGCGCCTTCAGCTTTTACCGTGTTGAACTTGCAGCCAAATGCAAGTTTCAAGGCCGTCAGGAAGGCCGTCAAAGTGTCCTCACCCAGGAGGCTAGGCTGCGAGTTCAAAGCCTGGACTGGTTGCCAACGTACCTTCGGCCTCGAAGAAGACGAAGTTGGTAAGTGGATCCGACATGTGGAAGATGAGCATCTTGGTCGTAACTACCCATCTATTTGTATTTGTTGGTTTTGCGACGACATTGAGTTCAGAGCCGATCAAAGTTCAGACCCTGGAATGAACTTCGAATACCGCATGCGGCATATTGCAGACCATATCCTCGAAGGACTGGGTTTCGAAGAGAGGAGGCCGGATTTCCATTTTCTGGATCACGTCTATTCAATAGGATTGATCCCCCCCGAAGCCTTTGCTCTCGCTAAAGGCCAGAGCGAAGGGCCACGTCGACCCCCAGGCATCTATCCATCGGGTTATAGACCAGAACGACGAGATGAGCCACAAGTCATCGAAGTCGCAGGATCTTCTCGTCGACGACAACGGGATTCAAGACATCACCTTTAAATCAATTGATATTTTCACCCAGGTCTGGTTTTTGCAATGGTACAAATAATGACGCCAATTTTGCTGCACATCAGCATCATAGTTTGAGGTGGGCTATGATAGCAGCAATATACTCATAACACAACTTCCTCAAAAGACCCGGCTGACGTCCGCTCTCGGCACTGGTGCTCGGGATATGAGTGCCGGTCCACGGAGCATCCGGTGTTGTGGGTCTTTTACATGTGCCGAACCTCCGGAAAGGTAGCCCAGTACCTACGCCGGGAGAAACCCCTGCGAGCAACTTCACTTAGAGTCGAGCCTTTTAAGTCTAGACCCTCAGAAGGTTCAATTCAACAAAGAGTCAATTCGATGTTCTTATCGGTGCTCTTACGGATTGCGTGGCGGCCCGATGACTGCTCTGTCGGCACAAACTGTAATAAGTCCAGCGAATTAAGTGGACTCCATTGCGCCATGTCCTAGGTAGGAGCACTCTCTGGGAAGACATCGCCGCCCATATGGCATCCGCTCAAATCCATCAGACCCATATCGTAATCCAAGCGAATGGCTGGGAAGTCCGGCACCACAACCGATGCGCAAAGAACCGCATCATGTGAGGACCCTTTGGGTGCGATCCCTAGGCACCTTGATGGACTCGCGCAGTGTCTCGTGTATCAATGGCGTGCGTGACTAGCTGTCATTGGCAGCTAATCCCTGCTGGCGCACCCCTCATCTTATCGATGTTTGGCTGGTTTGGAGTGATCCCACCAACCTCCAACTGATAAGCAACCTAGCTACCCCGGGTTCCGGGAAGCTCTCACTAGGGGGCACGGGGGGCACGATTGGGGGATGGGAGGACCTGCCCTACCTCGCCTAATGTGCAACAAGACACTCACCTGCTTTCTCTGGCATTCTCGGTATCAGGTGGAACGTGTTGAAGGCTGGAATGGGGGAAACTGAGTTGAAAGAGGGGTGAGGGGTTAGCTGCTTACGACTCGCGTGCCTTTGTCTTAAATACCGAGCTAGTCCATTCCTTTGAAACCGAGGAAGGCTCAAGCTTCTCTTCCTCCAAGCTCTCTTCGCGGGATTGCGTGATCGTGTAGCTGTCTGGCAGAAGCTGGTCCTTCCCCCTCCATCATCGGCCAAACTATTCATATTCGTGGCTGAGAGGTATAGCTTCGCG
The DNA here is from genome assembly GCF_013390195.1 of Colletotrichum siamense. Lineage (NCBI taxonomy): Eukaryota > Fungi > Ascomycota > Sordariomycetes > Glomerellales > Glomerellaceae > Colletotrichum > Colletotrichum siamense. The sequence goes on from NW_023501021.1 coordinate 3,152,941, forward strand.
TGTCCATCTGAAAAAAAAAAAAAAAGGTTCTATCAGCCTGCCAACATGGGCTCCCAACCATCAAAGACCGCCGCCGTCGACCCTTCGAGCGAGAAAGAACTCCTCGAGCGCCTTCGCCGATTCCAGGTAACCGAAAATGAGTTGGTCAACGTAGAAAACGGAGGCGGGGACGAGAAGACCGGCATGAAGCTTCTCCGCGAGCCTGAGGGTCTGCCCGTACACTTGACACAATCATGGCAATCCCGCTTCCTCTCCGATCCCAAGAATAAGTGAGTTTCCGCTCCTGGATCTCATTCAAAAGGCCTTCAACTCACTAAAAGCTCCCCAGACTCGCCCTCACAGCGCTCAGCACCGCCGACCCGCGAACCGTCTTGACCTCGACCTCGACCAAGCTCTCGGATCCGCAAATCTTCAACGTCAAGATCCCCTTCGAGGGCGGGCCCATCACAAACCAGCGCTCCTCCGGCCGCTGCTGGCTCTTCGCCTCCACAAACACCTTCCGCGTCGCCCTCATGAAGCGCTACAACCTCGAGGCCTTCGAGCTCTCCCAGTCCTACCTCTTCTTCTGGGACAAGCTCGAGAAGTCAAACTACTTCCTCGAGCAGATCATCGACACCGCGGCCGAGGACCTCGACGGCAGGCTCGTCCAGGCCCTGCTCGGCGACATCGTCAGCGACGGCGGGCAGTGGGACATGGTCTACAACCTCGTGCAGAAGTACGGCCTCGTCCCGCAGGCGCTGTACCCGGACAGCTGGAACGCCATGAACTCGGGCGTCCTCAACTCCATCGTCAAGACAAAGCTGCGCGAGTACGCCCTCATCCTGCGCAAGGAGATCCGCTCCGGCTCGGCCACGGCGCAGACGCTCTCCTCCACCAAGGAGAAGATGGTCCGCGAGATCCTGAGCATCCTCACCCTCACCCTCGGCCCGCCGCCGAACCCGCGCGAGGAGTTCACCTGGACCTACCTCGATAAGAACGGCAAGGCGCACGAGCTCACAACGACGCCCGCGGCCTTCGCAAAGGACATCTACTCCTCCGACTTCCGCATCACCTCCGCCGTCATCGAGGGCATGGTCTCCCTCGTCCACGACCCGCGCCACGAGCCCCTGACGCTCATGACCGTCGACCGGCTCGGCAACATCGTCGGCGGCCGCGGCGTGACCTACGTCAACGTCGACATGGCGACGCTTAAGTCCGCGTGCGTCTCCATGCTTAAGGCGGGGCTGCCCGTCTTCTTCGGCTCCGACGTGGGCAAGTTCAGCAACTCCGCGTCCGGCATCATGGACCTCGACCTCATCGACTACGAGCTCGGCTTCGGTGTGTCCACGCTGGGCATGGACAAGGCGAGCAGGCTGAGGACGGGCGAGAGCGCCATGACACACGCCATGGTGCTCACGGCGGTGCACCTCGACGCCCAGGGCAAGAGCGTGCGGTGGAGGGTGCAGAACAGTTGGGGCGAGAGCGCGGGCGACAAGGGCTGGTTTGTCATGAGCGATGCGTGGATGGACGAGTTTGTGTACCAGGCTGTCATCGACCCGCGATTCCTGAGCAAGGAGGTCAAGGGGGTTATTGGTACGGAGCCGATTGTGCTGCCGCTGTGGGACCCGATGGGCAGTTTGGCATAGATGTCTCGCGCGTTTGATGGGTTCGGGAGTCGGCGGACGCGTCTTTTCTTGTCGGGCACGAATATTGATGAATGGGATGGGTAGGCAAGCAGCGATCTAATTTACTACATGTTTACTTTTGCATCCGGTCCCCCTCTCAACTGCTCAACATATGACCGGTCGTTCTCCTCTCCTCCGCCGTCGGCCACTTCCCGCGAAACCATGGCCGTCTAGCCAAGTGCAGACCGGTGTAAGACCAAAGATCCGTCAAGTGGGCTGCGTCAAACCATGGCGGCAATCCAAATAGACCCGCGTCATCTCCAGTCATGGAGCTCCGCGATATCCTTGCCAGCAGTGTCGCCGGGGCCCGAAGCGGATACGTCCCGGCCGCCGACAGCGAACCCCGGGGTTGTCCACTCACCGAACCTTTCCTCAGAACCCTCCACCTCGCCGATGAAGGTTTTGCTCTCCCGACAAGGGACCACACACTCTCTGACGTGGTGGGCTCGGCCCGCGAAAGTTCTTCCAAGGACGGAAGGTTTGTTTTGCCTTTTGTGGATGGGATATCCGCTTGTCGACCGGGATGGAGTCGCTGGCCTCGAAGCGAAAAGTGAGGCTGCCCTCATTTGGCTCCCGGTACGCGTTTTGTTGAGCTCGATCAATTGGTATCAGTCATTGCTCCTGGAAACTCTGAGTCTGTGACTCAGCCGTGACTCGACAGAAATTGCTGCGTTCTTCCGATCACCTCGTAAGACAAAATTGCATCAAGATTAGAGACGGGACAGGTTCATGAGGGCTGTTCGCCGTTTGATCTGGAACGGCCTATGAACTACAGTCCGTGTAGCACGTGGAAGTACGGACACTGTCCAAGCAGTCGCTGCTGTATCCAAGCCGCTCGGTCTAGCAACGACTTGACGGTGCATTAGTTCGTAGGCTGAATGAATCCTAGGCTGCTTCTCCAAATCGCCAGCGCGATGCCAGCTACACTTTTGATAGCAAAAGTGAGGTGCGAGCTGACGGACGTCCTTGGGGTCTGTCGCCAAGGATCTCGCACAGTCGTTCGCCTGTACGTAAGTGTTCGAGATCAAGGTCGGGGGCCTCAGTTCAGATGGCGTTGCGGCGTATTCTTGGCGCTACATCGATCCACGTGGGAAACAGCCCATCTCTGGCATCAGAGGCTCTGCTAGTCCAAGCTCAATCTTCGTCGGGCTCGTTCACTCCATCCTTCGACTGCGGGACAGCATCATCTCCCATCAAGTCCACGCACGTATCGCTCAAAGGCCCGCTTCAAAGACGGATCTGGATGAAACGTCAGTAGATCGAGATGCGAAAATTGAAAATTCAAAGTTTTCACCCCGTCAAAGGATAGGCAATGATCGGAGCAGATCACTTGAGATACAATGCAGTACATGGCGGAAAGCCTATGAGCTTCTGGGCCTAACAAACTGGGCGAGAACCCAAAGCCGTTGCTTGGTGGCTTGGAGTTGACCGAAGCCGGGGATCCCCGTCTTGGGCTCTACCGGGAGCGGGCTCTACTGGCGGGTCTCCGGGACCGTTCAAGCCCAACCGTCAACGGTGTTGTAAAGGGGACGCCACAAACTACATGGGGTCCAACCCTCCTCGAAGCGGCAAAGCTTGAAGAGTGGAAGAGAAAATCTTCAACTGTGTCGCCTATTGGCTCATCAAAGCGCAAACCATAGGGATCTCGAATGCTGGCATCGCCGAGGCAGTGTTTTTTTGGGCAGGGCTGTTTGGCGAATTGAAGCAGATGGGATGCTCCTTGTCGGCTAGAGGGAATGACGGGGCATGACACGAGTGCGCCTTTCTCCATTGAGCGCCCTTGCGTCGATAGCAAGACAACCATCCCATGCTCTCGTAGCATCTCGCCTTGCACAGTTGAGGAGGCAACTGGAGAGACGTTACACTTGTTGCCTTCCTCTGTGGTTGCGAAGGAAGGCAATGAGGGAAATACAGCAAAGTATCAGGCAGTAGCTGCGTGTGGCTGAATCGTAGCGGTGAGCGAGCATGCGACTGACGGGCTCGAGATCGACCCCAGTGTCCCCACGCGGCAGTTGCGGTTTGGCTCTGGCCGGGTATCGATCGAAAGGTTTCGGAGCCAGTGCTTCGCGGCAGGCGGGAAGACGCAAGTCATTGCTTGTTTGGTCGTGTGTTTGCGGCGTGGCGTAGCCGGGACGCAGATAATATGGAGAGTCGTCTTGCAGAACGGCAAGATGCTGCAGATGCGATTGAGTAGCAGTCACGCAGTGCAGTGTGCTATGTAGGCACGTAGGTCGATGGCGTGGTGGTTGCGGCGGTCGGTCGTGAAGGTGGGTGGTGCGGGGCAGTCGTTGCGCTTGTCGCCGTTGTCTTCTTCCCTCTCGTAGGCCAGTCGGGTTGGAGATGAGTCTGGACAGCTGTTGCATCGGGATATATCACATCAAAGGACTAGCGGATGTTCCAGAGTCTTCGATGTGTCCCACTGTCAGGTGGTGCTTGGCAGTCATACCGACGAGGGCTGACAGCCCATCAGGCACAGGCCAGGAGGCACAACAGACGGGCAGTCGCAGTCGACCAGCAACCGGAGATGCGGGCGGATGGTTGGGTCGAAATGGGCACGTCCATTTCATCCACAGCGATGCAGGGAGAGAGACATGGACAAGCGTGTAGTTAAAATCGGGCTGTCGGCGCAGTGGGGCCCATTTCTGCGTGCAGGTATCGATCGATATCCACGATTGGAAGGGATCGTGGCGGATTAGGTTTGGGTTCTGGAGGGATTGACGGATTGACTGGCTGTGGTTGTTGACAGCGTTGATGATGCGATGCCCAAGGGTGTGAAGGAGTTGTTGATGTTTTATTTCTTCTGCCTCGAGCCCTGGTTCGGTGTTTGTTGATTGCAGGAGATAGGAACGATAGGTACTGCAGGTGAGGCAAGGCAGGTATGGCTCGGAACTGACCCAATGGAAGGAACTGAGACGGAAGGCAAGAACGGCGGGAGGTGCGCCTGCCCGAAGTACCATTACCACCACCAAGACCTGCCGTTGCGGCTTCACATCCACATTCACATCCCACCAGCAAGCAGTTGCATGTTTGGTTGCTGTTCGTTCACCTCAGTCCCGTCCGTCACGTTCATGCAGCTCCCACGTCTGCCGTTAGCCTCCACCGAGGACAAGCATCCGTTTCCTGGGCAAGCCATCCCGTCCCGGCCGCTCTAGACGGCATCCATCTTTGCCAATGGGCGTCGCTCGCTGGTTCGCCTCAATCAATCATCAATCAGACTGGCGTCAACATCTTGCGCGCTAATGTTCTTCTACCCAGTACAAAGTCCCTCCGCTGACGTCGGCCAAATTCCCGATCCATCACAAGCGGACAACGATACGGCACGGCGGTTTCTTGTTAGTCAGGGACCCGAGCGACCCTTGTCCTCCGGTCAGACGGCATTGGCATTGCATCGCACAAGAAAGAGCGCGGCATACATACAGCGTGCCTGTCCGTACAGAGCATTGCGACGCAACCCACGGCGGATGGGGGCAGCTGCGGCTTCTGCGACACAAAGCCAACAGCTCCAACGAATGAAGCAGTGTACATTCATGTTGCCAGGCGGGGATTTGCTTCCTGTCCCCTATTTTTCTCAAGTTGTCGAACGCAAACATCTGCACGAAACAGGTCTCCGTGGCCCGTCGTCATCCACCCAACACGAGGAGTCCAGAAAATGCTGGCTTGTTCTTAGTCGACAAGCCCCCTGCCCCCAACACTTGCGGTGCCTCCCCGGTGGCGGTGGGGGTTTGCGACACTGGCTCGCCGTCTGCCGGACGTCTACTATTAGTTGGAATTTCAGAAATTCAATGTTCAGTTCACTGCGTGCCTTAGCATCGCGCCAAAGCCCTGGAAGGATACGCCGTCAATAGCGGAGGTGAATCCTGGATCCGGACCTTCACCTTAGAAAAGCGCAAGCGAGGAGCATCCTGGCTCTGGTCCAGACCTGAACAGACGGACGTCATCGCCGCGATCGACACGGACGACAGCCGGCTTCCCGAACAGGAAAGAGAGCGACTCATTGCTCACCACACCACCAGCAAGCTGTGAGCTCACTGCCGTCAGAACCCTCTAGTTCCGAAGGACGGCCTCGCATTTCAAAGGGCCTGCTTCGGTTTCACTCCCCTGAACCAAATTCACTAGCCAGTCGAACCCTTACGACGGAATAATTATGTGCTTCAGATTGGACCTGATCAATTTCAATTCACCGGTCGCTTCTTCGCCCTCTTTTGGTGGACTGCCTCTTGGTTTAAATCCGCGTCATCAGTTAGACCACTTGAACTTCTCATCACATTTCACACACAGTCGATCGCCTCCTTGCGTTTCTTCATCAACAGGCCCTCAGTGGCGACCATTGCCAGCACCAATCGACAGTTGGAAGCAGAAGATCAGGAAGATGCAGGCAGGACTTCAGGGCGGAACCTACAGTCGAATCACCGCCCTCGTCTCATCCGGCCTCCAGTTTTTGTCTTCATCTGAACTCCTCAGGAACACACCACAGAGACGAAACGGCCTTAGCCAAGCAAGCAAGCGTTTTCCACATGCCCGCCCAACAGGCCTCCCTTTCCAGCGCGATTTGATTGAGCTAGCACCATTGGCCCTCTGCCTGGGTAATAGATAGGCTCGAGACTTGTCCAGCAAAGGCAACGTACTAAAACAGTTATCGGCAAAGCGCCCAGTCGTCGGCCGTCCATTTCCCAGGCTACGGGGAACTTACCTTACATGACGGCACTAGCATTGGCATTGACGTTGACGCACGTACACAATCAATCCGCCAATCCAGCTTGTCAGCTTGGTCAGGGTAGAGCTACCTCGAGCTACACCAAGACACACCCTCCTCTCCATAGCTCGTCGACTGTGTAGGAATACTTGAATATTTCACGTGCAGCACGCGACGGACAACAAACCGCCCTCCGTCTATTATTGTACATGGCATGCAGCCTTGTCGCGGCAACAAGCACTTGTCCGTCGTCAGCTCCGGATAACCGCAGGCCCCTCGCGATCTTCCGAAGACCCCTACTGGAGGAACAAAGTTCTGTCTACGACAACGTCCAACCGTCGACATCCTTGGCCTTATCAACCAAGTCCTTGGTTTCGCGGCACCTTGCCTACTGCGTACTCCCGTACCGCCGTACCAGTACAGCTTGTGCTCTGTACTCCTGGTACCCACGGGCTGGCGGCGTTTCTCGAGGTAGGTACCAAACCGCCAACCGGACGACAGAAAGGACGGCGGCGCCCCAGGGACACAGACTCTCCCTTCAGACAGCAGCCAACCAGTCACGCAGCCTGATTGACTGCTGACTATCTCTTTTTCTGACATTTCGCCCGTTCTGCCTTGCGAATGCTCATGTACATTCTACGGACTCGACTTGTCCCCGGACCATCATCAAAGCAACCCCCCCCCCCCCCCCGCGATCCTTACAGCTGTGTCGACAGGGATCAGTCCAGTCCTCGCTCCGTCATTGCACCCAGGATAACCGCCCTCCCGAAGTAATCGACGTCGCAGTTCAATTGTCGCCCAATTTTCGCCCCCCAGCCAGCGTTCCCGACACCCTTCGCCCGTCAGATGCTTCAGTGACGTTGATCTCGTCCTTGGATATTTGGTAGTGGAGGTAAGATTCCCTCGTCGATCTATTCTTTCCTACAACCTCGTCCCTCACTCATCTATCTTTTACGCACACATGCAATGCGCCTACTCACACTCCATATGACTACTCAGCTCGACACCCTTTTTGTATGGAACCGTGGCATGGAGCAGGTGCATGGATTTATTCGTCCTATTTTTGCGCCCTTGTCCACCCACTGCTGAATCCCTACGTTCCGCAACTAAGTTGCTGCTAGCAAGCTGACTCGCCCCTCTTTCCCACGGCGCTGCAGGTGCATGCAGTAGAGAATTCCACCAAGTCCACATCAAGCAGCCAAGCGGACGAGACGAGGGACGAGAGACGTTTCGACGGCGATCCGACGACAACTGCACCCACCCCAACCCAAAGCCAGCCCGACCTTCCCTGCCTTGCCTGACCTGACCAGACCATCTGGCTCAGTTGCTTGCGCTGGCGTGCTCGCTGAACACCGGACCTGGACCCCGCCATCCTGTGCTCCTCTTCCTCCTCCACCTATGCCCAAGGCCCAAGAATCCACACCACACCCGACTCCGACTATCCATTTCGGTGAGGTGGGCATCCCAGCATTGCCCCTCATCCTCTTCCTCTCCCTCTCCTTGTCTCCCTCCACGACCAGGGAAGGGGGAAAAACACGGACACAAGCATAGGGCTTCATCCCATTGTTCGCCCGAAAAACACCAGCGAACAAAGTGAGACAACACAACACCCACCCAGATCAGCAACAGCCGTGAAAAACCCAAAAACGCCAAAGCACTTCGACGTCAAAGCGAGAAAGACATAAAAATTTTAGGGCGGAATCCTCACGTGGGTTCGTCGTGCATCTTTTCCGCTACGTCCGCTCCGCATCATCGCAATTTACTTACTCGGCGCCCAACCCAACCCGACTGCCCCTCTTCATCTTCCTCCCTCGTGGCGCCGACTCGACGCAACTGAACCCTCCAAAAACATCACTTTCGCTGGAGAGTGATCAGAAATCGAGAGCAGCGGCCAAGTTGGCGGTGACGGCGAAGGCGACGGCGACGACAAACACATCACAGGACGACTCGTAGCGTGCTGACAACTCACAAACCCGTCGCTATGGATCCCCGCTACTCTTCTTCGCGCTACACCGGCACTCGCCCACGATCGCCTACCTATAATCCGGCGAGAGCGTCGATGCCCACCAGCATCGGTTATAGCTCCATGTACGGAGGCGACATTCACGTCATGCCTACCTCTACGAGGTACACCCCGACGACCTCTTCTTCCTCAAGAGGCCATCACCATTCTCACTCCACCACTACTCCGACAACCACCACCACGTACGCTGTCACCAAGGATCCTCTGGCCCGCGGTCCCAGCCTGAGAGATGTGAGCCGCAACCGGGCAGGCCGTTCTACAACTCTTGACTCCAGCGCTCCCCGTCCTGTCATCGTCACTACTACGACAAGAACACCTCAGCAGGCAAGCTCTTCTTCGCATCACTCTTCGAGCAACAGACACTCCAGCCCGACCCGCGACGATTACCGCTCCAGCGACAGCACCTTTTACACCCAGCCGGCGTCTTCTATACGTTCCCGAAGCCACCATCGCGGTGGCTCTTACAGCGCAACAATGGATAACGAAGAGTTCACTCGCCTTCGCGAACGAACTGTCGACGGTCGGCTTGATGCATACCGCCCAACAAGATCGTCCACCCTATATGCGAACAGCTCTCGTCACGGCAATGCTCCCATTGATTACGGAGCCACTGATGGCTACGAATACACCGCCCCTGGCGACCTTGCTCGCTACGACTTGGACCACTCTCGTCCCCCCTCCAGATCTCGCAGACGAGAGAGCATTGACCGTGGTTACTACCGCCCCAGTGTCAACGTGACCACTACAGATCCTGTCAGTCGTCCGTACAACGACAATGGCCGTCGCGGCGGCCCTCCGCCGACGACTTGGGGTCTCGACAAGATCAATAAATCAACCACCAACGTGTATGACTCAGGGCAAGGCTCTATCCCACCCATTGTTCCGGCCGCTCCTGTTCACATGCAGGTGCCTCCAAGCCCTAGGGATCGACGTTCCGCCGGTATCCCTTCGTCTTTGGATGTGGCCGCACCGTCCGTCGCAGCCGCAACAGTAGCCGGTCCCACTTCATCTCGTCGCCCTGTGTCTGTGTACAATGAGGGAACAGCTCCGCGCTCCATTCACCACGAGGATTATTACCGCAGCCGTGAGGATGACCGTGTGCAGCGACAAGCAAGAGAGGATCGCCCTTATGACGCTACTTACGGTAGTGGCGACTACTTCCATGATGATGCCGTGTCCACGCGCGGCTTTGGCATTCGCACGGATTCGGCTCCACTTGGAGGCGATTTTGATGACCCACGGAACCCACGTAGAGAGGTCCGTCCCGAGTCTCGAAATGGGTACCGTCCCGAATCCCGCACCGGGTACCGCCCGGAGTCTAGAACCGGTCATCGGACATCACCCCCGGACACAAAGAGAGGCTCTGATGATGAATCAAGGAAGAAGCGTGACTCCGCACGACTCGAGCCCGAAAGAGAAAGACACAGCCGACGGATCAGCACCGCCAACGATGATGAATCCGAGCGAACCAGGTTTCGGGACAAAGTAAGCGCTGGTCTCGGACTGGCTGCTACAGCAATCGGCCTTGGGCAGGCTGTGAAGGAAAAAGATGAGAAGCCCGAGAGATCCGATAAGCCTGAGAAGGAATCCCGAGAGTCACGGCGTCGCAACGATGAAGACGAGTCAGGAACGCGCACCGCCGATAGGTACAAGCCCAGAGATGAGTCTCGCGACCCAAGGGACCGCGCACCTGTGATCGTTGAGACCCGCAGAGCACCCGCTGACTCGGAGGCGGATACTCGTGAGCGTGACCGCGGCGAGCGGGAAAGGGAAAGGGAGCGGGATCGGGACCGGGACCGTCGGGATGCTGAGGCTCGACTTACTGGCGACAGCGTTCCGTCTTCCCAGCGCGACGGTTCTCCTGACGACGACCTTAAGAAGTCGAAGCGGCCTGCTCAAAAGGCCATTGGATTCAACCCCACAAACACTAACGACATCCGGGAGTTGAAGGAGCAACTAGCAGCAATGAGGGACGAGAAGCCTAGGGAGAGAGAAAAGGTTCCCATTGCTGCTGAAAGGTCTGACCGCTCGGAACGTCCAGAGCGCTCTGAGAGATACGATGAGCGATATGACAGATCGGAGCGGTCAGAGAGGTCTGAACGGTTGCCGCGAGACGACCGATCGGATCAACAAACTTACGCTGATCTTCCCCTGAGAGACACGAAAGAGCGCACGCCTTCGCCCAGGAAAGAGTCACCGCCCAAGAGGGAATCACCTGTAACGGTGCCGTCAACTGAGTCGACGAGAGATGAGTCTCGGGGCCGTGAGGTTACACCGCCTCACGGAGATGAGAAGCAGGTTCGTGTTGTTTCTCCGCCTCGCGACAAATCGGACTCGAAGCCACTCAAGGGTATCCTCAAGGCACCTAGCAAGTTCCCCGAGGAAGACAACCCGATTCGTGAGGGTGTCGCCCCTCACAAGGATGACAAGAAACTGAAGGAGGTCCCTCCGGGCGCCCGTTGGACCAAGATCAGCCGGAAGATTGTCAATCCGGAAGCCTTGACCGTCGGAAAGGAACGGTTTGAAGTTCGCGACGACTTCGTCATCGTGCTCAGAGTCCTCAGCAAGGAGGAAATTCAGGCATACGCCGCTGCCACTCAAGTCCTAAGAGGTATGTTAAATACTCAAGTCGTTCTTCCATAATTGAATCTAACCAGTAGCACAGAGAGGAGGCGTGAGGAGGCAGGCAAAGACCGCGACCACGATCGCGAGCGAGACCGTGAGCGCGATCGGGACCATGACCGGGGACGCGACAGAGATGAGGACGATGACAGGCGAAGACACTACCGCCACCACAGGAGAGATGACGGGGATGACGATCGATATGACGAGGAGCGCGATCGTGAACGCCACCGCAGACATCGTCGAGACGACGACGACGACGACTATCACCACCGCCGTCACCATAGGGATCGCGACCGCGACCAGGCGGCTATGGAGGGATAAGGGTCAAAGGAACGCATGTACTGATGAATGAGCTATACGGGCGCAGAGATTTTGAATTTTCCAGCGAGAAGCAGCATTGGATGAGGAGCTCCACAAGCGAGAAAGCGTTTCTTTCATATTTTACACTTTCAGGCGGAAAAGATTCAATATTTATATGGGCATGGCAAAGGAAAAACCTAGCGGCTATCGAGGCAATAAATCTACAAAAAACTTCTTCGACCTATGAAAGGACCCTCGTCGATAGCTGTCGCAGTGGACCCCACATGAATTGGTCCCGTGGACAGTTTGGAGCGAACTGGTCTCACCTTCGGGCGAACGCCACGACGTATTAGCTCGCTCTAGATGCTTGGGCAACAGATGTCATTCGTCTTTGGCTTTCGTCGGCGCAGCATTACGTGAGTCTCTTCTGCGACCCTGCCTCGGCTCCCACTTGTCAATGAAACACCCTCTTTCAGAGTGCCCCTCTCGATATCCACAGAACTGTCAAGGTGATGATGCATGGCGCCTCAACAGTGACTTTGCTATTAGCAAAACTCTTTTCCTTGACAGAAACTTTGCCTCCCACCCTCCTGAAGCAATGTTGCCCGTGTATTGGAAAAGTCTGTAGTTGGTAGGCGAGATAGGATATAAGGTTTCTGAAACTATCCATCCTCAACGCAGTCCGCATCCACATGAACGCCAGGTGAGTGACCAGAGAGCTTCCTTGATATATGGATTCAATCCCAACTCGAAGCACATACGACCATACCCATTGGAAAACTCGGGATCCCGTCCGCTCTCCCATAGATAAGCCAATGAGGGCTGGAGTAGTAGTCGGGTCGGTGACGACCGGCGAATGCCCGGTGTTGTATGTCCTTTTTTGCACCTTCCTTGTTCGAGGGTTGTTGTTCGTTTTGTTCAACCATCTCTCGTTCCGAGGACAGACAGTTGCGCCTGGGACATATTTGTGGCATATTATGTATGCTGAGGCGTTTCTCCTTGTGCACCTTGGTAATGATCGTTCATACGTATTTTCGCCGCAAACTTTGAGCACAGCTAGAAAGTTGCTCTGTGGCTGTTGTTACGAGCAATATATTAGCAATATGCTGATCAGTTTGAGTTTGCTGTGCAGAGCCTAATATGAGAAGTCTCAAGCCACTGCGAGAATCAAACTATTCTCGAAGGGCCGGTTTTTCACGTCTAGCTACTCATATCGACCATTGAACGACCTCTCTACCTCTTTAGCCCAGCCACATCCATTTGTGCGGGTGCCTCATGAAGGCTGTTGAAAAAGTCTGTTACCATTACTGATGCAGACGCCTACATCGAACGTTGGACGATTCCAGCGCCGTGGCTGCTCATCGTCGCCATCAGGGTCTATCATGATCTGTTGAGGCGTTCTCGACGCGCCATGAGTGTTGGAAGCCTCCTCGACTGTATCAGCGTAAGCGGATTTATAAATGAACACGACGTGACGCCTGATGTTTCCCCTTTTTCTTTGTCCTCATCTCTCATCATCGTGCCCTTCTTTCCCGTCTTGTTTGCAGAAATTCACCGATCTCACACCATGAAGTGTTTCATCATCACAGGCGCCATCTTGTTGGCGTCCTTGGCGATGGCCAAGCCGGTTAACTTTCAATCAGCCCGGCCCAGTCTCGTCGAGTTTGCGGCGGCCGCCGGCAAGAACATCACGTCGGATGGCCCGAACTTCGAAGACAACGTTCAAGGACCTGAGCAGAACATGCACCAGTGCATCGTAGACTGTTGGGTCAAGAAGATAGGGGATGCGAACAAGATAGGGGATGCGGACACAATGAAATGCACCTGGGATTGCATGAACCGCCCCGAGAACACCGTCAATGTTCCGTCCACGAGCACTTCGCCGTCCACAAGCACTTCGCTCTCAACGAGCACTCCGCTCTCAACGAGTACTCCGGCTTCCAACAGTCCCCTTGTTCCCACCGGGTCGAGGAGCTGCTCGAGCACTATCAGCTCGACTGCTGCTCCCACTCCGACTACTACTAGTACTCCTGACGAGACTACCACGGCCATGATCACGGTCACCAACACCGCAACGGTCACAGAAACAGTCTACATGCCAGACGACGCTACTAACACTGGAACTTCTGACTCAACTCCCGCTCCTACTCCTATCGATACACCTGCGGAGACAACTACTACCGCTGTAATTACCAGCGCTCCTGATAGCACTGCTACTGGAACTTCCTGTGCTTCGATGAGCTGTGATCCTACGACCACCGTCACCGTCGCCACAACGATCACAGCCTCTCCCTCGCCTTTGGCTTCGACTTCAACTTCGGTCGATGGCCCCGTCTCTACCCCGGAAGCGTCGTCAACGTCGACCGTAACATCGACATCAACCGACGCTTCTATCTCTATCCCAGAAGCATCGTCAACGTCGACCTCAACATCTACTTCTTCTGTCTCTACCCCAGGATCGCTATCATCCAGCACTTATTCGTCCGCTTTCACCACTACCACCGCCGCCCCCGAAGAAGTCACGGTCACAGCAACCAACAGTGTCACCGTTGCCCCAGCAGAAGTCACAGTCACCGCGACCAACACTGTCACCCAGTCACAGCCGCACTATCTCCTTAACCCTTTCCGCCCGTTCGACCCAAACCCTACCATGTCATTAGTATGATCAAGAGTATCGGATGGTGTGCGGAGGCTAAAGTCGGTATAGACATGGCAACATGTTTGGTGGAGTGAAGAGTTGTGGCATGTTTTTGTTCAGTCCCAAAACCTAAAGCTCACTGATAAAAGGGGCAGGTTTTGTAGTCTGAGGAAATTACGTAGATCCAGGTCCTTTGTTTGTGCGAATCGAAAGACATTGTTTGAATACAGGAAGCAGTCCGGTGACATGAAGACAAGATGATTACTGGTCGAATGAATATGTTATGTCTTTGTCACGACTGTCGATAGCATCTATAGCCCTCGACAGTATATAATATTGCACACCAAGTCCGAACAGAATTGATTGTTAAATAGCTTTCAGCGCTACACCCCTTCATGCATTGCATTTGAATTGCCTTTACAAGCTTCGTTGCAGTAACGCTAGGAAGTATCTTCAAGCAGTCTCCTAGCAACTCTCGTCTCGGCTCATGGTTTCCTGTATGAGATGTTTAGCATCTTCATTCTTGTCGTGGCAACATATCGGTGTTTCATCTACCTGAAAGTGAAGCTAGAGGGCTGTAGGAGTAAGCATACGTCTGGAAATCAGACATGGGAATTTTCGAGGTTTGTCGACAAGTTTTGTGTCAATTTGCAGCGGTGTAAAGAGTTCACTCTCTTGTTGACTTGCTCAATGATAACGGCCAAGCTCCATTGTGGCAGGAGTCGTCAACAGCAAACGTCATCACAGCTTGCCTCTCTGTCAATGAATGTCGGATGGACAGAACCTGCCCGACATCTTCATTCGTTCCTTGTGATTGCAATCAGTATAGCCTCGTCGTATATTGGACCACCGAGACGTATCTCATTTTGACAGCTACGTTCTACATGGCTCCCGTTGATGGCACAGGAGTCGAGGCTTTTGGATGTCGCTTTGAGCCCGGCAATCATTTTCCCCGAACTTGTCTTTTGGACCCGACAACACCAGGCGAACACAACACTAATATCTGAAATGGCATCGCCTTGAGACATGACAACGCCTGCAGTATTCTGCTCTTTAGTGTTTTCCAACATAAGACCGTCTCTTTCAGGTCATTGGTAGTTGTAGCTGGTCTATGTACAAAACGACGTACTCGTAACAGCCCCGGTCAGGGCAGCACTCATGTACTTCACATAAACCAGTGCACGGCGAAGAAGAGGGACATCACGGACTGAGCGACCCCCTTTCCGCATACTTCAGAATTCCTCCAAAGTTGGAATCTCACAAGTGTGCTTTTGTGACTCTTCTTGCAACACTCATAATTAAACTGTCCATCTTATGAATTGACGGCACGGCACCAGATTCGACAGCTCAACTTCACTGGCAGCCAGTCAACCTCAACTCGGGCAACTTGTAGTTGTCTAGCAATGTCACCAAGTTGACCTGTAACCGACATCTGTCATTCTCGAGTCTCCCGGATTCAATGAACCAAGGCCAACTTGCTCCTACCTCTGCGTGGGCATACCAGATACCCGGTCACAACGCTCGACGCGTCCGCCGTCTCCCAGACGCGTCGCTCCACAGCCGCGCTCCCATGTCGTCGAAACCCGGCGGCCCAAGGACCCCTTTTTTCTGCCCACTTTCTCCCTCTCAACTCACTGACTCTGTCCGACTCTCTCGTCGACAAGGGTTCTCCCCGTCATTTGGAGGTCACATCGACATCAGAAATGCGAACCCGCTCGACGTCTCATTGTTCCACGCAAAGGGTATTCTGCCCACCGGCTGCCTGGGGGGTTTCAATATCGTCGCTCTAGTATACCGCGGCAAGGCATACCCACTCCTGATGAACCCGTCACCCAGAGTTGGGGTCGGCATCTCCAAAAAAGCAGCATCCTTGGCACCACGAACCCAGCAGCAAGTTGATGAAAAAGGAACCCTCCCTCAGCAGCGGCCAGGAACGCGGTCAATCAAAACGTAACCCCCACGTGGAGAAGGACAAGGCCAGGTTCGCAGGCCGAAGAAAAAAGAGGGCAAGACAGAGAACAAGAAGATACAACGATGCTGTCCTCAATCCCAGGCCTGCTCCGGCATGGATATCCATGCCAAGGCCCCCTCGCACCTCATTCCCGGTGCCCGCATGCCTAAATATAGTGGAATGATGCTTGTCACCAATACCACTGCATCATGCAGGGGAAGCTCGGTGGTGTTTTCAGGACTCTCACCTCATTTCTTCACCCTCTAAACCTTTTTGGGCAAAAGCGCTCGCCGGACGCGTCGAGGGCCCCCCCCGACGGCGGAGTACGGCGAGCTTGAGTGGATAATGGCCCTGGGAATTCCCACCGACCCGGAATTACCAGGGCCCTTGACCAGCATAGACGCGCGAAGATATCGCGGCGCGTCTGTCTGTCAGGCTTGGGCAAGCTGAAGCTCGCCGCGACTTTGAGATGCCTTCATCAAAGCCATATCGAGGTACATGAATCAACGGATTGTTTAGAGCAGCACAAGAGACTTGACTAAATATGTTGGGGTTCTTCCAATTCCTCAGAACCAGGGCCAGGCTCTCATAGTCTTTGAAATTGGACGGTGATCTGGGAAGATTGGCGGAAATACCAAAACCCTTCCTACCAAACGAGTCGGGTACTCTCAATCTCAAAGGATACCGTTTAGAACCCCAAGCGAGTTACTTTGTAACCAACCGCTTTCACGTTATCAGCCGATATTTGCATGAGTGCTTCAGAACTCGTCGTTGGAGACATCCCCACCAAGAGGTCCATTCATCTCCATCGGGACTGAGGATCGAGTGTCTGCTCCGAGAGATTGCCTTGGCGATGACTCTGTGTTCTTCTAATCTGCGCTCACGAAGCCCAGGCGCAATATGCGTCGAACTGCGCCTCCGACCAGCGTCCAAATAGGTTGCCGGACCATCACCGAAACTTGATTTTGGCCGCGAAGAGGAAGTAGAGCCGGGACCAAGCTCTGTGACAGAGCTGCCCTCAAACGCCTTTTGTCATGACTGCCTGGCCGATGGTCAACTACTGCTTGTTTGTGCACCTTTCCCCCGATATTGGCAATGTCCAGACTGTGGCATTGAATCACCGATGATTGGGGGCAATATACGGACAACCAGCAAGTGACCTGTCCGCTCACGTCTTGACAATGCTCCCGGATGGCGATCACTTGGGAGTTCCGCAATCTGGGCTGGCTAGATTGAAGGCAGCCTCTGTCATTTCGCGTTCAGTAGTGCCAGTTCATAAAGTTCAGTAACACGTCTCCTTGCAGCACCAACATTGACTACTATGCATTTCGGTGCTGTTGTTCACAACATGGCTGACAACGCCAACTCGTCCAGAGTGGGCTTCGTCTGCCCAATAACATGGAGTGACGGGCGAATGCCACTTGGTGCCGTCCATTTTCAGCACCGCTCACGTATGTATACATCACCCGAGAATGTCAAAACAGACCGCCGATCACAGAGCCTAGAACACGGCGGCATGGCCTCGTTCGCAGCGTTTGCGAACATGAGCGATGTCTCGGTCAATGTGTTCAACTAGACAAAGGATACCGAGACCCTATCAAACCTCTCTGACCGCCCCGGTGTTGCAGCGGTGAGCTGTCGTCGACTGGGCGGTGAGAGTGCATACACCCAACGGCAGCTGCAAACGTGATGAGTGAACGTGTCAGTCTACCAAAGACATCAACTGCATGCTTGCCATGCGGACAGTAACAGGCTGTCTCGCTCCCCGTCAAGAATTTATGCACATGGCGTGGCGGCGAGACCATATCCCGTGACGAACGGTTCTTCCCCACTTGTTGGAATCCAGCTCATCGTCCCCACAAACGGCTTCAATGTCCTGGAGGAAGTTGGTGATGTCTTGGATGATACTTTCCGCCCAGCAGCGCTCAACCAATACAAAACGGCGCATCGTAGAAACACAAAGACACATGGCTGTTCATGGCTCGTCAGATCGGAAAGTGAACCCAAATGCCTATCAAGATGTTGGGCTACCCGCAGCTGTCCTCCTCTGCGCGAGTTACTCGGGATGATAGAAGAAGTTGAAAACAGCACACGATTGGGCTTCACTGACTCTGATACTCATTTTCACAAAAGCCCAATCCAATGACAATCGCGTTTTTCGCGAACTTGTTATCTTCTTCAGGGTGGACGCTTCGTCGGTTGACATTCCAATGTTCGTCCCTGTCACTCGGATGCGAGTGATACTCGCCAGTCCTCAGCTTCTAAGCGTGAGGTATTGATCTTTCGATAGCAGTCTCATCCGACGGCCAAAGCGTCAATCCTGATGCCAACCGATCCTACAAAAACGGCGAATACGCAAGGCCATGCACCGAGTGAATGATCGTCGTTCCTAGAAGTGACCGTTGCAGCGAATTGCTTCGGGTTGTGCCTGCCTGGGTGGAACTGCAATGCCTGTCAGTCGGTGTGCGGGATCTATCGCCCCAGCTTCGCGACTGACATATTACGCAGTAGAAATCCAGCTTAGTACAACTGTCGGCCTGCCAGGCCTGACCTTGGCTGACAGACAAGGGCGCAACGCCATCAGTTTGTCCAGTGGAATCTGGGGAGATCTCTAACAGGGCTGGGTGTCAAGTCTGCCCGTACTCAACCTTGCAGCTATCAGTATAACATGTCCCTCCCTAGGTGACGGCAGGCCCGTCTTCAGCCGCGCAGAGAGGCTGCGTAAGGCTGAAGCAAATCTTTCGACTGGGTTGACAGAATGCAAGATGCTAATGCGGACGATGGATGAATTGAGAGAAACAGGGGGGCAAAATAGAACATACGAGGCGAACAAGTGCATTTTCCTAGGTTTTAATAAGCATAAAGGGTGGGAGGATGGCTTCTGCAGGGCTTTGCGCTCGATAGTCAGAAGTCGTATCCAAGCGGAATGTCCGTGAAGTGCATAAATCATATTCTGTAGTTCAGGTCGTCTCATGCAATCAGTGGCCAGGAAACCGAGAAACAGAGCCCCAGGGCTATTTACCGAATGACGTCTGGTAACATGTATCTTCAAGCCGCTGATATCTGGAGAGCTTCAGATACACTGAGGAAATACCGTCAAATTCTTATTGAATCTGACGATTGGACGGGTATGGCGTGGCTTACAAGGATGCCGGCAGAGAAGAGAGGGACAGATGGATTGGGTACCGCAAAATCTGCACCGCAGAGGGCTGCAATGGGACCTTGGGGAACGGGACAGGGGCAAGCAAGCAGACACCGCCAGGCCCCTACCTTTCGACCCTTCCACATCCCCCTGGCTGAGGTCTGGTTGTGCCTGCAATGCGCACGCACTGACATGCTGCACCTCTCGAAGTTTGCGACGGTGTAAAAGTCCTCCAAGACGAAAGGAGGTCGATGTGGGCCGCAGAATGTCAAGGGGTGAGCTTTGCCGACAGGGCGGCTCCACGCAAGGATGCTGAGAGGGTCCCAGTCAACGCGTCAACCGGCACGACTCCTATCCAGTGAGTTGGAATCGATTTGTGGAGGTTGAGCGACTCGACAGCACCGACGCGTTGTTGCTCGATGGAGGTTGAACTCGCTCGCTGTCGAAAGCCCAACTGGAGGACGAATGCGGCAACGCTTGCTAGTCGGACTGGCCGCCGTTTCTGGCGTTGACTGGTGGAACTTTGGCTCGCTTGCCTGGCAGATAACGTGGCACCTAACCGTTGCCGGCCGTTGGAACTTGGTAGTTTGGGTCCTGTACGTAGAGGGGATATCCATGTCTCTCTCTCATTCTCTCTCTTGGATGAACGTGAGGCGTGACGACGGTGGAATGCACAGATGGACTTGTCAATGTCATCAAGCCAAGTACCGTAGCAGTGGCAGGCTGACTCTGATCCTGCGGTGTCTTGGTCTGGGTACGAGGAGTCTGATTGATTGGCAGGGGGCAGAACGGGGGCCGCCAGGCCCCACAATGTCTGCGCTGCTGTGGGGCTCATATGGCTTGAATGGCACTGTAGCTGCGTTGCGTAGTAATCCGACCGCCCGCTTGCGCCGCTAGTGGTATCGACTTGCTTCCTCCAATGTTGCTCGTTGCGGCGTTGCCGTAGTCTGTCCGGTATCCTCGTACCCAAGGTCAAGGAAAAGCAGAGCAGATCGCGTAGCAGAGATTGCACTGACTGCGACAATGTGCAGTAAATGGTCAGGACTGTGATTTCGTGCTGCCGAGTGCGATTGTTTTCGCATTCAATATGGTCTAGTCGCCGTCCGCTGGCCCCCAATGTGGAGATGAGGTCCGGAACAAGACTGAACCAACGTATCCGTATTGCATAAGTAACAGTTATGCTTGCCTAGGCGGTGCTCGTAGCTTCATGGCGAGGCACCTGAAGAAGCTGGTGCCAGAAAGATTCATCAGATAGGCTCCTAGCCCAGCAATGGCACCATGCCACCCTCGTCGTCATCTTGGTCGTGTGTTTTAGCTCAGTCTTCAAGGGAAGCAGCAGTTCGTCCTGATGAATGTGAGTGAGACCCGTTTGTTCAAGCTTCGCGGGGTCTGCCAGGTTCCTCTGGGCTGTCAGGAGTTGGAGAAGCGCCCTAGTCCAAGCCCAGTGCTCCCTTTTCACCGTCCAAACGGACAGCCCATGCCGGACGACGCCCACCCGCGGCGCGGCAGCCACGCCCACATCCCAGGCTGGTCACAGTCCAGAGATGCCCTGCCGCTGCCTCACCCCCGGCCGCCCACTTCAGGAATCCTGGTGCAGCCGCGGTGGCAAAAAATGGTTTCGCGCCATGCAGCCGTGCTGCGGTGACGGCAGGGGCGTCCGTACGAATTGCCATCATTGCTGAATGTGTGGCGGTCGATGGCGGTGGACTTGTGAAGAACTTGAAGGCAAATCGTAGGTATGCGGTACCAATCTGCTCGGTCGTATTCAGGTCAAGTCGACGATTCATCAAAGACTGTAGGCGGCAGCAGCTTTGCTTGGATGCATACTATGCATCTTTAAACATGCTGTCGTCTGTTGTTTGCTTGGATCGAATCTCGGCGCCCGAGTGGCAGCACATCCCTGTCTGTGGTAAGGCATCCTATTCATAATCATGGAAGTATCGTTGCACTATTCACCATCTCGGTGGCATATTGATACCTGAATCCATGGCGAACTGGTCGGCAAATTCTCCGAGGCCGGGACAAGCCAGGGGCGACGATGCCAGCTAGTGGTTGGTCGTGGATAATATGAGGCGGCGATGCCTGATAGAGTGGTGAAGACAGAGAGGGCTGCTTTTTGCTGGCACCCTGCCATGTTGTTGTCATTCAATGCAACAAATTGCTTCAAGGTGAGAGACAGCCATGGCGTCCGAGATAGCTACTGGAGGGAAGCAGTGCTCAGTAGGTGCCCGGGCCTTACAAACGCTGCCCTGTGCCCCACTTGAGATCAGCCACAGCTGCAAGCAGAAGCACGGTTTGTACTTGTGGCGGTGTAGTTCATTAGGCGGCGGGCAACCGTGCCTATCTACCGCCGTATGTTCACGATGCAATGCCCCTCAGTTACGAAGATGCATAGCGAGGCAACTACATGCATGGTGCATTGTACCACATCACACCTACAAACACACCGACTTCGCAGCAGGATCAAGACCGCCATGCCTTCATCTGGACTCTGCATCTCTTCTTTGCCGCGAAATCGAAACGATTCGATTCGACACATTTCCAGCAGCCGGTGCAATCGACCAAATCACGTCACTGCCTACCTCAATTCTCCATGTCGGGGCCATTTCGGACGACTCCTCTGTACGAGAAGTGGCGGGGAGGAATAAGAAAGACGGGGTGACGGAGCCAGTCTGAGAGCCATGGGCTCGGTCGCAAAAAAGCACCAATGACGCGTCGAGTCCTGCGAGGACCCAGCTCCGATGGCCCGTGACGTTTGCGACTCGCTCTCGCTCTCAGCGCAATCCTGCGTGTCCATTCCACGCGCCTTTTGTCATCCCGTCCCCTCCTCCCCTCCCTCTTTGCATCTACGCCATCCGGGTTTCCTCGTGCTTGACCGGACGACTTCCGCGGCGCGGCACGTCTACGACAACTGGATAGTTCGGATGTGTTGCTTTTTCTGCAGCTTTGGGCCCGTATGCCACGGCGATACGAAGGGAGGCCGGGAAAAAAAGAGTCCGTCTCCTCCTGCCGGTCCCAGGGAGACGAGAGCAGAAACGACGTTGGCTGATGGGCTGGCGTGGGTGGTCGAACCAGCAGCCTGGCTGGACGCCACGACTCGGGAGGATTAAAAATAGCTCCAGGAACAACGAGATGGCGCAGCAGGCAAAGTTTTTGGGCGGTTCATTGGGTTTGGTCGAACCAACTCCCAGATGGACGGCAAGAAGAGGCGCATCAAAGTCCGTCTGGATGCAACCAACATTCACACCAAGGCACTTTCATTACGAGCCCTCGACCAATACGTACTGTTGTACTGGGGCGGTGTTCGTACTCGATTGAGGGCGTACGCTGTACTCATCATGAAGCACATGCAGCCCATCACATCATCGATATGGCCACAGCCTAGTCTGAATCAATCACAACGGGACTTGGAGCGCTTCCAACTCCCTCCACCGCGTTGTCCAATGCAAGGCGTGCTGGCTGCCAGTGGCTGGAGATTGTCTTTGTTACCGGCGCCACGCCCACCTTCGCCTCGGGACGTCTCCGTCTCCAGCCCCGGCAGGACGTCTGCCACCGAAACCTTACTGCATTGCGAGAGGGACACACGAGTGCCGATGTACTCTGGCCCCTAGCCCCAAGACGCGCCTCTCTCAGAGCTTTGCCCGATACAGAATGGCCGTGTCAAACGGCGACAACGCCGGCGCCGCGGCGATAGGGGGAAAAAAAAAAAGCGCAGACGGCTTTGGCTTTCTTGACGTCTCGACGACATAGTTTACTAGCTCCAGAACTGTCTAGCAGCGGCACGATGCCTGCGGGCCTCGGCCCCAGGTAACTGCGTTATGTAAGCTGCGTGGTTCAAAGACTTTTTGAGACTAATTAACAGGGTACTCACAGCTACACTACTACAAATCCTCCTACGCCTAACACTACTATATCTCAGCTAATAGGGCTATCCACCACGCTAACATCACTAGTATCTCTATTAACGTAATATCTAAAGCTTAATATAAAGTGCTATCGTTAATTACTATTAGTATAGCTTTAAAAGCTTATTATACTTAAATAAGAGATAGCTTATATAGTAGTATTTACTATAATATTAATCTATATAGAAGCTATATATAGCTTAATAGCTTAATCTAAACTCTTTAGTAATAGCTTAGCTTACTATTTATTAAAATTAGTATATCTATTCTTTTTAAACTAATATAGTACTTAATAATATCCTTATAGAAGCTAAAGTTTTATTAGAAATTAGGATAGTTTAGATAGCTAATTATAGCTATCTTTATATTATAAACGTTAGTAGGATTAAGTTAAGCTATTTTAACTAAGTTATTATTATAGAGGGGTTAATATAGTATTATAATCCCTATAGCTAGCTTAGCTAGTTTTATAGCTATACTAATCCTTACTTTTAAGGTTCTCTGTGACCTTAAGAGATGAGGCCAAATACAGGTAGCATATCTGTTGATACCTTGAAGTTTATTAGTAAGAATTTTCTCTTTCTAGAACACTAAAAAAAAACTGGGTAACAAAACCAATAGCAGCGGCACGAGCTGCAGCTGCATGGCGGTGATTAAGTTCCGTCAACGGCATGGCTCAGAATCAAGTGGCAGCCAGCATTGCGTATGTCCAATCTCGCCGGCGGTCTGGAGTTGAGCCCATGGACGATCGGCCTACATTGCGGACGGGGAACATGTCCCGTTTGATAATGGCCCCCAACGTGGGTGGACGAGTTAGCCGCTCCTTACCCAATATGCAACCATTTCCGTGTCCCACGACTCGCCCACAGCTTCGAGAAGCAGATTTTGGCCGGATTCAGAGCACAGCCGACAGCACACAGAGTGCACTCTATCCAAGGCAAGTGCTTGGACTGCCTTGCTGCTTTCTGGTCGACACGACAGTCGGCAACGCGATGGGCATCCAGTACGCTTGCATAATCTGACGACGGATGCGCTGTGCTCAATGCTTCAGTCCTATCGATGGCGTAACGTGGTCCCAAGATCAGCTCCGCATGAGGACTGTTGGCTATATCCCACTGGCTTCTGGCCTCAAAGTTTTTACTCTTTTAAAGTGGCGCTATGGTATTTCTTTCAGAGCAAAAGCCTTAACAACTTGGGATACCATGAGGTATCTGAATGTACCGTCGCCAACCAGAACAAGCTGATAACGCGCATACCTACGCCGCCGCATAGGCATGCAAAGCATGGCAGAACTGTGGGCAATATTTTCTGCCCACGACGGCGAATTCCGTCGCTAAGGCAGGACTAGCCGGTCGCTTAGAAGCAAGCTCCAGCGCGGCGTGCGGGCCATGCCTGCTACCGCCAGTCAAAAAAAGCCACCAAGACCAGCCGGTTGGAGTTTGCCCCCCTCTGGATATGAAGACTAAATTACCTGGGTCTTCGACTTTCCACTGGCGAGCTACGACAACTTGGGTGTACTTCATAGTGTACACTAGATGCCTTGGCCTGCCCCGCCGTCTCCTGTCACTTCTCGAACCGGCTCACGAACCGTTGGACATGCACCGAGACCCAATCCTTGTTCCCGGAACCCACCGGTCATCAGCCAGCGGGTCACCACAGGTAGGTACTTTTTGCTTTGAGAGAAAGAAAGAAAAAAGACCGAAAAGGGTATTTAGCTCGTCCCATTCTTTTCCAGGCAGACAGGTTGGTTCGGAAAAACGCAAGCACAAAGTCAAAGACCGAGCGCTATCCTCACCGATGTAAGGAGGCTTCGAGTCGTGACTGCAGCCTCAGACTTGAGTGTATATGTCAGGGCGATGACATATCCGTACGTACTTGGTCGCAATTGCGGTGCTCCTCGCTGCATGCATATCCGCAGGAAGGGCTGCTCCAGGCATCCCCGTGCCTTAATCTGAATAATAAGCTATGCAGGGTACAGAGTACGGTTTCCAACGTGGTCCTTACGGCGGCGGCCGGCGTCCAGCATCCAGCATCCAGCATCCAGCATTCAGCATCTAGCAACCCAACAAGCCCCAAAAAGGTACAGACAACCGTTGACAAGGTCTGCACCAGAACCGTGGGAGAGCTGCCGTTTATTCGACTGGACTAACCAGACTCGTCTAGCAGAATAAGGTAGGCTGCCTCTGGCCCTGGTCCTCGCCGACACCCTTCGCCGTCCGCTCCCCCCCGTACCTAGGCACGTTTCCCGGTAGCTCTCACTCCACCACCTGAACCCCCGTACGAGCAGCGCAGCCCCTGAACTTCCCGACTGGCTCGCACCTCGTGCCAGGGCCGGGAGACCAGGTCGCTGGACACCGGTACGGATGGCTTGTGGAATGAAATGACCGTGGACCTAGTAGCATCCCAGACACCCTGGAAGGAGCCGTCTCTGTGTGTGTCTTTCTCCGCATGTGCCGCGGCCCCAGGCGCAGAAGCTTCAGGATGATCTGGTTCTGGTTCCTGAGGGCTTCTTCACCTGTCATCAATCAGGTATCCCTGAGGCTGCCACCCGGGCCCGTTCCTCCAGACTGGACTGCTGCGGACGATGCACTACTGCCCAGTTTTGACGGTGCCGTCATCCTTGCTTCCCGCGCCGCACCGCACCGCTTGAGGGGACCGTCGGCCGTTGCAACTTTGGATAGTCACTTGTGATTTTGATGGTGCAGAACAAATGGCCATGACGCCATCTAGAAGCGAATAAGCCTGCTCGTGAAAACCGTGGAATCTGCATACCATGTGTCTCGTACGAGTACCTCTGGCCTGTCGAAGGAGGGAGAGGACGTCACTGGACTCGCACGCTGGGTGACCATGGCAGCTTGACCTGCTGGACTGAGGCGCAACACCAAAGTCAAAGCCCAGTCGCTCTTTCCCGTACCTACCTCACCTTACCTGCCTTATGAACATTCATCTGACGTTCGTTCTTGCCTTATGGAAAGCCAAGCCAACGGTCCGGGAAAGAGGTGAGGTCCTGCTGGTTCCATTCTTGCCTCCCGTCCACGTCCTGCCTACCACGACCTCAGCCGAGCCCCGGTCGGCAAGCACGTGTCCCATGTGCACCTCAGTGGGCGTGTTCCAGCTCCATCGTGACTTCCAAACCCCCCTGGCCAGCCACGATCAGTCGCCCTTGCCTTTGCCTGCCTTGCCTGGTCTTGTCTTCGCCTTCCTTGCCCTGCCTTCCCGTCCCACCCCCGTTCATTCCCTGCAGCAACTCGACGTCGCCTCGATTTGGACTTGGACTTCAACTTCAAATTCAACGACGCCCATTTGGAAAGTCTAACGCTGTATTCAGTCTTCAGAAACAGCAGCGACTCCCCGTTGATTCTGTGCGCCCGCATTTCGCTTATCGCGGCAATCTTCAGTTTGAAGCATCCGCTAGACGCAACAAAAGCAAAAGTCACCGTACAAGGTTTTTTTTCTCTCTCGCGCGCCGGCAGAAGGGCCTCGCCTTCGACTCGTCATACAGAGCACTTTCCTGTCGCATATCTGACATCCACCACCACAATATCGATCCAAGCTGGGACAACGCGCCCTGGAACGATCCGTTCTTTTTCTTCCCGCCCGCGAAGTCTCGACGCGAAACAACAGGAAGACCAGCCGAGTGCCTGTCACCCTTTACTGAAACACTCCTAATTCAGTGCACCTTGAAGCCGAGCTGCGATTCAGGAACCGGTCATCAGGTCCGCCCTGACCATACTTTCCAATGTGAGTCGCTGTTTCTCTCGCATGTCGCAGCTCCAGACGGGCCCGTCACCTTCTCAACCCCGGATGTCATTACCTACCCCCAATCGCACCCAACCACCTTCTTCCCTGATGCTTGACCTGAGTCAACATGCGCCACCCACGCCATTTTCCATGAGATATTCACTCGAATCGCTGCCAATCTACCCGCCCGCCGGCTGGCTGGTGGGCATTGCAAAACTTGCGATACGTTGGCAGATCGAAGTGGGCATCCGCAGCCCTTAAGTGGGTGCAAACTGAAGGCTACAGGCGCAAACCAGGAGCATCTCACGTCCCATGTCATGTCTTTTATCTCGTCCGAGGCGAGACCTCCACTAGCAGATATCTGCACACGCTTGCTATCTTGCGCCATCCCCAGTGTCGTTATCTAAATAACGTGGCTTGCAAGTCATGACGCTTGTTGGGGCTTTCTACCTAGCGTTCGTTCAAATGGTGCTAATTTTGACCGTTGCGCGACAGAAAGATCAAACCGAGCGCGTCCACGATCATCCCTGCGCATCGCTGTGTCGCCGACCCAATTCTACAGCATCTCATCCCATCCAATCTGCTGGGGGCGTTCTCGAACAGTGTGCCTCTGGCTTCTTCGCGCGACCTACCGGCTGTAGGGCCAGGGCAGTCCCTGATTTGCTTAGCGTCACAGCGAACCGACTTACAGGAACACGCGCACACACACACACTCTCTCTCTCTCTCACACCTCACACCCGACCTACCTTACCTTGCAGGGCCTGCGCAGTATCCGTACTACCACGGGCGTTCCAGCAGCCCGGGCCGTCTCCCAGATATAGCAATTGGATCAGTCAAAGACATCGCCACACCGCGGTAGACGGCTGCGAGTTCGTGAAGATATTCTGCTCTACATCGCACAGCGCGTATCGCACCCAATCAGCACGCCTTTCTCTGCCCGATATTCGCAGGTTGGTCCATTGAAGCTGCGACACCTGGTACAGCACATGGTACAACGTACGTCCTATTGCGCGCATACAAATCAACGTCGTCGCGTCAATTGGACTGGAAAGCGGCAACGCGATCCAACTCCATAACGTCTGAGCACCCTCGTCCTCGTGGTCTTCGTGGTCCCTGAGGTTGGTGTCGTCCCCCCTGCTCTCATTCCTCCCAGGGTGTTTGGTCAGGGTATTGTACGCGGACAAGGGTTCGACTCTTTGCTAACGGTTGGCGATTCTTTGACAGGTACCGGTCCACCAGGCTATCTCAAGCCGCCCCTGTGTTAGCAGCTTCTTTACCTTACAAGCCACAAGGGCTTACGGTCTTCCCCAGGCGGTATCAACGCTGAAGCTACCTTAGACCCTCAAGATAGTGGCCTGCCAAACTCCATCTCAAGCTGTCGACGAAGCTTATTCTCACGGAATCTCAACGGTAAGTCAGCCACACCTTCTTTGGAGGACCGAACATCTGTCACTTCCCCTTCACTCTACCCCCTGGCGGCATGTCTGGCCCCGCCGTTCCCCCGTTTTCCCTGGCCGCCCTTGGGCACATTGTGGGTGTTTATTACCACTCAACTCCACGAACAACTGCAAGCGGTGAAGATAGCCTTCAGTCTAGACTTTTGCACATCACGCACATCCTCTTTCAACCACTGCTATTTTAGCATTTTCTTGGGCAATTCTCAAGCCGGGGGACCGTTCCGTCCACACCTCTCTTGCAGGCTCCCCTAACAGCTACCCACCCAATATTTAGCCGGGATTTCGCTTCCCACAATTCTCTTGGGTTCCTCTGTATCGTCCAATGGACGTCCCTTGGGGGCAGCCCATCACACCCCAGCTTCTCCTTAATAAATGTGCCGAGTGGTTCGCTGAAGGAACGTCGTCTGCTTGGGAGTTGGCGTTATCGGTCATCCTACCTGATTTTTTTTTTTAATCCCCTTCCCTTTCCTTTCTTCTCCCCCCCCCTGGTCTTATTGGAGGCCCATTGACAATCACTTCAGTCTCCCTGGCTCTGCCTAAATATCCGGCATTCTCTCCTGTCTCTCCTCTCCCTCACCATATTTTCCCTCGTTCCCAGCAGCGTCCGCGTCTCCTAACATACCTTTTTCTTATCCATCCAGGGTCTGCATTGCGTCATAAATCCATTTGTGCCACTCTTCAGCACGACAACCCCTGCTCAGGAACAGGCCCGTCCACTCCAAGTATGCGTTCCCAGTCTCAAGTCGCATCCCCAGCCGCTTGACAGATGTACTTTCTGGTTCCCCTTGCGAGACCAGACGTTCTTGCGATTACCCGTGGCAAGGCTGGCCTGCATGAACTAATTCGGAACACAGACAAGACCACAGGTCAGGTCCCCCAGCTCAACCCGTGGCTACCTCACAGTGAGCGGGACACAGAAAGCCTGCAGACGCATCCCAGGTTTGTACGCACGGCCCCGGCGAACAACGTTCGACAAGCTCCCTGGTCCGTCCCCGGAGAATTGGTAGACCGTCACACAGCACCCTACCTAAACAGGATCAACCAGTCCAGTGCCTAGGGTTCCAAGAACACTAAGACCTTGCACTACACCACGCTACGGCAGCGCCCTTCAAGCCAGAAGAATCGTCGCCTTCCACAGCTCCCTTGCCAGCTTCCTTGACCCAAGCCGCAAGCCTCAATTCCGTGCATCGCTGGGTTTCCCTCCCCCTGCACAACGCGCCCACGTCCATACTGCGGTACCAGGCCAAAGTTTTAGCCCCTGTTCAGGTATCTGTGGCTCACGCAGACCAGGTGCGGTACATCGCTCACAGCAGCCAGTCAGTAGTTAATCCAGAGCTTCCTGTGGGCCGCCAGTCCCCACGGTACCAGCCCAGGAGGTTTTACTTACCCATCATACCATAGTACACACGTCCTGCAACAAGCAAACGCTGCAGAATCAAACCCACCCAAGACCACGGTCAACCAGCCTTGCGCAGATATACTTGCATCGTTACTGGCGACAAGGAACTGTCGACGCGTATCTAACACGCTTCGTCCTAACTCCCCAAGGTACGTGCTTTTCGTTCCTAATCTCCGTCTTCGTCCTCTCTATCTGTCATTATTTTTTTTCTCCTTCTCGCTCTTGTTCCCTGGCGCGCGGCAGCTCCAGACCAATGTCTGTCGTATTCCGATGGGGGTCCGAAATTATTACATTTCAAGATGCATCATCTGAAGGCCTGGTTGTTCGGCGCCTGCCCACATAGGGCTTCTTCGACGCCCAAGCGCGTCGTCGTTTCAATTTCGGTAACGTCCCATGTTGCAGTCTGCGCATGAAGACTGTCTGCACGACTCAACGCATCCCCTCTTGGGCCTCTTTCCTTGTGTGATTGCCGTCAAGGGTGTTATTTTTCTGGGGCTCACTGTCGGAACCCGGTCGCGTGTTCTGGTCGCGGTCGCATGAATTTGCTCCGATCAAAGTTCGAAAAACAAAACACTTAAGATGCTGACTTGAGTCGATTTGTAGCGAGCTGGGATATCTTTGTTTCACCCCGTCTCCAACATCGGACATACCTGCCCAAGATCACGGGTTAATTCTTTCTTCCTGACATCTGCGCGAACTGAAGTTCATTCAACGCATCCGTCGAGACGCCTGAACCGAATCCTCCCAACAAGGTGAGCATCATAGCAAGCTCCTTCCCAGTCTGCACAATACAACCAGCTGCTCTCCCAGTCATTGTGCTTGCCTACGGCTCTGCCTGCCTCCGCATCTATATGGTGCGCGTCTGGACACCAACTGAGTTGATGGGGAAAACCTTGACACAAGTGGTGCGGGGAATGCTGCGCTGTTGGGCATCAGGATGACCATCGCCTCGCGGCGATCCCATATCACGCCAGGTTTGCTGGCACTGGACATCGAACATCCCCGTTGGGATGGTTGGAGTCAGGCTAGAGCCCAGGGACGCCTAGGACGACCTGGTTCAAGGTTCACTAGTTACAGATGACAGATGCTAACGAAGGCGCACAGAAACCCCCTCGATATCAACTCATGACTGTCAGAGCCATGGCGCAGAACAGGCAGCCCTCCGGAGGCTACAAGCAAGAGCCGGATAATGTAAGTTCCTTTCCCCTTCTCTTGTTGTCCTCCCAGATATCCCCTTGCGTCGCTGCATGGCGACGTGATTACGTATTCCTTCTGTGGTTCCTGCCTTTGTCATTTGTTTTTCTTGTCAATTACTCGAGCTCGTTGGGGTGCATAAGGTTGTCTGCTTCAGCTTGACCGCACACCGGTCTAAGTTGTCTGAAGACTCGTCACTCGGCTATCTGCTGTGACGGCGAGTCGTGACAGGCGGCAAACACGGACCTCGCCAAAAGCTCTCAAGCGGGAGTTGAAGAACAGGTCAAACAAGGATAGGGTTTGAGCGACACGCATTGCTGGCATCGAGAACATGAGAGCGTTCTGGGATTTCCGTCGCTTCCAGAAGATCGCAACGCCGTCGCAAGCTTGACCAGGTCAGGACCCAAAGTCTGTGAGATTGGCAGGGTAGCTCCTGTTTCACCAATGACCGGGGCTGTCGCAGGCTTCATTGCATGAGTGGGCCCTTCCGACTAGCGTGCCACAGCGCCATTCCATTTTGAACCTTTCAAAGTTGGGGGGGCAATTGGAGAAGGGCGGGCAAAGGGGAGAAAGGTGGTGGGCAGCAAGCAAGCCAGACCAGGGTTGGGCAGGGCAGGGCAAGGAAGGGTGAGTGCTACCCAACCAAGTTAAGCTCCGGGGGGCTGGTTGAACCTTGGGAAGCTCCAGAGACACGCTCGCGGTTCTGCTGGGAGTGCGAGGGATCGCAGTCAGGTCTCCGGAGCTGCCTACGGGGGCCCTCGCACAACGCAGCAATGTTTGCTTGCCTGCCTGCTTGCTTTTCCCCTTATCCCCTTGAGCCACAGCGACTAACAGCCTCCGTGCGGATGCTGTTCCTCGTTCCTGGTGGACGGAGCTGGGAGAAGCTGGCGCATGCGCGAAGCCAAGTGGTGGCTGGTCCGCTGGAAATGAGGTACACGCAGGGCCAAACGGCGGCCAACGGCTACCCGGGCCTGCCTCTGTTGCCTAGTGCTGTCTCGAGTACAACGGGTACCAACCTTTCAGCTTTTAGCCTCGGTGAGGTTGGGCTTGCCTTTACCCCTCGTACTCGTCATGAGCGGCAAAGGGACATGGCATGCAAGCCCCAAAGATTTCTCTCATGTCCACGTCAGATGAGGAGGGAACAAAAAAAGAAAGAAAGGGCAGAGAGGCCAGCTAGCCGAAAGGAATCGGCTGAAGCAGAGCAAGCTCTAGGCGATGAGCTCGAAAACCACCGGAGGTAGTGTACCTTTTGCTGGCATGTCCTGGCAAAGCAAGATGAAGATGAGGTGACGATTGTGGAGATCTGGAGGCGTTGTGGTGGGGTGGCTTTCTGCTCCGCGGTGCAGCTTGTGGTGGGGCTGGCAACAGCTTCTCCAATCATGGTGACTGCGCGAGCGAAGCCCCAGCCGGCGTATCCATCTCTGCTTCGTTTGCCGTTATGATTCGGAATCGGCTGTCGGGGGGAGAACATCTGCGAGGGCCCAGTCTGCTCATCGATCGTATCAGCGAGAACCACTGCGAGCAATGGCGATGGGAGGCGCGGCAGAAAAGAGGCAAAGAGCAAGTCACGTTGATCCAAACAAGACGGTGGACAAGCTCCAGATGAAGATGAGGAGAAGCCTGTCCTGCACGTTTGTTGCCATTGTTCCCACCTACCATAGTAGAGCAACGGCGGCGAGGGTGACATGGCTAGCGCTTGTCGTGAGGAGTCAACGACCCCATCATCTCTGAGTTGGCTACCAGGAAAAGGCGTACCGGCGACATTCCAGCAGCTGGTCTAGCGGCCGTCTGAGGGCGTACTCAGTACGGCAATCCCGCATTGCTGGCTGAGGTTAGCCCGGGTTCCTGGTTGTTCCTGGGACGTGGGTGATACATGGGTCAGCGGCAAGGTCTCAAGTGCAGAGCCAGCGACGGCAGAAGGGCAAACTCCAGTGCGCAGCGCGGCGAGCAGGCCAGGCATGAGCAGCCAGGACAAGACCCAGCATCGCATCAAGCGACATGGGGCCTTGCAAGCGGCAGCGCGGGACTGATGTCCCAAGCAGCCAGGATCAGTTGAGACCTGGGCTCCCACATGGAGCTATGTTCCCATCCAGGCACGACGCCGCAGCTCAGATCAGTTGTCACAGTTCGTTCTGTTCTCTCCCACGTCGTCTACCCATCCACCCTCTCTGCCTCACCCATGGGCTTCCACACCGCCTTGAGCCAAACAAGTCAAGTGAGTGGCCAGGCCGGTGCAGGGCCCAGATGAGGTGTGGTGGGGGGCAGGGAGTCGGGAATTGGAGTGCAAAGCTTTTTTTGGGGGGTGGTTGGTGGCTGAGAAGCGAAGTGAGGACTTGGGGTGACTGGGACTTGGGACTGCCACTGCCGTGCCTTGGTCTGTCTGCCGCGGCCTGGTTTCCTGACTCCTCAGGCTCAGGCCTTCAGGACTCAGGACAAGACTCAAGACTCCAGACAGACTCAGTGGTCTTGGATGAGAGGACACCCGGCGGCATCCCGGTAATATCCTTGTCCGCTGGCTAGCCCCGGACGAGGGCTGCCTGATTGGGCAGCTGCTCCAGCTCGGCCCTGCAAGTTGGTGCCGCCATTGGTCATTTAATCTACTGCGGTACAATGCAGGAGACCCCTGTCACGTTTCTCCCATGCGCTGTCCCACACACCCTTTTTTTCTTTTCTTTTTTTTGCTTTTATCTTTTTTTTCACTGCCCACCACCATGTCCACACACACCCCTGCCCATCGCACAGCACACAGCATCCACAGCACTTTCCTCACATCTCCACCGCGAGGCTTGCTGTTTGCACCCCCCAACCCCTCTGGGGCTGTCTCCCCTCCCCTCTGATTTAGACGAGGAGAGGAAAGGACGCAGAAGCAGCAGCAGAAGCCGCGCGAGAAAGTGGGTGGTGGACGAGAGGAGTGGGAGAAGGCTTGGACGTTCTCTGTCTTCCCGCTCCCGCCAATGTCAACGCCCACTCCCACCTTCAGTCCCAATCCCACGCCCATGTCCACGCCTCCCCGGTCGTTATATCCCCTGTTGTTCCCTTTTTCTTCCATGCCTCTGCGAGTTGCAGCAAGAAAAGCATCGAGAAGCTCTCTGCCTCTACTTCTGCTTTTGCATTTGCTGCTGCTGTTGTCGTCGCCGTCGTCGTCGTCGTCGTCGTCTGCCCAAGGTCACAGGTGCGTTCGCAACCTTTCACGGCTCTGAACTCGAAGGTAGTTGCATCTGCGTGCTCTCTGCTATTTGCCGCTGTTCGTTCTTGCTGCTTGCTGCTTGCCTTGTTTCCTGCTTATACTTCTGCTGCATTTTGTCTGCCGTTCTGTCTGCTTCGTACACAAGTCAACCAACGCGAGCGCGCACGTTCTTAACCCTAACAACCTTTTTTTTCCTCTCCTCCTGAATCCTTCTCTCAACCATTCATCCCTATTCCTCCTCTGCCGGGCTGGCAATTTGCGAATAACTCCTCATTCCATCTTTGCGTTTTCATGGTTCTCTGCGTTTCCTCCTCGAAGCTCGTCACCATACACACAAATCGGTCGGCGAGGTGTACATCCGTATGCCCTCGTCGTCTCGCCTCCAATTTGCCCCACGGCTGTGGTAGCGTAGCGCGTTGCATGGGCATTGCCGTCGAGTTAACATCGCCCTCACCGTCGATATCTCCTCGTCCCCTCGCTTCGCATCGCATCGCCTAGCCTAAGGTACCGTACCGTTATATCGCCCCTTGTATTACCTTACATTGCACCTCATTCTACCCCGAACGTCCAGCAGGGCTTCCAGCTCCACTGCGTCCGCGCCCCCCTGACCTGTCTGGTCTGGCATCCCGTATCTCGAGTGAGAGAACAGTTCCCAAAACGCGCCTCCTGTCTCTGCCTTTGCCATATACCATACGCACTCATCATTCCCCATCATATATCCACTCCAAATCCTACCTTGCTCCAATGCTCAAATACCTACCCTGCTCCTCTCCTGCCTCCTCACTCGCCCATTCCCCCCGACCAGAGCCATCTTCTGCTGCACCCTCGCTCCGATCGCCATCTCTCCTCCTTCATGCTCCCTTGTCATCTCATTGCACCGCACCTTTCGTCTCTTTTCGTTCCTGTCCTGTCTGGTCGCGCCAGAAACTGCAGTACCTGCCGGTAGCCAGCCAGGTCCATTGCGTCTCGAAACTTCGGGTTCCGCTTCCGAGTATCCTCGCCGCGTCGTCTCTTTAACCGAAGCTGGCTTGATTATTCAGGGGTAAAGCATCAATCCCTACTGCCTTCCAATACCGCAATACCGCTACCCTATGTTTTCGCTTCTCCGATCTGGCGCTGTAGTAAGCGACCATTTCCTGGAGCCCGAAATGTCCACTTTATATCAGAAAGGGGTCCCAAACTGGGTCTAGCACGCCTCACCCGCGCGATCCTCGTCGACATCCAGGGGATGAACACCACTTGGATGCCATGCCCCCAGGCCCCTGACAGTGTCAAGGAGCAAAAAATAAAAATACAGACGCGCCCTGCTTTCTTTGTTTTCTTCTTGCTGCTACCAGTCAACTTAATACGTCGAAGCGTTCGTGGATGAGGGACTAATGGGTCTTTTCTCTATGCAGCATCACCCCCACCATCAGCCCCAGGGTCCAGCACCTACTCAGCACCTGCAGCACCAGCAACATCCTCGACCCTCGAGCATCGTTCATCAGCAGCACCACCCGCAGGCTCAGTCGCAACAGCATCCTTCGTACGCGTCCGGCCATCCCATCGCCCCCGCCTACCAGCAGACGAGCCAGGCTTCCAACGCCCAGCACTCCCAGGACGGCCTTCCTTATTACGCGCACCCGAGCCCTTACAGCACCCCAGGAGCGACAAGCGGATACACTTCCGCTGGTGAGTTTTACCAACACCGAGACGTGACGACGAAAACGACGCGTCTTGACAGCTTCACAACAACATTCACTAACATTCGCATCTAGACCAATCCGACATGATGGCCGCCGCTCAAATGCCGAGACCACCTTACCCTCCTATGTCATACCACACGCCTCAGTCGAACTCGCCTGCGTCGGTAGCATCGCCCTCCCAACATGACCAGCACCGCAGCATCTACGGCCAGCCGCCGTCTCAGCCTCTCCAGCAGCACATGTACTACCAGACTCAGCAAGCGCACTACCCGTCCATGCAGGCGCAACCTCAACAGTCGCCGTACGCTCAGCACGCTGCCCAGACGCACCAGCCCATGTCCTCGCAGACCAACATGATGATGTCGCAGCAGCAGCAGCAGCAGCAGCAGATGCCTCAGCACGCGGCACAACACAGCCAGCAGCAAATGACCAACTCTCCGCGCGGCCACATGAAGACGGAGCCCCAGGTGCCTCTGCAGCTGCAAAAGCCTCAATCGACCCCCATGCAGCACGCTCAGCACCCCCAGAACGGCGCTGCTCTCAACACTCCTACCGGTTCGACCCCCGGCGGTGTCAACCCCAACGCGGCCCCCGGCCCTATTCCGGCTACCACGCCCTTGGTCGTCAGGCAGGACCAGAACGGAGTGCAGTGGATCGCGTTCGAGTACTCTCGCGACCGCGTCAAGATGGAGTACACCATCCGCTGTGATGTTGAGTCGGTCAACACGGACGAGCTTTCTGCTGAGTTCAAGACGGAGAACTGCGTATACCCCAGAGCTTGCTGCCCCAAGGATCAATACCGCGGTAACCGCCAGGTGTACGAGACGGAGTGCAACACGGTCGGATGGGCCCTCGCCCAATTGAACCCTCCTCTGCGCGGCAAAAGAGGCCTTATCCAGCGTGCTGTGGACAGCTGGCGCAACAGCAACCAAGATCCCCGGCTCCGAAGCCGTCGAGTCCGCCGAATGGCGAAGATGAACACCCGGAAATCGGTCCAGGGCGGTCCCCATCCGGGTGCTCATATGGGCGGCCCCAGCCCACCAGGGATGCCGCAAGGAGCGGGTGGCATGGGTCCCGCGGGTGCATCAGCCAAGATGCCTGGAATGAACATGGGTCATATGCCGCACGCCAACGCTCCGGGTGGAGGGGATGAAGTCGGTATGTTTCACCAGATGTGATTAAAGCCCTCCGCATCTGCAGCGTTTGCGAGCCCAGTCGTTGTCTGTTGTTGATTGTCGTTGCATCGCACATACACACTGCCCGGCATCCCCCCTAAAGATCGTTGATTATGTGATACCTTTCCCCTCTTCCTCCTGTTAGCCGTGGTCTAGAGCGACACGAGCACATCACACAAAACACATACAATTTTTTACCTCTGTGCCTTTACCTGCATCTACTATTACCGTCAGAAGTCTTGGGAATGGGTTTGTTACACTTTGTCTTTTTTGCGCTTCCTGTCCGTATAGCGCCGGCTTCCTTTTTTTCGGTCGCATCAAAGCAACTGCTACTTGATACAGCAAAGCTCGCCGCGGGTTGAGAGGGATTTCCTTTTCTCTTCGGCACAGATCTGTACATTACCATAGTTGCTGCACGCAGTTGCTGCTGTTGCTGTCGTTAGTCATATGTTCCCGAGCTTGTCGGGCAACATACTGCGGTACTCTTAGAAGAGACACCGGCAAAAAGTCGCATTGCTTAGCGTTTTGCATTCACCCTTGTTTTGCGTCCCAGCCGCGCATGGCTTTTCTACCACTCCTATCAAACGGACGGGAGGGAACTAAGCTCTTGCCATGGCACCTCTGTACCGCAAAAGCAACCCCCTCAAATCCCTTTGTTGTCTTGAGCGTTTCGCGTTGCCGTTGGTTCGTGTTGTCAGGGTTGCCGATCAAACATGTTTACCCCTCCCACTCCGCTCAACCTGCAGACATCTCCGAAACTCGTTTCCAACCCGTCATTGCAACGTTGGCTGACTTATCATGACTGACTAGGCGATGGAGAATACGTTGATGAGCACCACCATCACCACCAAGCCCCGACCGGCCAGTCGGGTGGCGACGGCGACGTGAGACAGTCGCAAGTATTCTCCGGTAGCTACGGAGGCTATCCGGCCCCCAGCTCCGGGTCCATGCCGCACATGGGCAGCTCTCATGGCGGAGCCATCTCCGCCCGTCGCCACAGCCGCAGCGAGAACGACGAGCCCGAAGACCTGTTCCCCAACATCCCTGAGGCTAAGAAGCGCAAGTTCATCCTCGTCGAGGACAACGTCCGGGGCTCGCGCCTTCGTGTGAGAGTCACGCTCGATGGCGTCGATACCAAGGAGATCCCCGACTCCTTCCGCAAGGGAGCTTCCGTCTTCCCTCGGTCGTACTTCCCACGCGAGATGCAAAGCCCGCCTCCCTCCGCGACCGGGTCCAAGTTCTTCATGGAGGATGCTGATGAGGAGGATGACGGCGTTGAGGAGACTGACGGCCGCACACGCAGAGCCCGTGGTAACAGCAAGGCCATGGTCAAGGTGCCCATTGGTGAGAACACCGAGGGAGAGGTTGCCATCCCCCGAATGAGGAAGAGCGTGAGAGGCAAGGAAGTGCGTCTCAACGACCTCGGATACCGGATGGCCTGGCTCCAGAGCCGAGTCTTCGCAGGTCGCACTGTGTTCCTTCAAAGAGCCCGTGAGTATTCCAAGGCTGTGTCGAACATCACAAGACTAACATCGTGCAAGTGGACTGCTACCGTAACAAGACTCGCTCCGCGATTGAGTCCATCATGCAGGACGTCAAGACCCTTGCGCCGCACTACGAGACGCGTGTCGGCAAGCGGAAGTGGAACGAGAGAATGAGAAAGGGCGAAACCGATGATTAAACCAAATCGGCCACGACGCAAGTCGCAATACGTTTGCCAAGTATTTATCTGGTCACGCACATAACCGCGCCGTCCTACGAGCACAAACTTGACATCAGCATTCTCGAGCGAGTCCCCTCATCGAACCGATTCATACCTTTTTTCCTGCTTTCGTTTTTATCTCGTTTCCGCGCATCGTTAATACCGACGTCTCACGACCCTTTTGCGACACAAAAAAACTACCACTCTGTATCATACGTGCCGATCCGACAAGTTCATAAAGGAGGCTGCTAAGGAAGAGGAGATACCAACCGTTTGGTTTTCTCATATGGTGATGACGTGACGATGAACCCCTTCAATTTTCTTTTTCTCTACGAAGGATGAAAAAAGACGTTTGCTTTTCAAAATCATTACTCGTTTGGGGAGGTTCCTTCCTCATCGGAAGGTTTCTGTTCTGCGCCATTTTTGTTCATTGCAGCAAGCAGCACACGAGCTTTGCTACGACGCCTTGGACCACGACAAGACATGAGGCGGCTTTTTACTTTTCATGGCTCGACGTTTCTTGCATTTTCCCAAGCTTGGGGATGAGGTTTCCTACGTTTCCGCGGTGCGAGGGTTTGGAGGTGGTGGACGGTGGGTGAGGTTCGTTTTTCCTCCACCGTCTATGGTCGGCTTCTTGGTACATTTTCTCAAAAAAAAACTTTTCATGCTCTCGCTTTTTGTTGCTTTTTCGGCAAAGGTCAAGTTAGGGATTTTACTCGTGGAGGAATATGGGGATTGTGGGCTTGGGTTTCGGGTTTTCAGGCTCTTTTTCTCCTTCGGTTCGGAGGCGTCGGAGAGCGTACTTGCTGGTAAGATATGCTTCGTCCGGCGGCGGCATGGAGGGTGTGACCATGGTTCATAGATTTTTCTTTACTCAAGATTCTTATTTTTTTCGGTTATCTCGTCGCATCTGTGCCTCACATGTGTTTGTATGAGTGTGCGTGTGTAGATGACATATCAGTCTTGGTGCCGTGATGGACTGACCACACACCCCTGGAGGATATGTAGTTGGCTGGGCACAATTCACGAAATGTTGGTAAGGTCATCGCGGCTTCTTGGAGATCTGTCGTGCTGATACATGCCGCACTTTATTCGCCTGTTTCCATGACTCGCGCGTGCAACACATATTGTTCAGAGTTCATCTGATGTTGAGGTTTGTCGAACTCTGTGGCATCCTCACCCGAGCTTGGCTTCTCACGATATAGGTCGTTTGTCTGAGGTAATCTAGCACATACGACCATACCCACTGGAGAACTCGGGATCCCGTCCGCTCTCCCATAGATAAGCCAGTGAGGGCTGGAGTAGTAGTCGGGTCGGTGACGACCGGCGAATGCCCGGTGTTGTATGTATTTTTGCTCTCATCCCTCATTTTTAAGAGACGAGTTCAATAGTAAGTTGATGACGAATATACAGCCTTCCTCGCATGGTTTGGGATTGGTGCATGTTCTTGATGACGGAAGATCTCTATGCTTTTACTCTACATCGCTGCCGCCTATGTGATCACTCCATCGAAGCCACATCCTTTGGAGCTCTCTCTCCTCGTTGGAAGACAAACAAAGCCTCATCTTTTCCGGCGAAACTCGGCAGCGGAATTTGCACCACCTTGGTCCACTCCTTGTGTTCCCTCTCCATGTATTGATCCATTGTGACGCCTTTGAATCCCGTGTACCCGTTCCCGTTCTGCGTGCCAACGACCGCAATAGTGTCGCCCTCGTACGCCTCAACCAGGCCCCTGGTGAATCCACCCTCCTCGCCGCCCGCCACACCACCGCCGACGACGGGGTACACAAGCAGCAACGCGAGGTCCCTGCCCGAGTCGCGTTTCTTGAGCCACTTGACGCCGTCGGCGATCTCCGTGTCGGAAACCCAGTTGACGCGCCACTCTGACTGCATGTTGTCTACGGGGAACGCGGTGACGCCGTAGAGGCGCAGCATGAATGTCCAGTACCCGTTGCCAGACCCCATGTCGGCGACGGCCCTTCCCGCCAAGAGAGTCTTGAGAATGGAGAGGGCTTCGTGGGAAGGTGTGGCACAGCCGAAGTGGTGCATGAAGATGGGGAGGACGTGGTGAGACTGCACGCGTTTGGCGGAGGAAGGGTGCGGCCCGGCCCATTCGAGATTCCGGCATGACCACGCCCAGAAATCGACATAGGGGTTTGGTGGGCAGGAGGTTGCCTTTTTGCATTTCGGGATTGCGAGGGTGGTGGCCAGGGATGGGTGGATGTAGCGGTGGGCGGTGAGGTGAGAGGCGATCTCGAAGCGGAGGGAGGACTTTTTTGCGTTTGAGAGGAACGATTTTAGAGCAGATGATGTAAGAGTTGTCGGGAGGAAGATGGAGACGTAGGCCTCTACGTCAGCTTGAGGAGGAGGGTCGAGCTGAGGGAGGTGTCAGTCTATAATTCGGCTGTGAATTCACCATCAGCGCTCAAAAGATGAGAACATACAGGTTTCCCCTCGTCATCACGATACCACGCATGAAGACCGTTCTTCCCCCCCATGTTCACGATTTCCTGAACCTGGGGGAGACGAACCGAAGTCATGGCATGATAGACGTAGGTGTCGCGCCTAGGGTCGATGCCGAAGGAGAGGTTGACGGCGGAGTAGAGGTTGTTTTGGGCCAAGAGCTGGTTCGCTTTCTCGTGACGTTCTCTGTCTTCCGCGTAGGCCTTTGGATCAAATTCGGGTGCGCCTACGCAGTGCACGAATTTGCCGCCCTTAGACGACATTTTGGGCTGTTGATTCTACAGAGTGAGATGAGTAAATATTTTGACGTTATTTTGTTGCGTTTGTCATGAGAGATTTTCAGAAAAGTTTGGCCTCTATGAAACCGAGTTAGCAACAAGTTTCTCTGCAGTGACAATACCAAGCTTAGAACCCACAGATATGAATGTTGAACGGATCCTGCATCACAGATCTCGGAGCGTTGCAAGATTGTGATCCGGAACGTCGCTTTTAGAACACGCCGGGGTTTCGGGGCCGCATTTTCGGAGCGGACGGATGTCGTCATTGCATTTCGCTGAGCCTCACCCACTTTTTCCGGTACAGTGAGAGGCGTCGGCTGCACTGTGAAGGTCGCGAACGAGCCACGCGAGCGGTGGGGAAATGTCCAGCGACCCCGGGCTGTCAGGTTTGTACTGTGCGCTTAACCTTACCTCAACCGGCGGAGGTAACGGAATGGAATGTTTGGAGAAACAAAACATCTCTCTTTTGACTTCATTTTCGAAGACTTTTGCTACTCGTGCGGATGGTGAATACATACAACGACAGTAGCGATCACGATAATCACGCTGGATAGAAAGGCGTTGCGGCTGCGGTCTAGCTGTTGCTGCGAGGTAGCATTCGGTCCAACATGACATGGTTGTTCTCACTTCTTGACCACGAAATCGACGGCTTTTCATCATATCTCAACCCACGTGGAAGCCCATCCATCATCTGCTCCGAATCGTGAGCTGACCATTCAAAACGTCTCGATACCTGCCCTGCTTCCCAGGTCATCGCCGTGCCGAATTGCCTGATCCGCTCGTCACCATGTCATGACTCGGAAGTCGGGAACAGGCATCGGGCCACCGACACCGCAACACCGCTGCGCCGGACACACAAACATTCATCCGCTCCCTCGGGAGTTGACCGCGGTCGAGAACACCAAATTTCTTTGCCGGCCTCTCCCCCACACAACCCAACCCCGACCCTCCACAATCCTCAGGGGTAGGGCCGATTCTGCGGGCACAATGCGGGGTGCTGCATACCCAGCATCCAAGCCATTGGGCCTTTTTGGCAAATTTTTGCCCCTGTTGGATGCTTCTTCAGGCCTTCGAATGGCTTCGCTTGCGGTGACGTAGTTCCACTGCACCAAGCTACACCACCCCGGCGGCTTGGTCTCGTGGCACGATGCTGGGATCAACCATTCATGCTTGCCATGGCTTCATCTCCAGACCCCGTCTTGATGGATGACCCGGGGGGCCAATGTCCGACCTTCTCCCGGTCCCGCACCCGTTGTAAAAAGTACAAAATGCCCGCCTGCCTCTGGATCGGCGTGAGGTTCGAGAGAACGGTCGTTGCAGCGTCTGCTCGGAACCAGTCGGCACTCACCCCGTAAACATCTACCACCATGACCCGACTCAGTCTGCTGGCCGCCTTCTCCACGGCTTGTGCCACGGCATCCGCCCTCGTCCCGAGACAAGCCGTCCCGGGTAACGACACCGGTGCCGCTGCTCCCACTGTCCAAGTCAAGAATGGCTCGTACTACGGCATTTACAGCCAGTCGTACGACCAGGACTTCTTCCTCGGCATCCCTTACGCCCAACCTCCCGTCGAAACCCTGCGTTACCGTGCTCCTCAGCCCCTGAACTCGACCTGGGAAGGCACTCGCAACGCCACAGAGTACTCGCCGCAGTGCTTCGGCTATGGAAGCGACACGTGGGTGCTCGGAAACTACGTCTCGGAGGACTGTCTGACCATCAACGTCGTCCGGCCCCACGGCGTTTCACCCGATGCGAAGCTGCCCGTTGCCGTATGGATCCACGGCGGTGGCCTGACTAACGGCGGTAGCTCCGACCCGCGGTACAACGTCTCCTTCATCGTCGAGCAGTCCGTCCGCATGGGAACCCCTTTCATTGCCGCCAGCATCAACTACCGCCTGCATGCTTGGGGCTTCCTCTGGAGCGACGAGATCAAGGCCGCCGGCGCGGGAAACCTCGGTTTCCGTGACCAAAGGCTAGCTTTGAGCTGGGTCCAAGAGAATATCGCCGCTTTTGGAGGCGACCCGGAGCAGGTCACGCTCTGGGCTGAGAGTGCTGGAGCTCGAAGTGTCGGAACGCAAATGCTGGCCTACGGAGGCCGCGATGATGGTCTCTACCGCGCGGCCATCATGCAGAGCGGAACCGGCTTGGAGACGGACTTTGGCGAAGTTGAGTCGACCACCAACCCGTGGCAGGACTACTACGACACCATCGTCAACAAGACCAACTGCACGTCTGCTGCGGACACCCTGGACTGTCTCCGTGGACTGCCAGCATGGGATCTGAGCGATGTCATTAACGGCACCTCCAGCCCCTCCTTCAACGGCATGGCGGACGGCGACTTCCTTCCCGTTCCGCGTTCAGAGCTCATCAACGCGGGAAAGTTTGTCCACGTCCCCATTCTGATTGGCGCCAACTTCGACGAGGGCACTCAATTCGGACAGAAGGGCATCAACACCACCGAGCAGTGGGACTCGTACCTCCGTGCCCAGGGTGCCAACAACGTCACTATCGAGGTCCTCTCCGCCCTGTACCCTGACATCCCCCGCGTCGGCCTCCCTGCAACGCTCGACGGCCGCCCAACGGGTGATGAGGCTGATCTGGGATACATGTACAAGCGCGCTGTGGCCTTTGGGGGAGACCGCGCTCAACATGGGCCAAGGCGATACTGGGCGCGAAAGTGGGCTGAGGCGAACCAGACAGTGTACTCATACCACTTCAACGTGCTGGTCAACGGCATGATGCCCTCCGACGGCGCGAAGCACTTCCAGGAGGTCGTTTTCGTTTTTGATAACACCGACGCCGTGGGCTACAAGACCGCCGTCGCGGTGGACCCGTTCGAGGGCAAGCCCGAGACGTTCAAGACACTGGCTGATATGATGTCGCGCATGTGGGTTTCGTTCATCACCAAGGGCGACCCGAACTACAACGGCGTCACCAACACGACTTGGCCGAAGTATGACGTTGAGAATCCCTACAACATGGCCTTCGATGTCAATGTCACGGGTATCGCCTACCAGGAGCCGGACACGTACCGCACGGAGCAGATTGAATATCTGATCCAGAAGTTGTGGACTCAGGAGTAGTGCGGAAATACACGGATAT
This sequence comes from Colletotrichum siamense, assembly GCF_013390195.1. Classification (NCBI taxonomy): domain Eukaryota; kingdom Fungi; phylum Ascomycota; class Sordariomycetes; order Glomerellales; family Glomerellaceae; genus Colletotrichum; species Colletotrichum siamense. Next base: position 3,197,266 of record NW_023501021.1, read on the forward strand.
GGAAACCTAATGTTCTAGACGATGGACGTAATGTAATGGATCCATGATAATATAGGAGTATAATACCCCAAGAAAATATCTCTTGCTGCCGCAATCTAGGGAAACGCTGTTTCTATATTCTGGCTAGCTCCTGCCAACTGGCTCACCCCTCGTCCACTGTCAACTTTGTGAACATGGCACTGGCAAAAGAAGAGCCATGGGAGAATCATCAAAGGGTTGTCAAATCGTACAGCTGTCGCCAGTTTGCCCACCTATAAATGAAGTACTTACTGCTCTATAGCTCCCTTCTTCCGATGACCCAGTCCGTACAGAAATACATCAAGTTCGAGGAAAACTCACCTGGCTCGCGGCCTCATCCTCAAGCTTGCCTCGGCCGGTTCATGCGTCGCCACGCTGGCACATACTCGTCCCAGCGGGGGATCTCTACCACCCTAATAATGGGATCAGTGTGGCACCATTCGCATCCATGTGCATAGGTCTCGCCATGAACACGACAATCTCGAATATTGACGGTTGGACGCCCGCGCGAAGGCGTGGTGCTAGACCCTGACGTGACCGAAGGAGACCGAGGATCCGATCCGAAGGTTTGGTCTCCAAGGCCCATGGCTGGCTGATGCTGAGCCGAGAAAGAGCTGGAGGAGGCCTCAGCCCGCATCGACGTGTTAGTACGCGCCGGACTTGCGGCTTGACTGCCGGATACACCGTAGGCGGAAAGCCGCAAGGGAGTCGTGGGCGGTATTTCCGGAAGCGCGTGCTTAGGTGGAGGTGTCGGTGCCGGCAATTGGCCCTGCGTAGGTCTCTCCTGTTTTTGCCTAAGTGGGCTCTTGGGCGGCGGTTGAGGAGGCTCTTGAGGGCTGCTAGGGGGGCTATATATCGAGCCGATTACGATGCGTGGATCGTCCTCCGAATCTTCCTCAGAGCTCACAGACGGTGAGGGTGCTGCGAACCTCACGGTTTTGGGCTTGGCCTCCCGGACCGCCGTCACGATCTTGTTGCTGTGATAGTCATTGAGATGACAAGGGACGCTCGCTTCCCCGTTCGACTCATCAGATTGCTGTCTCCTGAAGCGCGGCAACCTCTCGTTCGCCGCGTGGCGAGTTTGGTTTCTACCCTCCAGTTGATCGTACGTGGCCGGCTGACTCTGCCGAGGGTATGGGTGCTCGAGTGCTTGCGGGTGTATAGACTGACCCGAGTAGCCGCTGGAGGCATGCGAGTTGGTGCTTGAAGGAGAGGAAGCCCGTCTCCTGGGGGCGCGTAGCTCTGGATCCTCATCGCTTAGCGGACTCACCTCTCCATTCGCGTACGTGGCTCCCGAACGGGGTGATCTTGGAGGGCTGCTAGGAGGAGTTGACGCAGGATAGCTGAGTCGTCTTCCGGGTGTTTGCTGAGGCATCGGGAAAGGCTGTTGCAACCGGCTGCTGTCATGCTCGCCATGATCAGTGTGCGAGGAAGATTCCTGCCAAGTCTGGGCCCTCTGCCGAACCCGACTGTTCTCATAAGATTGACTTGAGCTCGGGCAGTCACCGCTTATACCGCACCATATGCTGAGTGCGTCAACAACACTTGACACATGCTTGTGAATCACGGCATCTGACGCCCCCAAACTTTCTGTCCACTCAATCGTCTTCTCGCGCATAAGCGCAGCTTTAGCGGCGAAGTCTGGATCGGGTCTTCGCCTGTCTTTGCAAAGACGGCACTTGTCTGAGGTGAGGCAAAAAATGTGCATGGTCCTGAAAAGCGTACTTTCATAGAATCGTGTAAGGCTCTGTGCCGGTTGACTGTTGAATGGGTGCTTCAAGGATGACAAGAAGTTCTTCATGGGACTCTTCAAAGGACTCTTCATGGGACTGGAGGGAGTCACAGGATGGGCCGCTGGCGGGATAAAAAGAGCAAAAGGAGGGACGTCAGTCGCATTGATCGTGGTGTCCCAGCCGTTTTGCTGTCTGTACGACCAGTACGCTTTTAGGATCTGGGATGATGGCAAGCGTGGAACAGGACGTTGGGTGCCGTAGTATCGCTCGGGGTACTCGGTGTACACGTCGACACACTCGTCGCAGAAACCGATGATGGTATGGAGCGAACGTGTGTGTTTGCAGAGGCTGCACTGGTCACTCGACCTCTTGGGACATTTTTCGGTGCTCCATGTTGAGTGGGCGCAAACGGTGTAGAGAGTTTTGGTTTGCCAGCACATCTTGAGAGTCGAAGAGAAGACGTGAACCTGTTTTATGTGAGAATGGACTACTCGGAGAACTTGCCTGGTATTTTCAGAGTCGAGGATAGAACTTATTGTGCGGTTAAAAACTTAGAAAGTGGTGGAAAATGATGTTGAAACTAATTGAGAGGGAAGTTTCTCGACCTTGTCTTGTCTTTATCTTATAGTGTAAAAAATGTATGTGGGATAAAGATCAAAGACCGGTGTCCAGCCATTGTTCTAATGGTACATTCTGGTAGATACAGAAACAGGAGATTGCTACAAAGATATTGTCTGCATACACTCAGTAAGGCCAAGGCCTTTGTACGCGTTATTGAGTGGGCATGTTTCTCGGGCTGAAAGGGAGTTGCACTTGCTGTTTTTCTGCGACAGATATGGTTATTCTGTTTGGGTTTGCGGAGGGTTTTGGCAGCGAGAATTGTTTTCAGGTTTGCTGACCACTACGAAGGTTTCGGCAAGGCACTTACTTACATCAGGTTGGGTTAGCATGGCTTCACTACCAGTAATCCAACGAAACCGTCGCAGCTTGAAGCAGACATATTGCCAAAGATGATCCTCATGAAAGTCGTGATAATTGTGCTATTCTGGGTGCGGTGCTCAAAGGCCCATTCCAGGGTTCTGTCCAAGCGCATGGTGGAGGACGTCGATCGAAGCGACTCCCCTGCGCGCAAAGCTGTCATTTCCAGGCCGCATTTGCTATCGGAAACCCGCCCCATACTAAAATACTACCCCGAAAGCCGTACACCTTCTTACAAGCCGTACTTCTTGTCCTTGTCGGCGATAGGGAAGTCCTTTCCGGTGGTGTTTTTGCTACAAGGGGCGATCAGTTAGTTTCAATCAGGCCGACGGCGGATTGTTTTGGAATACTAACTATTGGCCTCTGACGAAGTCGCTGATCTGCTCGTCTTTCGCCTGCTCTGCGGCACTCTCATTGTCCTGGGGGCCTTGGCCGAGAACCTTTTCTTGGAACATGTCGACAGCTGGGAACAATATTAGCTTCCGCGATTCGAGGGTGCAAAGGAAAGGTGTGGGCAAGAGAACTTACCCTTATCAAGACCATCCTCCTGCTTCTCGCTCTCACGACCACCACCGGCCATGCCGTTGATCTTGTCCATGAAGCCTCCAGACTCTTTCTTCTCGGGCTGCTGCTGGGCCTGGGACGAAGAAGAGTCCTCCTTGTTGCCGGTGAGCTTGTTAACGAAGTCCATTGTGACGATGTTGTGTGCGAATACTACGATATGATTTGTATCGGATGCGGGATTGAAATTGAGTTGAATGCGGAGGGAAAAGTCAATTGAGGACGAGCGGGATGGCTTGGCTACTTGTAGTAGAGAAAGGTCGCACGAGAGAGAGACAGTCAGACATCAGCGGCGGGGGTTATCGAGACGGAAGGGTGGCTTAGACTGTCAAACCCAGTAGCACCTCCCTCTCGACCAGTGGAATAAGTCTTGGCAAGCACCATTTCTTGGGAGCAGAGGTCGAGTCGCGATGCACCACGCGCTTGTCCACCCGCCCGCTCATCGGTGGAGTTACATCATCAGCTGGTCAGGGGCCACTGACGCAGGCTAGGTCCCAATCAGCACAGCGGGCAGGAGCACAAAAAGCTGGCAGACACAGCTGGACGTGCGTTTGGGAGCGAGGTTCGTCCTTCAAGTGCCAAGAAACACAAACAAGCAATGAAGCTAGGAGGTGAGCGCACATGAAGCTAGCCCACGCTTGGTGACGTGATGTCCACCCATCCCCAGCGAGTTCAGCTTGCTTCGCCGGAGGCCCCCCCTGCCACACAGTGTTGACCCCGCCAATCCTGTCGTTCCAGCTGATCTATTGGACGAGTACCGTCGGGACCCATTTAAGGCCAAAACCAAGCTTCGGCGCACCGCCACCACGCCACATGTCCGCGGGGCATCTGTGGCTCAATGTTCTCTGACTTCACCGGCTGAGTCAATGCTGCTGACACTTGGACCACAAGCTCAGTCATGCCGATGACAGCGCCCCGCCATCCCGAGCTATATCATCGTGACGGCGCGGCATTCTTACAGTTGTCGCAAACCCTTCCACCCAAGGAAACCCTCGCAGTACACGGCAACGGTCAATATGGGCGACAAAAACGCCACGGATATCCTCCGCCGACCCCTCTACGGTACGCTTTCTTGCGAACGTTTACCCCTCCATCCCCCACTGACAATGGCACAGTGTACGACCTCCCGGCGGAAGTCCTGACGACACTCTCCCTCAAGCCAGACGCCGCGATCCCCGACCAGTCGCCTTCCTCTCCCCCGTCCAAAGATACATCCGGCTCTGATCTCGTTGGCTCTCAGGCCTGCTCGCTCTGCGGGCTTACCTTCTCCACGGTCCTTGACCAGCGTAGCCATCAAAAGTCTGACTGGCATCACTACAACCTCAAACAAAAGCTGCGCGGCGCGAAGCCTGTGACGGAGCAAGAGTTCGAGAAACTCATTGGAGGTAATGCGCCGTTGTACTTATCCTGCGCATGCGAGCTGTGCGACTGACTGTCGGTAGATCTCGACGAGAGTCTCTCAGGCTCAGACTCCTCCGAATCAGAAGACGAAGCAAACGACCAAGAATCCACACTTACAGCATTGCTGAAGAAGCAAGCTAGACTAGCCGACCAGAGGAATTCATCCGTTCCAGGAGAAAACGCCGACGATGACGAGGTGGGAGGACGGCCCGGAAAAGGCAAACCGCCACTGATATGGTTCACCTCCCCGGTTCTTCCGCCAAATACATACTTTGGTCTCTACCGTGCGATCCTTTCAGGAGAAGAGCTTCGAGATGAATCAAAGCTGGTAGAGGTGGTGAGGAAGAAGCAGCTAGATCCCATAGCCATCCCTAGAGTGCCCAAAGACGGCTCTGCGCCGTTACCAGCTGTGGCTTACAAGGGACCGCACTTCTTTCTCTGCATGATTGGCGGCGGTCACTTTGCCGCCATGGTCGTTGCCCTTCCGCCACGACAGAACAAGTCTGCGGGCGCCCTCAACAGAGAGGCTACCGTCCTCGCCCACAAGACTTTCCATCGGTACACTACTCGTCGCAAGCAAGGTGGATCGCAATCAGCAAACGATAATGCAAAGGGCGCCGCACACTCAGCGGGCTCCAGCTTGCGTCGTTACAACGAGCAGGCTCTGGTCGAAGACGTACGAGAGTTGCTACGGGAGTGGAAGGGATTGCTGGATACCTCAGAGTTACTGTTCATCCGGGCTACCGGCGCAACCAACCGACGCACATTGTTCGGTCCATATGACGGACAAGTCTTGAAACACAATGATACGAGACTACGGGGGTTCCCTTTCAGCACGCGGCGAGCTACCCAAAACGAGCTGATGAGATCATTCATTGAGCTCACGAGGCTCAAAGTCAGAGAGATCAACCCTGAGGACGAGGCAAAGCCCCGGACAGAGACACCGACACCTAGCAAAACACCAACGCCGAAGCCGACGAAACCAAAGTTGACGGAGGAGGAAGAGACGGCGTTGCTTCACACGTCGCAGATCCAAGCTCTGATACGCCGCACCAAGCTCCCTGCTCTGTTGTCCTACCTGAAACAAAACGACCTCGTGCCAGACTTTCAATTCCAGCCTCCCGACCAAAATTATCATTCTCCAACACCACTCCACCTCGCAGCACACCAGAACGCTGCGCCTCTAGTCCTTGGTCTCCTCACTCGGGGTGGCGCATCGCCGCTGGTCACGAACAAGGACGGCAAGACGGCCTTTGACCTTGCGGGAGACAGGTCTACTAGAGACGCCTTCCGAGTCGCACGCTCGGAGCTGGGCGAGGAAAAGTGGGATTGGGACACGGCACATGTACCGGCACCACTGAGCAAAGCAGATGCCGACAAACGGGAGGAACGAGAGCGCAAGGAAAAAGACAGCAAAGAGGCCGAACGCCGGAAAGCCGAGGAGGAACGGCTGCGCTCCGAAGGGCCCAAGGTTGACGACAAGAGAAGGAAGGCTGCCGGCCTGGCATCGGCGCAGCCTAACAAGTCAGCACAGGAGAAGAGGGAAGAAGAGGCTAGGGGGCTGACGCCTGAGATGCGGATGAAGCTGGATCGGGAGAGGCGAGCCAGGGCTGCCGAGGAGAGACTCAGGCGTATGCAGGCGGGCGGATGATGGAGATGATGCAGATGATGCAGCCGCGTTGTGTTTGGTATGGATTAGACGGGTCAGTTGCGCTCACCTGCAACGGCGACAGATGGAGTGACTAAGCAATACGAGCTAGATGCTCTTGAAAAACTTATTACCAAGGTACACCTTGTAGGCCATGAAGTGATGCAGAGTCTTGCTGGGATCGTTACTCAGACCGTCGTTGTCGATGTGAGGTGCATCGTAATGGCGATGCATGCCCTCAGCGGTTCTCATCCCCCGAGCCGTCGCAAGACGAAGTGGCACGACATCGTTTGAGACAACAGAATAAGATGAAGGGCCAAATTTTACGGACGGGAAACGAGCCTGCAAGTCGCTTTGTCACAATCGGCATGGCGTTCCGAGACATCCGTATTGAACTCGAGAACTCATGTCGCCATCTGTAGGATTCTTGGGATATTCTACAGAGCCGGAAGCATGCAAGGCAAGGAAGGTGCCATCTAAACACGCAACGAAGCTCACGTCTGTGCAAGTTCACATGCAACTTTACGCTACCTCGTATCTGTCCATGGCAATCCTCCTGCAGCTTTGCGCAAAGTCACTACCAACGTTCATGCAGGCCACACGAAACTAGTCGGCTCTACGTTTTCTTATTCCTCCGAGTCTTCAACTCGAACCCGATCTTACCGGTGAATCGACTTTTCACAGCCACCTCCTCAAAAGCAATGCTCCTGGAAGACCCAGAGATCTTGTCCCCACGTCGGAACATTCGATCTTTGCCGCTTAGATGTCATGTCAGGGGAACGGATGCAACGAATCACCTTCGGAACTCGACCGCGAGAAAGAAGCATTGGATCGAGTCACTTTCCGCGGCCTCCGCAGTAGCGCCCAACATCTCAATGCTCCTCGATGCACCGACTTCCCAGCCCTCGATACCACCAAGTACAGGGAAGATTTTGACAGATGACACCACTACCACCACCACCAGAGTTGTCTCTAGTGTAAGTAGAACGAAGGAGCCTGAACCAACCAGTGACCCACGACACCGCCTCCCCCAAGAAGAGGCCCGCTCATATCGCGGCAGATCGCCCTCATTCACCGAGTCGATCTTCTTGGCCAGGGATCCAAAGGCAAACAGAGTGCCGTCTTCACAGCCACCTCCTGGAGTACTCAGGAACAAACGGCAAGGAAGGGGAAGAAAACCATGACAGAACCATTCTCTTCGCAGTGCCGTCGTTCCCAAGGACGGCCCCGCGTCAGATGGCACCCACCCGCTGGATGGAGGGGGACTGGGGGAGGGATACCATAACCACCAACAGCTCAGCTCGTGTCATGAAACCAAGCCAACCCCGCCCCCACCGACCGACTTCTTTTTTTCCTGCTCTTCAACCTTTTGCTAGGCTAACTCTGGTCTTTTGACTCTCCACAGTCGAAAGACTACGGGAGGAAAAAGCCAGCATGCGAAAGAGGGCCAGAGTCGACCCCGTTGGCCGTCATTGCCGTCCGCGGTCCGGTGGGCGGAGCAGCCGGGGAATTTTCTCTTTGCTCGAGCTTGGAGCCAACAAGCTTCACAGCCACTGGTCAAGGTCACGGTAGCAATGGTCGTCATTGCATGAACTGTTCGGATTGAACATTATGCATGTTTGGCGGGGTATGGCATCGAAGATCGGAGCCTCAAGGAGAATTTCGTGAGTTCGGATGAAAAGGAACAAGACGAAAAATGAGACGAATGGGATAACCCGGACTAGTGTTGTCAGAAGCAAAGTGGAAAAAAAGGCAAGGTAGGGAAACGTTGATATTGGGACGAACACTTGACTCGCCAACAAACCGAAAGGCCTCGCGGCATATGGGTGTCGTCGTCTATCCGTACGTGTCTCTCTCTCTCTCTTCCGAAAACTGACGGCGTGTGAGACAAGGCGGCCATCGAACGACTCTTACCACAGACACAGAGACAACGAGGTTAGCCACAACTAGAAGAGAAACCCATCGTATATGCGGTTTCAAACAAATTCGATGCCCATCTCGGACATCGCCAGTAAGCCGCAAGGTGTGCAAGTTGGCGCGAGAGTCGACTAAGACGGTAGTTGATGGTCGTCCAGAACTATTCATGAAATGTGGGCAGCTGTCGACAGAAGACCTCGGGCAATTCATCGTTCCCCTTTCGCAGGGGTCGGCCCAGAGGATGCCTTTTTCGGACATCAACGACAACCCTTGGTCCACCACCGTCAGGGTTGCACCGTGGAAGACACCCGTTGGGGCGCTGGACACCGAAGGGATAGCCCCTGCAGCTTGCCCGGCCCTGGCTCCTCCCCTCTCCGCCAGCAAGGCTACGGCGTGTTGTAGCCATCACGGGAAGCGATTTTCGGGCTGGATGGTCCGCCGCAAAAAAGGGGATCCGGTTGGCGAAAGGTGAGAGGCACGCCCGGCAACGGAGGTGCACCGGTGAGCCAAGTCTTAAAAGGTGAATTTGGGCCGCCCCCAATCCCGGCTATTCATTGTTTGGACCCTCCAAAGTGCCGAAGAAACAAATGTAACCTTGGCTTCACCAACAACATTGCTGAGAATAGCTGCGCGGTGGGACGAGGGAAATGAGTGAAGAAGGGTCCGCTGGTGAGCCATATGGCAAACTGAGAACATCCGGACCATGGCAACGGAACCAGGCGATCTCATGATCGGGACCGAGCCGTGATTACGGTGTCTCTCCAAGGCCCCGTTTTTGGATGCTTCGGTTTCCTCATTGGGCCTGCCAGGGATTGACCCAATCTGCGGCATTCAATGATCGACGAGAAGACGGGGCGGTAGCGTGCGCTCTGGGGAAGAAGGCAAAAGCACCGGAGCTTTCATCAGGAGTATTGAATTGTATATCCAATATTTCATCTCGATAACCACCACCTCGTGGACAATGAGATGACCGTTGCGGTCTGCGTCGTCGTCGCGTTCGGATATCGGCCTGAGAAGGGAGATTGGAGTTATTCAACTCTGCTTGCTCTAGAGCGGTGAAGGCGTCGGATCCTTCGATTGACAAGAGGAGGACTCGATGGCCAGGAAGACATGTCAATTCCGCGGAAAGCATGGCCCGTTACCAAAGCGCCGTTGTCTATGAGCGTCAGGTAGGCAGGCCGTCGGAGTTAGGAGGCTAGGACTGCCATCCAATTTCCCCCAGTCGCCACCAGTCGCTTAGGGTCGTTCAGTGTACGCCGCACCGCACGAGCCTCAACCGTCAATCAGTTGTTCGCTCGTCTGGAGTAGAGGGCCGTTGGGGTTTTTTTTGACAGCAGCATATGGAAAAAAGAAACGTTTCAGCCAAATGCATGTGGAAATTGAAGGGCATTTCTAGACCTCCAGAGGGGGGAAAGAGACGGTTGTATCACTGGCGATTTTGGGAATGGTTCGGATTCTCAGATTCAGGTGAGGCTCTGGATTAGGAAAAGCCCCCCCCGGTTGACCTGGCTTCTTTAGGCTTAGTGACCTTCCGATAGGGCAGTTTGCCGACGTCACGCAGGCAGGAACCGCTGGTCTTCGGTTCTGTCGGTCACGAGTTGATGGCGGTTCTAGATACCAAAGCAACCTCAAGTCGCAGTCGAGGCCGAAAGCGTCGAGCCCAATCAATCTGTGTCCTTACGGAATTGGCTGACTGGCGAGGGGCAGAGGCGCCGGGCGAAGCAGCTTGATGCTCGGTGCAGGCGCCTATTCGTAGGTATTAACCTCTTGTCAGACTGCAAAGGCGTTGCTATGTCTCAGATTGAGCCTCCATCTGATGACCACTGCAGACCTGTGGTCTCTCAACAGGCGCCGGCTTGTCAGCGGCCATCATACTGGTGCCGCGCGGCCAGAAGCCCGGCGCATCCCCATGCATATGTTGATCGAGGTCTCGAATCATGGCCCAGGCCGCCCGACACATCGCCAGTCATGAAGCGGCGATTCGTTCATCCACCGACCAGAGGGATGCTTAAATCTAAAACAAAATCTAAACCGAGAAAAGGTTGTCGGGTTGTCGATCCACAAACAGAGGAGAAACGCCGAGGGCCTAAATGGGCGTGGATATGGGCGATACCGAAACCACCACTAGCGTTACTTTGCCGCCAAGGTGGTATCGCGCCGTCGTTCTCGCTTGGCCGTTGGGTCTAACTTGCACAATCGATTGTGCTGAGTTCGATTCGGGTGGCTTTTGTCGTGAAACAAGCCGTTTTCCAGAGCCAAAGACAGCACTTGAGATGGCTTCCGGTCACATCACGATTTGGAAGACTCTCTCGGCCGTCGTCCACGGCCCGCTCGAGACCAAGCATCATGACGTGACATGACATGGTGCTCTGAGATCTGTTTGGGGGTCGAAATGTCTACGGATAGAAGCAGCAGGCACTGATGAGGCAGGCCATGCTGAGCGTCAGGTCGCTCGCTACCAGCGACTGAGGACTGGCAAGGCTGGCTCGGATGTATTCGACTACCGTATGAACACCGGTGATGGTGATGACGACCCAGCATCAAGAAGCTATCTGGTCTACCTCCGGTTGTCGGTCTCGGTTTGTGTTCGCTGACAAGCATGGCCGGCTGGCAGTATCCGGAGGCCCTGGGCATTACGTGGAAAGGAATATAACCAACACGAGATGATATCGCTTGACAGGCGTGGCAACGGGAGTGGGCGTTGGATCGAACGATTTAGACGATAGTCTGTTCTCGGATGGCAGGAAAAGGAGGATCAGATTGCGCTGGAGGGTCTTGGAGGAGACTGGGCGGGAGAAAGACGATGGTCACAGCAACGTGGAGCCGGCTGGCCAGAGGGTCTGAGCATGGGCAACCGGGATGTTCAGCATGGCGGATGGATTTGGAAAGCAAGGCCGACTCTTGGTGTCATGATTGGGGAAAGCGTGGCTCGTGGATCTGGGACCCCGGGTTCGGGAGGACTTGGAGTCTTGGAGAGGCATGGCGGCTCTCGAGGAGGAGCGTCGATGGCAGGCTCGAGCGTGGTGGTGGTAGTGGTCGACAGATTTTTTTTTACTCGGTAGCCAGGGGAGAGAAGAGGATAGAGTGCCCAGATCGGAGGGCTACGATGCGCGTATGGCCATTTCCAGCGGTAGGTGGTGATTTTCCCCTTGCAGAATGGCAGGGTCGTGGTCGGGGGAATGATGGAAGTGGGCGAGTGAATCGATGTTGGACAGGGGAAAGTTGTGGGTCGATGGAGCTCTGGACTGGACACTGGACTGCTGCCAGTGGCTGACCGGTGCCAGGCCATGATGATGGACCCCTTGATGTCGAATGCACCTCAGTGGGAGCAGGAGCAGGAGCAAGGGCAGGGGCAGGCGGTTTCCCCTTGCCCAAGAAGTTTCCCATCCGCGGGGCGATGATTGGCCATTGGATGGCGTTCCTGCATTAGCGTAGCTTGGGGAGCGGCGCAGTGGCTGAGCGTTTCAACTTGCACTGGGCAAGGGGCCCCTCGCTGCAGGAGACAGCAGAGAGCCCGGGCATGGAAGGCATCACAAGCATGGACCAGGACGGGAGTTGCAGTCACAGTCACAGTCGACAGTCAACAGGCAGGGCCAATGTGCTCGGAGAAATACCGGACAGGTTCAGAGCAGCGCAGCTTTTTCGTCTGTTGTCGCGAGAACGTGCAGCTTTCAGACGACCCAGCGTCTGTCATTGGGTGGCCCCCTTTTTTTGCTCCCGCTGTCTACCACGCATCTAAGCTTCTTTCGTCCAATGCTCCCACACAATCCTCAGATATACGGAGTGAGTAAAGTAGATTGGTTACTGGGTAGGAGGAGGATTCAATATTCGTACACAGCCCTAGGTATTCACGGAATGTATGTTGGCTCCGGAGAAGAGGGCCTTCGGGAAGGGCGGATATGCATGCAGGCGAGCAAGTGTGTAAGTTTAACAGCATCAACCTTCTAAATTAACGTTGGCACTGCCGTATGCGTCAACAAGTGCAAAAGTCGGGTCCTAAAATATCTGGATTACGTGCATCGTCATTTTACTCGGTACCGCCGTCGACCCCAAAGCGCTGGCCGGCTGACGTTAGGCGCGGGAGACCAGCGCGTCGCGGCCACTCGACCTGGGATATCCCGCCCACCCTCTGCAGGTCCTTGATGGAGGTGACGAACGGCGGCCTGATTGGCTGGCTGGCAGCGACGGATGCCCCAGGCGCTGTACGCAGTAAGGTGTGGAGGGGAGCGCCTTCGGGGCTAAGGTAAGGTAAGGCACCTAGTCATTGGGGGTCCAGTGGCACCAGATTCCAGATTCAGTGGGCGTTTACCCCTGACTAAAAAAAAGAAGAGTAAGGTGCATCCTTGGCTTGGGGTTGCAATTGGCAACTGCCAACCAGGCGCAGAGGGGGGAAAAAGTGGCATCTCGAAATCCAAACGTCTTTAGCCACTCGACACCACACGACTCACCATTTCCAATACGGGACATGGTGCAGCACAGAATAGCAAGCCACGGGGCTGTCTGCCACTGGTGATTTGCCCTCCTGCTACATGATGGATCTTGCAACGTCCAGCGCCCAGCGCCCAACGCCCAACCCAACGTCCAGCGCCCGGCGGCTTGCTGTAAGGCAGAGGCCCAGATGGTAGCTTGGGCCTCCCATGTCGTCGGTTTTCTTTAGCTTACCTACCTTAGGTTCTCTCTCGCATCTCTGTTTGCGTCGCCCCTGAAAAGCAAGCCCGAAGGAAGGAAAGATACGTACCGACAGAAAAGCATCGATGGAAGGTGAAGGCGGGTAAACTGCACCTGGCAGATGGCACCCGACATCTGCAGCCCATCAGCTCGGCCTTTTCTGAGCTTGAGCCTCGAGGCGGCTCGGCTCCTTTGGCTGAGTTGAGGTGCAGACAGCTGCGAGTCTGCTGTGAGGCGCCTGCGGGCTGCAGCACGTCTCGTCCTTCGTCCGAACCGCTTCACGAGGCACAGGCACAGGCAAAGGCACAGGCATCATCGCCATCAATCAGATTCGGCGGCGGGATACGAGCCTAGCCAGAGCGCACCCGCCGCCGCCGCACCGACCTCGCCTCATCTCGTACACCACCTCACAGACTCGCCGCAACATCTCACCATCATCAAACCAAACCTGCCGCCGCTGTCTTACTGCCTCCCAGCGTTCCGTCTCATCCGTCCACCACCGTTGATCGACTACGCCTTCATCTCAGGCATAATAGGCGGTGCCCTTAGTCTCAGCCCAGCATCACCACCATCTCCACATGGCGCCTCCTGCACCTCGTGTGCTCAAGCAGACTGGATAACCATATCGTCATTCTCCATGCTGCGACCCCGTCCTAGCCTCTGCTGCATTACTCCGGAAGGCTGAGCTCACTCAATCTGAACGTCGTCCATCGCTTCCAATTCGTTCTGGCCCCTAGTACATAGTATGCACCACGGGAGTTGAAAGGTCCCGGCAGACGAACCGCCTGATGGATACCTACCGATACTGTGCAATGCTTGCACAATGAGGCACTGCTCGGGATCCCGTCGACTCCCGTTCTCATGCTCCTCATGGAGGCATGGATGATAATGGCCATTCTATCCGGCATCCAGGGGCCCGTCTCTTCCTTGCTCCGATCCTGTGGAAAGCTCGCTCGAATAGGAACCGTCCAGGTGCCTGATGGCCCGAAGAAGAGGCAGTGCTGTTTCTGGGCCCCATCCTGCAATCCCCGTTCTTCACACTCGTCCAGTCAGATGCGGTGACGGCCGTCAGAAAGACCGGCATCAAGCCCGGCTTCGCTGTGCGGTGGTGGTCACTGGTGGTCCTGTGGGAGAAGGCAAGCATTCAAGCAAGCAAGCAGCACTGGACAAGAATATCCACCTTTGCGCCCACCTCGGCGACCCTTCGAGGCCCCATGTCTAGTGTCGTCCACATTCATGGCCATGCAACGGGTCCCCCAGTCCGCCAGTCCGTGCTAGACTTGGTGGTGGCCGCCGTGCTCCTCCTGGACGTCGACTCTCAAGTCTCAACTCTTGGACCTGCGCTAGCCTACCACTCCAGTGTGGCCCCACTCCGTCCCCTCCCCTTCCCACCACCCACGTCCCCCGTCTCCGTGCAGCTCATGCTTACTGCGCTAAGGTACCTCACCCTCACGCTCTCTCGTCCACACCCCCCTGCTCATCGTCTCTTCAGGTGAGAGACTGGAGTCCTCACAACCAACCATGCCCCCGTGATGCTCCTCGTTCACTTGGTATATAGATCCTGTCTCTTCCCGCCGCTGTTTGGTGTTTCGATTCTTGTCCCTCATCGAACATTCTTTCCTACTTTCGTTCTATCAAACAAACAGTCCATTCGCTTTCTGAGAGCAAAGTCATTCGCTTCTTTCTCTCAACTTAATATCAACCTAGTTTTTTGTTTCATTCGCTTCAGAACAAAGTAACACTCTCACTCAAGAAAGAATACCTTCGTCAACCAACAATCAAAATGAAGAACACCGTTGCTCTTCTTGCCCTCGCCGGCGCTAGCCAGGTCACTGCTACTGTATGTTGCAATTCCACTCGTATTTCGCTGCCCTCGTATATCACTAACACCCTTCACAGGGCTGGAACAAGTTCCCCTCCTTCGACTGCCCCGACAACACCAACAACGAGTGTGACGACAAGCAGAAGTCGGGCTTCTCCTGGGGTGATCTCAACACTGGTTCCTTCAGCAGCTACGGCGGATTCGACTTCAAGGGCTGGACCTGCGGAAGCGACTTCTCCAAGCGTGACACCCTCGCTCCCCGCACCTTCGGCGGCAAGGTCATTGAGGGCTCTTGCGGTCAGAAGAAGGAGACCTCTCCCTCTTTCGGCTGCGGCTCTAGCTCCGGCTCCCCCGACAAGTTCTCCATCGGCCACTTCGATGTGAGCGTCGAGTTCGACTGCGACCTCGAGTTCCACTACGACATGCCTGACGGCTCTACCTGCAAGCACCGCTCTGCCTGCTCCAAGTCTGGAACCACCGTCAAGAACACCCAGTGCGGTGGTGCCAAGAACGTCACCATCGTCTACCCCTCCCAGCCTTCCAAGCCCAAGTCTACTTGCGGCGTCGGCATCCACACCATCAGCTTCGACTGCAGCCCTCCCAAGACCTCCGTCCCTCCCAAGACCAAGACCAGCGCTGTCCTGTCTTCCGCTACCACTCTGAGCACTGCTCTCACCAAGCCCGTCCTCACCACCTCCGTCCCCGAGGTTGAGAAGAGCACCAAGCCCGCTCACTCCACTGGCGTCAAGGAGACCACCTCCGCCCAGCTTCCTTCCGTTTCCATCCCGGCCGAGACGAGCACTGCTGTTGTTCCCTCCGTCACCAAGACCGTCGAGTCCGTCTCCAAGCCCGTCGAGTCTGTCACCAAGCCCGTCGGCGAGACCACCTCTGCCCAGCTTCCTTCCGCCAGCCAGCCCTCCGAGTCCAAGCCCGTTGAGTCTGTCTCTAAGCCTGTGGAGTCCGTCACCAAGCCCGTTGAGCAGACCACCTCCGCTCAGCTGCCTTCTGCCTCCGTCCCCGCCAACGGCACTCAGCCCGCCGAGACTGTCCCCGCCACTCAGCCTGGTGTCTCCAAGCCCGTCGAGTCTGTTACCACTCCTGCCGTCCCTGAGACCAAGACCACTGTCTACGACACCACCTCCACTGTCTACACCACCCGTGTCGAGACCGTCACCTCTTGCGCTCCTGAGGTCACCAACTGCCCCGCCGAGTCTCGCACTCCCATCGTTGTCACCGCCACGGTTCCCCTCACCACCACCGTCTGCCCCGTCACTGAGACCATCGTCCACACCCCTGGTGCCTCCAAGCCCGTCGAGCAGCCTTCCAAGGGCGCCTCTTCCGAGAAACCTGTTGCCTCTTCCGTCACCAAGCCTTCTGCCACCATCCCCGCTGGCCCCGTTGAGACCCTGCCTTGCCCCGATGTCGTTCCTCAGTGCTTGAGCACCTGGCTGTTCTCTTCCGGCTGCAAGGACAACTCCGACGCCTCTTGCTACTGCCCCGACTCTGCCTTCGTTGAGAACGTTTTCAACTGCATCTACTCCCACGGTGCTAGCGACGACGTCATCTCCAAGGCCACCGAGTTCTTCCAGGGCATCTGCGCCGCCCACATCCCCGAGAACCCCGCCATTGTCACTGTCCCTGCCACCATCACCACCGCCATCACTGTCTCGGCCACCAAGCCCGCTGCTACCAACCCCGCCGAGTACACCACCATCACCGTTGACAAGACCATCGTCGTTCCCTGCGTCACTGAGGGCACCACCGTCCCTGGCTCTTCCACCACTGCCACCATCAAGACCACCCTCACTGCCCCCGCCGTCTCTTTCGCCACGGACTCTGCCTCCCAGGTCGTCCCTGTCCCTGCTCCTTCCACCCCCGCTGCCAGCAACCCTGCTGCCACCGTCTCTACCCAGGCCCCTGGTGCCGAGGCTCCCTACCCCACGACCCCTGCTGCTGGCGCCAGCAAGACCACTCCTGCTGGCACCGGCGCTGTCGTCCCTACCACCACCGGCGTCGTCGTTGCCGGTGCTGGCAAGGCCAGCTTCGGCCTTGGTGCCGTTGTTGCCGCCGCTGTCCTCGCTGCTTTCTAAGCAGGGTAACAGCTTCTTTCTCTCAGCAAAAGGTGATTCTTTAGCGGAGGAAAGTTCGAAACCCAAAAGATTCCATTTCCTTACTGTCTCAATGTCGCTGCACGCAAATCTGTAATCTACAATCCGCAATCATACATACCATTCTTACGATCCTTACGAACGAAACACTTGCATGGGTTGGTGGTCTGGCTTGGACACACAACCACATTTTATCACACTTGGCCGCAAAACAGAGCGCATCAGAAGGGGAACTTGTGTAACATAACACGGTCTTCTGCATCTCTGGCCCTCTCCTGTATTTTTCTTTCCTTTTTGTTCTTTTTGATAGCGATCAAAAGGAGGCAGCGGGAGGAGTTGGACTTCAGAGTTATACCCTGGCTGGTTGAAGTGTTAATAGTAATAAAAAACGCGCTCTACTGAATCTTCTCTCGCCTTTGGATCCAAGTGACATGTGTGTGAATGCTTGTGTGCCATTCAGCCAACGTTTTCTTACACATATTTCGAGTCATGTGATGTTGTAGTTGCGACATGCCCGGAAATGAGCCTTCTCTATGCATCCCACTTGCCGCGTCGGCTGAGGCTGACCGATCTTCGAAGGAGAGCGACTGTTATTAGGGTTTCTTCTGGATACCACCTCACCTCCCCTTTTCCCGCCCCGCCGATCCATTCAACCCCAAATTCAGAAATACGACGCCAGAAATGGAAATTTGAGAACGCGCGGCGGCGAAACGGGACGCGGCGTTGGAGATCGGCAAAGCGACGGGGAAACGCTCATACCGGCCGTCATGGAGGGGGGTGAGCCCATGGGTGCGGACAGACCACCCTCTGGGCTGTGGTGCGAATCCTTCTGGGCGGTCTTCATTAACACTATTGATATCGATAGGGACAAGGAGCGCAGCCTTATTCATTCGGTGATTGCTCTCTCCTTGTTCAGTTTTTCTTTTAGTCTCTCTGTCCTCCTCTGTGCAGTGTCTCGGGTAGAGGATGCCGTTCGCTGCGGCAGTCGGTGAGTTGCGTCAATCAAACAAACTCCACGAAGTCGGACTCTATTACGTGGTGGTTCCCATTTCCGATCAAGGTTTGGGCTTGCTCGGGTTTCCCGCGGCCTGACGACGGTGTACCTGTGACGGATCAATATCCATCGACACGAATGCGGCAATGAGCAGCAACTGCAAGTTGACCGCTTGTGACGGCGCTCAATGAGGGTGTATATAATAAACAGCTATAGTTTCTCAAGCTTTTCATATGATGGGTCGTCTGAACTCAAGAAATTCTTGGCAACCACAGGGCTCTTAACGACAGATATACGACGACGTATGCAAAGATGGTCCCCTTGGCGGGAATCATGGAGACGCCGACATTCAGCCTTGAGGGAACTCGCTGTTCGCGTCTAGGTTTACTCGGAAAAGAGGGGACCGATACCGAGTCCAACCATTGATACCCCCCTTGCGCCAAGAGTCCTGTCGGCGATCTTCATACAAGGCTGCAGAATGGATGTATGGCGTGGAGTTACCGGGTTCAATACGGATGTAATCTGGGTTGGAGCTGTCTCGTTGAGATCCGCGTTGGTGATGGAGCTGATCTGGCGTCGAATACGCGGCCGCGGCATCCTCTGCCAGCCTTGAGCATCGTGATATTCGTATCCCCAGACAGAGTCCGGGGAGGGGTGAGTTTACCGCATGCCATGCTGCTTTCAGGAGAGCTCGAAGAAAGCGATTATGGCAGCCAGCCTTATCGACTTTGAATTCGAGTAATACCTCGAGACGTTTGTGGTCTATGGAAGTGTGGGAAAAGAATCGTTTCCTCTGTGTTCCGTATTGCATCGATCACTACCAACGGTTTGCAGGCGTGCGACATTCCCCAAGAAGCAAATTGAATAACCACTTTCAAGACAACATAGCTCAATGGATACGAACAGCCTGGGACTAGATAGAGAAGAAGCAGAGAATTGCTGCTTCTTCCCCACGTCACCTTGAGGCTAGCAAATCTATGACAACTTCAGTGGTAGATGACGTGATGGAGACTGACTAATTTTCCTCTGCCTGCCATTGTCCTTAATCATGATAACACACTCATTGTGAAGTAGACAGAAAACGTAGCTGCGTAGACACAGTGGAAATAGGCGGACTTGTGAGATGGGCCACAGCCGTCCCGGTGCTTCTGCTTCTGCTTCCAAGATAGTATACATCTCTTTAGAAATGCTGATGTCCATCTCGTCCGTACTTCGCCGTCTGAAATATGGATATCAATGAGGCCACTAGCAGTCTCTGCCATTTACACACGAAATCCAACAGATAGGATTCAAGGCCGCGCGTATTACTTTCAATAAAGTGCTAGTAAGAGCCCGCAGCCATGAAAAGACCCTTTCTTGGGTTCATTGAGTCTTTCCCCTGAGCCGGCTGCGCCGAAAACAAATCGGCATCGTCTGATTTGGCACGGAACCTCGTGGCTGGCCCTTTTTCCTATCAAAAACCCCGACAAAATCAATTGCGATATTGTCTCGGCGGAGATTCGGTTTGTGCATTTGAAGTCTACCGACAGAGGTGTAGCCAGCTTCAGTGCTTTGTTTACCAAGAGATGCGGCCCGATAAGATAAATGAAGGAAAGCCGGTCATTTTGGACACCTAGGTCGACCTTTGTCACCAGTCGCTTCAGAGAAGACTCCAGCGCCAGAACAAGCAGAAGAAGTGGAATCACTTTATACCTACCCTATTATGCTGAGGGGGACATCTATAAAAGAGAACAGAGGCGTGACCAATCTTTCAGTGAAGGCCCTGCAGACGGCTGCAGTTGACTTGGAACGACTGGAAGATACGGTTGAATCACAGTAGGCCTTTGCTGGCAACGGTTGCAATGGTAAATGTATAAACTATGCGCGAGATATTGGCCGCTTCAGCAGTCCATGCCGCGTACGATAACATTAAACTGGTGAATACGTGTGTAAAGTAAGGGATGGCATGGGTGTAATCCAATACCTAAACGTCTCGTGCCCAATGTCGCTCACATCTTTTCGCAAATGGCCCCTCGCTGAGGACTGTAAATGCCAGAATATGCCGCCACAACGCCCTATGCACCAAATGACCGCCTCTACTGGTTGTCCGTTTCTGTTTTTCTTTCTTTCTCCTACCCGGGTATTGCTATTTCAGTCTCTCCCTGATTCCGAGGCATAGTCGTCCACCAAGCTTTGCATCTCTGGGTTATGCAGCGCTACCCGACCACGAAGACGCCGCTCGAGGTGTTGCGCTTCTTCAAACGATCCACGACGGCCCCAGTTCCGGGGTTGGCGCTTGAGGAATGCACCGACGGAGCCAAGATAGCCTTCGTGACGAAGGAAATACGCTTGCTTCTTGCCTTGAGACCAGAACTTGATGGCGTAACTCAGAGTATTGATTGTTTGACGGTGACCGCGGATGAAAGAACCGCCAAAGTAAATGTGGTCGAGGTCATGGATTTGTGACTGGAGGAAGGCGATTTGGCCAATGTTGTTGGAAATGGCATACAATAGTGATCTTGAAACATCCGCACTGGAGAAGGGCTGGTCCGGAGCATTCTCTCCAGCAGCATGATGGCTCTCTTCTGTGGAACCCTCTTCAGGTTGTGCGGATGAGGAACCGCGGTTCTTGTTGTCGCCGTTATGAAGGCCGCCGTGGTCCTCGGCCTCGTTCTCGGCGGTACGCTTCATGCGGAAGACCTTGCCAAAAGAGGACGCGATAGTCGTGCTTTTGAGGCCAATCTTTCCGTAGTCACCACCGTAGATGTCGCCAACAAGCATGTCCACCTTGGCGTTGTCCCCCTGTTCCGACGCGTCCAGCATCTCGTCAAAAGTACGGGCACCTGTGAGAAGGGACAGAAGACCCCAAAGCGTTCCGCCGCCAAGTGATGTTCCGCCGACACGTTGGTACTTGTTGGGGCCTGAGACCTTGAGCATCGAGACGCCAGATCCAATGTTAACAAGGAGATAAGGGTATATGTTTTCCGAGGGCGAGACGAAGTGCATGGGGTCGGTTTCGCTGTAGGTAAAGACCTCCCTGGGGATTTCGGTAATGAAGAAGTCGAGACCTACGTGGCGCATGCCGCTAGTCAGCTTGGTTATTCGCCGGGGAATCCAATTGGAGGTGTATGCTTACCGATAATGAGGCACTCCATCTCCTCTTCGCGCAAGACATCCACGCCCAGGACGTCGCGCATCTTATCGTAGAACTTGAATGCGCCGCCACCCGTTGCCATGACGCTCAGGGCGTTTGGTTGGGAGCCATTGAGTGTTTGCTGCTTGTCCTTCAGGTGGCGCATGAACTCGATGCAGTCGTCTATGCGATCCGTTTCGAAGTTGAGGAAGTTGAGGCGGCCACCGGGCTCCTTGGAGCCGGCCTCGCGGGTGAAGTAGACAAGCTTGATTAGGGAACCGCCAATCTGGGGGACGATTAAGGTCAGCAAGTGGAAAGAGAGACTCAAAGCAGGTATCGGGAGCGACAGGGCGCATACATCTACGGCGATATGGCTGACGACGGCATGGTGGTTCGGCAGGCGAATATCGCTCGTCTCGTGATGGGTCGGAGAACCTCGGCCATTGCTTCTCGGAGAACTTGAGTCCGGGTCGACGATAAAAGCGCCCTTGACGTTGATGCGGACGGAGCCCGGGCGAATGATGGTGTTGTCAATCTCTTCGGTGCTCGTCATGGTCCGGGCTCTGGTCCGGACGTCTGCGCCCGGGGGAATAGCTGGCTCTGTGGCAGTCGCGGAGAGGTTGTTGTTGTGGTGGTCGTCGGGTCGGGGATCCTCTATGGCTGAGGTTCCATGATCGGGCGCGGGGCACATGCTCGGTCTTTATGAGTGTGTCGTCGGGCGCGCGGAGGAGGGCGGACGGAAGTGGCTTGGGACGATGCAACTCATGAATTGGGGGTCCAAGAGTAAGATGGCGTGGTTCGCGAGATGCGGAGGACGGATGGGGACAGTGCGCGACGGTTGATGGAGTTGGTGTTGCCGCAGGGTTCGCCTTGCGCCGTCAGTTCGCTTCGGAGTTGAGGGGAGCTGGAGGTCATCGAGGAGGGTGCATTTTTGGCCGCGGGGGGGATGCGGCGTTATTTTAGTGGGAACCCCTCATGGGACCGATTGAAACTGGAACTCACCTATCTTACCTACCTACCCTGCTACACTTATGTATGGTATGGACCTTACCTCGGTAGTGTGCCACGAACACATAGCGACCGCGATCAATGGGCGGTTAATTAAGCATCGCCGCCCTAGCTCGGAGTCCTCATCCAGGTGCCCGATTCCTAGCCTATATCTAAGAGCATTTTGGGATTTTCCTGGGAGTTCCCCCAAGCTTTGGAATATTTTCCGCATTCTCCCTGGCAGACGGGGTACGTACTGCCTTCGATTGCGAAGTTAGTCACCGATAAGAAATATCTCTACGACATCGCTACGTGTGAGTCCTTTTCCTCCACTAAACTGCTAAGAACCCAGGAAGTCATGATGTTTGCCATGATGTTAATCCCCTAGTATGGGGGGATTGGGCCCTCACGACTAATTACGGCTCGAAGACCATCGACCTCTACCCGTGCCTCTCCTACGTCTACGGCATCGAGATCGTTGCTTTTGTTTTCTCGGTTGGCAACATCAAGCTCTTTGAGGACAGGCCTTCAACCAATAGCGACGACGATATCGACTCCCTGAGTGGCAACCCTATGCTTCTCGAGTTTGTTGACTCCCTAACCCGCGAGAAGGTAGATGAGTTCCTTCCCGTGCGCTGCCCTGATGAGCTCCGCGATCAGCATGACTCTACTGGTGGTACCTTAACCTACATCATTCGCGGGTGCCCCTCAGGTCTCGGCGAGCCGTGCTTTGATAGGCTTGAGGCTGTCTTTGCCCACGCTATTATGTCTATTCTTGCTGCCAGGGGCCGTCAGGATCCCAATGTTGCTCCTCGCGCCGTTTCTATCGTCGAGGCCATGACCGCTCTAACTATTGCTGAAGCCCTTATGGCTCAGCACGCGAGGCAGATGGGCATGAAGATCCGCAGCTGGAAGATGGTACATTAACTTTAATTTCGCGTGACGAAGCGAGACGTGTTGGCATGGCTTTGTAATTATCTCACGATCTGCCTCCCTCGTTTTTGCGACTTTGAGCTTTTCGTGGTAATGTCTAGCTCTCGCTCTGTTTTGCTCTGCCAATCGGCATGGTGCACTATTTCCTATCTTGGCAAGTGGCTAGGTCGATACCTCCTAGGGACGTCCTCCACAGGGAGTGGAGGGGACTTCCGTCGGTACAAGCTTTTCCACCTTTTAGCCTAGGTAGCTTGGTCCAGCTCCCGTTTGGCCGAGGCTTTCAAGGCGCTCCCCCACTAATACATCTACACGGCATTATTGCAACATCCCGTCGATACCCTCCCAAACGTTCAGGTTTTCCCCATCCTACCTTATTTCCGCAACGTTCGGATATCGCGCGTGGATTGGAATGTGGAGATGGCTGGTTGACTTGTCATTTGTCCACGGGCAGATGGCGCCTCCATGTGTTCTGCGTTGTTCCATGCGCCCCCTCGCTCGCTCGCTGCACGTCCCGGCCTCCCGTCTGCGTAGAGGTCAAAGCTGCTACTTCTGTTGCTGCTGCTGCTAGTTCGGCAGCTAACCGTTGCGATTGAGTAATCCTGTACTGGCCCCCTAACCACGTACACGTAGCCATCCGGCTCTTTCGGCGCGGCCTGGGACTTCAACCGCCCGAGACACATGGGGGTAAGCCGGAAGAGGCGTTCTCAAGTCGTCCTCGCTACGGCGTCTATAAAGGTCGCAGTGCCGTTGAGCGGCTGTCGAGATAAGACATGACATCATGGCACTAAAACTGACCTTTTGCGCTCTGTAGCATCGCCATCACATGTTCGACTGGATGCACCCAGCCGTTGATTGGCACAAACCCAAGGAACCACCATCCAGTAATCGGTCCTCGAGCCAAAGTCACAAGGCCCTGCCACGTCATTTGACGAGCCGTGCCATCGTGTCTGGCTCTGCCGTCAGCTCAGGTAGGCCGTTCAGAAGCTCCGCCTTAGCGTGAGAATGACCTCGTACGTGCTCGCCGCAGGGCTGACTGGAATGGACGCATTGACAAATCCCCGTGTGGCGGAAACGGAGTGAGCCGGCGACTATTACGAAGAGGCTAGAAACGAATCTTCCCGCTGTCAGCGCCTGGAATGTCAAGTTGCATTAGCTCCGGCTCCGATGCCGAGCCCTGCCGGAGAGGCCCGTATATTCCGATGCAATGTGGATGCACACGGGCCGGCCCCAACATTTTCAGCCAGCCTACTTTGACTTAGGTTGTAGCCTCGGAGTACTAGATAGACCTTAATAACTGGGCCGGGCATTCCGAAGAGGATGAACTCGATAACGGTTGGCCAAACATAGGCGGCTGATCCAACTCATACAGTTGCTTACATGCCTAGTGCTATCAGTATTGGTGAAGTTTTGATTCTGACGACTACTTGACACACCTCGGAGTAGCCTATCTAACAACATTCTAACACAACAAGATAGCAGGATACCGGCGGGGCCAAGATGAGGACAAATAGCAAACCAATACATCATCGCGACCAGAACAACTCAGGACTTACGGAAGCGCATCCTTGAGCAAGGGCTTATGAGTCCTGCCACAAGTATCCTGTACATTTTTTCGGCTACATTTGCACTAACAAACCCGATCTTGTCTTTCCTTCTGGTTTCTACTGGATATGTGATATCGTTGACACGAGACCACATTCATCACTGAGGCGGTGAGACCAAAAGTAAAGCCTTCCGCACTCAACCATAATGATTTTTAGAGAGGCCTGTATTTCTTTCTTTAGAATTTGACTATAAGAGTTAAAGGATGGGCAACAACTCGCCTGAACTTGCCTACAAGCAACAGCCATCCGACTTATTCTATACATCTCCCTAGTGTAGCGTGATATTCCAACCAGTAGCACCTTGCTGACCCTCTTTGTTGGCCCCCATCCAAGCCTCTACGTCAAAGTCTCCCAAGCCCTGGAAAGAATCATTGAATCTTTGAACCCACCAAAACACGATAGGGACCTTAAAGAAATCGCTTCAACTTAGGTAAAGGCCCAGGCTTCTTCGGACTCGACCGGTGGAACTGCAAGACCCACGGCTCGCAGCCTTGCAAATCTCTTGCCGGTTGCCACGAGGGCTCGGCGTATTCCCATTCAACCAGATATTGTAGCCCCGTCTTCGGTTTCTTGCCCGCCCACCTGGAATCGAGGATGCTTTTAAATGACCATCTTTCCTCATCAGGTTTACTGAGATACTTCACCGTAACACGTCCCTCCTTGTCGGCTTCTGGCTCGGAGACCTCCGCGACAAAAACCGGGGGCGCTAAAGTGAGCTTCGAGGACAGCCTTGCGTCTTCGGGCGTCGTCAGTTGTACTGAGTCTGCTTGTCTGATCCAGGGGTCGTACATGAGGGACCACTCCATCCATATCTCAGGGGTCAGGATGGTGCTAGGCAGAGGCTCGCTGTGGTCGATAACATGACTATACAGAGAAGGCGGGGACAGAGACTTGCCAAGGTGGCCCCAGGTAATGTCGATTACGGGCGCGTGAACCCAGGCGTTGCAGAATAGGCCAACGACGGCAACGAGGATTTGCAGCATGGGTATATACCCGCTAGACCCAAACGTCCAGCGGTTCCAGGACTCAAAGTGAGCGTATAACTTAATCAAACACAACAACAGCGCCCTGTCGGCAAAGTCTGGCCCAACCGCGGTGGTTTGGGTCAACAGAGCTTGGCGGTCCGACAGCGTCGTGCTCAACAAGATCCCCTCGAGTCGACCGACGATATCTTCGTCGTCTGGCTGCGGGCCGTATTGAGCTTCGGGTCTTTCAAGCTCGATGAGAAAAGTGCGTACGACTGCTCTGACGAGGGGGAAGCGCATGAAGCTATGGATCTCGTTGGCAACGATGTTGTGTCTTTCGGCTAGGCGAGCCAAGTCAGTATGCATTGCTGAGGAGATAGTGAGAGGGTCTTGGAGTGGGTGAATGGGCTTGAACCAGTAGTCGCTGGGCCAAGTCGTCCGCCTATGTGGCTTTGTGGCGAAGGCAACCTCGAGGTAATCCTGGTTGCCGATAATATGCCCATCGTACCGCCATCTTGGATCGAGGTGCTTCTCTTGAAGTGCCGAATTTGTGAGCCTCATGGCGTACTCATCTTTGACGTGACTCGGCAAACTGAAGGCCAGCTCAAGGTTTGTGGAAGAGAAATGCGGCATATTACAGGTAGGTTACAGTCGGCGATTTCTGCGATATCGACAAAGCTAGCCTGAGAGGAAGAGAATGGTAATGATAATCTTACAACTAGAGAAGTGAGTACGCGTTGTGAAGAGCTGCTGCTCAAGTATCCATGATTCCCCCCTCGTCTCCCGTATATATAGAGCATTTCACTCATAAACCGCGATTGAGGTCGCAAAAGCATAATGTCTTTGATAGCTCTTATTGTCAACGCATGACAAAGGAGGTTTCTTGATTCCGAAGATGAGGCTCATCACAAAGCGGAAGCCTACAAGAGGTAGAATGATGCTTGTCAACGAGCGAAGTACTCGACAGTGAGAAAACTTGAAGGAAGGAGGTGGCTTGGAGGAACAAGGAATTGTAGGCGATCCTCGATGCGGTCATTGTTCACGTTCAAAGGGTAACTGGCTTTGTCTTTTCCGATGGGCGTGGTTGCTGACAATCTGCCTCAATGCATCGGAATGAAAGAGGCTCTTTGGATAAGAACTTGAGGTCCGGCAGAAGATGAGACATTGAAAGCCGGCTCCTGTGCCGAAGCAGGCTCACCCCGACACACGGAACACGGGGTTCGCAGCGGAAATCGGTTGACCCGCATCGGATGTCATTCTTCTGATCACGGAAGAAGCTGGTCGTTGGCCAGACTGCCAAGACCGTGGTAACGACACCGCAGGCTTCCCTCTCCGACGCCGCATGCGACAGCCCTGCAGCTTCCCTTGCGAGGGCAGTACGCGGCCACGTCGCCGGCAATGGGGGGGGGGGTTCCCAAAATAGGGACGTTGTCAAGTGCATTTAAATCTGGGAAATCACGAGTACTGAAACAGACTGCATCCACACTGAACAATTATTTGGGCGCGAAGCTCGATGATGATAGTTGGCAGGTGACAGGCGGGACCTGCTCACATGGAATGGTCCGGTCTGTCTCTGTGTGTCTGACGCCGTGGCCTGGGATTGCGTCCCGCGAGGAGCGCCAAGGAGAAACAAGAAGACCCAATCAGGTCATGTACCTGAGCCATCACCTCGACTAGCCCTGTGACTGGCGGGGCGGACCAATAGGGCTCTTGCTTATCAGATGAAAGGTCAAAGAAAGCCGGAGGTCTGTTGACGGATGCTCTCAGGTGTCGGGGGTCTCACCTTGAGTGCTGCGGGCAAGGCGGTGTACGTCAAGGTGGCGGGAAGAACAGCATTGGCGAACGAACGAGGACGCGGGAGGAAAAAAAAAAAAAAAGTTGATCAAAAGTCTTCGGACCCAAGGGCGTGGGTAAGTAGGTGGCTAGATCCAGGGAAAATGTCTGTTGCAGAAGTTGTCGAGTCGCGATGGATGGGTGGCGGAACAAGGGAAAGCCTGTTGCAACTTGTTCAGCTCCGTCCAATAAGATGAGACCGACAGAGCTATATCCTTAGCCGTCCCTGAGAGTCTACTCGAAGTATGGTACATGTGTAGTGTACATCGATAGCGTTTGTGAGTTCCGCAAACGACAGAGCTGGTAAAAGAAAATCCAGGGGCAGCAAGCAGCTGAGGTTAAGGATGGGCGAATTGAGTGAAGTGAGAAACATGAGAGTTGCCGGGACGCAGCTGAGGCCCTGCCCGGTTGCGTCAGGCTGTCTCCGTGAGGTCACCGGCAATCAAGGGTCTCGACGGTCGGACAGGGCTCCCGTCGTCTTCACCTCAGCAACAGCAGCCGCTCAGCGGCCGTTGCCTTGTGCTTCAGGGGACAAACCCTGCTCCTCCCCACTTAATACCCGGTCGCTAGGTACGAATACCTTAGTGACGATGTGCGATGTGATGGCGTGCGTCGGTGAAGCTCTGATAGGACATGCCGCCATCAATCGTGCTGGGTATTTTCTTGGTCAGTGGAGGTTGACAGAGGATTAGTGCACCATTTGCACAGTGGAGGGTATTCGCACGTATCATTGAGCACCTTTCAAACAGGATACCGCTGGATGCAGTTAGCGCTGCGGCTTGGTCCACCTCGACCTATCCACTTCGCCCGTGTTATCTAATCGCAGTCTCGTCCCGCCGACTTGGAGGCACTTGGCTGAATCGTGGCTCGCAAGTCCCGGATGCGCACCAAAGACCCGACGCTGAGTGAACCCGGTGTCAAACATTCTTTGGACGTCGGCACGCGCTAGATTCAACATTTGAGTTGCCTGTCCTGTCTGTCCTCTTGTGTATCAATCAGCACTCAGCACCATGCTAATCAACGTCCATGGGTGCTCTCGTCTCAAGCAAATGCTGGATGCGATGACGGTGGATAGCTTCACCCGTCAGAATTCCACGTCCACGATGCGTGCGTTTTGCTTTGCTCCATCACTTACGTTCGAACACCTGCTTCCTCGACCCCCGTTCCTCCACATCCATGCCATCCATCCATCCATCCACCAAAAAAAGACGCCACCGATTGAGTCGTGCTGGTGCTTGGTCTGCAGTTGACGCATCTCTACTGGCTTCTTCCGTCTTGCACCCCCGTCCTCCACCCCCACTATTGACTGACACACTAAGGTACGGGTACCTACTATGTACCCAACCTCGAACCTGCTTCCATCAATGACGTCCTCCTGGCCCAGGCACGGCAACTAAGACGAGAACGAGACAGGCACTGCTTGGTATCATCGCTCAATGGGTACGCATACGTACGGCGCAACTTCACACTCCTGTTGTGTGTCCAGACCAACCACCCCTCCTTCCCACCCAAGGAGAGAAGAAGACGAAAAAAAAAAAAAAAACATCCGAACTTGTTGCTTGCTTCGCTCTGCGCTTTTTCCAGCAGCCAGCCACTCAGGCACGTTTGTCTTCCGTTTTCTCTTGCTTTGCTTGTTGCTGAGGTACCTGACCTTGCCAAACCCATCCATCACACCTCAAGGTACCTTGCCTAGGTACCTGACCTTGCCTTGACACCTGCCTCTTCCTACCTGACCCTACCTTACCTTACCTTACTTGACGCAACTTCCATCGGCCTTGGCCACTTGGTCGCAAGTAAACATCTCCAACACCTCCAACACCGCGCGCCCAGAGACCACCACACAGGCAACCTGTCCGCTCGTTGCTCAGTGCTGTCGTCGCCACAGCCTTCGTCGCCGTCGTCATCTTGGTCCCCGCCGCATCGCGCGTCGTCTCGCATCATATCGGAGCACATCTGATGAATCCCACCCGCCGACTTACCTGCTGCTGACTGGCCGCGCCAACCTGGTGATACACTTCTTTCGCATCTCCGTGGATCCGGTCGCCACGCTTCCATCGCCAGCTTCATTCGCCATTGACTTCTATCGCTCTCTCCTCCCGCATCCGCCTTCACATCTCCTCTGACAAGAGCTCCACCACGCCATCTTTTTCTTCACGCACTTCCGACTGCCGCTTCGCCTGCCATCTCACGTCCTCGATTGACCTCTGCCGCCCCTGCTTTCAACAGATCTCTTGCTCTGCGCCAGCTGCCCGAACGCGCGACCACCTGTACGACTTTGAAAATCCCGCGATACCACTCCGAACCAGACAAGCCCCTACGGGCTGCAACACCAATTGCCTTGGACGAGGCCGACAATTGACACACGCTCGTACGCACGCACGCACGCACAGCCGCCCGTCCTCGCTGCGCTACAATCGGGTATCGAGCTTGGGCTGGTCACCACAGACGGAACATCGCCAATCCAAGGCCACCGGCGGTGCGCTCTCCTGACCTCGCCTCGCCCATCTGGAACGGTCGGCCGTGACCCCCATTCTGTCTGTCCCCCACACTCACCCTTCTGGACGATACTTTACATACCGCATCGCCGATTCCACTGCCCATCATGAACGGCACCCAACAAGCTTCGGAGCCGCTTGCGCAACAGCCTCTGCAGCCCGCGGCTGCCAACGTCAACGCCAATGCCAGCGCGAATGCCAATGGCAACTCGACGGTCGCCAAGAAGCGCAAGAAGGAGGGCTTGAAGCCCATCATCACCACCGAAACTCCTCAGTAAGTGTGTTTATGGTCTCCTTGTACCTTTTTTTTTTTTTTTTTTCGATTTCTTTTATTTGCAGCGACCAAGAAGGTTCCGTGTTGTTTGATTTCCATTATTTGACGGGTGGGTACCGTCGAGATTGTTGGTTGTCATCATCTCAATACGGACGCCAGTTGGCGTCCCGAGCTTCATTTATACAGGACATTACCCTGCCTTTCCTTACCTTACCACACTCCGCCTGCCAAGTTGTTACCCCTCTATCCTGTCTAAAACTGTGCCCGATGCCGCACGTCCTTCCCTGCGCGTCGCTGCGGGGCGGAGTACGGGGGGCCAGTTGGATGGATGGATGGGGGCCCCTCCAGCCAGACCAGACCAGTTTGAGCCGTCGAGTGCAGTCGAGTGCAGTCAATTCAGTTCAGTCCAGTCCCAATCGGCACAAGGAGCAGCGGCATCAGTAGTCATCAGTGCTTTCTGCCCAGGACCGCGCCGCGCAGACTGTCTCACTTCCGGACATCTGGGAAGCATGCGTCAAGCAGGAAACAAGATGGCGCTGGAAGACGCTACGGCAGCGAACAAGCAGAACAGAAGAAGAAGAGTGAGGAACAGACAGCAAGGCCCCAGCGGAACAGATACCCGGCGGGGATCTGTCACTGGATCGGGCGCATGCGCTGCGGTTGCACACAGGGCCGGCCATTGGAGGAGATTGAAGCGTTGTTTGGCGCGCAAAACATCAGGTCGGGCAGAGGCAAGAGAGGGACCGCACAGGGTGGGAGACGGCCGCTCACCCAGCGGTATTACGGGTCGCCAGCTGTTGCCGCCACCGCGACACTCTGCCAGGGCTGATGATGCGCAGCAGCAGCGCGGTGAGGTGCATCTACCTGTCTTATTGATGTGGTCTGCGCCGCGCTGCGCTGCGCTGCTCCGCCGGTGCGACAGATACCCATGATGAGAGGCCGGCAACGCGAGGGGCCGGGATGATGGACGGGAGAAGAGGAGGAGGAGGAGGAGGAGGAGGAGGGAAAAAAAAGTGCTAGGTTTGTGCTGACCTGACGGGGTGCCCTGACTGAAGCTTGCCTGTCGTATGTGCCCGTCTTTTGCACGAACTCGACCCGACTGCATACCGGGGACTGACCAGGCCTGACCTGACCTGACTGGACCGGACTGAACTGAACTGAACTGAACTGAACTGAACTGGACTGGACTGGACTGGACTGGACTGCTGCGCTCATCACTCACAGCTGGTTTGCTGCACACTGACAATCTGCACTCACGGCATCTGGGGACGGACAGAGATACAACAGAGGGGCTGGATAGTTTTCAGACATATCGCGACTGGACTGAGCTGGCTGGACTGGACAGTGAACAGAACAGCACAGAACAGAGCGGGACTGACAGACTGGCTGGGCTGACTGGGCTGGGCTGGCTGGCGCGCGAGAGTGAGCGCTCACCGTCACCCTCCCCACTGGTCCTGATCCGACCCGACGACCCTGGCCAAGGTGGCCCAGACTTTTGCGTTGCCAGACCACTGAGCAGTCGCTCTCTCTCCCCCCCCCCCCCCCCCCCCCGTTGCGCGCATCACTGACCCCTCTCGCGCTACCTGCCCTGCTTTGCTGCCCGTTCTGCTCTGCTTGCTGCGACCTTCCATACCTACTTACCCTTTCCCGCCTGCTTTTATTACTTCCTTCCATATTACGTGCCTCTTTCTGCTACCTATCCTTACCGTTACCTACCATACCTACCTGCCTCAACCTTCCGCCCTTCCTCCTCTTCCACCTCCACGTCGGAGGCAGTTTTTTTAACCTGCCCTTCCTTACCTACCTTACCTACCTTAACTAGTGCACGCCTACCGCCTGGCTGATTGTTCCCGCGCCTCGCCTCGCCTCGCTCGCCTCTTCCTCTCCCGTCCTCTACCTCCACGTCCCTCGCCCAAAATCACTCCCCCCCCCCCCCTCCTTCGCTTCCCCTCCCCTCCCATTCAACCTTTACCCACCCCAGTCGGTCACGACCTGACTGGACTTGCCGCTGTCACTACTTTCCCATGTTGTGAGCGGCGCCAGTTTCGCACTGGATCCGCACTCTTTTTTGATATTTTCCCCTTCATTCTTGTTTTGATTCCCGCCCGTTGCCCGGACCTCCGCCCGTTCTGTCTTCTCTTTTCTTGACTATAGGATTGTTCGCGCTGGATGCGCAATGTTGCAAATATGAGCTTCCTCAAGACAAGGTTTCTAGCCTCCCAAACCCCCTTCCAAAGTCATCGCATTTCGTGGTGCCCGAGTCCATCTTCGTTGCTTTGGACTGGCGCCGCGAAATCTTCACCCACCAAGCCACCCACCCGTTATTGCTGCTCCTGTTGCTGCTGCTGCTGCTGCTACCACTGCCACTGCTATTCTCCACCCCCGCCATTTTGATCACAATTCTGATGACGCCTTTTTCCCGCGCCGCGCTGTCTCTGCCCGCACATGTCTCGATGGCCTCCACAGGAAAGCTGACCTTTTTCTTCTCTGTCGCAGAACCCACCAATTGTCTGCTGCCATGCAGAACTCGCCTACTTCGACTTCGTCTGGCGACGACCCCGCCGAGAACACGGCCGACGAGGAAGATTCCGAGGACTACTGCAAGGGCGGCTACCACCCCGTCCAGATTGGCGAAAAGTTCAAGGACGGCAAATACACAGTCGTGCGAAAGCTTGGATGGGGTCACTTTTCCACCGTCTGGCTGTCCAGAGACAACACCTCTGGAAAGCACGTCGCTCTGAAAGTCGTCCGCTCTGCTGCCCACTACACCGAAACCGCTATTGACGAAATCAAACTCCTCAACAAGATTGTCCAGGCCAAGCCCGACCACCCTGGCCGCAAACATGTAGTCAGCCTCCTGGACTCTTTCGAACACAAGGGCCCCAACGGCACACACGTCTGCATGGTTTTTGAGGTATTGGGCGAGAACCTGTTGGGCCTAATTAAGAAATGGAACCACCGCGGCATCCCCATGCCCCTGGTCAAGCAGATCACAAAGCAGGTTTTGCTGGGCCTCGACTATCTCCACCGCGAATGCGGCATCATTCACACCGACTTGAAGCCCGAGAATGTCCTCATCGAGATTGGCGACGTCGAACAAATCGTCAAAAAGGTCGTCAAGAGCGAGCCTAGCGACAAGGAAAACAACAGAAACGGCCGCAGGAGGAGACGGACTCTCATCACGGGCAGTCAGCCGTTGCCCTCCCCCCTCAATGCCAGCTTCAACCACAACAATCTCTTCCCCTCCACGAACTCTCACACGAGCCTCGGTCAAATGTTGCACGAAGGTATGCGACGTCTCCCCAGCACCCGCCACCTGTGTCCCCGCGAGTTGCGCCACCCACAAAGGTCCCGCTGCATGTAACGACCTTGTGGCGCATGGTTCTGGTCGCACAAGTAGGAAAAGCGCTAACAGCCTATGCTCAGGCAAAGGATCCAATGACTCTTCTCCCAAGCGCGACGCTGACCAGAAGACGCGCGAAAAGACGGCGTATGTATACCCCACCTCACAAAATAGTGGATGACTATACCTGAGACTGACCGCCTTTTCTCTGTGCAGCGACCTCCTCACAAAAGAAGTTTCGGGTATCTCCCTCGATAAGACGAGCAGCTCACCATCTTCCGGCGAGAAGCGCAAGGCCGAAGATGCCCACGCTTTCGACATCATCAGCGTCAAGATTGCGGACTTGGGTAACGCCTGCTGGACCAACCACCACTTTACCAACGATATCCAGACCAGGCAGTACAGGTCGCCGGAAGTTATACTTGGGGCGAAATGGGGCGCAAGTACTGATGTGTGGAGTATGGCGGCGATGGTACGTTTGCCCTCCGACGACCAACAGCTACTTCCAAAGACATTGAGAACTAATGATTCCCCACCTCTAGGTTTTTGAGTTGATCACTGGTGACTACCTGTTCGACCCCCAATCGGGAACCAAGTACGGCAAGGACGACGATCACATTGCGCAGATCATTGAGCTGCTGGGGCCTTTCCCCAAGTCGCTCTGTTTGTCTGGCAAGTGGTCACAAGAGATCTTCAACCGCAAAGGCGAGTTGCGTAACATTCATCGCTTGCGACACTGGGCCTTGCCAGATGTCCTGCGCGAGAAATATCACTTCAAGGAGGACGAGGCAAAGCGCATTGCTGATTTCCTGACTCCGATGCTTGAGCTTGTCCCAGAGAAACGTGCCAACGCTGGTGGCATGGCAGGACATTTGTGGCTCGACGACACTCCCGGCATGAAAGGCGTCCGAATCAACGGACTAGAGGTGGGCAGCCGGGGAGATGGCATTGATGGGTGGGCGACAGAGGTGCGGAAACGGTAGGGTAGAGGGGGCAAACATAATGAGAGACCGCATTCGAAGCATCGGGGGCCACCATACACCAAGATGTCGACCCTAATTCATGGAAATGAACGGTTCAGGCCCCCCTCCTTAAACCAGATCCCCTTTGCACAATTTCTCTGCCTGCGCCCGATCATCTCTGTCTGTCACACTGAACCACGCACCATTGGCATTGACCTATTTCTGCACACATCTTGATGGCAACAAAGACAAAGCGGCATGGTGCCAGGAGTTTTGCTCTTCGTGCCAGGGCCAAAGACGGACGGGACGTTCCAAACACACAAACACAACGACAATACGGCATCATTATCATCATCATCATCATCATCAAACAGCTACTACGTATGATAGTAATGGAGGGGGGTGTGAGGAGGCCACAAAGCAGAAGAAGCGGCAACCAAAGCCCCCCGCCTCTGAAGGAAACCACGTGTACAGGGCATGTCAGATCCCTGATATGGAGGAGTAGATAGAACTTTTCTTAGTTTTCTAGGTCGAGAAAGTCCAGCACTGTCATCAGCTTACAGAGAGAGGGAGAGAATTAGTTGCATGGAAGACAGGGAGGATGTCGGTGTTGAACTAGGCCGTGCTGGACTTGGGAATGAGACGCATCATGATTGGCTCATGTCTACTATGTGTGACCTCAAGCTGCGAACATAACCTCATCTATCAACATGTCGTCACCAGGCCATGCAGCAACATCTTGAGTCCCCCTTTTTTGTGCAAATGTCACATTCTGTCTAGGAGTCCATGTCAATCCCTTCTACTCCTCCTTCCATGACAAACCGGAACGCCTTTTGTGCCCGCCTAGAAAAAGTTCAAGTCGCCCGTTCTGTCTCAGCCTCTCCCTCATCATGTGGATCAGAACGAGCCTCTGACCAGCTCTGTGCTCGTCTCCATCTTGCCACGCCTTTCCATAGGCGACTTCTTCGCTGGTAAATAGCCAGCGAATCAGCCACCACAAACCGGCAAGCTTCGTTGCTACACCCCGCCATCATAGCATACGGCTTCCTCATCGCTTCTTGCCCTTCGCTGTCATCTTGCGGAATGCCTCCAAGCCGCCTGCTCCAATAGGGCGGTGATCCGGCGCACGAGACACGTCGTACGTGCTCTTTGGTGCGATTGTGTAGCTCGAAGGGAGGCCACCAGGACGAGCGCGGTTAGAGGTAACGACCGGCGCGAGCATGGCCTCACGTTCTGCTTCCCTGGCTGACTGCGAGGGCCGCTGGGGAAGGTTGAACTGCGAGCTGCCTGCCTGGCGCTGAGACATCTTGAGTGCCCTGTTCGAAAGATTAGCAACGCTGTCGTGTGACACTGAACTAGGGAGACGTACTCGTAGTCGAACTCGCGCGTCTCGATGTGGCGCTTCTTGTAATCGTCCGTTCGCTTCAGAATCGGTCGACTCCAATCACCCAACAGCCGCTCGGCCATACGTTTGATGCCAGGCTCAGGCTTCTTCGAGCGGGTGTAGAAATAGACAACTTTTCCGATGCCGCTGCTGAGCAGCACCTCCTTTTCGATGGGCAGACGGATGAGGGCCTGGAAGATCTCTCTCTGAATGTTGTATGCTGGAAGAGAACCGTCGTTGAGGGGCTCCAGGAAGAACTTGACGTGTTGCAGAAAGTTCGTGTCAGGGTCGAGAATGGCATGCTGAACATTGTTGCGGTTGAGGAAGTCCTTCACCTGGGGTAGGAGCTTCAACTTGTGAACAGCAGGTTGGCCCGCCTCGCGCGCCGAATTGTCGGCCTCGCATGCTCTCTCCATCGCGACCTTCAGATCAGCTATCTGCTCGTCCATTTCATCTTCCAGATCCTACATCATGATGTTGTTAGTCAAGACTTGTCCTCTCTGGCCTGGGAAAGCGGGCGACCCACGATCTCGTCCTTCTTCTTCTTGCGCTTAGTAGGTCCCTTCATCGCGGCGTCCAGAGCTCGATCGATTGCCCGGCGTCTGCGCTCCTCTGGGGACAGGTGGGATTCATCATCAATCTCCGGTGAGGCAGCCTTGGATCGCGGCTTCCTCTCGCCGTCCGCAACAGCGCGTCTCGACTTCCGAGCCGGTCTGCCAGCTTCGCCGTCCGCATCGCCAGCCGCGTCATCATCGCGTGACCGTTTCTTGTCTCTTCGCCCCTCCTTTGGTTTCCTTGGCTTGTCTCCATCGGCTACCTTTCGCTTTCCAGCCTTGAGCGTCTTAGCGACGTCTTCATCGACAGTTATAGGGCGATCTTCAATGTTGGCCGTGGCAGGGTCGTAGTCCTCAAACTGGTCTTCGTCGATTTCCGAAAGGTTATCCGATTCCTGGTCGGAAAGATCTTCGGCGGTCGCGCCACCCGCACCCTCACGAGGCTCTTCGTTGTCGGCGTGGTCGTCGCGCGTTGGCGACTCGGGGAGAGATTCAAGGTCCGACATGTTGGCGACGACGGATGTGTGATGCTGAACGGGGGTTTGAAATGGCCCGGAGAGTGAGCTTTCAATCGCGGAGACGTAAGCAGCAGGTGCAGCCCTTCAAAGCAGTTGCCACGCCAGAAAGGTGATCGTAGGAAATGGGAATAGTTGATGGATGAGGTTGGAGAGGCGGAAGAAGCGTCGTTTAGCCCTTTGATTTTCAGTTGGTCCAAGCTTAGATAGAAGGGAGATACCTCAGGTAGGCATCTCTCGCAGCGACCCTCAGCCTCATCTGTTCAGCCACATCAGCTAAGATGGCGGTACGTACCGCGCCACTAGAGTTCGACGGGACCAGGCCACCGGGAGGTTCCGTTGCCTCAGGCACGGTTTGTTTACTTCCAACAGACCTAAGATTCTGGTTTGTTCATTGACAGCAGCCCAGAACATTTCCTTACATGGTTGGTCACTACCACCACCACTACCCTGATTGATCATCTGTGACGAGCTGTCGCACTGCACTCTCTGCACTTCTCACCAACACCTTTGCTTTCGCCTTCACCTCTCGTTCAATCTTGGCTTCGTCTTCCTTTGTTTTGTTTTTTCCCCCGCACTTCTGCTGTGCATGCGAAAGCTCCAACATGGACCGTCGGACATATGAAAGCCCCATGGAATGGGAATACCAGGATCGTGGCCCTTTGGATGCAACCAGCCCGTTTTCCCACGTTGCAAACAGCAGCACCAAAAACAGTACGTCCGCATGTGGATACACATATTCGCTGCCCCAGACCGGCCTCATATGCAATCAGTTTCTTCCCGCTGACCGCGATTCTGTTGTAGTCTTCAACTCTCCGAATAAATTTGCCAGCCCTCGACCGAACTTGTTCGCCAGCAGCCCCTCCAAGCCGAACCCTTTCGCGAACAGCCCGTCCAAGCCACTACCCTCCCTGCCACCCCAGACTTCACTGTTCTCCCCGAGAATTCAGAGCAGCAACACCGCGCCGCCGTTCCGGAATCCTGCTTTTACGACACCGCGCAAGCCCTTCGATGAATCGGTCTTCTCAGAAGCTTCCGGCGCAGAGAGCAGCCCCGCCCTGACCGAAAATTCCGAGTTCCCGGATGACACCCCCGAAATCGATCGATTCGGAGATATGAACATGGGCGCAATGACGCCCTCCAAGGTTGACAAGAGCTTCCGCTACGCCAAAACTGGCTTGCAATCTTTGAAGCGCCATGCGCCAGGCAAAGGCGAGATTCCAAGAGGAGGAAGAGACTATCCCGCCATAAGGAAGCGGAAGCGTCATAACATGGACCGCGATGTTGGCGGAAGCGTACGCTTCCACGGTTCGCAGGACTGGGACTCAGAGGATGATTCGGAGGACGATTCCCGGCAGTCATCTCAACGGAGCAAGGGCAAGAAGAGGAACAACCGCACCTGGGTCGGCAACTTGTTCCATACTCTCGAGGAGCACCCGAATGCCCCAGAGAACCTCTACCGCTGGATCCAGCTGATTGTCAACTGCGTCCTCGTCTCTGCGTTCGTGTTCTTCTGCTGGTCCATTGTGGATACAGTCCGGTCCGATATTAGAAACGCGAACGAAGTGGCTCGCCAGGAGATCGAAAGCAGGATGGCAGAATGCCGCTCGGAGTACCAGCTCAACGAATGTGCCAAGAAGGACAGGCCGGCGCTGAAGGCCATGTGTGATGAGTGGTATGAATGCATGATTCAGGATCCGTCAGCCATCATGCGCGTGAGAGTCACGGTCAAGCAAATTGCAGAAATTCTCAACGAGTTTGCGGGCGCGATGCAAGTCAAGGCTTGGGTAAGTTACTGGACACTACCGCCGTGAAGATTGGCCCGCAATTGCTAAGCTTGTATGACAGGTCTTCTTCTTCGGCATTCTGCTTCTGTGTATCGTTGCAAACAACCTCACGCTCGGCCGCCTTGCAAACACGGCCAGCACAGATCGGCCTACAGTGCACCGCGCAGCGTCCGGGTCTGCTCCAGAGCCGTCGGTGATTCCTCAGCCCTCACAAGCATACATGTGGGTTCCGATTCAAACGCCCTCCCGCCGCCGACAGCATCTCAAGTACGACGTGGATAGCGACGCTACGGACACGGATGCATCTCCGCCAAAGATGATTATGCCGCCGCGAACACCTTCGGGACGGCGAAGCCCGAGCAAGGGCGATCGGGACCGGCTACGGAGCCCGGCCAAATACGGTCTTAGCCCCGTCAAGGGCTATTGAAAAGTCTAATATCTCACTTTTCCTCAGAGGTTGTAGGGTACACATAAGACGCTCGGTACAATGCATGGTCTGGAGTTGTGAGGTTCATTTGTATAGTGTGAAATCCAGGGGACAGGGTTCTTGGGGTTGATGCGGCGTCATCTGGAAAGCAAGCTGGAAAGCTGAGGCCTGTTCCTGGAAAGGGTTAGGAAATGCAGGCTGGAAAGCCGAAGCACAGAGTCGAGCAGTACGGTGAACTCTTGTAACCGTACTTCGTTCTTGGCCGCGAATGCAAAGTTCGTTTGTCAATGGATTTAATTATTTCTGAAGCTTTTCGCCAACGTGAGCTAGAGACGCGTGTTTTTGTTAGAGCGTAAGGTAACCCAGGAACCTACCTACGTTCTGACAGCGGAATTGCTTATTATCCGTCAGTGAGGTCTTTTGTGGTTTCCGATTCCTTCCTAACTACTCTATATCAATATTCCATTCGTATG
This sequence comes from Colletotrichum siamense, assembly GCF_013390195.1. Lineage (NCBI taxonomy): Eukaryota > Fungi > Ascomycota > Sordariomycetes > Glomerellales > Glomerellaceae > Colletotrichum > Colletotrichum siamense. The sequence continues at coordinate 3,236,762 of NW_023501021.1, forward strand.
CAGTGTACGCATACACCTCTGTACCGTCAGTGAGGTCAGGGCACTTCGGTTCCAAGTAGACTAAAGGGGCCGAGTGGTCTAGAACCCATGCTAGTGGCTTAGTCATGCATCTCTTGGGTGCTCCCGTTGAAGTGGACTTTTTCTCCCGCGTCCAGCCCCTGCCAAATTCCATGACGTCAATTTTCTCTCACTGACGCACGGAGAATTCGGCCTTGCTCTTCGTCAAGCCCCTCTCTCTGAACAGTGCCTGAAGGTTTCGTTCGTCTCTTGAGAGGGTGTGCCCTCGTCCTGAGATGATGACCACAGAGAGGCTGGGAAAGATAGGGGATCCACTTCACTCTTGAAAGCCAGGAGTTGGCTATGCCGCTTTTCTACTGACACTGTCTACGGACAGGCAGCGACGAGCGGAGTGTATTCCGCCACAGCAGGTGTCCAATATGTTCCGTGTACTTGGGAACATGCTGCCACCCTCAGAGCTTGTTGGGTGTGTAACATGAGAGCGAGTCCTTACGTCAGGCAAGACATCTTTAGGGTTCCGACTCGATGGAAGCAAACGTTAGTTGAGAAGAAGGGCGTGGCTTCTAGGGGTTACGAAACATGAGCCGATGTGGCTTTTCGCCGTGGGCTGAAGGACACCAATGTGCACGAGAATTAGGTAGCGAGAGAGACGATGCATCAGGTTAAGGGACTCTGGTGCTTCAAGTTGCCTTGGGTGCTGGAAATTGCCGGAGCAAAATAGCGAACTCGCCAGCAGTTGCGGCCTGAGGTATACTTCAACGTGAAGTCGACCTGAGGAACCCAGTCCCCAACCTCTCGATCTATGTAACGTGGCTAGGGCGGAAGGCTTGAAAGAGCCCTCGACGCGGGGCATCAAACCTAGTGCCTCGGGCAATTCTGCTCGCAAGGCGTTGTCGCCAGCCTCGGGCGACCCGCGCATCCGTTGTATGCTGCCTGATACCAACAAGAGTGCAAGGAAGTCCCTGTGATGAGCAGGGTTTCATAATGCAGCGCGGTGCTGGGGGCTCATAGACCACACCTAGGTGAAGCGGCGCCGAAATTGCAAAAGAGGAGCCGCCCGGAGGAAAATATCCAGGCGGAAGGGAAGAATACGGCGACGCGGATACGGTACGGTGCGGTGCGATGCGGTAGGTAAGAAGGGGGGAGGTTGGGCAGACATGGGGCCCTGCTTTTTTGCTCAGCTGCTGCCATTCACAACGCCGCCGCACGCGATTTCATTTCTTCCCTGCCGCTGCGCTTCGCAAACCATGGCATATCAGGTACCGGATGCAGCCGATAGGACGGGTGGATGGGTGTGAATCGGGCTGGTCGAAGTATGCACAAGTGCCGGTGAGGACGCAAGGCAGCTAGCAGAAACCGATGCAAAGCTTTGAAAGATTTCACGGCAGCTGTTGCGAAGCAGATTCGAGGGAGTATTGCGATGGGCTGAAGGTATTTGTACTTCCGTCGCATTTGGTCAACGTGAGAGGTAGCTGCGTTCCCTACCTTACCTTACACTAAGGTACCGTCAGCATGGTGGACTCTGTGGTGGGGCGAGAGCTACGAAGCTATGATCCATCCCACACGGTACCTTACCGTAGCTGCAAAACGGTACCTTGCTGAGTTAGCGCTTGCGACAGACGAGAGGGGAGGCCGCAAACCCAGATCACTCACTTCCCGTCGGAGCTCTGGGCAGGTCACCATGGTGGATTGAGGCACCGCAAGTGGGCTCGACCTCAGGCACTCAAGATATGAGCAGCGGAGGTGGAAGAGTACTGCGTATTTGGTGTGTGTAGAAAGATGTCTACGTGTAAGCTGAAGGAAAGGCACCAAAGTAACCTTCGGATGCCTTGCCATCACCGAGGCTTCATTGTCTGGGAATTCCGTAGGTTGGATTGCCCTTCCTCGCCGGCAGCTTCGCAGGTCGTCCCGTGAGAGGCTCATTAAGGTACACTGTAGCTTAGCTGCACACACACAAACACCCACACACCCATACTCACACACCTGGTCTGGTCAAGGCAAGGAAAGTATCTCATGCAGACCAGAGCTACCGTGGCTCTTGCCTTACCAGCTGCCTACCGACCTGACCTGACGCGGGATTGGCCTTACCTGCCTGACCAAACTAGACGGGACATACGAAAAAAGTTTCTCCTCCACCTCAAGCGTAAAAACAACTGGATCTAGACCTGGGACCTGGACCTTGTTTGCGCACGAAGCTCTGCAATCTGGGGAAGGAACTGCCCTGCACCTGCATCTGCACGGCAATAGCCACACAGCTTTGGAGGCAGAGACCGAGATACAGAAAGAGTCTGTGCCTCAACCCGCTTGTGTTCAGTCTCCGTTACCTAGTCCCGACCACGCCGCCGCACCGTCATCCCTTCCCGCCTTTTCCACCACTTTCCTCTTCATCACGACGGCCAATCCTTTTTTTTTCCTTGGTTCCCATTCTAAATTCTTTTCGCCCTCACCGCCCTACGTTCATAGTGCTTCCGATGTCCTGTTCCCCGTCCCAACCCTCGATTTGTACCTAACTACATACACTTCCGACGTATGCTTCAATCGTCCGCATACCAATAGCAGGAGGGGCCGTGAGGTGCCTCAATCGTCGAATGACCAGTCGTCTCTCAGGACCTCCCGCTCACGACCCCGCGACTCACGAGACGCCACTAAACCGACTGCAAAAGCGACGAAGCCCATGACTATATACCAATCGGCCGAACCCTAGAAAGCGACAGGTCCTCAAACCTCTACAGCGTGCCCCACGATCCATGCCTTGGTCCCTTGCGCCTTCGTTACCCTCCACCGCCCCGCGCCAACTCACTTCGCGTGCGCCTACTATCCGGTTCTCCATTCTCCTCGACAAATCCAAACCCCGTCGTGGTCGCGCGATCCCGCGTCAGCTTCATTCCTAAAGCTCTGTTGCCTTCGATAAGATACATGTCGTCTTGCGCCCGTCTTTGAACGGCCTCATTATGACAATTCGCATACAAAGCTTTGAAGGTCGCGTTTGCTCTGTGGACTCGCCTCGAGGCCACCCTCAGTCAACGTGAAGCGCGCAAGTACTGCCGATATGGAGGAGGCATCCGGTGGCCAGTCGCAGGCCCACCCCGGCGCCGGCGCTGCCTCCTCCGTGGGGGCATCATCTGCTTCCGCTGCCGCCTCTTCAGCCGCCCCCGTACCTGCTTCGACTCCAGCAGCGCCTTCCGCTGCGACCCCAGCCTCTACTTCCGGTCCCGGCCAGCTATCCAAGAGGAGAAGAGGACTGGGTGTTGTAACACCCAACGCCTGTACCGAGTGTCGGAAAAAGCGTGCCAAGGTATGCGATTGTCAGGCTTCGTGACACACCAAGGTGCTCTCACTCCATTTCAAGTTCCGTTATCTGACCTCTTTGCTGCTACTAGTGCGACGGCCAAAAGCCATGCGGCCGCTGTAAGGCTCAGAAAGACGTAGAGTGTGTGTACGAAATCCCGGTTCGCCAATCCAAGGAGCATCTCCGGACCGAGATCGAGCAACTGCGCCAACGTCAGCGCTCCAGTGACCAGGTCATCGCAGCGCTGGTGCGGTCCGACATGTGGGAAGATGTGCTCCAGCGCCTGCGCAACGGTCAGAGCCTTGAGTCAGTATCGGAATGGCTTGGCGGCACCCTCCCATCTGGCGGCGGTCCTCGGCCGTCCTTCAGCCGTCCGGCTGAGCCATCCAGTGAAGCGAGCGGCAGCTTGAATACACGCTCTGGATACCCAGGATCAGGCCCTGCCCCAATCAGGACAAGAAACCTTGGGGGAACTGGATCGGTGACCATGAGTCCCAATACAGGACAGTCGGGATTGCGCCAGGATCTGGACCCCAACAGTCCTTGGCACCTCTCGTCTCATAGTCAAAGCACTAGGAGTAACTCTCATCCTGACTTGATGAACTGGAGTGCAGACACAAATAGGCTCCCTCAAGGGCCCATTGATTCATGGCCGGAAAGTGCTAGTAACACGGAGGCGTCTGAAGGCGGGAGGTATCAAGGGCTTGATCAGGTTCTCGCACCACTTGAGTTGCCTGACATGAAGCTGCCCCCTGAGAACTGGACGAATATTACCGAGGACGGCTCTCTGGTTCAACACCTACTTGCCCTGTACTTCTGCTGGGAATATCCAACATTCGCGTCGTTGAGCAAAGAGCACTTCCTTAGAGATTTCCAAAACGGTATATCCCGATACTGTTCGCCCATCTTGGTCAATGCCCTCTTGGCCTTGGGATGCCGCTTCTCCAGCAAGTCCAGTACGCGAGCTAACCCTAGCGACCCTTACACTTCGGGCGATCACTTTTTCAAAGAGGCGCAGCGACTCTTCTACCTCGAGGACGACCACCATACTTTGACGACCATCCAGGCTTTGGGGATAATGTCCATACGCGAGGCTAGCTGTGGACGGGATTCGGAAAGTTGGTACTACGCCGGTCAAAGTATCCGTTTGGCCATTGAGATGGGGCTCCATCAGCTGCAGGACGACGGAGACCATGATGAGTTTGCGGTTCAGGCTGCCACTTTCTGGGGCGCTTTCGCTCTAGACCAGTAAGTCTATTGCCAGGGTGCGAAGCATGTGTCCTAGCTAACTGCCCCCTAGCGCTTGGTCTCTGGCGACTGGCTCGCTTCCCCAATGTTCATGTTTCCCTCACCTGCCGCCGAAGCCCGCCATAATCGATGATATTGAAGCGTCATTGTGGATTCCTTATACCGATGATGGTGAGTCTATCTGCAGTTGTTACGATCATGTTTGACTGATCAATACTTCGATAGGGGCGCCGCTGCAACGCTCAGCCGAGCAACCTTCCAATGTTCGGTCCGTTTACAAGTGTTTTTGCGAACTGAGTGAGCTTGTACATCAGAGCCTCTACATACTCCACTCTCCAGGCAGGCCGTTGACCAGCCGTGACCTCCTCGGCATCTACACCCAGTACCTAAATTGGTATGACAGGATACCTGAAGTCCTCAGATTGGGTCATAATTTCACCCCCGCTGTGCTCTTTGCGCAGTAAGTCTCCCTTTTACCACGAATCCCCGAAGGCTTTCGCTAAACTCATCCCAGCATGTATTACCATTTTGCGATCCTTCTCCTCTTCCGGCCGCTGATTAAACTTCGAATCATTGGCTCCAAGCTACTGCCAAGAGACGTGTGCTGTCAGGCCGCAGATGCGATTCAGGGTCTGCTACGCTCCTACTCGCAATTGTACACCTTGCGTCGGACACCCTCATTTGTGCCCTACTTCGTTCTGACATCTGCTATTATGCATTTGGCCATCGGAGCAATAGCCCCAGCCCCGCAGAGAGACTCTGATGAATCAGGCGAGACAGCGCCCAAATCATCTGCTGGAACATCACATCCTCCCCGTGGCGTAGAAGCAATCAAACAAGGCATCCGAGATCTGGAGGAGATGGCGCCGTGCCATCATTTCGCGGAACAAGCGCTCAATATCCTGCGGTACCTCGCCAAGAAATGGGGTTTGGAGGTCGACATGGGCTCAACACCCACTTCGGATGCCGAGTATGCACAGCTTGCCAGGCCGTACACTAGCAGTCTGAATTTCTTCGCGCCAAATGTCCTCGAAGACGACTTCATCTGCGTGTGGGGAGGCGGCCTTGGCAGCGGTGAGGCGATGGAATCGAAGGCAGCAGCGGGAACGGGAAGTCAGGAGAGCCCGTCAGTATCGCGAGCGGCTCAAATCATGGAGAATCCTCTATTTTGGCCATTCCCCATGCAAGGCCGCCCAATGCTTCCAACCGGGCGTGAGTTGAAGGAAGCCGGATTTGAGAGGCTTTCATAGGAGTGTGCTCCGGAGGAAACGCCGGCAAGCCGAGCAACCAATTGGAAGACGAAAAGGTACACCACTGACCCATATTGAGTCCCAAACACCTCTTATTTCCCCGTGGGATATGGATAGGGCGAATTGCGTGGGAGGATTTCACCCGTTCCGGAGTTTGGCCTGGGGGCAAGGCATGTCTGTTTTTTGATACCCCGAGCCCTTTCCCGTGAAGACACAGACGACCCGGTGCGATTGTGATTACGGGTATTTCCAATCCGACATCTGTATTATCTTGAATTGTACGGTAGCTGTGTCAAGAAGGGACGATTCTATGCAGGAGACTGAAGAGATGCAAAAGTTCAAGCGGATGTGCCTACACGCGGCGACTGGTACCTTTCACATGGAAGTCAATCGGACGGGATGTGATCCGTATTGAAAGGACACTGAAGCTACCTTATGCAACTAATGGATTGCGCAGGTCCAGGGATGGTCGTTCCCGAGGCATGCAACATAATTTCATTGGCTCAATGCGGCACACTGCTTGGTTGGCCGTGTACTTTCCCGCCTCATGCTGCAATCTCCAGTTAGGTAGGGACTTTACTTTGGGTTAGGTACCTTCCACCTGCGCTTGCTGTACCGTGCTTGTGCCAGTGCCATGGCCGAACGGCTTATGACACCCAGCCTCGGCTCAAAGTCGGCGCCCGGGCTGACCTCAGGCTAGCAGACTGTGGGAGGCAAGGCAGGTAGAGGCAGCTAATTAGCAACACCCAGCGCATCCCGTCACGCCCATCTACGTCGCGATGCGCCGCGCTGAGCACTTCATCACTCCTTCTTACCTCACCACTTTCCTCTGTTTGGACCTTCTTGTGTTCAGAGCAGTAGTTCAATAAGTAATTCGCGCTTTGCCGCCGATAACCTCCACATTCCTTAATCACGCCCATTTTTCGTCCTCTTGCTGTCATCCCTTCGTATTTCGACTCCCCTACCCCTTCTGTCGCTTCTCATCTCTAGTCGCCGTCTTCAACTCGATGCCGTAGAGACCTCGCGATGTCGACCTCAGCCGACGTTCCCAACAAAACACGGCTATCGCACCAGCCATCACCTATTCGTGCTGTGCTGTCGCTGCCGCCGCAATGGCTGCAAATGTATGATGAATTTATCACCAAGAACGCCAGCCAGGTTTCGCAAATAGAGTCGGCCCTCCGGTCTCTGACCTACATCATCCCTGGTAATGCCACTCCCCGCGAAACGACTCGATTGCCTGCCTACTAACCTTTGAGCCCCAGGTCGGTTCCGGGACGCCGAAATCGCATCCGAAACTCTGCATTCGAGTGTGCAACTCCTTTCACTCTACCATGATACCCTACTTATGCGCGCCTTGTCGCGCATCCCAATGGCACGACTACCATCACCCCACAGTCGGTATACCAAGCACTGGACTCAGCGCAGCCCCATGTACCGCCGAATTGCCATGCTCTTGCAGATGGTGACCTATACTCAACTGCTATGCGAGATGGCCGCCAAAAGACGAGGAGGCGAACGTAGCAGATGGCGCGTTATCGTCCTCCTCGAAGCTATCAAAGCCATCTGTCGTCTTTTGCTGCTTCGAGTCACTCGCGCCCGTCCTATCGTCACGCCAGTCCTACCCGAGCGGGAACCCATTCCAGAAGAGCCAGAGTCGGAGGAGGATACCGGCCTGAAGGAGCTGATGGGCGAGTCGGCCAATGGTCATGCCTCCGAAGCTGGGGATGAAGCCCCCAAGCCCCACGAGAAAGATTGGTCGATGCCCAGAACTGGCATGAGTTTACCCTCTTTACCGAACGCCGGCGACATCAGTGGCTACCTGTTGAGCAAGGTCTTAACCGCTGACGATGTCAAGCCAGCGGCAAAGCTGCTGAATCAACTTCAGGGTAGCGCGCAGGCAGCCGAAGTGCTTCACATACTTGCACCATTGGTGTACGCTGTCGCACTCTCAAGGAGCAAGAACAAGAAATCCTGGACACCGTGGCTTGTCGGGTTGACCGTCGAATACGCGGCTCGCCAGCTGAGGGACCGTAGTTTCAGGACTACGCCTCTAGAACGCGACGAATGGAGCAAGAGAGGCTGGGCCATGGGATGGTGGACAATGCGTGGGGCATTCTATGAGAACATTATGAAGGGCGTCGTCGGAGGCGTCAGATCAAGGGTACCTGGGATCATCGGTGGCATCCTGGAGGACTATGAGTATCTATGGGAAAATTACTACTTCAGCACCAGTGCTTGAGCACAGGTTGCGATTGGCAGCCAACCTTTGGGGTCCGCAGGTAGACTGACTGGAGGTCGCTGCCTTGCTCACATCTGAGCAAGATGTCGACAAGACTTGCTGGACGCCGAGGTTTTGAACCATGTCCTCAAGGGTTTTGCCAGACCGCCACACGCACACACGCACACCAACAAGATATGCCCTGCAACACAAACAGCAAAGCACGAGCACAGGGGCATGTTTTCTTTTTCTACATCTACCATGCGGACGACTGGGTACATTGTGCAAGCTGAGACACGTTGGTCAACACGCCTGAGTCGCTTTCGAGAATGGTCGATGCCAAGTCGAATTACACTGCTCCGACGGGCGCTGGGGAACTGGTCTCGTTGGGGCCGCACCATGCGGCTCATGGGCGATGACCATGGCTAAGACATATTGTTAACGGCCACCTGTCTTCCTGCAGAAGTACATGGCGTACAGGGAGACCTTAGAGAGCTTGACCTATCCTAGCGGTTAAGGCCCACGGAGATTTTCCCGGTACTGCGGTTTGCGGTGTGCAATTTCGTGGCTGAAGCTGAGATGATGGAGGATGGCGGGGAGCGACTATGATCGTCCCCCGTCTCTCATCCTACACGATCCGAGACAGCTGCCCTATCCGCTGCAAAAAAGGGATGCGGCTATGACGTCGTCGGGAGTTGTATTCATCGGGGATGGCGGATTATGTTCCAGCAAAGCTACGCTGGGACTGATTCTACCCGCGTCTTACCAGACTCGAGCGAAGTTGAGCCGCTGTTCCTTCTGATTGTCAGATGGCTCAGTGGCATTCCCGAGTAGGATGTCAAAGTTGGAGACGGACATGGAGATACGTGTTGCGGCTCGTGATAATGTAACGAGGATGAATGTCAGAAGGGTTCTTGGACATCGCTTGTGCGGATTGAATTGTTTCCAGATTTCACATCAACACCCATTTGTATCCCTGTGAACTGAGTTATCCCTTGGTCGCCCTTGAAGCTGAAGTAATTTGATTGCTATTTCCGTCGGTCTTGGTGCATTATTTTGCTCGTCGTCCCGTAAACCCCTTGCCTGACAGGCAGCCCACGTTTTTTTTCTTGAGAAGAAGCAGCAGCAGCAACACACCGCTAATTGACTTGGAGGGCAGAGCTTGGGCAGGGGTTGGATGCCACGCTGATTCGAGCTGGAGGTGCGACACATGGATGTCGATCGTATGCCGGATGGCAACGGCGTCTGGGCCGGCTGTGGCATATTGCTTTTTCGAGTTCCACGTCGTCAGGGCTAGGCCTCAAGTGAGTGGTCTATCCCGTGGCTCACTCGGGCCTCAGGTGGCAGGCATGTGCCAATCCTACACACGGATCGGAATTCGAGTCCTGACAGCGCCCGGAGATGTGGTCCTGGACTCCTGAGTCGCACCGGGCTGGGCTGGGCTGGACTGGGCAGACTAGGGATGGTAAGTTTATGGCATCACATCGCATCTCGAATGCCAGACAGTAACTGAAAAGCATATGCCTACATCGTCGATGGTGGCAGGGAGTCCATCATTCAGCAAGTTGGGCTGCATTTACCGGCCATCAGCTCGAATAACCTGCATATCGGCATCATTGAGGCCCAGTCAATCGGGTCGTCATCCGTCATATTTCGCTTGCACAAGTCATCAGGGGAACATGGACGTCACGTCCGAACCCATGGCAGCCTTGAAGGAAACCATGCAGAGTCCAGCCCCGTCTAAACAGACTCAACAGCCTTTATCTAGACACAAATGCAACCCCAGATAATATCCGTGGCGCGGTGTAGCTCGACAACGGCTGGGTCAAAAGTGGGAGTGAGGAATCCATACAGCAAGTCCTGAACGACCCAAGTCGTCAAGACATACGAATACCACGACAGAGCGGCCGGAACCTAGCCGCGAGTCAACGGCCACTTGCGAGTTACGCCTCCGAGTATCTACAAGACGGCAGCCAGACGGATCAGCATGGATGCTGTTGCCGCGAAGAGAAGGATGCAGCAGAGAGAGTACGTATCCAAGTGACGAAGCGAAGCCAAGACGGTCATATCAGGCCATCTCCACTGGTCATTCCATCGTCTCTTTGACGCGGTATGCGAAATTTGAATCATCGCGGATCCATTTTCGAGTGGGAATGAGTCCGGAGGGCTAGGAGCGAGGAGGGGAGGGGCTAGAAAAGAAAAAAGCAATATCCACACCGGCCCTAAGCCTCAACGAGATGCGAATGCAGCAAGCTACGCAATCGAGAACGTTGCCCATTGGCCTGTCTTCCCCAGATCTTGCCCACAGTTTTGGGGCAGTCGACTATCGGCCACTTGTTCGTCTATCGATCGGAGAGTTGTGGATTAGTGCGCGGATAGCTATGGATAGGGTTTTTCTGTCAAGAGGAAGTAGTGTTGATAAATGGATAGAGATGGACCATCCCTGAGAAGAAGGGTTTGTTCCGAGCCAATCCAAGCGTGGCTAGAGGAGGCGAGACAGGCAAGGGTTGCTGGCTGATGGGGTAAGTCAAGACACAGCTTGCAGGAATCTGCAGCTCATCTGCGTCTTCCTATTCTTCGTACGTCCGTACCGGGGGCAGTTGTTTCTTCTCAGGACTGACGAGCATGACAGCACATCGGCGCGCAGAGTGGCAGCGGCTCGACACCACTCGACAGGGGGTTGGTCCATGGTGCATATGTTGATTGTTGGGTGTCTTGCCTTGCTCGAGCATGGAACCCAACTTGGGAACCGAGCCTGAAGCCTGAGCCTGAGCCTGAGCCTGCCCTGCCCGGTCCTGCCCTGCCTGAGCCTCGTTCTGTCTGGCATGAACAGCGGCGAGTTTCGTCTGATGTCGTCTGGCCTTGCCTTGTCCATCTGAATCTAGCCTTGACTTTGGACGCTGCAATCGATGGTTGTCAATCGGCTTAGCTGTCTGTTCCTGGCCTGGCCCTGATCCCGATGACGCCGACGCCGCTCCCCAGGCCTGTACCTTTACCCCTGCTTGTTGTCGTCTTCTCCCTTGTCCGCTGCTACTGGATAGGTACTTCGTAGTACGTCGAACCCCAGCCCATTTGGGCTCCAGTCAAGATTACCTACTGCAGACCATCGCGGCGTGTCGTACGTACGGATACGTACCCGACTCTGCACACATGCGCTCCGCGTTTGCAGAATGAAACCTTGCTATGTATTGCATAGCTCCAGAGCTATCTCTTGCTTGTCTTCAGGACTGGATGTACCCAGTTTACGTACATATAGATAGTGAGGCGTGTCTGGTAGCGAGTGCGGCACCAGCAACGACGACGACGACGACGACGACGAAGACGAGGCCAGAGAGCCGGAGTGTCAGAGTGTCCCCATTGCTTTTTCCTCGCGATACTCTGAGACTAGGGGCCGCCACCTAGGACCACTCGCTTTACCCTTCTTTTTCTGATTCAGGCCGGGAGGAAGAAAAACAACGCTGGCAAGAGCAGAAACAACCCTGAGCACGCCGTCTATGGATCCCACCAGATCGTGAGCGACAGGGGAATAGTACCATCAGATCACCCACCCACACGCGAGCGCGCCCATACACGCACACACACACACCCTTTCTTTCATCATTCTCACTCCCGTCGCACTGCTGTGCAAGACTCAACTCGCCGCTCATCTTACATGACGGCTCGCCTCCGCCCATCCCTAGCCTTTTCCATTTTATATTTGGTGGTCCTTGTCCATCTGCAGTCACCCGTGCCGACAAGCTCAGACCAAATAGCCCCAAAAGCTTGGAGCTGTCCATCAACATCAGATACCACTGGACACAGCCAAGCACAACCTCGGCGGCAACCAGTCAATCGTCCGACGGTCGACATTCCAGGAACGAGACGCCCGCGACATGAGCTTGACCATCTCGAATCGATCTTTTGGGCATCACGGTTCTATCGGGGGAAACGCTTTTGCTCCGTTTCCCCCACCACACCATGGATATCCCATGCATCGCCAACCATGGCCAACTACTCGTCCGCCTGTCCAGGTTCAGCTACAGGACCGAGACAACGCTACTGCCTTGATCAATGCGAACAGTGTCCGTCATAATGCCGGAATATCACTTCAGGGTAAACACTTCGACGCCATTTCCTTCCCCTCCACGGCGTCCACCATAACTCCAGCCTCGAAGAAGTCAAACGACGAGGTTGAAAGTCACAGCCAGACTGCGAGTGTCACTAGCAGCAGATTTGCAACACCAGCTTCAGGACCCACAGTCGGCTCTATCAACCCTTTCGATCTATCTACAACCACTTCAAATACGCCTCGCCATGTTCTCATCCGCGTGGATGGTGATGCCGGCTCCTACCTCGATAGTGTCACTGGCCAACCGGCATTTCAGGAACAGAATCTCCCTTCGGAGTTGAATGGCTCGTTATCAGTTAGTAACGGGGACCCGATTCAGACGGGCTGGAGTGTGGACTATGCGGGCCTGTCCCGTACATCCCGAGATTATGGCAATGGAATTGGCTGGCGATTGCAGGAAGCCGAGGCCGTCGCCGACCCTCACCAGACGTGTAGTTGGCCCCGGAAATTTGTCTGCTCTTTGTGTTCATTACGATGGAATGCCGTTCCCCTACCAGCAAAAGTTATCCGCGGCGATGTCAGTCAGAAAGACAGGATCGACTTAAGAATCGTAAGCGAAACGACACCATCGCGCTGCCATTACAATTAATGTTGCTGACGACGATCAGCCGAATCCGACAGATGCTAAGAGAGATCCAACCTTCTCTCGACCCGGATGCTCCGAGGTACGTTGTGGCAATGTGACGTGACCAGAGAGTGTCGGGCTGACAATGGGCCAACTCACAGTTTCACTACTATCTCGATCATGAATGTTCCGCCAACGAGCCGTGCGTTCGGGGCCTTTGCCAAACTTGCCGACCTGTGTCCCTGTTGCCAGACTTGCAGCCTACGACGCACTGCTGCCCGCCGCAGATTGCTGAGCCGGGGTATCTCAAGGAGATTTATCGCTGCATTATGGACAACTGTGCATTTCTAACAGACACCAGACGAGAGATGAAGGTTTGCATCAAATCGTTCGACCATCTTGCTTCTAGCTAACCCATCCAGGCTCATCTACATTCCCCAAGAAAGAACGGCCATAAAGCGTATCTCACGGGCTTAGCCAATCGCATTGAGACTGGGCAGATACTCAGTGCCATCGATAAGGAGATATCGTCGCGTCTGATGCTCATGTTTAACGATAGGGACGCCCGAGGACAAAAGTCCATCTCGCAACCCATCAACACCGTTCTAGGCCCAGAGGATATCAGCAGCCCCGCGGTACTACGAGAACACACGCAGTGGATGTCCTATCTTGGCCTGCATACGCCCGAGCTTCACCGACGTGACTTTTTTGATCCGAGGACAAACCAGTGGTACTACCGAGAATACAACCTTGACGACGATTTCGAGGACGCATGCGAGAACACCAGGGTTATATCTCACGCCACCGGCCGTGCTGTAAGGACGAGCGACTTTCTTTGGCGATAGACACCTTCGTCCCGTCATCCGTAACACTCCACATCACACGTCACTCGGCATGGAGATCATTCGCACCTACTAACCTTGGTACTGCTATTTCTTGTTTTATAATCGCAGCTTGAAGGCGTTTGAGGGTCAAGGCAACAAAGACCAAGACGCTGAAACGGGGGCCCAGAGATTTTCTTATGATTTGAATGCCACGCTATGACAGGAAAAACAGGACCTTTTCTAGGAACGAGGACGATGGGGATCAGTATTGCAACTGACGGTAAGCATCTTTGGTGCTTTCGGTTCACACTTTCGAGGTTTCAATTGTACTTTTGGGAGAGGCGTCGATTGTGATTGAAAAGGCGGAGGCTTTTAGGCTTTCCTAGTCCCCTATGAGGAAGGCGCATTTTTCTTGGGGCGCTGGATATACCCTGCCATTTTGGATCACAAGAGTCTGATTTGCTTTGTTTCATTTCGAAAGCTACCGCTTTGAGGATTCCCGGTTATTTAACGGAGTGTCGCTCTACATGAGTTGAATAAAGTTCCGCTTGCAGTTGGTTTGCTGGATTACATTATATTGGGGCTGGAGAATGTGGTAGTTGGATGCCATTTTTTCGGGCCATGTTGATTCAGATGAGGCTACTAGCTTTGAGTTCTAGCTCGGTTAACACTGATACTAGTTCTTTCACGGGCCAGATACGCAAAGATTTGTCTGGAAAGCCTCAATATCGTGCAGCTAATTGACATCCCTTGCAGGAGATCTACACGATGTGACAGGCTTTCAGCGGCTGATGCGGCTACATCAGATGTCCGTTTCCCAAATAGGGGTCCCCCGCCCAGACAATCAAACCGTTCCTCGCCCGGAGTCTTGAGACTGCAAGTTGGTCGCGGGAGCCAGAGCCGATGATGGAGGCGGGTGGAAGAGCTTGGCTAACCGGACGAGCAGCCGCGGGAAAGACATTTGGACATGTTTGAGTCTCGGGAACGTAGGGCTACGCCGATCACTTCAATGGTCTCGGCCTCGTGGCTCGCTTCTGTGACATCTATCGGTGAAGTGTGCGCTCCTTCGTCATTCGGTCTTAGCATGGACTTATTGAAGTCACTTACCATAGATTACGTGGAGAGTGGCAGTAAACCAGAGCGCTCGCTTTTCCCTTGTATACTTACACGGACCTGGACAGTCCCCACAAAGCATGAACTGTGTCGAAGTATCAGCAAGCATCTACCGGAACCTCCTCATTTAGGGTTCTTGCGGGATGACTGACAAGACTTTTGTCTACGCCGTGGGACGACTCAAAAGCCAGCTCCATGTCCAGATTCGGGAACCTCGCTATTGGCTACCGAGATGGTTGTTTATCTGACGCAAACCTTGAGGCTGAGCCATGCCTACATAGCAATCCTAGAAGACAATGGACCGGGCGACACAGGAAAGCAAGCATCACGTACACGGCAGACAACAAATGAGGCGATTGAGAAAGGCCTTATGAGCTAGACGCACAGAACAAAAATAAAGGAAACATACAACACCGGGCATTCGCCGGTCGTCACCGACCCGACTACTACTCCAGCCCTCACTGGCTTATCTATAGGAGAGCGGACGGGATCCCGAGTTCTCCAGTGGGTATGGTCGTATGTATCAGTCGTGACGATAAGGTTGAATATATGAACTCTCACATGTTGAGCTTGTGCCTACATCTGTGCTGGAGCAATCTCAACCGACAGGATGTCCTGAACTCAGCATTGTCGTATTTGATGACCAATTATCTGCGATCGTGCTATAAGCTGGGACTTATAATAAGCTTGTTCCTGCGCCTGTATTAAATGGTGTTGTAGTTGGTTTCGTCTGAAGTAGTGGCGGAGAACTCCGGGCTGGAGTAAACATCAACCCATCTTCCTCCACACTGTCTGCGTCGTCGCAGGGATAACTAGGTAGCCTGACGTCCAAGTTCATTAGTGACATATGAGAATCATTGTTCTTTGGACTTGCTGCTTCTTTGAAGACTGTCTTAGGTCGATGCTCTAGTTCAGGCTGCGTCAAAAGAGGTTGATGTGTTGTGGGTATATACGTCTAGTAGTGATATCATCAAAGCGAAATTTCGAAAACGTCAGCCTTTCATCGCTCGTCAAACATTGACGAAAGGGCTAAAACTGTGCCTGATAGGTTGAATATGTACTACGAAAGCAACGACAAATATTATAATGCCTTGAAGTCTGCCATTGAACCGGCAAAAAGAGCAAGATTAGTTGGAAATCACGATGACTGCTGTGGAGAAGTGGTTAAGATAGCGTGGAGAACATAGATGGTCGTCTTTATAATGAGGAGGCGGTTCTTAATGTTTCTCAGGGTTCAAGTGCAATAGAGACTGCGAAAATGCTGTCATACTAGCGGCAACATACCAATTCATTCAGGATAAAAATAATATCTATAAGTGCCCACCCAGCAAACAACCCAGGTACATGAGAACTTATAGGCGTTCATCAGATCGAAGAAAAGTACAAAACAGTCTAAACGAGGTCTCTCTCCGGAGGCTTCACCACCTTCTATCTCGCCCTACCAATACCTGATCTTGCAGTGATGGCTCAACCTATTCTTTGGGCCATGATCGCCTTTCTGCAGTGTCTCGTAGTTGGCTGGTGTCCCGAATATGCATCCGCAACTGCCAAAGTCAATGCCGGTCAGTTGAGGCGATGTTCTTGGAGACCTTGGTTTTCTTTAGTTCGAAGAACAGGTTTGTTCGTGTCGTCTGAGACAAAGCACACTCGTCCTAGCAGACTTCAGATGGTTCCAGTCGTCAACTTACAACATGAGGTGAACTGCTATAGGAGTACTCTGCCGTCATACCACAGAGGCATATCAACGGTATGTTCATCCCGCTGTCATCAAGTCGGCCCAGAGGCGTCACTCCCAGTCAGCCCCTGAGCCGTATTGCATTTGACAAGAGACTTCACGCAGGATTCACAACTATCAAAAGAAAAGCACATACACCCTCTGGCCTCAATGGCTCGTATCTCTACAGTGTATATCACGAGGGTATAATCATATTTCCCTGTGGACAACGCCTGGAAAATACGGGGAAATGGAAGCAGTCGTGGGATTGCAAAATCTCCTAGATGATCGACAGGATCAGACAGCATCAATGCATCTTAGACCCATTGAGATCCCGCGGGGACACAGGGCAACCGAATAACCAACGTCACGAGACGATATTGATCGAAGATTGAGCAGGGAAAAATTTCGACTACAAGCTTGCGAATCATCGGGGTTGACTCAATGGGTGGGGGGCCTCGGATGGATTAAAAAGGTGCGACGTGATCGACCACAGATCTCGCACCCACTCATTTGCAGCTGCTCCTCGCAGTCAGAATGACCGACATCCCGCTGAAAATCCATCCAGCCAGCCCCACGACTCCCTGGCCTGGCTTATTGAGGGGATCTCCATCTTTGCGTGACGATCTTCACGCAAATGCCTCCCTGTGACATCATCGTTCAAGTCATGCGCTAATGTTTGGTCGTTGTAAATCCCATGCTAGCAATACATAGGAAACACAGAACACATCAATTGACATCGAGGAAGCAATGCTGCTCGGGACTACTCTGGCAAAGAGGGACATCAGATCTGCGTCTGAGATGGCCTTGGCAGACACGGACTATAACGCCCTTCCACCGTTCCAGAGTTAGTGTCCTCACCGAGAAACGATTACTCGAAAACATGCCAGCTTTGCAAATGCGATTCGTTTACCTTTGCCACTTGATCGTCACAAGCTCGGTGTAGTCCAAGCTTCACTTCACTTACAACAGACATCCACTAATGACGATGACAACCGGGATGACCAAAGACTTTGCGGCGGCCGTGTTGTTCTGCTTTTGCGGAGCTGCTTTGGCGCTCATGTGTCTGTTCTCGACGACCGCGGTTGCGAACTATTCCTCGGGGTAGCTTGACAGGCTGTAAATTTAGCTGTCGACTTTCATGGTCTCACGGAGGCCCAAAGAAACGCCAGGGAAATCAGCGAGAACAGGAGCGACGCTACAGAGTAGGTTTAAACTCCATCGCCACAGGCGGACGCGATGGACTATCAGACCAGAGCGGAGGCGCGTCAGTCCCATGGTCAGACGCTGCCAAATCGGATACTCGGAAGCCATTGACCTCTTCTTGTTGCAAATAGAGTTGTCACGTTTGTACCAGAGCGAGCAACGGCATCGGAAAATAACATACATACGCGCTCTGGTGCTCAGCCGCCCCCTGGATGGGACCGCCATCTTAGAGCTGAATGACAGATTCGCAGTGTCTCAGGAGTCCGCTTTGGGAGCATGGCGTTTTCTCCGGAAATGAGGTTCTCGTGCTCGTGTGTTTGTGAAGAACGATGAGTGGCCTGTGCAGACAGGCAGAAAGGCGGCCTCTTGCTTGCCAAGTTAGTCGACTCGACGCCAGAGACGGTCGAAACTTGTTAGCGATGCCGCGGAACAGGTGCGGAACAACCGTGACACGGCGTCGCAGGCACGAGCGTCGAAAAGGTGTTTCCCCCCTTTCTTCCCTTTTGCAGAGTGCTTGCGGGGAACAGCCCATGCCGTAGATCTCGGAGCTCGTGGCGATCAAGTGGGTAAGCCGCCACGATGAAGTCGAGACTGACCTCGCCACGTTGTCTGCGGACGGTGGACTTAACGGGTTTCAACGCGTCGCAGAGATTTCTGAAGCCAACGGGCTCTAACGCGCGCGTTCCTGAAATAGTGTATCTGTTCGCGCCTTAGCTCGACGGGACCTGGGCGGGCGAGACCATGATGGGATGGATGGCAGAGGCGAGCCCAGAGAACATTGACGGTCAATCTCTAGCTCTTGTGAGTGCGGTGGCTTGGAGTCAAAAGGAGTGCTGCTTCGATCGAGAGAGACAGAGAGAGAGCGAGCGAGATATCCGTACAACGGGTATCCTAACAGGGCAAGAGGAGCAGCTCCACTACGGGCCGAAGAGGGAGGAGACATGGCAGCGGTTGTAGATGTGCTTCATACTCGATGTGTCTCTTCTTGCGAGCTTCGAGCGTTGGAAAGGAGAATAATGGAGACATTGATCAGACCACTGGCCCCATATGGCGTCCGTCAAGTCACGTCGGCGTTGTGCTCGCTGGGCGCGGTTGCGCGGGTGTGGATGTGGTCGATGACCCATAGAAGCGTAGCGCAAGGCTAAGCAAGGACGGATGATGTGTGTGTGTGTGTGAGTGAGAGAGGCGTCGACGAGGCTTTCAAGTGTCGGGGCTTGGTGGCCAGCCGTGATTGGGCAAATTGCAGCATGAAGTCAGTCGTACAAGGCGCGGATTGGGTCTGTGACTCGTGAGGTCGTGAGGCGTCGCGAGGCACCCGAATTGAGCGATGCCGAGCCGGGTTCGAGCTTGGTGGCTGCGTGCCGGTGCCATACGGATACCAGGCTCGGAGCTTGGTGGCCACGCCCTCGGGATTAGCTGCAGGGCTAATTTCCTCAAACGGGCAGACACGGGCCGCATGATGAGCAGTAGGGCGCCGGGTTTGCTCGTGTTTGTGCAGCCCGTCCCGTCGTTGAAACATCCGCACTGGCAAGCTCCTTCTCTCCCTGGGCTAATAAGGGGGCGTGAAAAGATGCCTCCTCTGCTAGTGTGTTGTGTGTGTGTGTGTGTGTGTGTGTGTGTGATGTGCAAGTGAAGGAGAAGGGCCAATGCTTGGGTTTAGGGGATTGACTTTTTGGCGTTGCCGCTGCGGGTGCCGGCGCTGCTTATGCTGCATGAAGCCCTCCATGGAGAGAGGAGATGCGCTCGCTTCTGGTACCTAATCGTACTGGAGGTAAGAGAGGCAGACCGGTGAAAGACACACACATGGGAACTAGGTGGCCAGCATGGGGGAGGCGGAGACGGAGACGGAGGCAGAGACCGAGAAGGGGGTGCCAAAGTCTCAGAATCAGATGTCGGCGTCGGTGTCGGTGTCGGTGTCAGTGTCGGCCGCGTGGTAGGTACTGTGATGATTGTCCATGATGACGGATGGTTGATAATGAAGGTGATGATGATGGATGCATCGTGAGTGAGCAGCGTGTGATTGATTGTGCGGATGGGTGATGGACGTTTCGGGTACCAAAAAGCAAGCAAACGAGTCGTCGCCGTTGCTGTTGGGGTTCCATCAGATCCATCCTCCGGCGCGTGCAATCAAGGTCAAACGTTGCAGAAGCCAGCTCCAACGCAGCAGTCATGGTCTCGGCAAGGGGATCATCATCAAAAGATCATTTGATGTGCTGACAGCGGTTGGTCCGATCTCAGTGCACACAAGCTTGTCGCAGCACCAACAACTGCAGCTAAACCGCTTGTGTGCGCCGCCAATCCACTTTCTCATCAAACTTGGCATCTCTGGTTGAGTGCTCTCGGACCTACCTACTTTACCCCCATTCTGATTCAAGCGGAAGTCCACGCTGCATCTGCGCGTCGCTCTCCCCCGCCCCCCTTTTCTGCTTCATCGTCTTTTTTCGTTGTTGCTCCGCCGAAGTCGCCCGCGTGATGGCCAGGTTGTCTGGCACCCCTGCCCCCCGCTCCCCTTGGCCCGAGGTCCTGGGCAGGAGGAGGCTCTTGTCAAATGGGGCTGAATTGACGACCTTGGCCCTGACCTTAGTAGAGCCACTTATCACGACAGGATGGAGTGTCGCCAACCAGGTTGTCGGAAGAGAGACGCCTTTGAGCTACCTCGGTAAGGACTAGTCCGGCACCAGCAGGACGAGAACGTCAAGAATATCAATGTATCCGTTCAACGGAGCGAAACCGAGCAGGGGATCGTTTGTTCGGGGCTTGTGGCGGTGGGCGGCCAGCCAGAGATCCAGGACTTTGCAACGAACGAACGGGTGAGCAAGCCACGACGGCCATGTGGGTGTGGGGGATTTTCATAGCGGATGTGTATTATCGCTACCAACGTTTTCGTCTTGTGCCTACCGCGGCCACAAATTGGCTTTTCTGGGATCTTAATATGAGGTACCTAAGGTAGGTAGCTTGGGCACAGGCAACCTAGCATACCTAAGATATCGGTAAGATGCCGACGATAGACGCAGGCCGAAGCCTAAAGGAAGCTCCTCTAGCTTGGGATGGCGTACCGGCTTACGGATGGCGGTCCGTTCTTTGGCTGTCCATCTATCAAATAGCTCACAAAGGCAATGACTTTGAAACATGCTGGGATGGACATGACGACGGGAGTGCAGTGGTCGTCGTGTCCTTCGTCTGAAGAGGCGAGCGTGGCCAGGGCTGCA
Organism: Colletotrichum siamense; assembly: GCF_013390195.1. Lineage (NCBI taxonomy): Eukaryota > Fungi > Ascomycota > Sordariomycetes > Glomerellales > Glomerellaceae > Colletotrichum > Colletotrichum siamense. Next base: position 3,257,527 of record NW_023501021.1, read on the forward strand.
GGTCTTCCGAATGGATGGAACATTGCCGCCATCTGGCCCTCCTATCAGCTTCCCGTTCCTGCGCCTGTGCCTGTGCCTGTGCCTGAGCCAATGCCTGCCTAGGTACTCTGTACCTTACCTTACCTCTCTGTGAACCTACCACGACCGGGGCGACTGGGGTCTCCGTCCGTACCTTACCTACAGTAGACCTCTGTAAGGTAAGGTAAGGTAAGGTAAGGTAGTGTTAGGTACCGCATCTCACAGTACCGTTCGGATCCGATGACCTGGATGGGAATTGCAGCCGGCCAAGCGTGATATCCGCATCGTATCTGTAAGGTCCTTTTCCAGTAAGGTCCCGACATATTTGTTCCGATACCTTAGCCTCAGTTGACTGGTGACCTTATTCGCACCTTGACTCTAGAGTATTTACCGTATTTCTCCTATTCGCTGCACCCCAATCCGGAAGGCGTCTTGCCAACCAACATAACAAAAAGCAACCACCAACTGTTGTATTGCCTAAACGAACGACAAAGAAGCAACAAGCATTGAATGATCGCTGCCTATAATTAGGACGGCCGCTCTGATGCGAGCTCAGCTTCCAGCGCAGTGCAGCTCAACTCAAGTAAACTCAACTCCTACATGCCATGCCACGCCATCTCAACCATGCATTTGCACCTGCACATGCAAAGCCAATTACCCGGCGGTTCTTGCTCGGCGTTGTTTGCACCATGGTGTTGCCACTGTTCGTCTGTGCATCACTCGTGCATCACTCGATGCTTTCAACTTCCACGGCCCCCCCTATACGGCCCTGGGGGGAGCTTAGCTCAACGTGAGACTTGGGCAAATCATCATGTCCTACCCATCTTTAGCTGGAGGAGGCGGGGCCGATACGTGCGTACGCAAGATGCGCAACATGCACGTACACGATGCTTACCTTACTCCGCATCTTTGCGCTGCGTTGACCGGTCCCGAGATGCCGTCGTATCAGTCCGTAGATGCTGGACCGTCGATCGCAAACCGCTGACCGTGCTGAGCGTCGCGGGCCATGCGAGGCGGTTGTCGTCGAATACCTATGACGCCCAACCTGCATGCGCCAGGGTTCAGATGCTTGCACTTTACACCAGCACCTGACAGGCGGAAGCACGACAACATGGTACCTGACTGCACTGGCACTGCACAAGCAGGAGGGAGAAGCATACACGCGGTAAGACGTCGATTGTGGCATGTCCATAGCTTACGGATGGACCAACAGGATAAACTGACGATCCTCGAGGCCCTTGAGGCCTCAGGGGCCCGCAAGCGACGGTTCAAAAGTGCTGCTCTTCTACGGATACCAATGGATCAGCTCGGCGACGACACTAGCGTGCCAACGACGGTGCGGATCGTGCTTGAGCAGCTCCATTTGCGATTGTGATTGTCACGGCATGACATGACACAAGAGGGCGGAGGCGACGTTATCAGGCACTCGGGTGAAAAAAAACAGCGCCGCTTTTACCTATTACCACCACCACCCTCCACCACTATCCACACCACTACAGCGCTACTACTACTACTATAATAAGCTATAAGGCTTTTAATACGCTAAAAAAAGCGTGTTTATAAAGCGCTCATAACTTCCTTAAAGCTAAGGGAATTAAGTATAAAAAAAAAGAGCTTTTTTTATATTTTTTAGTATTAAAGAAGTAGGGTTATAAAATACTAGCTAATTATAAAAGCTTTAATTATATATATTATTATAATCCTAACTTACCTAAAACGTATAGCTATAAATACTACTATAATAATACTAATTTTAATATAGTTAAAGCTTTATATAATATAGAAAGTTTTAAAGCTAAATGCTTACTATAGGAGGTATTACTCTTAGAAGTAAGTATTCTAGATACTACCCTATATATAATTTAAAAGTTACTTAAGTATTAATATATTAATAAATATATTATAAAGTAAGTTATTTATATTAATAAAGATATTACTAAGAAGTACCTTAAGTATACTAAAAAAGCTTTATAATTATAGCTTAAGCTTTAGTATTAATATAACTAAGTATTTAGTAATAAGTATTACTTTAACTTTACTAATAAACGTTTAGTTTATATTACTTATAAGCTTAATATATATAATAACCCTCCTAATCTCTAGGAATACTAGAAGTTTAATAATAATAATAGGAAAACTATTTACTACTAAGGGGTAATTAGCTATAAATTTAAAAGTAATCTAATATAATATAATATACCTATAAATTATAATAAAAAGATAAGCTAATAAGTTTATATTAATACTATATTTAAACTTTATATTAAACTATAGTTTTAAGAAGTTTATAATAAAAGTAAATACTTTACTCTTAAAAAGGATAATAACTTAAACTATAAACTAAGTAAAAATAATAAAATAAGGACTTAAAAGGATTATAATAGCTTTAATTATTAGTTTAACTACCTAAAAAGCTTTAATTTTTTACTTATTAAGAATATATAGTTTATCCTAAAGTAATATATTTATAATATACTTTACTAAGATAAAGAATACTTAAAAAAGCTTATAGAGATAGCTTAGTATAATTTAGATTAGGATATTATTAATAAATAGATTGAATTAATACTAAAACGTCTTAAATATGTAATTATACTAGGAGGTAAGATAACTAGTTTCTAAATTAATGGTATTGATAGTGTAGTGGTAGTGCTAGCAAAAGCGGCGCTGTTTTTTTTCACCCGAGTGTCAGGGTAGCCCCAAAGAGGCAAAGAGGAGGGTTCAGGGTTCCAGCGGCTGCAATTTGCGGTTAGGCCAGAGTCAACTCGAGATTCAGATTGATACGGATGAGTGATCACGAAGTTGGAAAATCGGATAGAGGTCTGTTCTGTTCTGCGGCTTGTCACATTGATTCTAATTCGAGACTGGTTGGCTCGTTGGCACGTTTGACTCGACAGGTTGGGGGTTTCTTGTCCTCTAGCTCCCAGATTCCACATCGCCTTTGGCCGTGCTCAAGTTTTGATGCGTGCTTCATATAGAGTGGCCCCCATAGCTGCTTTTTTTTTTTTTTTTTTTTTTTTTTTTTTTTTTTTTTTTCAAGTTGGTTACTCGGGCAAGCAGACTACTCCATGGAGGGAGGATGGCTGAGAGGGTGGAAGTTGCAAGTCCAAAAAAAGACGAGACGAAGCGATGGCGACAGCCGGCCCTAGAAGGCGGCGTCAACAGGACCCGTCGATGCCGACCCTCAGGGCCTCACGCCTTCGCCGAAGTCACGATCTGACGCCCTTGTGCGTCGTCTGCGTTCGCGCCAAGAGAAAACCTTGGAGACGCGCGCCGCTAGCCAAGTATCATCGTGCGTCCGATGTAAGTCACCTTGGCACAATGTATGCATGTTTAGTGGATCGGACCAGAGTCTGGCATATTTGACGTGATATGAAGCAGAACTTGTGCTGTGCAAGAAGGACACCAGACGTATGAAATAAACGAACCCATGCAGCACTCACCCCGACTCGCGAGTTTACTTATGATGAGAGGGGGGGGATATGGAGCCCCACGCAACCACGGTCACGGTATCGGTAAGGGTAGGTCGGGTTTGCCTTGGGAAATTTAATCAAAGAATGGCAAGCAGCATCGACGCCAGGTACTGAGGAAGAAAGGACCATTATTACAGTACGGGCGGAGATATTGATACCTGCGTGAGGATCAATAGGAAGTGAGGATTCAGCCAGCTGGCAAGAGGCCACGGATCAGAGAAGAATGTGAACAAAAAGCAGAGGCCATAGAGAGTGTGCGAGGATGGGGGCACAAGAAGGAGCCTAGTGTAGGGGGAGGAGGAAAAAAAGGAAGGGCCGTGCTGTGCCCACTTGTATCTGCTTTGGCCAATCAACGGACAGCTTCCCGCTAATTGTTTCCCCTCATCCTTCCTATTCTCGCCCCATCACGTTATTAAAGCTGGCCAAAACCGGTAATAGACCCCTGCTGTAGCCCCCTTGTAGCTAGGTTGGTGTATGGAATAGCTCCCCAGGCAAATCATTTCAAGGGCTCCGAAAACCACCAGGAGTCCCCTGCCATGACCCCTGCAACGGGCTCTGGCCCTCTACGAACACCATTGGATTGCACCCGTCAGCTAGGCTACAGTGGCAGTGCAGCTATATGGGACGCTTTGGGGGCTGTCACTGTGCTGGACTGAACGCATAGGTGCTGTAAGGTTGATAAAGTGAGGCAAGGTACTCTGCCGCCGTTGGAATGACGCACTGAGGTGGATGGCGATGGCGATGGCGATGGTGGTGGTGTCGTCGTCGTCGTCGGGGGTTCCTGGCAGTGTTTCTCTCTACTATGCAGTATTCATGTTTCGAAACGCTGGGCCGCCCGTGGCGTGTCGGTGAACGGTCCTGAATTTGTTTCAGGTGTTGTCTCGGCCAATCACAACGAGGCAGTCATGAACCAGTGAGCAGTTTCCCCAAGAGTCTTTTGATTCTGCCTTTTTACTTGAAGCCGTGGTAAGATATTGCAAACCAGGAATCGACGAGTTCTCTTCAACTTCTCGTATGGCTGCGCTGTGAAGATGGGCTGCGCCTCGTGCCTCGAGCTGGCTGTGAGCCTGCACCGTTGCTATGTCGAGCGGGTCTCGTTCGGCAAACGGAACAAACGAGAAGGCCTGCCATCTTATCACCAACCGCACCGCATGGCATGGAAAAAAGTGAAAGATGGGAGGACCCTCAAACCGATGTTGACCTTAGCTGGTGCTAGCGCGGTGGTGCACGCTCCCTCTGTGCTCCCCCTCTCGGCTTAGCTCCGAAAAAGAAGCGGGGTTGTGGTAAGGTAAGGTACCTGGCCTAAGGTAGGTAAGGTATCTCTCGCATCAGTCGGTCAGTTGAAATGAGTTGTGTGTGAATTTGAACAAGAGGTCTGAAGCGTGTACGGATACTAGGTATGGTATGTGTGTGTGTGTGCGTGTGTGTGCCACGCGCCGTTCCCGCACGTTTCCCTCCCCCTCTTCCCTTCGACCCTTTCCTATTTTCACTCTCGCTTGCTTTCGCTTGCTTCCTAGCGCCTCCCTCTGGCGTGGCTGCCGGCGCACTACCTAGTACGTATAGCGAACGGGATATTGTACATAAGGCAAGGTTCACAACTGCTAAACGGGTCCAGTTGATGTGATGTTGCCTATCCGTGCCTGATGCTCTGCTGGTTTTGTACGACTTTATACGTGCTGTGCTATGCTTGCTATGCTTTGGTTGTGTGTGTGTGTATTTTTCGCATGCTTCATTGATTCCCCAAGCCAAGGTATTATTCAAGCAAGCAAGCATTCAGTCAATCAATCAATCAATCAGTCAAGCACCAGCCCCCCATTCGCCATCGATTGGACCCGGGCGTGGAGTGTGCGGTCATTGTCTAGCTGCCTGCCCATTGTTTCCTTCCCGTCGCCTTTTCTCTCGCTCCCGTCCGTTCCCCCGTAGATAGGTAGGTATGCAGTAGGTACTCGTTCGGCGTTTCTCCCACTGCAGTCCATCCCATCCCATCGCACCCGCGTCTCATCCCATCATCCACTTGACTTGTCCCATCTCATCACATCACTCACACCCGCCCGCCCGCTCGCGCGCGCGCACCCACACTTTACCAGTATCTGCATCTGCATCTTGCCTTGAACCTTCTACCCACACCCACGTTTACGCTCACGCCGACGCTTCCAACCACTGTACTTTAGGTTGCGAAGCTGAGGTGAGCTGTGCTGGGCTGCGCTGAGCTGCGCTGAGCTGCACTGCTCCAACTGCTCCAACTGCCATTTGCCCTCGTACCTGGACTGTACCCCTGATCCTAGCGAGGCTGAAGCTTCCAAACCATTGACCCTTCTGCTTCGTTACCCGCCTTTTTCTTCTTCTTTTTTTTCCTCCCCCCCTCCCCTTGACTCTGTGCTCTTCTTCCCCTTCCCCCATCTGATCTTTTCTTTCTTTTTGGCTTCTGCCAACCTTCGCCGCATCGATCGTTCGTTTGTTCATCCCATTGAAGCCGCTTGAGCTTAACTAAACGCCCCCTCGGTCGGTCGGCGCACAAGTACGAATAATTCCTTGGTGCCTTGATTGACGTCCCATCCCATCTCTCATCCCAGCTCCCGAAAAAACCGAGCTGTCCCGAATTGGGACCAAGTGCGAAAAGAAGGGCTCGTCTCAACAGCCGCATCCCACGCATACGCATCCACTGCCGCTGCCGCTGCCGCCACGCTACTTTACTTTACTTTACTTTACTTTACTTTACTTTACTCTACCCGCGACCTTGCCTCGCGATTTCTTGATATTTTCAAACCCATCGGCAGCCAAATCGCCCAAGATAGCTCCTTGTGGTCTGTTCCCACGGACGCGGAGCGCACCACTCGTGAGAAGATCGTCTCCCGTAACCGAACGATGACGCGCTGAAAGGTTCGTTTCATCGCGGGATCGTCCCTGCTCCTTGCTCCTGTTACCTTCAAACACGCCCCCCACCCCCCCCACCCCCCGGTTGTTCCCCATGCTTCCCGTTTGCCATTTGCATTTCCCACAGGCCATCCACAGCTCTCTCTCGCTCTCTCCGTCGCTCTGTCTTTCTGTCTGTCCAGCAGGCAGGTTGTCGGATACGCAGGATACCCTTCTTTACCTTTTCCACCCCCCTCATGCCGTTGTGCAGCGTTCCAACCAGGCACATCTCCCAGAAGAGTGAAACACCCCTCGTCTGCATGCTAGCGGTATCCTTACGCGTGACTGGAGGGGAATTACGGACACAGAGTACAGGACCGAGGGACGCGCAAGAAACGAGAAACGACCAGCAGGCCCGGTCGGAGAAGACGAGGAGAAAGAAGAAAAAATCTTCTAGCCCGATCTTCCTGGGGATCGCTGAACGGCTTCCTTGCTTGCCCGTCCAGGTCCCCGTCCAGGTCCCCGTCCAGGTCCAGGTCCAGGTCAAGGGCTGCGCTGCGGACCTGCTCTGCTGTTGGCTGACCACCCTCCCCCCACCCTGGGGTGTGAGTGGCCTGTTATTAGTTTGAATTTCTCTTGTATTGGTCTTGGTATACTGCTTTATCCCTTAACTCTGTGATCATCCTGCCCTTCTTACGCGATCTGAGCGATTAATAAGGCTCTTAGTAGAGCGGCTCTATAAGTAGTATATTTATTACCCTAGAGAGCTGTGATAAGATCTTGCTTTATCTGATCTATTACCCCCTATTAATACTTCCTATAAACCTAGTCTAGAACTTAAATCTATAAGTCTATTAACTATAGTTTAGCTTACTTCTAAAAATAAGTATTAAAGATAAATATAGTAATAGTATTTTTAGTACTAAACTTAGTAGTATTTATAAAAAACCTTTATACTCCTCTTAACTAGAGCTTTTATATACCTTAAGTAGTTACTTAAAAGTTAGTATATATAGCGCTTTCTAAGTTAAAGTTATTATTAAAGTTATTAAGTTATTAGTTTACTATTATATTATTTAATAGATATAGAGTACTAGCTACTTATTTTACTACTACTTTCTTTATATAAAATAAAGTTCTTATAATTTTAGTAACTAAAGCTACTATAAAGAAAAAGTTATTATACTTTGTTTACCTCGTCTTTATCTCTCTCGAGACCTCTATATTTTCTAGTACTAAGTATAGTACTTCTGTGTTCACACCTTAGGTTATATCTATTAGGGTTACTTAGTCCTTTTCTATATCTGTACCTTGCTGTATATTGTACCTCGGCTCCTGCCATTGCCACTTGCCTCTGCGTGTGCAGCATCGTTCGTCTCTTTTTCGCCAGATCCCAGACCCTCGCACCCCAGGCAGGCAGGCAGGCAGGCAGGCCCTTGCCCGGGCTCAAATGGCAGGGGTGGGAGATCACCTCCCTCCTGGCTCCTGTCTCCCCCAAACATCGGACGGAATTGACAAGTGCAATATCTGTCGGCCTGCATATGCAGCAGCAGCCGCTTCACAGACATACGGTAGGGGGGAAGGGGACCGCACATGCACATACGCACATGCTGTACGGATACACATACATACAATTATTACCTGCCTACCTATCCGTACCTATCTATCTACCTACGGATACCCAGCACACACACACACACATGCCTGTCACCGTCTCTCTCTCTCTCACTTTCTCTCTCTCTCTCTCTCTCTCTCCCCCCCTTCTTTCTCTTTTTCTTTCCCACTCCTCTTCTCGCCGGCCATCATTCTCCGCCCGGGCCTTTCCCATCTACATTAGCTGTCCTCCTCTGCCCCCTCCTTTCTGTACAAAATACCTCGCCTACCTTGTCTTGCCCCTACCCTACCTACCTAAGGCCTTGTACCATACCTTACCTTACCTGCCCGCCCTGCTCCTCCTCCGAAATCTGCCCAACGTCTCGACGTCGGCCGGGAACGAGAAGCGCGCTAACAGGTCGTTTGTGCAGGGATCCATCGGACACTGCTGTAAGGCCCCTACCCTCCCATCTCAGACCTCGTCGCGCCTCCTAGCCTCCAACCTAGTCTTCTAGTCCCTAGTCGTTCCCTCTCCACGCTAGGTTCCTGACTAACTTTGCCCAAGCTTCCGCTGGCTTTGATTCAAAGCACACGCTCGCTTCCCGCCGAGTACTCGACTACCAACACCTCACACCTCACACCTCACACACCTCCTCCCACACCATACACCGTACACCACACGCCACCGCCAGTCTGTTTCCATCTTAACCTGGCCTCGCTCCGCTCCACACCGCACCTACCTCTCTGCCTCTTTACTTCTACCTCTTCTTCTATCTACGACTACCTCACACTCGACCCGACCTCTACTTCCCGTCGCCCTTAATACCATCCAAACCCTCCACGCTCGTTTCCCATTATATCTACGCTCGCGACGCCTTCGAGCCGACACCCGTTTCCCATCCACTTGATTTCGTCTTGTCGACTCGCGACTCAACGTTCTGCTTGTACGATATCTTTTCTGTTGATTCCGTCGCCAGTACACACCTCCGATCAGCCCTTGCGGCACATCGTCCGATCATCTATCGCCATACTTCGTTCATCAGCTCATATCATTCAACACACTGTCGCTACCTCGACGCGCCCTGGCCCAACAAAGTCGTCTGGGAAAAGCCAACACCAACGCCAATTCGTCTTCGCCAAGTGAAAGGGGAAAGTGGATAACGCCCAGATGGATCATCCTATGCAAGATGCTCCAGCCGACGTGCTGGCCGATGCCCGACGGACGCTTGAGGCCTTGAAGAATTCGGGGCTTTCGCGCGATCTTTTGATGCAAATGTGGGAGGCCGATGATAGGGCAGCACAGCAGCAACAACAGCAGCAGCAACAGCAACAGCAGATGGTTCCCCAACAAGATGCACCCATGGAAGACGCTTCCACACGAGGTTTGATTCTATTGCCTCTCCAAACCTGGAGAAGAGATCATCCGACTAACTTCCTTCCTGTGTCCCCAGCGATTTGCCATGGCCAAATTGGTCACCGACCGCGCATCTCGGTTTCATCGACGAGTTCAGGATCCTCCGGGCACGCCAGCATTTGGTCAATGGGCTCCGCCAATTCGAACGCTACCATCGCTACCAATTACTCTCAGTCTTCTCAAAGCCCTTCAACATGCCAGCAATCCGCACCCCAGGCTGTTCCTGGCGGCCTTCCTCAAGTAGCGAGCGCCCAGACGGGATGGGGTCCCGGCCGATTCAACTTCTACTGGTGCACATCCTGCGAAACAAGGTTCAAGCGCAAGTACGACTGGAAGCGTCATGAGGAGGAGTTCCACGAGCGTTGGAAGAAGTACCCATGCCCTGAGCCTGGCTGCAACAGGAGCTTCTGGGGAGCCAACACCTTCAACCAACACCACAAGGCGTCTCATGGCTGCAAGACATGCCCCCACTCCGAAAAGGTTGTCAAATATCTGAAGAGGAGAAAGTACTGGGCCTGTGGCTTCTGTTCCGCCCTTCATCCCTCACGTGAACGCCACGTCGAGCACGTTGCAAGACATTTTGAGTCGGGAAAGACAAAGTCCGATTGGATGCATTCCAGAGTTATCTACGGCCTTCTTCATCAGCCATTGATTCACGAGGCTTGGAAGGACATCCTCATGTCAAAGGCGAACGAATTCAATGGACGCCAACCCAACTTCAGCTGGAACCCCACACAGACTGGCCGTGCTCAAGGCTTTATGGAGAACGAAAGTCCCGGCCAACTTCAGGATCTGCTCGAGTTCTTTTCTGGTTCCAGCTCTGAGGCGGAATCGATTGTCTCAATCGCGTACAAGCTTGCGGACCTTGTCTTCCTCCCCGTGCCGGCATCGCCGCCTATGCAATACTCGCAATGCTACGCCCCTGCTCCTACTGCTATGCCTCAGCAATATCCTCCTCAGCCCTTGCTGCCGCCTCCTTCGATACCCTCGCAGACCCTGCCGACGCAATCTCCTCAGCCCCCGGTCTTGTCGTCGCAAGACTCCTCACCGGGGCCTTTTATGGATCACATGAGAGCGCAGTCGATGATGCCGGCGCCGTTGTTCCACACCCCTCAGCAGCGCACTACACCAGAACCTCTTCACCGGGCGTCACTCGACAGAGAGCTGCCGCCACCGCCTCAAGAGGCACAGCCCATGAACTTTCAGTATATCCCCGACGGCATCGTGTTTGAGGACTGGGAGAGCTTCTCCAGCACAGTTGTCGACGAAAACGCACCAGCACCAACGCCGATGCCAACAGAATGGCCGCTGGTGCCTGTACAATATTACAACGCCCCTGTGGGGCCATGATCACATTCATTCCCGCGAAACAGAAAAAAGTCATTTCTTTTGTACAATGTCACATGAGTTGTTGCTAGCGAGTCCGCCGGCCGATCAATATAGTATATAATGGTAATCACCTTGTGGGAGAGACCAGTCTCGAAAGTTTTTGGGTTCATCATTTCTTTGGGCCGTGGACAAGGGCAAAAAGGGCGGACACGGCATAGGATAGGAATACGAATGGCTATGGGTCGGCCAAAAAGAGGCGGAGGCGCTCACGAGAGAGGTGTGTTCCATTATGGTTGATGGTCAAATGTCAAAATGTGATCGATAGATTAAAGCCAAAACATCGTTCCATCGCCTTACCACTTTCGTGCGTACTACTTCTCAGTGGCAGGGGCGCTTCTTCAAAATGAACTATCCGGCACAATGCAGAAAGAGGGCTCAGCGACGCGACAAAGCGAATAACTAGGATAAGCCGGCCACTGCAGCTATCCTCGACGGGGCTCCAACGGTTCCTTGGATTGGAGCAATAATACATCGCGAACGGATACCTGCCTAAGTCGCCTACATATCGCATCAAACAGGTCGAGGTTTTGCTATGTCGGTTGGAGCGACGCGCGAAGATGTGGACTCTGTGCCAAACCATGAGAAATGGGCCCCCGGTCCTTCTCGAAAAGCGCGGCGTCTGGCTTGCATGTCCTCTACGGTTGCACAACCTGCACGACCTGCGAGAACTAAACAAAAGCTGGTTTGTGAACAACAAGTCAGACAGGGGAGGTTCGGAAAGCAGCACGGCGCCAGGTAGGCATATGCAGGTCGGTGGACGTTATCACATCATCAAAAGTCTACTTAAGATGCCACATCCCCGTCGACAAGCCAGATGTTCTCATGTGGTCAGGCTGAGCCCTTTCGTCTTCTAGGACGACTTCATCTCCGGCCAGCCCCTGCCTTGACTCTTTACGCGTGCGAGGTCCTCCAACCTACCTTCCTACCGGCTCATTCAGCCACACACAAAGGCATCATTTTGTGCCCAAAATACTGCGGACCACGGCGCACCGTGGAATCAAGCCTGGGGTGTGTGTTTCTCTTAGGAGCCCATCGATTTGGTGGCGGAGTGGACGCTGAGAACATCGGCCCGAATATTTTGCTGCGGGTTCTTTCTCCTCCTTCAATGGGCAGCTTGCTCATCACTGTGATAGCGACATGCCTCAAACAGTGGTACAGGATTCCGCTACGGCAGATTCTGTGTATCGAGATCGACTTGACACTAGTGCTGCCCCGTTGACCTCTCGGAACTCCTATTCGCTCACTCGATGGTTGGGACAAGACGATGCTGAAGAGCCCTGGTGTCCTTACAGACTCGTTGGAATGCCGAGAGGTTGGGTTTCCCGGCTACGAGACAGTGAAGTCGCGTGGCAGCTGTCATAGCGCATGGTGCAGCTTCTCCGTAGCTGGAGTGGCGACTTCGCGTCCGTCATGTTCACTCGTCGGCATTGGATAAGAGACCGCCTATTTTTCCTGTGCTAGAGCGACTACTTTTCCTGTGGCTATAGGTACTCTAATTACTCCACTACCGTCGATATCGTCGTCGTCGTCGTCGTCGCTTCTTCTATTGTTATCGTCGTTATAGTCGTTCTCGTCCTCGTCCTTGTCCTCCTCGTCGCTGTCGCTACTATCGCTTTCGATAGTAATAGTCAAGTGTATAGGAAATATAGCCGCGCAGACACAGGAAAATTAGGCGATCTCTTGGATAAATGGTTCCCCTTTTTTCCTGGTGCTAAAGAGCAGTTAGCAACGGCGCTTGACTGCTTGGATTCGGCGTTTTCAAGTTGAATCAATAGACAAGACTTAAGCCTCAAATGTAATAACAATTGAACTGAGATCATAAGATCAATCAATACGTTGCTTGTACGAGTAGCTACGCTCAGACGAAGTGCTTCAAATTCTTGACCCAGGCACAGGACTTTTTGGTAAATAGCGTAGAATATGTCTGATAGAGTTGCAAATGTCTTCCCACCATAGTAAATATAACTGTGATGATAGTTCTCCAACATTAGTAGGGGCACCAAGCGCATGCATTCGGGCATCATGGGTATCTCCGACGCAACCTCAAGCGGCGGGTGTTGTGGTGTGGTGACTCTTCCAGCTCAGTAGATATACCTGAAGCCAGCTGCTCTCTTCTCTTGGGTCAAATCAACGGCCATCTTCTCCCCTCCCTCTGCCGCGGCCGCCGCCTCCAACTCCGCCTTCTCTAGCTTTGTGTTTTCCCATTTGTGCAAGTATCGAAGCACCAGTGCAAGCAGACCAACCATCAGACAGAGAACAGCATTAGTACTGCCTCCCGGAACATACTGCGGACCTGTGCTGCTCGGGTACTAGGACAAGTCAGCTCCTTGATATGGATTGGTCATTCATATTGACAGCACGAACCATATAACTACCATAGATAGTGGCGGTGTTTCCTAAGAGCAACGTGAGCTTCATCCCAATCGCATGCGCAGAGCTACCAACCTATCATGTTCGCGATGGCGATGCAAGCTGATCGCTTGACGAGCGGTCGAGGGAATGAGTTGGCGACCCACGATACAATGATTTGGTCTGCATCTGGCGTGAGTAGCTTATTCTATCTTTAAGCAATGTGCTGATGGAGCTCACATGCGGAAATAGCGCCCATAGGCATGAGAAACATGGCAAAGTAACGGACTCCAACAACACTCGATCCAGTCGCTATGGCGTTTCCAACTCCAGATAAAAGAGTGAGGCAGAATATGTGAAGTGATCTGTCTCTTGTTTTTGACGAAGAGTAGGTTACGCAGACGGAAATGAGGAAAGTAGCAGCCTATGAGACGATGAGCATGTGGTCAAATGGCATGCGGTGGATTCCCGGTGGCTGCATCGTCGACTCACCCAGCAAGGAGCAGTTAGCCAGAGGGTATTGATCTTGCCGTAGCCCAAGGTACCGACAATCGTTGGAAAGAAGTATTGAAAAGTCTGGGTGACCAGAGATAGGTGCTGCATCAAAATAAATATATAGAGGCGGTAGTCGCGTACGGCCATCTTTACACCTCCCCACATGCTCTGTTCGTGATAGGTGTCGGCTTCTTGGATGTCTTCGATGAGGCGCCAGGCGGCATAGGCGCGTTCTTCTTCGGACAGCCACTTGGTCGTGTGAGGATAGTCTGGGAGGATCCACATGGCCACTAGGGCAAAAGCAATGGCTACTACACCCTCCTGTTTAAGATGACGGTCAATTTCTACCGCCAAAAAGATCGAGTGGGAGAGCCTTACAATGATGAACAACCATCTCCAACCCGCGTGTCCCAAATCTCCTTCCAAATTGCCTAGAATAGCTGCACCAAGCAGTCCACCAAACCTGAAAAGCGTCAGCTAGCATCGATCATAGAATGACATGTCGGTTTGCATACATGTTCGCCAGTGCGTTGCCAGCATAAAGATATGCAATTCTACGGGTGAGCTCGGCGCGGGTGTACCATGAACTCATGAGAAACACGGCACCTGGAAGGACAAGTCAGCTACGAGTTACTGAATATCACCAGGACCCAAACTGACCGGGAAAGAATGGGGCCTCGACAAATCCGAGAAACTATTGACGCGTCAGTTGCGACGTTCGCGAAACCCTACCGGCTGCCGTTCTGGTATGAGGCTGGCAATGCGAAAGTCGGGTGGGCTTACAAAACGAATCACCACGAGGTGCGTAAAGGTCTTCGCCCCAGCATTACAGGTCGATACAACACCCCAAAGACAGCATGATGATGCGAGATAGAAAGACGGGCGCACTCGGGTGAGAAGCAGATTTGATGGTAGCTGCATCAGCAAATAACCGACGAAGAAGATGGAGGTTGCCAAGTTGAAATCGGTCCCGGACATGCCCAAGTCCGCTTCCAGGGTGCCTTGCCGAGCTTGGGCGAGATTGGATCGATCGAGGAAATTGAGTAGATACACTGTTTTCGTGGTTAGCCATGAACATTGTTTGGAAGCTTTTTCTCGTACTCATAACTAACGTGGGCATGAGCCTCCTGTCAACTTTGACTAGCAATCTTTTGTCATAGTCTTTGTGCCAGGCCTCATCCTGAGTCGTAAAATGTTGCGCCCATTCTTCTGGAGTCGGATTCGAAGCCGAGGGCTTCAACGCGTTGGGCGCCGGGTTCTCATCCTGCTCAATACTGGCCTTCTTTGCATCCATGACTTGGGTGTTTTCGGTTGCACAAGTGACAAGAGAAAGCAGAACACCAAGAGGCGACGACCGATGACACAGGAATGCGCCCTAGGGAATTTGGCTCAGTGTCTCTTCTTGTACGCGGGAAGATTCCCTTACCCCGTGGGGGGGTTGGTTGGTTGGTGAGGGGAAATCGTAGGGATGAGGGGAATGAACCTGGCTCTCAAGTTCGGTAGATGGTCGGCCGAGGTGACTTTCGTTGTTGCTCGCCGGACTTCTCGCCGATTTCCTTGCATGCGGGGACTGGTGGTTTGTGACGCCGCGTTTACCACACATGGGCCGATGATCACTGGCTTGTACTGGCCCAATGCACATGGTAAGTGTCAGTGCAATCCGTAGAAGCCGGGGTTGGTGTGTCTGAGAGCTAAACGATTGGTGGCGATGCAGCCAAGGGCTAATGTCACCGTGCATGGGAAGCAGACACGCATAGTGCTCTCTCTATACAAGCATGCGACCCGCTTCGTTTTTGCCATCTGAATCACTGGACAGACCGCAAGCTGGGGATAATGGGGAGAGGCCTCAAGGCGGAGCTGTCGCTTCAGTAGAAGCTGTAATTCGTAAGATGAGATAGACCGTTGCCAACGTTTACGGAGACCAAGGAAAAGAAAGTGGCCAAGACAACTGGTGTGTGATTATTATGACAAGCGAAGCACTTCCTTCAGCATTTCCCCTGGACGGATCCTTCGACCCTTGGACTGATCTTTCGAAGCGTTCAACAATGAGTGGCATCCTGGCTTTCAGTATGAGATTAACGACGACGACGATAATAATAATAGACGATAGTAATAGATAATTATAACGATAAAAGTGAGAATAAAAATATAGTCGCTTTAGAAATAGGCTACGGATTTACGTATGTGTGAACACTGCCTGGATAGCTAAATAACACTGCCCGAATAGCAAAACTCATACTAATACCCGTTGTTTGGCATTCCTTGCGGCGCGAAATTACAAACATCCAGGTCAATGTTGTCACATCGTGGTGAGACCCGTACAGATACCGACAGAGGCAACGAGTCTTCATCAACGCAGGATGGAACTGAATTGTTGGCCCTCTCATGGGACGCCTGATCCGTCGCAGTTGCTACTGAATCGAAGACTGTGACTCTGAACACATCCCCGACCATTCGGACTGCTTGGAGGTTCCATAGCTACCATGCAGCGGTTAATCTCGATCCCATGTCCAGGAATCGGATGGCACGGAGAAAGGGGCCCATTATGTCACTGCTAGTTGTACGTAGGGAAACTAAACTCTTTGCATCAAGAACTGGGGAATGAAGCGGGCGGTAGATCGTGACGAGCACGATGCAAGCACTGAAGACCATCCTGATGGAGGTAGCAGTGGGTTCACAACTCGTTCCCATCCCTATAAGCTCCTTGTAACATCAAAAGGTCGTAGAGTTTCACGGGAAGGAGGAAAAATGAATTCCAGTGCCGCCCAGTCATACGAGATTCTAATATCGTTTCGTCTCGGGTATTATGACACATCTTAGTCCTTCGAAACCTGCGTCCAAGAAAGAAACAACACGCCTACCGAGTATTTAAGCGCTAGGGGATGCCATACCCTCTACTACATAACCCTTGAAGTCCCGGGCCGGCACGCGCTTGTCGAAGAGAATGTCCAGCTCTTCGTACGTACGGCCCATGGTCTCAGGAATTCGAAACCATGCCCAGCAAAAGCACAAAGCCGCCAGACCCCCAAAAAAGAACCCGAGCTTCCCCTGCATGTTTAACTCGTCGGGGTTGATCTAGCGCGTATCCAAGTCAGCGCCCTGGATTAGAGGCTGATGGGGTAAGAAATGCTCACCATGTACGGGATTGCCACCGTCATAATGATGCCCAGAACACCCTGAGCTGCGGTTGCAAGAGCAATAGTCTTGGATCGCACTCTTGTTGCAGAGGCCTCGGATATGAGCACAAAACAGACCGGTCCGACTGAGAGATCATATGCAAAATTCCATATCAACATGAGGGATGACTCTGCCCACATCACACCGGAGGGTCGGCCTGGAACGCAGTCGAGAATGCCAATTATGAGTTGTAGGACAACCAAGGCAGCCAATCCCGTGATGTAGATAGTCCTGCGACCATAGTGGATGAGGAAGTACCATGAGATCACTGTGCCGACAAATCCAACAGCTGTCGTGGATGGTGTTAATGCCGAATCTGCAAGTCACCAAGATAAGGTCGACTCACCAAGAAACCCAATGGCCATATCAAATGCTTTGTCAGTAGGCAATCCAGCCTGCTGAAAGAAGTATGTGCCATAGTTAATGAGATAGATGCCACTGAGGACCTGGGTGCAGTAGGCGCCAACAGAGATCTCTGTTCGTCTTAAATTCACTCCCTTGAGACAGTCCCAATATGTGCTTCCGGCCTCAAGCTCCTGCTCGAGTCTGTCGGTCTCTACAATGAACGCCAATGTTGCGGCGACGTTGACTTTGTTAGATGCCAAGCGTCTGAGACTTCTCTCTGCCTCGTCCAATCTCTCTTTTCGTACCAGCCACCACGGGCTTTCCGGTACAAAGAGTAGGCCAGGGAGGATGACTAGGATCCAGAACCACTGGAGTGCAAAGGGCAGAGAATATGCCCAATGAGTCTCAAGCTTGGAGGTGCCAGCTGTTACGCCGTTTGCCAGAAGTTGACCGGCAACGAAACAAAGATTGACGTAAGATGTCAGATGACCACGTAGCGCGGTGGGACAAACCTCTGAGGCATAGGCCGGGGCAATGACAACATACATGCCCAGGACCAAACCACCAAGAAGCTCCCCCACAAGCAGAACGGGAAGTGAGCGGGCAAAGAATTGAATGAAGACAATCGCCGCGGTCAAAACGACACAGGCAGCAAAGGTCAGCTTTCGACCAAACCAGTCCATGGGATACGCCGCGAAGAGAGCACCGACAACTTGACCAACGGGATTGCCCATGGAAAGCCCAGTTTGCCATGCGGCACCTATAATGTACGTTAGCGACGTGGGGGTACATCTGCCCGAAACCATCTGCCGGCGTACTGATAATATACTTAAGGGCGTTAGCTGGCGTGGCAATTTTCATGTTGGTGGGCAGATCAGGTAGCTTACAGAACCTTCATACTCATAGCCAAAGTCTCGTTGAAACTGAGGCGTGGCGTAGAGATTTCCCAGCAGCTGAGGGTCGAAAGCGAGCATGATGACACCAAGAGACACGAAGGCTGACCATCCAATGGCAGCCGGGTAGAGCTTGACAGCTTCGGAGAAAGTTAGGTTATGCTCCAGACGAATGGCCTCAGCCAGTTCGGCATCAGCGGCGCCTGGCTTCGAGCCCGAGCCTGAGACGAAGGTCTCAGCATCTTTGGATGCCATTGCGGTATCGAGGTTGTGGGATGAATGACCAGGCCGTGAAAGAAGCGGTTGAATCTCATCGTCGGCCGACGCCGCTACCTGGCAATGCGGGGGAGACATGTTCGTTCTTATTTGCATCAACCGAGATGTCGACGCCGGATCAGGTCCGGCCAAATGTAGAGGTCACTGGTATCAATAACCCCCTCATCTCCGGCAAACGCCGGTGCGTGCTCCGAATGGCTGGCTGCTATCGTTGCTGGAGTTGGAATGCAGGGTGAAGGCGGTCGATATGGCTAGGGCGATAGATGAAACCCCTGGTCAACAGGGTAGGTGGTGTGGTGAAGATAGACAGTCGGGGGCCAGCACATGTCCAAAGCCTCCAATCCGGGGTAAAGCTCCAATACCTTAACAGGGGGAACGTATCTCTCGGCGATCAGACCACAATGCCGTGTTCCGCTTATCAGCGGAGGCGCCCACAGGGCGCTAGACCGCTGTGGGATGTTGGAGAAGCCGGCAGGTTGGGTCTGTCGGTGGCGAGTGGCTAGGTAAGGCACGCAGGAGCTTGATTCGACGTGCGCACTCCAGTGTCTTGTCGCGGTACATTAACAAGCATCTCAGTACTCGAATAACTAAGGGTATTGATTCTAGACCTCTAGACCCAAATCGCCTGCGTCGCCTTTCAACTCCATATTCACAAATACTTCTTACCGCTTTGCCTGTGCTCTCCGCCGAGGTCAGGAGAGAACCTTTGTTTCCAAGCGCCTCTGGTTTGAGGAGGCTTAGACAACCTATCATTTTTCTTCGGTCACTCCAATCTCATAGCCAATCAACACTTCCGTGCTTGTGCCCTCCCAACCACGGGTCCCAGCGGCCGTCAACATAAAGCGGCAGGTCCGATCGATGTAGAGAGACGAGATGACACCAGCCCTTGGAGGTCCGGGGATAATCAAGAAGGGAACAGTCGAGTGCTTGAATGCCCTCGTGTCTCTAAGATCATATAAGCGAAGAATGTCATGAGACGCACTAGGTCAAGTTAGCTTAACCGCCGCCTGCAACAGCTTTGTAAGTCAACAACACTTACCAGACCAAATGCCGTCCGTTTGGCATCATCCTCACAGCGCTCACAGCTCCACTACCAGCTGGAAACTTCAGGGATCGCTCTGGCGCCCAACCGCTTCTGGCCTTGTGTATGCTGTATTCCTCCACTGTTCCATTACGCCTGCCAGCGTATATCCAGTTACCATCAGGGCTCCAGCATGCTCCCATGCACCAAGGAGGAACACTGCGCTGATTACCTATTCTTGCCACGGGATCCTGAACCCGCCGGTCCCACAGTCGGATTGGACCATCTATTGCTGCAGAGAAGAAGACGGTGTCGGCAGATTGGGTGGGATCCATAGGTGGAGGTGGCGGATCTGATACAAAGACCATGGAAGGTGATCCCGGAGCGGGTTCTGATAGCTGCGCGTCAATTGCTGCTGCGTCATCCAGGCTCGACGTACCAGCCTGCGCAGCAATATCATTCGTGACATCTTGCGTCGGTTGTCCGTCCAATGCATTAGTGTCAGCACCTTGGGAAGCGGCGTGATGCCTCGACGCCTCCGGGGTACCTGTGCCTGACGGCTGGACTGCAGGGGCAGATGTTGCATCAGTACTGAAGGCATTGGTCATGTCGATATCGGCGGAATGATCCATGCCTCCGTCCTGTCCTGAGCCGTCATGCAGAGGCGGCATGCCCATGTCGCCCATGGCCCTCGAGAACTCATCATCATCATCCGCCCCGTAGTTCCCGCCGACATTATCGCCGAATAACGACCCAGTATCACTGCCGCCAAAAAGCGACTCATGCGCTGGAGACGCCTGTCCCTCATCGGCTTCACCAGATACAGCGGGTGCCTGGCTATCTACACCGTTTACGCTGCCACCAATTAGGTTGTTTTTTGCGGGTTTTCCGTTATTTGAGCTGAAAGTTGTGTCGAGCTTAATGTCATCTTCCATCGCGTCCGCCGGAATCGGCGCTCCATTGACCGGTCGTAGTTCGATGGCAGATATCTGACCTCCACTGCCATCGAAAGTACGCTTCACAGTCCCGACATTCAGATCCCAGTCGAAAATGTTTTTGTCCCAACTGCCACTGAGCACACTCTTCTCGTCCTGCGCGAGTGACAAAACGCTCACAGCATTAGTGTGTTGTTGAAGACACGTTATGCGCTTTCCCTCGTCATGGCGTACACTCTGGAGGTTAATGCCACCGGATTCAAGTCCGGACAAGAGCCACAATGCTTGGGAGTGTACGGCCAACGAGTAGACTGGGGATAGAACATGTTCTTCGTTGCCTCTCGGATTTGGGGGCCCAGGCTCTTCATTCTCCCAGTATGACATCAAAATCCCCGCCTTGACGACACTATCGACAAAAGGGTGCCTTTGCGCCACTGTGAGAAGTTGTTTGCCGTTTATAGTACCCGGTCCATCGTATTTGCGAATGTACCCGTCGGATCCCCCAGTCATCCAGTATCGAAGATCGGGGGTGATGGCTATAGCATTGATGCTCGTCGCCTGAGGGGCAGCCATGGTGGGAACGATATCGTAGAGTCTGGCATTGACTGCTTCGGGTCGGACACTAGGGAAAAGACTCGAGTACGAGGGCTGTGGTGATTTGCCTTTTCCCTCTGGCGATGCTCGAGCACCGGCTGAGTTGGCCCTAGATGCTTGTCTTGGGTCCCCTGTTGCTCCGTCATCGCCTTTGTCGTGCGCATCGTCGGCCGTTTCTTCCCTATCGCCCTCTTCCTGGTCGTCTTCGTTATCCTCCTCTTCGGGTTCCATGTCACCCTCGGCGTCGTCTACATCTTCCATGACCTCATCTTGGTCGTTCTCGGAGCTCGCGTTGGAATCTGATGCGCCAAGGCAAGTTAGGGCAGTAGCGGGTGGCGAGGAATACATAGAGACTAACCTCTGTCATCCTCATCCATGTTGCAAGATTGGTGGGCGATGTCAGCCTACGAAACCGAGTCCTGGGCGGGGGGGAAGGCTTGCAGCGTGGCATGCAGGATCGATCGCGACGTTAGCTTGCTTGCGCGCTGGGCAATGATCGGTGATGGTTTGCGGAGTCCGGAGTTTCAGCAACAACAATAGAACAGCTGAAAGCGCCTTGGTATGGCAGGGCTGTCTGGCTGTGCGTGGCGGCAAATGGTGAGGTAGTGGCGGTACGATTGAGGTTGTTCGGGGTTGTTCAATGGAATCGTCGCGAAAGCGTGAATCGCGACGTGCCCTTACCTTACCTAGTAGGTAGGTTGGAGCAAAGCAAGCTCGCCGGGCAAACCTTAGCGGGGGAGCGGTATGCACTGACCCTGGGCAGCGTACAGTGGGAGTGGAGATGGGTACCCAGCCACGCAGTGAAGGTGCCGCCCATTGACCCGCAGACGGGCGGACCGCTACCGGTGCTCCGGGCCACAAGTGGACCGCCAGTCTCCGGTACGTTATCGGTGAGCGCCGGCGACATCAGCCGCAAAGGCGCTTTCACGCCATCTCGTGCGGTTGGCAAACCGCGCTTGCTTCCTGCAGCTGTAACCAGCCGTTCATGAGCCGTTTGAGCGGCAGACATGGAGATTTGCATAATTCAAGAGAGATCAGCCAGTAGCTCTCTCGTTTGTCACAAACAACATCCTACTGGTCCAGGCTGTTTTTCCCTGCAAAGGAGAAATTCCCCTGTCAGCCAAACGTTACTGTTTTTGATGAATCAAGCTCGGGGCTAGTTGCAATCAGTTGCCATCGAAATGACCGAATTGTCGCAATATTCAATATCACTGACCTGACATGCAGTCTTTGGCAGGAGACACCTGTGGAAAGATTGCTCGTGGTATGAGGCAAACGCTGACGGTTGTATGCACTTTCCCTTTCCCCAGGGCCGAAATGGGGTGTTTCAACATACCCGCTTCTTTCTTGAGTACAATTTTGCTTATATCTACCCAGTCTGTTTCTTGACAGACAATTCAACCACGCTTTTCTGCTGAGCCCGGTTGAACTCTCTTGCGTGTGACTCAGTCCCCTCAGCCTCAGCTCATAGATTGATAGCTCACTTACGTATTGGAGGGATGCCAGGTCCAGCCACCGAGTCAGATAGGCTAGAAACCATCATTCGCTCCCATGTATACCCCGAAGGTGGAACAGGCTGGCGCCGTATTTCGGAGCTGCCTGTGGCTGAGGAGCTGACGACGGCGACTGGGAAGACGCCAAGTCCCAGCAGTCTCAACACAGCTTCCTCAAGCAAGGATGAGTACCTTAGATTCCAGTACAGTGTTCTACGTCACGAAGGGGTTGAACCGCTTCGCAGGGCCGTCCAGAACTACAAGTCAGCACCCGACATGGCCGAGAGCACTGAAACTTGTATCTACACCCAGGTACGCAAGGGGGTACTTTCACAGACTCGACGGAAGTTAATTTTTGTGACTTTGCAGGTTTTTGTTCGTGGCGCCAACATCATTCGTCTTGGGGTCATGGTGCGCGTCACATTTTCTGCCGTGCGGACTAGACAGCTCGTCAACTGGTCCGCATCTGAGCGACTTGTTCCCGGCACGGTCGTGGCACTCTCACCTGTCCCAGACAACTTCGAAAAAGGATGCATTGTCGCTGTTGTGACGGGTCGCTATGACGAGGCTATTGACAGCCCAGAAACGCCGCCTCCGCTGGACTTGGAAATTCGCGATCCTGAAGTTGCCGCAAGCATCATGGAGCCTGATCAAGAATATGTCATGATCGAGGCCCGCTCCAATTACTTTGAAGCGGTTCGATATGTCATGGAAGGTCTGAAGCAGGCATCGAAAGAAGAGTCAGTTCCGAGATGGCCCACGGTATAGTCAAGAAAAGTGTTAACGGCGTCTAGGTCACCATTTGACAAGTATCTGACGAAGGGGGCAAAACCTGTTGAAAGACCTGCCTGCTTGTCTCGAGACCGATCTTTGCTGGATATTTCATCACTTTACCATGGTGTCGATGCCAACATTGAGCGTCTTAACATTCCCACCCAAGGAGAAATACCCGAGCACATCGAGAACAAGACTGGTCTTGACGGATCGCAGCTCATGGCTCTACAAAGCATGATCACTAAGGAGCTCTCTATCATTCAAGGCCCCCCTGGGACTGGCAAAACACACACATCCATGGCGGCACTGAAGGTTTTGCTCAGCACACAGCCGGTCAATGTCCCAATCATCATAACCGCCCAAAAGAATGATACTGTCAATGAGCTGCTGTCGCGCTGCCATAAGCAAGGTGTCAACTTCATCCGTCTTGGTGGCCAGGCCAAAGATGACGCGGTTTTCCAGCGTACCTTGTTCAATCTCAGGGCGATACATCGAGACAAAGCACGGCGAAGTGATCAGTTTCAGAAACGGCTTGACTTTCTCAAGTCCCAGGCCAAGATTCTTCTCCAGCGTTGTTTTCCTCCTTTTCGCCAGCAGCTCATACTTCCTGAACATCTACAGGTGGTTGGTTTGATCACATTGCGACAGTGTGCCTCCATCATGGTTAATTGGACTGGGTCTCTGAACACCATTGCTGGCGAGGTGTCACGCCATCCATTCGGTCCTTGGCTAGGGAATGAGACGCTCGCAATAAAGCCACATCAGAGCATCCATGTGCCCTTCATATCCGATAACGGTGCCGGGGGGGTTCTTGGCTCCGAAGAGGGCGAGCACAACTTTTACACGAATGTGAGAAAGGAACAACTCTCGGGGAAACCCATATTGATATCTCACTGGCATACGATGAAGATTCCCAAGAGCGCCGACAACAACAGCGAAGCTATTGTCCGGAGACTACTGGCCAACCACGACAGTCTCTGGAATATTCCCACCCATTATCGCGGAATGGTCTATCAATACCTGGAACAACGCTACATTGCTTCCACTCGATTGGCTCTGACGAGAGTATTTGAGAAGATCAACGATATTACCCGAGAATTGAAGGTAGTCAGATGGCAGGAAGACATTGAAACCATCAAAGAATCGGGGGCTCGTATAATCGGATGTACCACGACTGGCCTCACCAAGTACCGTGGTCTCATCGCAGCTATGCAGCCCCGGGTCATGATGATTGAGGAAGCCGCAGAGACCCGGGAGGCGAATATCACCGCTGCACTATTTCCAACTTTGCAGCAGATAATACTTGTCGGCGACCACATGCAGCTCGCACCTCATGCGGACGTGTTAGAGCTCAGTAAACCTCCTTTCAACCTCAATGTGTCTCTGTTCCAGAGGCTGGTAGAAGGGGGGGTAGAGTATTCAAGCCTTCAAATCCAAAGACGAATGGCACCGGAAATCCGCAGACTTCTCAGTGGCTGGTACCCGCTCCTGGTCGACCACGATTGCACTCGGGCCCAGGATGCGGTCCCGGGGATGGGGTCACGACGCTTACTGTGGTTTGACCACCAGGAACCTGAGTCGGCCAACCGCTACGCCAGCAAATTCAACACGTTCGAGGCCGGCATGGTCGTTGGGCTCTACGAACATCTGGTGTCCAACGGGACTAAGCCATCGGATATCACTGTCTTGACCTTCTACAGTGGCCAAAAGACTTACATCGAGAATGCTCTTCGCCGGAAGTGCCAGCTTCCTGGGCGTCAAAGCACGGATGGCTACGAGCAGGCCGGCCCCGAAGTACAGACGGTGGATGGATATCAAGGCAAGGAGAACGAAGTGATACTCATTTCGGTCACTCGCAGCCCCGAAGACCGCAGAAAGCCGGATGCCGGTTTTGTGAAAGACCTGCGGCGAGCCATCGTCGCCCTCAGCCGACCACGTCGCCTTCTCGTGGTGCTTGGAAATGCTAAGAACCTCGCCCTATCATCAGCTCGACACATCTGGGGCGGGGTCCTGGACAAGATAGGCGGTTGGCGAACTGAATACATTCCCATTTTCTGTGAGGCGCATGGCACAGAGATCCACATCAGCAAACCAGATGAGTGGGAGAAGCTCGCAAGTAAAGGGGGCTGTGGCGTGGCGTGTGGACGACGGGAAATTGTCCATGGGGCGCTTTGTGATAGAAGATGTCATGGGTATGGCAATCTCTCGTCTCCCCGTTTCTGATCTGTGACTGACTTTGGCCCAGAGGTCCCTGCAGAGAGCTAGCTGGGAGCATGGCCTCAAACGTGCTCAGTAGCCACAGTGTGCGATCGTCTGGCGAAGGTTACGTCGCATCAGGACTTACCAGTCTTATGACCGAGGAAGATCTTCTGGATTTGAGGGACTGGTGAACCAGCAGGCCGAGCGGACGGTGATTAGAGAGAGGCGCAGACAGGCGCAACACGACTAGGACTAGGAATGTAAACATTGGCGGCCTCGTATACGAATATTCTTGGCGGAGAAATGACCTTGGCTCTTTGAATACAGAATGAATGAGATCTAGGGAGACCCCGCGTTGCCTCACGAGCATGAGCAACCGCCGCGGGCCATGCTGAACTCGATCGATCCAGGCCTACAGTGGGAATCAGAACCAGAGAGATGGTTCAACTCATCTCCAAGGTGTTCAATCGGTAGGACGTGTGTATAGGTGCAGTCGTACCACAATCATTGCGCCGTGTTTGACTTGATGAAGAACGTTCTACGAACTTGTCCGAGCGCTGTTGGGTAATAGGTGTGAGTTGGGAAGCCAGACGGCATGCGACGTCGATGCGGATGCTTGAACTCTTATCGATAGCTTATCGACGTATCTGTGATGCATTTCTCTTGCCTCAGGCCATGATGGTCTTTTCCAAGTGTCTATGTACCTACCTTACCTTACCTCAGGCGTGGACAACCACACAATAATTGCACACCCCCGTGGTGACGACGCTTCCTCAGGCACGGGTACCTGAGGTTGGCCGGAGACCAGGTATCCGTTCGGCGCGGCTGCCCGCTGTCTACCTTACCTTACCTGGACTCCATACCCACATTACTAACCTTCCGCGTCCTTGCCTCATGCTACCTACTATGTACGTACGTACATGCGCACGAGGCGCCGGGATGGTAGGGGCCACCCGCAGCGGAAGGAATGGACTGACGGAGGTGCGAGTTTTTCTCCTCCCTCTTCTTCGCCAAGGTGCGAACATCGAACGAACGACTGGCCTCTCCCCTTCCTATGCGCCATTGCAGCCACAGAAAATTTCCCAAGACAGGCAGCGTTTGTTTCTGTTGGCTTTGCTCGGGGGGAAGAAGAGGGAGGGGGGGGAAACGGCTATTGCCACAAGGCTATCCCATCTCCTTACCTGCGTGTGACTCGGGATGAACGAGCTTAGGTCGCATCCTGAACGGGAATGCCCTCGCGGTAAAACCATTCTCACTCTCAACTCCCTACGATAGTGTAGAATTGACGCTATATCGAGGCCACGCCCACCGATATGAAATACCGCTGGCTACGCTGCCTCACTTGGGCAGTCTGGATTGGAAACAATGAATGGCATCGATCATGTCCTCGGAGTCATCCAGCATGAATTTAATTCATCACTTCACCTCACCTTACCCTCCCCATTAAGCCACGGCGCCAATGTTCCAAGGTTGCGCCTAAGCTTTCGGCTCTTGATGTCTCCCGGGGTGGCCCCGCCGCGCCGACATGATGGTGCAGTAGTCAAGGTACTTACGAACCAAAGGGCTTTTGACACTTGCGTTGGTCTCGATCCGAACGTCCCGCCAGCGTCGTCGATCAATCCAACCGAGTGCTCCGCTAAGAGCCCGTCGCCCAGCGCAGGGGTTCACCCTCAACGGCACCCCCTTTCCAAAAAAGGACTTGGTCATTTTCTTTTAATTTTTCTTCTGTTCTCGTAGGGCTGAACCAGGGTGGATGCATTCCGTTGACAACAGCGACCTCTCTCCATCTTCTGTAACCATCGCTTGTTTCCCTGCTGTGTCCCCTTCACCACCTGCACAAAAAGTCATCATCGTCATCGACGCATCACCATCTAGCATTCTACGTTCCGTGTACATGTCATGTGTGAATTTCTCTGGCTCAGTTTGTATCATCCTTATGAACTGAACAGTGTTCATGACAGAACGAACATCCAAGCAAACAATCTGTCTACGGGATACATCCATAAACCCTCCCAATAGAACTGCCAAACCCAAGTATGCCGGACCAAGAACCGATGTTGTCCGTCACAATTTCAGGAAAAAGGGGTATGATGTCCAATTGACCCAAATGCAAAATCGAAACCGAGAAACCAACAAAGGAAAATCGTGTGTGGAGCGGGGGTGACATGACTGGGGTCATCAGATTTCCGTCGCACTCCGGGTATCGTGGTAATAATCCCTAATGCTCTGATATGTTGAGGCAGCGTCCGTGGTATGATGCTGATGTGAGACAAACCCTTCAAAAAAAAAAAAAAAAAACCCCGGGGTAAAAAATATGAGTAAAATGCGCCCGTCCTAATGGACTAAGGGTATGAAATGGGCAACTGGCCAACTGCTTCTCGTTGCCTCAAGATATTCGTCAGACAATCCCAAAACCGAAGCAGCTTATGCAATGATCCGAAACTCGAGTAAAAACAGTGCTTGAAAACCTGATCGTGAAAGCCTGTGTATCATGATATATGGCTGAAGTCGTGAAAAAACCAATGTCATCATAAGCCGTCGTCGTAACAAAGGCAAAGGTGGCAGGTATGATTGCCTAGTAAGAGGCCGATCAGTCATACCGGATGACCTATCGAAAGAGAAAAGGCATCGAGCAGATATTTAGATGTACTGGCTCATCCACTTGAGGTCCAACCAGCCAACTTTGTCGAACGCAGTCCAAAGCTTCGAAGCCTTGTTGACGTCGATCTTACAAGCTTGCTGAGCGTCGGTCTTGCGGAATTCCTTTCCGACCTTGGCACACTCCAGCCGGCGGACAAAGATGCGACGCTTGCTGGTGAGATATGTAGCGCAGTCGAGCCGGAGATTGGCTGCCAGGCTTGCCTCGTCCGGGTGAAGGAGGTTGATGTTTGAATCGTCGCTCAGATCTATGGGAGCGCCCTTCCAGTCAACCTTCAGAGAATTCGACTTGTCAGGCAGAGAAGACACCGGAGGGCAGTAGTCGGGCAACGCTGCGAAATCGCGATCCTCTCTGTTTGGAGCAACAACGCGGCGGGTGGGGTCCGGCGTAGCACTAATACGACGGACATGCCGGGTGGGAGGACTGTTGCGAACGGGCCGAGGAGCCTGCGAAGGTTTCACAACTCGATCGGTCTTGGGGTTTGCAGAGGAAGTAATCTTTGGTTTGGCAGAGAGCGGCTTCGTCGTCTTGGCAGGTACGGACTTGGCGGGGGCAATGGTCTGATATCTCACGACGCTATTCCAGCGGGCGCTGTTCAGTTTCCGGTCGGCCCTGACCTGATCGCGTTCCTTTTCGAACCAGGCTTTTCTGTCCCTGCTGAAAAGTTCGATTGCCTGAGACTTGCATTGCAGAAGCAGCTCATAATCTTCTGGTTGAGGAGGCGAACCTTCGCGAAAGAGACCCGGGGGACGGGCGCCGATGTGCTCGTCGACGATGCGGCGATGCTCGATCGCTTCGGTCGTGGGAAACAGAGGCGGCTGGATTGGGCTCGATGCTGTCTCCTCGCGAGGATACAGGATAGGATCCTTTGACATGCCCGCCGGAATATCGGGAGCAGGGGCATTTGCGGAATCTGTGATGTACGGCGAGACAGGAGGGGACATGGGCATACTAGGTTTGGCCGACCCATGGCTCCGGTGAATGACTGATGCTGACGAGGCATGCTGTTGACCTTGTGAAAAGCTATCGTAAGGCTGAGCTTCGGGAGGCGACATGAGGCTACTGATGTCGAAGACCTTCTTGGAAGAGTCCCGAGCCACTGCAGGCTGAGAGGGGATATTGGCGTAGTTGGCATCCATTGTCTGGTTGATGGACGCAAATTTCGATGGCTGCAATTTGGACATGCTGTAAGGAATGGTTTGGATGATCCGAGCTGAGTTGGAAGCGGCGGGAGAGTGGGAAGATATGGAATTGGTGGGTTTGTCAGCCATAATATGTCGTCGAGGGTGGCGAAGCGAGGATGGAGATATCGGAGGTGAGATTGGGTTTCGGAGAAAGGAAGACGGCCGAATCAAGAAAGATTAGTGTGGTGTCTTGGTGACGAAGGGCGCAATTGAGAATTTGGCAGCGAGTCTTTCGTCTTTCGTCTCTCGTCCTCACAGTGGTGTGACTGAGTGATGGATTGATTGTGGTGCAATTGAGGTTGTCAATGGGATGTTGTCGTTGCTAGATATTGGTGCCTGGGCACGGATGATGACGTCCGCTGCTGGAGACTGCTTGATTGTCGCCTTACTGCGACCGGTCGCTGACGTGGTGAGTCGGCAATGGGAAAGAAATGTAATGCTATGCAATTACTTGTGCGATGGATCGAGAGGGTGGAAATCCATTGACTTTAATGGATTCAGCAATGGCAGAGCGGTAGGCCTGTGGGGGGCGAGGGCGCAATTGGAGATGAGTGAAGAGTTGTCGATTGATACGGCGCTGAGGGGCGGCTGGTGGCGGCAACAGCGGGCGATGTGTAAGGGAAGGTAGGTAGGGAGGTAAGGTAAGGTAAGGTCGGTAGGGTATCTAGGCAGACGTGGGTGGGTGGGTGTGGCGACGCTGCGGATAAGACAGGCTTAGAGCGGGTTTCCTGCGCGGGTTGACTGGGACGAGCAGAATACTTGAGGGTAGGTAGGTAGTGTAGGTAGGTATGTATGCAGCAAACGAGCAGAGGAGGGAGAAAGGAGGAAGCGAGACGACGAAGCGCAGGACAGGAAGCGACGGGCAGAATAAGAAGGAATGGAAACAAGGCGAAGAAGCGAAGCCTGGCGCAAAGCGGATGATGGGAAGTAAGTGGGAGAGATGGGTCAAGAGGGAAGGTAAGGTAGGAGGCACCTGGCTACCTACCTTTACTCGCACACTGCTAGATACTTAAGGTAGGTAGGTTCAGATCTGTGTCTAGGTACCTACCTCCATAAGGCACCTTACCTTACCTTACACTCCAGAGGTATGGAGTGTGAGGTAGGTAGGTAGGTACTGCTTGCGGCAAGCGAAAGTACCTGGTCCTCGCCGCATTGATATGAAGTGCCAGAAGTACCCTCTTCAAACTGTTTGTGCCC
The DNA here is from genome assembly GCF_013390195.1 of Colletotrichum siamense. Lineage (NCBI taxonomy): Eukaryota > Fungi > Ascomycota > Sordariomycetes > Glomerellales > Glomerellaceae > Colletotrichum > Colletotrichum siamense. The sequence goes on from NW_023501021.1 coordinate 3,287,858, forward strand.
TGCTCTGCTTTTACACTCGCCTTGCCGTGGAGGTAGGCACCTTTCTGAAGGCAGACACGACGACGAAAGGACTGCATGATGGATCCCCCAACTTCGACCGTCGTTACCTACCTACCTTACCTACCTAGGCACCTTATAACCGTTACCCACTTGCAGTGAGGCCTACAGGAGGTCAGGTATGGAAGGTAAGGTAGCGAGCGAACATGAACGGCAGGGACGGAGGACGAGACCGCAGCCGGGCATGGCAAAGGTGGGAAACACCGAGGCAGTGACAGACAGTCTGGGGGTGTATGAGGTGGTGCAAGGTAGGCACCTTTCTTTAGGAGGTAGGTAGGTACCTTACCTTACCTTACATGTACCTAATTTTGCCTTGGGCAGGCGCGACAGGACCGACGTGGACGGTGCATGACCGTGCTGGGCGCGGACGTGAGGTGGACGTGGACGTGGACGTGGAAAGTGGGACTTCCCTTCCTCTACCTAGCGCACCGTGACATCTGTTTCTGGTTGGAAAGAGTCACTGGACTGGCTGGGCCATGCCCACGCGCCACCCCCGTTTGACCACCTGCCTATCCTCCCGAAGGAGCCCTTCGGCCATCTGGATTACTCATAGCACCACTCCCTCTTTGCTTAAACTCACGCCCCACCGTCTTCACCTCCCGAGCAGTCAGGGGGGGTGCAGCTAGCGTCTTACCGCATTTTGTCAATTCGGCCAGTACGGACACCTAGGTAGAGTCATCAGCGCCCCTCACTCAATTCGGTATTTTTGGGCATGGAGCGCATCATGTATACTCTCTACCGAATCCGTACCTCTGTCTGAGCTGGTGGTACTTTCTTAGGCCACCACCGAAAGCACCGGCTAATTCGTCCACCGCATCCCATTTGCAAACAAAGGATAGCCCAAAGTCGCCGTCTTTCACCTCACTGCCCCTCCCCTCCCCCGCCGCCATGGCTGTAAGATGTAAGAAGAGGAAGAATTATCCCGTCAGCCTTTCCTTTGCAGTCCTCTTCCTAACTAAGTCTGTCCAGCTCCAAGCTACATGCCTGCGCAACGTATGTATAGAAAACCGCATGTCTCCTGGCTGACGTCCCCATAATTTGCCTCGCCATCGCCAATGGCTCTCAATTGACTCTGCCCTGAGTCAATTGACCAGTGCTACCACGTCTACCACCGTACCTACATTATGCCCAGAGTCTTTGGTAGGCTACTACTCTGTACGAGTTGCTAGTATGCTTCTCACAGCATGGCAGTGGCTCCGTTGATGCGCGCTCGACCAACAAATCAGCCCCGCTCAGCAAATCAAATGACGAACGACGTCTCCGTTCCCGCAATGATATGTTATGCCCCAGAGCAACCTTTTCTCTCTCCCCTAGCTCCAGCATGGCATCAAGAACGGTCCATCTGACGGCACCTAGCCCTAGGGTGTGTGTGTGTGCGCGTGTGTGTGCTTGTGTGTCAAGAGGGTTGGGCGGGTGACAGCCTGTCTCTGATTCCGGGGCTCGAACAAAGAGTCACTGGGTTTTCGCTCAATGCCCAATGAGATGCACTTTCTTGAGGCACACCAGTTTACCACCAAGTTTAACCCAATGATATTTGGCCTTGAAGCTGAACCTTCTCCGTACCCGCCGCATTAGAAGTCGATAGCTGGGTGCCTGATCGGAACCCAAGACCAGGGGTTCAAACCATTGTGAAGCTGGAGCACAAAATCCAAGTGGCCGTCTGGCACCAATCCACCTCACTGCACTTTGTAGGTGGATAGGCAAGACGTTTTCCGACACAGTGCCTGGCTGGCAAAGTTCACAGATCCCGCTTGGCCTCAATGAGCTGCGACGCGGGCTGAATAACGGCGCATCCATGGCTCACTGTATGCCTGCGTGATGATCCAAGGTCTAAGCCCTATTCGTTGAGCCCAGTAACAAAACCAAAGACATAAAGGCAAGTGGAAGGGCCCGGGACTGCAGAACCGTACACAGGGCTGGAGCGGCTGAGAGTTGAGATGGCGTTGCGATTGACGACGATGACACAGAGAAGGGGGGGAGGGTGTTGGTGCCTTTAGCCTCGCCGAGCAAAAACATGGGATGGCACGGGAAGAAGCTGAGAGAAAGCACCAAAAAGCTTCTGGTGACATTTAAGCCAGAAGACTATGCTACTTTGCTCAAGCCTACCCGCCTCATTTCGGAACGGATTGGGTTGGACCTATGTTTCTTCTGATACCGGTCCGAACTATTGTTGAAGGCCCCATCTGAGGACAGGCGTGGCCCCATCGGACCGTGACTACAAGCTCGACGGTGACTGTCTTGATCGTGTGGAGCTATGTTGAAAAAGAAGAAATGCAGAGATGCTGTACAAGCCGAGTGCAAAACGAAGTGGAAGCAGGCGCCATACGCAGTAGTCTCAATTGGCCCTGGGGCTATTCGCGCATGTTTCTGTCGGTCATGCAACTCATCGTGGCCCAACGCATCCAATGGGGCCAGCGCAGCGGCGGAAAGGCCCAAACAAATGCACGATGCGCAGGGGACACCTGTCATGAAACCAATCTGCTCGGATCACGGTGCCTTGCATCTGGTTCCATGCCTGACATCACATCAGAGGGGACAGGCGTCTCGGACAACAGCAACAACAACAAAAAAACAGCAGCAGTAGCGCGGCAGAGGCACGGCGGTAGGAGTCCAGTAGCTCTGGCCATCGGAAGCAGCCCTCCGTCCAACACGTGTGATTGCCGAGTGGAGAACACAATGCTTTGGTCTCTTGTGCCCTTACTTGCCAATTGATGCGGGAAGCGTGGCAGAGGCATAACAAACGAAGCCGTGGGGACGATACTTGGTAGACACTCGGGTCGGTCGCCACGCAATTGTGCAATTGTCCAATGAGGGGCTTGTTGACCGCTCAATTGCGCAATGCAACAAGCGCCTGAGGAAACGAACTACCTTACCTTAATGGCTGGGCTCTGTGCAGGCGCGGGGTCAGGGAAGTTGGCAGCGACGGGCTGCCTCCCACTCGCAGGGCTCTGGACTATGTTCAGCCGTCAATTGATGGAATTGACACCAGCCAATCAAATATTAATGAGTGAGTCTGTCTGTGACTGTTTCTGCCTTGGAAATGGCATTGAGCGTGAGAAGTGGCTCTGTTTCTCGCAAGGTGACCATTGCACGGTGTCCAGGTAGTCTCGGTCGGGCAATGTCTACAATGCACTGTGGCACCTACCTTAGGTAGCTGGCGCGGCCCGAATGACTCTTCTGTTCCCAGAGTTACTCAGAAACGAAAAGATTCGTCAAATTGGTGGTGTATTCATGTGTGAGTCACAAGGAAAACTGCGACAAGGTTGACAAGGTCGACATCCAGATGGAGACGAAGCCAGAAAAGGCGGCCTCCTTCGTTGGTCCCCAAGTCCCGTCGTGGTCCTACCTTACTAGGTATCCATTCAAGCTGTGAGTGTCGTGGTTGGCGCATGATTTCGAAACGCTTGACCCCCTGCCCGGTCTGATCGGGCTTAGCTTCCCTTCTGCTTATCGATAAGACGTCACAGCTTGCAAGCCCAAGCGATAAGGGAGGGATTGGATGTATCCGTACTAAGGCACCCAGGTAGGTAAGTACCGCAGTAGACATGCCGTTGGCAGCTCAGAAAGTATCTTGCGTGCCTGCGCATGTATCTTTTACAGCACGAAGGTACGGATACCTCCGCCATCTGTGGGACTACCCCTGCAGTGAACCTTGGAAGGCCCTAAAGCCCGGCGAAGGTGCCTTAGCCAGCGCCTCTAACCGTCCCGGCCTTCTTCACCAGCAACCGTCCACGCTCTCTTTCCTCTCCTGCCCCACAATCACTTTCTGTACTGTTCCATGGTTCGATTGAACCATCTCCCCGTGAGAGTCACAAAGGCTGGGAATACTTATGCTGCATAGTACAAATGTAAGCAACACTGAAGTCTAGATCTCTCGGCCCTGCGTTGCCCCTGTCATGTTGCTGGCTTCCGCCAGTCTCCAGCTGCGGCCGTCGTTTTGCCGCAGCGCTTCCACGGCCGTCTACCAACTTCTCCAACCAGCGCGGCAGCCACTGGACCATTGTCAGAGGCATTCTGGGGGTGGCCACAATCCCTGAGAAAATCTGGCATTGAACCCGTCGGAGCACCTGCAGCACGACAGATCCGGAGCTTGCTGGGGGATCTGGTCCCAAAATATGCGCATCATTAGCCAATGGGGGTGGGGTGACCTAGTCACAACGGACTTCGCCCATCCTGAATTTGCCATGGGCAAAGCGACAAGTCGACATACGCCGACAGAGTATGAGAAGGCTTCGCAACGTGCATCTTGTTTGGGCATCTGTCGAAGCGCAAGGCTAAACAATTCGGCCCTCTTTCGCGGTTCTCGCGGGTAGCGGAGAGGGAGAAACAACTCGAATTTTGAATGCCGCCCCGAGAAACAAGCACGCCGCGGCTGGAAAAGAGGTTAGTGTAGCTTATGTGTTGGAGGGAAATCAAATCGACCTTTGCCGTGTTTGTTCTCTCTCCTTGACACCCTGGTGTTGAATGTCTCACTTGCGACAGGCTTTAGAGGCTTATCGATAGTGGGAACGGGCGCCATCGATAGCACGCGCCCGTCTGTAGTAGAGGGTCGGAGTTGTGTCACTTGCGCAACATCGATCGACACTGATTACGACGATAACGAGGCGTATCGCTTTCTGAACCAAGTGGCCTGTGTCTGTCGTACACCTCACAGCGTTAGGATTGCCTTGGACCGTCTGTCTTCCTTTACATGGCTGGATGACCACTACACCTTTTGGGTGTGAGCAATGACTGCCACATGACCTGCCTAACCACCCTCCTCCCCGTCCATCTTCTCTGCTACCATCCTTGATACATCCATCAACCGCAAAGGCGGGGGCGGCTGGTTGGTCGCTCTACAGCCTGCCGCGTGTGGTCTCGTGGGATGACCGACCCGCGCCGCCGGAACTTGGTGAGCGATGATTAGAACGGACGAAACGGCACAATGGCGCTTCGTGCCTCGGAATATTGCCCACCTTTCCAACCCCAGTTCGCAGTGTTTTAGCTACAGCGAGCCCGTCTTATCTGTAGTTCTGCATAGGTTGTTCGTACTCGCCTGATAGCGATCCGTCCATGGAACTGTCTCCTCCTTTGGCGCAGTGATCTGATCATGAGAATTGGTTCCAGTTCCAACGCGACGAGGGGTTCAAAGAGGGGTAGGATCAAAGTCAATGGGGCTTGGGGAGGGGTTCGTTGACCTGTGCCTCCTTGCTCTCTGTCATGGATTTTGGTGAGACGCGCGATACGCAACAATGCCGTCTCGAGCTAAATTGGCATTGCAGAAAGCCCATCCAACTCCGTGTACAGTACTGCGTGCTATGTAAGTCGCTTGCTGAATTACCCACTACCCTGGCATCCTGGTCAAGGTGCCTTGGGAAGAAGCAGCGATAGCGCATGGCCACCCTACCCTTATCACCCCTCTATTTCTCTTCGCCGACCCCATGTCAATTTCATAAGGTGACCACCATGTCACCAACCACCAAGTGAGGGGCACATCAATGTCACATGTCAAAGCGTACTCCCATTTCCAATGAAGTACTTTGGCTGGGCTTTTGGCCCGAAAACCAATGCCTCTACACAGAAACGGCCTGCCTTATCCAGCAAGTCTGAAATGTATGGAGAAGTCTCTAGCTTTCTCAGAAGAGAGGCCTCGTCGAAACTAGTCCTCAGATGGACCCTTGCCGACCCGTTTCCCATGGTATGCTATACATCAGGCTCACAGTGGTGAGAATGCGCGGTACGTCATATTGCAAGCGCCTTTCACGGCCTGGCGAGGAGAGCGATTTGCTCGAACCCTGGCAAGACTTTTCAGCAATCCTCGCACGGGAAAATAAAATAAAGTAAAAGAAATTGAGAATGTTTCTTAGGGAAACTGAACAGGCTTGAGCATCAAAGCTTGATCAGCCGCTTGATACCAGATCTAATCTTATCAATCGCATATGCGCAAACCAACACTCTCCCTATCTGCTTTCCCGCGCGCGTAGGGTCTTTCTCGTGTGCATTTCTTGTCTTGTTGTCACATTCACAGGCTCTATAACAAGGTGTACTGGTCACCGGCTGCTCAAGAGAATTCTTCATCGAGCCCGGCCCGGGTTTGAAACAAAAGCGCGTCTACATTATGGAAATCCCATCGGCGCCATGGTTGACAAGCGGACGCATGGTGAGGATTCATGCAACGAGGCCCGGATCTTCATCATCATAGGGTTGATACTGTGTCTGCCTGCTAAATTCAGGTGCAAGTTTGTCACCTCTCCTTAACCAAGTCATCGTTGCGGAATTGCGAACATGTATTTACATGTTCTTTCACAAAATGCCTGTTGACCTCTTGCGAACCCTCGCTCATTTCTTCCCAGTTCGCGGTAGCAACCACGCCTGCTCGAATTCCGTCTTTGAGGCGAGACAACGAATTGGCGAGTGAAATATGCCAGGCTTCCAAATAGGCCTATAATTTGTGATCCTCAGTAGGATCTTCACAATGATCATGGCGTCCACTGGACCTAGCCATTCGTTTTCTCGTTGCCAACAGAGAACAGCACATGCTCCTGTAATGGTCTAAGAACCAACAAGTCGCATCCTAGCCGAGCCTAGAGAAAGTCTCGCAGTATGTTGTTCGCAGATATTCAGGGTAGAATCCTCTTTCGTAGAGTCATGGTCCATGGGCGGCACCTCGGGCAGGCAGTATGTAGACGTCCACGCCGGCATGACCGTAATCACTCTGCGAAGAAGGCAGCCAAGAGAGACCGCGCGACAAAGCTTTCGCATTCTTGCTTCGTGGATATCAGATTCTCACCATCGGCAGCAGACGGAAGACATGGCGTGGCGACTGCCTAACGGTATTCCAAATGTGATCTCGTAGCCTTGCTAGGCAACTGTGACTCCTCGCCGGCGGCATCACGAAAAGTCGTACATCATGAGGCTTTCCCTACCATCACTTGTTTCCTTCAGCACGAGGACCATCTCGTCATCGAAGCCGACCCAACTGCGTCGGTCGTTCCATCGACTCGAACTTGGTCCTGACCAGGGCTCATACGCCGATGTGAGGGCGCCATTTGCAATTGAGTTGGGTCGAACTTCGATGCTTTTCCCACTGACCCGTCCCTCGAGTTCCCAGACCCGTATCTCTTCTCCCTGGCTGCTGACACTAACGGCTTTACCCCGTGCCGTTATCTCCGCGTCACTGATGCCTGAAGTATGTCCCCAGAGACGGATACCCGGCGATACCGAAAGCTTTGTGGCGTTCGACGTGCAGACGTAGAGGACCAGCGTGTTGTCCGCCATGGCCGCCAGTAGATAGGGATGGTTATAACAGAGGGCTGTCGGGCCACATTCCACTTGCACGATCGGCGCCTGGGCATTTGAGTCGTCTCTGTCGGAGCCCATTGAAGTCGAACAAGAAGCCGTGATCGAGGTCGTGAAAGCAAGTCGCGTGGATATGACTTCGGCCGCAGACAGTCCACCCACACCGTGTCGTCGTATGTGAAGGTCCTGAATACCGATAGACCACCCCTCACGAGTGGAATAAGTATAAGCAATTGATGCGATGGTTGTGGATGCCGTCTGCCGGATAGATAGTGCCAACGGGGCCCTCGATGAATGTGACTTTAGAGAAGTCATCAGAACTGGGGCTTGAAGAGATACCACCGCTCGGCCACCAGCCTGACTGTCTGCTGCTTTTGAAGACCGGCTCTTCTTCAGAATGTATTGTTCCATTTCACACTCTGATCCTCGAAGCGTGGCGCTCTCGGAACCTGCCTCAATCTCACTTTCATCCGAGCCTGTTTCTTTCTCTTGCCATGCATGTTCGCTTGTTGGTTTCAGAGACGGTTGCTGGAAGTTGTACAGCGATATCAGAACTGACTCGGTAGCCGTCAAAATAAAGGGGTGTCGATACGCGATTTCAACCAACTTTCCATTGGTGGACTTTTCCTGCTTGTATCTCCTCAAAAAGCGACCTTCTTCGAGATGGAGCTGCCAGACGCCGAAACTGCCATCCAGGAACCCAACTACTACGCCCAGTCTCCTGAAATCAAGCGCTTGATCATCGACAGCAATGCATGTCGGGGTTGTCTTGTCGTTCCCATCATTCAGACCGATCTGGGCGATTGATTCCCTTGTCTTGAGGTCCCAAGCCCGTAGCCCAGAGAAACCATCGACAGTGACGGCAACGCCTTCGGTTACTTTAGCCAGTGTCCTACTCGTCAAGGAATATCGGAGAGATGCGTCTCCCACGTTCAGCTCTTCGACTGTTGCCGTCCCTCTGGCCCAGTTGTGTCGCAGTTTGTACTGGCGTTTCCAGTCGACTGATTCCCCAGATCCGCACCTGCGACCCCAGCCACCATCGGCCCATACCGTTCGCCTAGAAGAATAATGGACCTTTGCGCTTCCCCTGGCGGAGCCATCGCGGAAACCAGGTATGCGTAGGGCGCGAGGCAGAACGAAGCGATGATAATATAGCGTCCGCCACAGTTGTGAATCAGAGGAAAGACGATGAAAACGACGGGATACGGGAGCTATGCGCAGCAGATCCGACGTCGACAAACACGATAAGATGCGGATGAGAATTTCGTCGGAAAGAGCGGAAAGAAGATCTCCTGCGGCGAACACCGCCTGTGTCTTGGAGACGTTGTGAGGTGACGCGGTGAGCCGCGTACGTTTGGGGAGCGGTGACCAGCCATCCATGCCCGCCGACTGCGACGGCTGACATCTTTTACGCTGCATCACACCTGCTCCCTCAATGCGGCATGGGAGGGTATTTGTGTCGGAGTGCACGAGGCCGGCGCTGTATTGAAGACGGGCGAAATGCACAGCTTATTAAAGTGTCAGAGATGGGCGCCACAGGCGGGAGGGACTTCTCCAACGTCTAGTGAGATAAGATAAGAGATAAGATAATACACATTTGCACACCGAATCCGTACATTGATTGTCTCTTTGAGGCTGCCTCTAAACTGCACGGCTATGTCCTCTTTGTACTTTGTAGACTGATGAATAACAATAGCAAGTCCAGGTATACCGAGACGACGATGATAATTGTATCAGTCATAGAAACGATAGTACGAGTAATAACACTAACGATGGAGGCCACGACGACGACGATGACGACGACGAGCCGACAGGAAGAACAGGTGGGCTCGTCTTTCTACATGCGACCGGTGATCTGTTTCGTTTTGTGCGATCTCTTTAAACGCGAAGCTTCTGTCATAGAGAGTGATTGATTGATTACGAGACCTCACCCAGTACGCCTGATGCCGGTATTACCCAGGGGTTGACCTCCGATCCGGGGTGGGGCCGATTCCCGATCCCGATCCGGAGGCTGACCGGAAATTGGATGGCTGCTGCCATCGTCACGACACACTGCGAAGGGGGCAGGGGTAATGTTGGGTCGTCTGATACTTCTCGCGGATTTGCTGAACTGGCCTGCGCACAGCTGCTGACGAATCAGCTAGGCCTCGATTCAGCACATCCGGCGCAAAGATGAATAGGAGAGTTTCGGCAGGACGGAAGATTGCGAAGGCACGAACATTCGTAGTGTTCTTGAGTTTAGAATCTGGAGAACAAGTAACCCTGTCCTTGCCGGAAACTGCAGCAGTTTGTCACTCCATGGGTACGCTGCCTGCGAGCTGCCTGCCACTTCTCTGGTCGGTATGATGGCGGATGTGCGAGCAACTCGGACATGGTGGAGTCGACTCGGGTTCGACAGGCAAGGCAGGGGTTGAGATGTTGGTAAAAGAGCGTGGCTGGTGCTGCGCGGCGGGTAATGCTGGTGCGACGACTCTTGAAGCGCGGACGAAAGCTTAAGCAAAGCGGGAGAAAACCGCGATGGTTCAATGCGTCATATGTTGCTTGCGCGGTAGTCGCAATTGTGTGGTGAATTGAGCGAGTTGCCGTCCACTCCTCGGGCACCCGCGGGTGTCCGTGCAGCGTGTAAGAGATTGAGAGTGAGGAGTAAATCATAAAATAGGTTGGTTGTCTTACCTAAGGTATTCAATAATTAGTGTATAGACTGCTTCACTCGCCACAACCCTGCCTCCTCACTCGTAGGTTCCCCAGTTACCCTAGGTATCTATCTACCTTACCTAGGTAGGTCTCGTTCGGACCTTCCTCAGGCAGGGCCCACTACATCGCACCGCATCGTACCACACCGCACCGCCCCCAGTCGTCCGCACTCCTGGTGACGCCCATTGATCAACGACACAGTGATAACCCTTCCATTTCGCCCGCCCGCTCGCTCTCCTACCCGCCGGGACCATTATTCCAGCGCTTTCGTCTGCACCTCCCATCCCCTCTACCGACGCTTACGCCCTTCCTTGCTCGCGCTTCTCACCCGGCTCCGTCCAGGCTCAGCTCAGGGCCCGTACTACAAAGACAAAGTGCATCAGCCTGCAGCATAGCTGCAGAGGGAATCAAAGTCTGCTAGACATCGCAGTAGTGACACGGCACAACGCGGCTCAGTGCCATCTCTTTGGGGATGGAGTCAGACTCCCGGTCCGCGGGCCCCGATGACCAGGGCCTCCGTCGAGCAGTATGTCCACATCCAGACAACCCATTCGCGTTTACACCACTCACCATTGCCATTCTGTCGCCCTACATCTTTCTTGCTCGTCCGCTTCACTAAGGCTAATCCATTTTCTCGCCATACAGTGTGATCAGTGTCGTACCCGCAAAGTTGGTAGTCCCGTTCCATATGCTTCTCGGGCCTGCTCTATACAACCTCCCAAGCTCTGGGCACCTATGCTGTTCTGCACCGCCACCCCTTCACCGCTATCTTAGTTCCCAAACTTCCTTTAATCATTTCATTCTATGTGAGTGAACGGTGTATCGTTTCGACTGACAATAGGCCTACTGTGGCCTCGGTTGCAGATCCGCTGTGATAAAAGCTCGCCGTGCTCCAACTGCCGCATAACTCAACGCCCTTGCAGCTCAAACGGCGTTGGTCAAAAGCCAAAAGAACAGAGACATCGCGTCCTCATATCCCTTCAATAGTACGCCGCTCCCCTACCACTTATCTGTCCCTTCGTCATCCTGTCCCGAATCCAGACTTCACGAGATGCCGCTGTTAATCAGGGGTTTCCCCGGGCATATTTCCGAATCGCGTGTGTAAGAAACCGGTTGTCCAAAGCTGACGCGGGATACGTTGAAACCTACAGTGAGAAGAAGATCGACTTGATCGAGGAACGGCTGTCGAACATTGAGGAGCTTTTGAGGAGTCTTACCAATCCTGGAAGCGCGCCTTCGTGGGACCCAACCAGGGCGAGGCACATCACCCCGTCAGCTTCGACCATAGGGGATGCCTCCGCGCTCACTCAGGACGGCGCAGACTCTGATTCTGCCTTTGAGGGGGACCTGTCACTAACGGCCCACACCATGTTTGCCAGCGACTTCATCGAAAATGCCGTGCAGAGAACATCACTTCAAGATGTCCCACCAAATATGCACGCCGCTCTTTCATCCCTCCGTCAGATCGTTTCTATGCAGAACAAGGTCTCGTCAACCAAAGAGTTCCGATTTCGCTCGCAGCAGCCTCTTCCTCCTGGTGGCCTGCCTGATCTACCCATGCCGCCTATGAATGCGGTAGTTGCCTTGCTCAAACACATGAAAGGTAAGTAACCAGCCGTGCTCGCACTGTGGTCGGGAAATTCATAATTAATGTGGCACATAGCTTCTCCCCCGGGAATCTTCTCATTGGCGTGCTCCTTTTTGGATGTTGACGACTTGGCAGAGCTCTGTCGTCGGGTATACTTCTGCACCGACACTTTCGCTGACACTACTTTTATCATTGTTAATGGTGCCCTCTTTTACTTGTTCATGGAGCAGGCATACCTGGCTTCCGATGCCACTGCACGAGAGGAATTTGAGAGGTATCAATACATGTGTCAAAATAATCTGGAAACAGCCTTGGCTTATCTGCCCTTAATGTTGCCGGCGAAGGTGGAAAGCATCGAGGCTCTGCTCGTGGCGGTGAGTCCTCGTACATCGCAGTCTCATGTTGTCGATCATATGAGAATGACATGATAAACAGGCTGTGTACGCGGTCGATGTATCGAAAGCCTCTCTCGCTTGGTTATTCACCTCTACTGCTGCCAGTCTCTGTCAAACGTTAGGATACCACCGCGTTTCGCAGAGTAGGAGCGAAAGCGCTGGCCCCAGAGACATCAAAACCTTGCTGTTCTGGCACGTATACATGCTAGACAAAACCTTGTCTTTGAGGACAGGGAGGGCTTCTGTGATCCAAGACTGGGACGTCACGCTGCCGAGGAGAGTGGACAACACGATGGTGGCGGATCCGTGGGGAGTCGTTATCACAACGTGGATCAAACAAGCCGAGATCCAGCACCGGGTCTATGAACAACTGTTGAGCTCTCCAAATCGACCTTCGCGAGATTCAATTGACCGGTCTTTAGGTATAGCCCTTTGGCTCTAGGCCAGTCTCAAGAGGAGCGCCTGGAAACAGTTCGCCGTCTTGAGGCCGAGCAAAAGAGCATCATGGCCGCGGCTTCACACGTGCGGGAACAGGCACTTTTCGGCCTGAAAGCGCTCAATGCATCGTCTATTCTAGACATCCATCTCCGTGGCGACGAGCTCACCTTTCAGTCAACATTGACCCTGATATATCGAGCCCTTCCTGCCCCCGAAGGATCCTCGACCCGGTTCTCACAGGAGTGCATCGAGACAGCTCGTTTTGCCATGCAATTGCATCTCGAATGCATGCAAAGAATCGCCGAAGAGGGGCGTCATCTAAAAGCCGTATACATCCATTGGTATGAGACCGCAGACGATTGTTGTGATCAAGAGTTCCTGACATCCCTCCCCATGCGCTAGGGCGATACTGCTGACGCCGTTCACACCGTTCTTCGTACTTTTCTGTCACGTGATCGATACGTCCAGTGCGGAGGACCTCAAGCGACTGAACGACTTTGTTGCCTCTCTGCGACCAGCCTGCGCGCTATCAGAACCGGTGGAAAAGCTACACCAGCTCTGCCAGATGCTTTACAACGTGGCGCTTCTCTATGTAGAGACAAAATCGCAGCAACCGGAGGAGAGAGGTCCCATAAATGATGAATTCGATGTGTACCTCAGCGCGCTTGGATTCCCACCGACCGAATTTCCCATTCAAGGGATCGAAACCGACGGCATTTCTCAGCCAACAATGCAAACTGCGCAGCTAGGAAACTGGTTCTCGGGAAGCCAGTACATGATGGGGCTACTCGAGGAGGACTTATCTCAATTTACTTAGTTGGAACTAGAATGTGTCCGTCACAACAGAAAAGAGACCCAAAGGGTAGGGCCTGCATAGGATGTGTATCGTTGTGTCTGAGTGCAATTTCTCGGAGCCTGAGAAGAATGGCGCTTCGCGCGGAGATTTTCCCTCTCAGTCTCTGTCGGTAATGTCTCGAGACTTGGTAACCTTTGGCAAATCGTGTGACGATGACGAATCAAGCCCGTTGCCGGTCTCGTGGCGTGGTCTTGCAGCACATGCGGAACAGGTCGTTGACGAGAGCCGGCCCGGTACGGAGCCAGTCTTGTGTGGTGCGCACTTCAGAGTTCAGTCCGTCGGGTGCCTTGGGTCGTATGGCTGGTAGCCTTCTTCATCTGTTTGGCTCTCATACTCAAAGTCTTGTTCCCGGCCAAGCCTGCGTGCCTGAAAAGGTTGGTCCAATTTTGACTTTGGAAAGTCCTGCCCCGCCACGGCGGACGTATCGATGGGTGTGAAAGCCGACTTAAAGCCTGACTTCTTGAACCCCCCTTTTTTGAAACCCCCCGTTGTGGTTGCTGATGTTGGTTGCTCGGCCGATGCCAGCTTGATGCTGACAAGCCCATCAGCCTTGGCCTCGGCCTTGCGAGCTCTGGCTCCGGCAGTCGGGTCGCGCACCATGGCTTTCATGTCTTTGAGCCGCTGTTTATGACTGTGATCATAGCTGCTAAGGTGCGCCTCATAGTCGTTCATGCGGGAGTAGCCTTTGGAACAGAGGCTGCAGTAGAAAGATTGAAGAGCTTCGCGCGCAGAAGATGTCTGGGCCGGAGGCAATGTCTGATGTCGCTGCAGGAGGGTGTGGGTTAGTCACGACTATATCGATATTTTCGGAACTTCGCGCACTTCACTGACAGGAGGCATGGCGGCAGTGAGTCCGTTGCAGAATTTTTTTTGCGTGCGATCAGACGATGGCTGAAATACGTGTGGTGTATGTGTTGAGGAGCTGTTTGCTGGTAAGGTAAGTTAAGACCAAAGTGCGTCAAGCCAAGCGCTGTGCGAAGGGGGCCGTTTAATAAGGTAAGGCACCTAAGGTATCCGTACGAAATACGTACCTACCTAACTCAACTTTGCAAGTTGCCCGTGCACCGGACGTGGAAATGCAATGCGGCTCCAGTGTCCCCGGATGGAGCCATGCAACCCCACCAGCCTGGGTCCCTGCAACCTATGACGCGCCGAGAAATAGTCAGCCAGGCAGGACGGGACGTTTCTACTCTTTTCTCTCCAGCTTCTTTGGTCCGATACTGTCTGGGTAAGGTGACTTGGACGCGAGGTTCCGAAATTGGGCAGCACGGCACCTCTTACACATCTTGGCCACTGCACAACCTCGTAGTTGACTCGTCCCGTTCCCTCTAGCAGCCCGCCATTCGGTGCATCTGCCACGACCACGTCTCTTGGCTTCCAGCACCTCATTGCCTGCGCCTTGCTGTGGCAACTGGCGAGCGGCATCCCTACCATCGCCGCCATGGATTCAAGATCGCTTCGGTCCAAGGCGTCCGAAGAGACCCTGATATCGCTTCTTCATTTAGATCCCTCCCCCATAGAAACACCACCGGCGGATACCGACAAGGATTTGCCTCCTCTTCCTGAAGATGCTCTTGAGAACAGCGTTTCCTCGTTAAAATCCACTTCGTCTGCCCCAGGTTTGAGTGGCAGTGGACATGGAACCATTTTTTACCGTATGTCCTTGCTTCTGACGAAACTTACTGCCTGTCGTCATGTGCTATCTCGCGAATGCTAACCGCTTTTCTGTCCAGTTACACGCATTCAAAAGTTTTCCTCTTACTTGGTGCCAATTTTCACCTCCATACATCTTGCCAACACTTCCATCATTCCCCTGGTTGCGCGCTCCGTTGTTGCTTCTGAGACTTATCTGCTGCAATCCCGGGAGATTTATCAGACTTCTCTAACAGAGCCCCTGCTCGTCGCCTTACCAATTGTCGCCCACGTTGCGTCTGGCATCGCTCTCCGTTTCGCCCGGCGTTCCCAGAACTTACACCGCTATGGAGGAAACACTCCTGGCATGTATGCATTGTATCGGGCCCAAACTGGCAAGACGTCTCGGACAACAGCTTACAACAGCTCGGGCTCGGCGGCGCGCATATGGCCTCCTTTGAGCTACATTTCGGCGTCAGGCTATGCATTCGCGGTATTTCTGGCCGCTCATGTTGGCGTAAATCGTGTACTGCCCCTCCAGGTCGAGGGCGACAGCTCAAACATTGGTCTGGCATTTGTCGCACATGGCTTTACCCGCCATCCGACGTTGTCATGGCTAGCTTACACAGGGCTTCTGCTTGTAGGGTGTGGTCACATGGTCTGGGGGGCAGCAAAGTGGCTGGGGTATGCACCGACGGCCATGGGCTGGAGCGGCAGCGGCTCAAAAGTGATTGACAAAAAGACAAGACAACGAAGGAGGATGGTATGGTGGGGCCTTCACGGTGCTACTTTTGGCGCTTTTGTTGTCTGGGCCGCTGGTGGTTTGGGAATCGTTGCTAGGGGAGGACTTACAACAGGCTGGGTCGGAAAACTCTATGACGACCTATTGGACAAAATCCCCCTTTGCTGATGGGTGAACACCGAAAGGAAGCACCAACGGATGCATTCCCCTGTCCCCGTGATGTAAATAAACACGTGAGGTGAACACTAAGGCTATGAAGCGGCCTCATATGCTGGTTCGATAACTCTGCAAAGAGTACTTTGTGGTATTTGGATTCAAGTTTCAATACAATCACGGCACTGAATGGGCCCGAAATAAGGACTTGGAGCAAGAGTTTCGATTGGTTTTGGAAAGAATACTACAAGACGAAGTCTGCATTTACCACTGCGGCCTCCACGGCCCCCAGTCTGCCTCTTGGATCCCTCGAACCATTTGCCTTCAATCAATAACCCTAGGATCAGCCCCCATAGCGCTGCAGATATCCCGCAGCTCTGTCTGTAACTAACCCAATGAGCTTCTCATCTAATTCAAGTGATTGTATACGTACCATTGAGAACGTGCGACTAAGGAAGACAAGACGTCGCAGCATACTCGGCTTCAAGGCGAGGCAGTCAGTCTGATGACGAGATTTCAGATGCCTCCCCCAAGCAATGACACCGGTTCCTCTACTCGTGACAGGCCTGAACGGCGAGTCCAAG
The DNA here is from genome assembly GCF_013390195.1 of Colletotrichum siamense. Classification (NCBI taxonomy): domain Eukaryota; kingdom Fungi; phylum Ascomycota; class Sordariomycetes; order Glomerellales; family Glomerellaceae; genus Colletotrichum; species Colletotrichum siamense. The sequence goes on from NW_023501021.1 coordinate 3,304,275, forward strand.
GCACTTCTTCACTTCTTCCTTGCTGCAATTCTGCCTAATGCACTTCACAAGACGTTCCTTATCCGCCTTCGCGCAGAGACACTTGGGGGGGATGATGGGACATTTGCTGATTTTGGACTCGTTTTGAACGCAAGGCCTCGCGCAAGCAGGGGCATCATTCAATGATTGAGCCGTGGCGATGCCGGCGGCAACGGCAAGAAAGGCGACGATGGAGAACTTCATGTTGATTAGATTACCGGGGCTTGGTTGAAAGGTCAAATATTTCTATGAGGATAGACGGTGATCAGATGATTGTTTTCTTGGGATGAGACGATTGTGCTGAGTGAAAGAATTGAGGCAAGATACCTGGGATCGTGAACAATCTTTATAGTCGATGAGCGGGCATCTGAGCTGCTTGCGGAACACCTTGTGGCCTCGGGGCTGGCGTGGAAAGTTCAACAGCGACCGAAACTTTGACTTCTTGATCAATAATATATCGATTTTTTTCCCGGTGAAATTATATCTCGGGGTGGCGCTAAACCCTGTAACGACAAGTAAATATTGCTGGAGATGGCTTCTAAGTGTGTAAGTCAACCATGGCGATGCTCCAACCACCCGTGTTCGTGGCCGAGAACAAGTAAAAGACTGGCCCGTACACAGTCGAGGAGGTGGGTTGCTGCCATAAAGGTACTACCGTTTTTAGGTCAGTTCAGTGGGCTCCTGACAAAACCTAACGACTGTGTGAGCGATGCGTCCATCCACTATCGTGGCCATTATTCTTTTGGGCGTCGAACCTAATCGCGAGGTGGGAAAGGGGCTTCCATCCCCGCAGCAGGTTTTACGAACGAAGATGTTATTGAGTGGGCTTCTCCCCGCCTCAAAACCCCTTCAGCCTAATATGAGGGAGTCGGCCGTGTATCACAAGGTGTGATTCGTCTCCGACTTAGCCTGGGTTCAGCCATGTTGAAGGGCACACGTACTTTTTGAACTTCACTTTTCAAGACAAGCCTCAGTGGTTCTATCATCATGTGGTAGCTCAAGCATCGAGTAACGAAGACTTCCCGGTTTGAAGTAGGTTGATACCTGCTGGCAATGCTACGTCCCTTCAATATCTTCTCCTAGCAGCGACTCACCGGTCTGCCATCGTTAGTCATCTGGGCCGCAATATGTGTTAGAGCTTTGTGATGCGGTCGAATACAAGTAACAACAATTGATAACAATGGCAAGGGTAGGTAGGTCACGAGTGCTGATCGGGATGAATTAATACTCTGTCTGAACGACATAACTCATCCTCTTCTGCCGGTGCCGGTCACTGGCTGGTTCGATATCAACTTCATATATCAGCAAGTAAAAGGGTCATTGTATAAAAAAGCCGGTAAGAAGCACCAGAAACGGTATGAAAGAAGAGGGGGAAATGTCGCTCGTGATATCGCTCAGCAATGGCATCTCGCCTATTAAAGAATTCCGCGGTTCTTGCACTCGAACGCAGAAAACCTCACCATCGTTATCCTCGTGACTTCCGGTCGTGTATAACCATAGCTTCCATCATGCGCGTCGAAATCGTGGTTCCTTTTCTGTGGCTGGCACCCACTGTCTCATGCCACGGTGCAGTCACGAACTACACCATTGATGGAAAGGTTTACCCGGGCAGGGTATGAGGGCTTTTCTCCAGCGACATCTCCGCCGAAGATCTAATGGCAATGGGCATTTAAAACCTATGTCCCCATAGAAAGACCGGCGGTGTTACTGGCTAATTTTAAGACCACAGCCCGACTATAACCCCACGATGAACGTCATTGATATAAAAAGCGCTGCAACGGCGGCAGTTCAGCAGACCTGACGGGAACCTTGAAACCAGGCACCAACATTAATTGGAAGCAGTGGACTCATGCTCAGGGTCTTGTGATGGTCTGGTTTTGTGATTGCGGTAGCAATTTCAAGAGTTGCAGAGGTGACAAGCAGACTTGGTTCAAGATCGATCAAATGGGTCTCCGGACAGTAATCGCGACAACAAAAATTGGGGGACAGCCATCGTGCTCAAGCAGCTCAAGTGGCCGAACAAGATACCCAGTAACCTCAAGCCTAGAAAATACGAACTGCTCGCCCTCTACAAAGCCCATACCCCTCAATTCTACGTCGAATGTGCGCAGGTTGTGATAAAGGGATCCGGCACGGCTAATGCAAACTTCGTGTATTTCCAGATCGGTATATACCAAGGAGGACACACGTCTAAAGACCCGCCCGGAGGTGCTGTGTGGTCCGGATGCGAATAGCTGTCGTCACACCACCGTCTTGGATCAGTTGGAATGGTTCTCATTACTGCTTACTCGAAAGGCTATTCCTAGCATCCGTGTTCTATAAACCCTGTCTCACACCGAAGACCCAAAACCTTTTCGTAAATGGGCAGCTATCTACAAGATGAAGCTGAGTGATATCACTAGCCCTCTTTCCCCATCATTCTTGCTGTAAGCCTCATCTCCAACATGTCTGTCAGTCAGTTACGGACCTCGTCGGCACAGGGTCCTAGTCCTCCTTGGCCTGGAGGCAAATCTTCGTTGTTGCTGAAGACGAGACTTGGCCGTCCTGAAGGACAAGACTTGGTTTTATTTGGACCAGAAAAGCCGGGTATGATGTTGCATGCTGGGGTATTCGTGTTCGTTTCGACGTAGAGCCAGCCGTTGCAGCCCTCTGGAACACTCTGGTGACAAACGGCGCAACAGTCCTGGGGGCTCTGGGCTGAGGTCAACGTAAAGTTCCAACCGACGCCGTTGTCGATGCCTATCCAATTAACGTCGCGAAGGAACTTGGATGAGTTGCATTCAGGGGCCTGCCGTACTGATTAGCAACTGAATGATGATAGCATGAGTACGGAGCCAATATAGGCGGGCCCGCAGAGGAGAGGTGGCTGACTTACTGGGACGAGAGTAGAGGAGGGTGTTGGGAGGGGGATGGAGGACGAAATTTTGGATGTGAAAGTCGTCGGCGTGCTTCCGCTGCCCAGAGAATTCGGCGGAGGCCATTGTGCCCTCAGAATGGCCTTCATAATGACGACAGGAAGGACAGTGGCCAACAGTAGCAAGACGACGATGGAGATTAGGATCTTCTTGTGACGGGCCAGGCTTTGGCAGAAGGCCTTTAGGGCTCCTGGATTGTCCTGGGGCGGTTGGGCTACTGATTTGTCCCGGGCCGGTTCAACGACGCCGTCGTTGCCAGTTCCGAGGTTGTCCATCTGTATGACCTCGGGAGCATCGTGTACCACGACTTGAGGCGCTGAGTTGGGGTCGAATTCCGCATATTGATTTTGAGCCATGGCGGGGGTTTTTTTTATCGTGCGGTGCTGTTGTTGGTTTTATTGTTGTGTTGACCTGGATAGGAGGAAAATATGGGAGCTGTCAATGGTGAAAGCAGTGGGAAGGGTGAAGGTAGGAGAGGTTGGGAAGCAGAAAAGTGAAGAGGGCCTGAGCTGAAGGTTGCGGAAGGCGCCAGTAGCTCCCTTCCTCGTTATATGTCATAACTTCTCGAGGGAGGTGCGAACATGGCAAGTGAGAGTGATGATGAGACGGAAGGCAAAAGGGAACCACGAAGGCCAAGGGCAAAAAAGAGAACAGAGACAATCAAGAAAGAGTTGAGGAAACAAAAGGAAGAAAACAATGCCTGGCTGTGTGAGTCTCCTATGCTTCCATCTGCCTAGCCCAAATGTTGCTTTTCCTTTATTTGAAAGTCCAGCCAGGATAATCCCCCCCTTGTTACAGCTCAAGGCCAACAGGAAGGAACGATGCTATTATAGCTCTTGGTTCGCAGCACAACGAGCCTGTATGTACCACGCTGACTTTCCACACACCGGTAACAAAGCTCCACGTTCAAGGCCAAGTGTGCTGAAAGATGCTTATCATTCGTCGACCCTATTTCGTCTAACTGTGTTTTTCGCCGCCGGTCCCCCATCATAAGATGTTTTAATACTGGTCATACCCCGTCACATCATCTTCTTCTATGACTTCCTCGGCCCGCCATTCTACTAGGCCAGGGTCTTGGCATCCCCATCCTTAAGCTTTCCAGCACCAACAAGTCTCTTGACCTCCTCGCTCCAAACGCTCTTGATCTCATCGGCAACCTTGAGGCCGTTGAGCTTGTTGGCCAGGGCTGCAATCTCATCGGTATCAATTTTGCCCTGGACAAGTTCAACGTCACCCAAGACGTTATCGATCGTCGCAGGCGAGGCCTCGCCCGGCACGAAGTAGTTCGCCTCCTTGACGGAACCCTTGAGAGCACGCTTGTTCTTCTTGAGAGCGCTCTTGGCAGCCTCCTTGGCTTTCTTGGACGCTTCGCGGTCCTGCTTGGCCTTCTCCTCGGCCTCCTTGGCCGCCTTCTCTTCAGCCTCCTTCTTCAGGCGCGCATCCTCCACAGCCTTTTTCTCGGCCGCCTCCTTGTCAAGTCTCTTCTTGTTCTTCGCAGCGTTGGCTTCCTGTCTGAAACGCTTAATTCGCTCGTCGCCGGCAGAACAGTCGTCGAGCAGCTTGCGGAGACGAGCATTGTCCTCAGCCTTCTTCTTCTTGCGGGCGTTGGCATTCTTGCGCTCAGTGTGACGTTTCTGATCTCTGTTTTCGTTGTCATCGGGGACATCCTCATCCAAGTACTCAAACGTCCTCCAGCTCTCGAAATTGTACCAGAAGTTGTAAAACTCCTCGACTTCGTCCTTGGTAGACTTGTCATCGCCGAATGTGGGAACAGGTTGGGTTGTAGAGAAACGTGACTCGGACTTGAAGACATTGCCCCAAAGCTTGTAGAAGTTGCCCTTGGCAAGCTGCTTTTTGGTGGGAGGGTCCACATCGGCCTTCTCGTCAACCGAGTCGAACTGGCGACGCTTGACAGGGTCAAGAAGTACTTCGGTGGCCTTCTGAATGCACTTGAAGAAGTTGTCGTCGTCGACGACACCGGCAGCAGCCTTCTTATCAGGGTGGTGCTTGAGGACCTTCTTGCGATGGGCGCGCTTGATCTGATCTTCCGTAGCCTTCCAGCGGTACTTGGTAATGCCGAGAACTTCGTAGTGATCTTGATTCTGTAGAGGTAAACCATGTCAGCGATCACTCCGTACATGCATGAGTCCACGAGTAGGCCAAGCCACCCACCTTCCAGTCCTTGGCATCGCGTTGGAGGAGCATGGGGTCCTCCGGCTCGCTAATGTCGCTGTCGTCATCGTTCTCAACCTTTTTAGCGGCCTCTTGAGCCTGGATACGGTCGTCCTCGGAGAAAGTGCGCTTGTGGCGGGCGCGGCGGGCATGAGCCAGGAAGTGAGGGCCGACAGGCTCAAGGCTGCGCTGAGTGGCAGCGGAGACTGAACCAACGGCCTTGAAGTCCTTCTCAGCCGACCAGCCCTCGGGGAGGGCCGGAAGAGAATGCGCGACAATGGAAGCGGAAGCCATTCCGTCGATTTTTGAGACTCGAGGGGCTCAACCGTAGGTGTCGTGGAAGAAGAAGTTGATGGGATGTCGTCGCTTGGAGGGAAAATTCAGTAGCGTGGGGCTCTTTTTTTTCCCCCCTCTCCAAAAAAAAAAAAAAAAAAAAAAAAAATAACGTGGAGGGGTGAGGTGTCAGTGCACCGACGGGACGGGCGTGGACCTAGCGCCTTCAGCAGCAGCCTTTTATTTCTTCTCATACGCTTACTGATAACGGAAGTTGTTGTGGTATCACAATCAAGAATCTGTGCCTTTCGCCTGCGGTTTCCTTTGTAATTGGAGAAAGTCAGACTTGATATCCTTGACACCGAAAGAGCCAGAACACCTATTGCAAACACAACTTTCTAACCGAAGCGGGCCGATCCCTCGTTCCCATTGACGTGGAAACCATCATGTCCGTTCCCGCATATCGACATCTCTGGCGCGCTGCGAGAATCGCCTTCAAGGGTACGGAAACGGACTTCCCGCTAGATACAGAAACCCACTGATGTTTGAAACTACAGGGGACGACCGCGTTCTCACCGCCGCAAGACAACAAATCCGCCAGGGTTTCCGCGACCAAGCCTCCCTCGCGCCTTCAGATCCTTCCCTAAGACAGGCTATTGAGAAAGCCGAGGATATCGCGAAGATCCTTAGACAAAATATCGTCCAGGGGAAGCAAGATGAAGCCCGTGTATACAGTACGTGATGCGAGTCTCAAGCTATTTTCAGTTCCCAGCGCATTATTGACTTTCTCATTCTCTCAGAGCTGCGGATCCACGAAGACACCGAACGTGGTGACAACGATTCCGTTAAGACGGCCGGTGGCAGTCAGGCGGGCAGATGTGGCTGCAACTAAGAGACAATGATTCACATGTATAGAGGGGGTGGATGGAATTTTGTAAAGTAGACAATGATACCCTAGTTAATGGTGTAAATCCGCCTCGATTGAATCCCCAAGGCCGCCGCAAAAGTGTTTCCGAACGCAGACTCCCAGACTCCGATAGAATTCTTCATTGCCAAAATGATCCCTTTCTAATCGCCCTGAAGACTTGCATATCGAGGGCCATCGTCTGCACCCGGCGGCGGCGCAACCACAGCTGAAGCTGCTGGCTGGGCAGTGTCTCCAGCACCAGACCTATCTGTGATTTGTTTCCGCCCGGGCTGGCCGCCCCCGCGCGAACGACCTTGTCGCAGGCGAGCATCCATGAGCATCTGGGCTCGCTGCTCCTTGTCCATCGTGCCAAGAGCCTTGGGAACGCCCCATCGAACGCGCAGAGGGCAGCCAGCGATGACAGCCCGACCCTGGCACGTCGCCGCTGCCTGTTCTGCAGCCTCTCTTGTCTCGTAGTTGACGAATGCGCAGTGTGACATGTGTGAACAGACCAGACTCTTGATTTTGCCATGGACTTTGAAGAAATCGCGAATCTTGTGCTCAGGCAGGTCATCTTCCACTCCGGTCACGAAAAGAGACATGATGTTCCCATCAGCCGGCGGCATGTAGTCTTGGGGTCCCGGCGGCAGCTGCGCTGCACTAGGGAAGGTCTGCTTAACTCTGCCGGGTCGGGCGCCCATGGCCGCGGCGGCTCTGGAGTCTCTAGTTCGAATCGGTCCAGGGCCACCAACTCCAGCGCCCACGGCGGGGTTGCCTCCAAACCCTTCTCTTGGACCGGGACCCGAGCCGGACGCAGAAGCCGAACTCAACTGCGGTTCGCCGTCCAAGCCATCCACCGGTCGGCCCTTTCGAAAATAAGGCTTGCTGGCAGCTAACCTCCTTAAAAGCTCTCGGGCCTTGTCGTCGGTCTTCTCATACTCCTCCACCCCGGCGCGGCCTTCCTCAATGGCACGCTCGTTGTTTTGCGCGAAGTATTCGCGGTTGATATCGGAGGATGGGCCTGGGGCTACCATTTTCAGAGCAGCATCGCGAACGACGATGGGGAGGCCGAAAGACAGGTCGAGCATACATGCTTGGCAGCAATTCTTCAAGCGTGCGCATGTAAGGCAGATATTCGTTCGTTTCTTCCGGCCGTGGGCTCGATCGGCGCTCCAGCTAAACACCGTGAATGGTCTTGTGCACTGTGACGCGAAATAAATTTAGCAAATCATGTCGAAAATGGGTGTGAAAAGCATCTTACCAATTTGCATTCCGCACCATAATCCTCCTTGAGCATTTTGACATAAGGGTTCTCTGGCAGGCAGTTCTCGCATACGGAGGGGAAATCTGTTGACTCCCAACCGGATCGATTTAGGTCCTGCTTGATTTGAGGTGGCATGGCACCTAAGAAGCGCGACCTTCGCGCGGTCGATCGAAGACGATTCGGGTACGGGCCAGCGTTTGGCCTTTTGTTGCCGATGGGGGGATGTCGTAGGAAGACTGATTGTGGCGGCGAGGTGGCAGAAGTTGTTATGCGGCTGGGGAACGGAACTCGGGAGGTACCTGAGGCAAGGATACCCCAGTGACGCTCACTCTGGTATCTTATCAGCCAAAAGCACGTGACCTGCCAAATCATCTAGTGATTCTGTAGCGACGATTTAAACCTTACCGTGGAACACGTTTACGCCTTAGCTTTTCAGATCTACCCTTTTTTCTTGCCTGAAGAAATAGAACCTCAATTTCAGGTTGCGAAAGAAGCGCCTACCATGTCATTGCTGTGAGCATGCTTGTTGATTATCCTGAGTACATTCTGAAAAGGCGCTGTGGCTTTCTGCTGCGACGTTCGCTGAAAAAGCTGTTCAACGCCTAGATCGTGAAATACATATGCCGAGCTGTAGGTCGGGACAGTCTCTGCATCGGTTGCGTCTGTCACTCGTGGTCTTGGACCTAGCAGTGTCTTTGCCCCCTATATGTGATAATTGCTGCAATTCCCAGCACTGCTGCACAGCATGCAAGTCCGGTACGTGGTAAGTGGACGAACCTGCGACTTGATGCACCGTTCAGATCATGTGCTTTTCACTGCTTACTGGCCGGTCCCATCCTCAGACTTGCGACTTTCGATATCAGTTCTAACGAAGACGAAACAAGGTGGATGGCATGCTCTTATGTTTACCGCTTGGAAGCGCCGCGTCAAGCACTTGAACGTGCCGGCTTTAACTGACCCTCGCGGCTCATTCTGCATGCTCGGGAGCCTGCATAATTCTGAGCCCCATGGATAACGAGATAAACCTTCGGGCAGGCCAAGAGCAAAGAGGAGGCCATGGACAACTTGGAGGAAGTGGCTGGCACATGCCAGCGCGACGTGGCGGCATGGCCACCCTCCTGTCGTGAGATGAGGCTTCGAGTTCGTATTCGGCTTGAACAGGCCAACCCCGGGTCCCTGCTCTATTGTCCGAGCCGGCGTGCATTTACTGCCCGTCACACCGTGAATCCATCGCCTGCTGAACCAATGTGAAGCAGTACTGCTAAGGTAGGTACAAAACACGCCCATGTCCAATGTTTATTGGTCAATTGCCGGGAAACTTGGTCTGGACAGCACCAAATAATTCGTGGTACGTGGTTGGATGTTAGGCGTCTGTTAGATGGGGACCCTTGCATCAACATCTCACCTTCACTTTCACGTAACACCCTGCCACCTACGGATACCCGACTAGTAGTAGTAGTCTCCTGGGTGGCAGGAGACGCACTTTCTTCTTAGCAATGAGGTATTGAGAGCATCTAAATGTTTAGAGGGCCATCCGGATGCTGCTGCTAGTCGGTCAAGTGGGACCCCCCCCCCCCCCCCCCCAGCAATGTACCTTGCAACTTGCCTTATCTCGCTGCTGTACACATGTACCTTACCACACCTTACCTTACCTGACCTACCGAGGCGGTCACAGTGTTGGTGGGCGTGGGCGCGGAAGTGAAATTTACATGGCCAAAACAGAGAGAAACAATCTCCCATGCCAGCCTCGACTCGCCCGCCGCTCTCCTTTCCAAGCCGACAAGGGGAGAAGGGGAGAAAAAAAGAAAAAAAGAAAAAAAAAAGAGAGAAAAAGCCCAAACCCCCCGCTCACCCATTAATGCGAAGCTACTGAATCCTGGCTCTCTCACTCTCTTGCTCTCTCTTCCATCCTCCTACTGAAGTTCTCAACTTTGTCGAAATTTCGTCGCTCACAGTCTAGTGATTGCATCAGCTTCTCCTACGTAAACCTCAACATCCGTCATGGTTTCCTCAACGAGCAACAACCTCGAGCGCGAGGATCACGCTCGCGATGCCCAATTCAACAAGGCCCTCCACGGTGACAGTGCAAAGGCGACTGGTGGTCTTGCTGCCATGTTCAGCAAGGGCCGCGATGCCAAGCAGGCTGCTGTCGACGAGTATTTCAAGCACTGGGACAACAAGGCCGCTAAGGACGAGACCGCTGAGGAGCGAGCCGTATGTCGAGTTCCCACGCCCGGACGTTGCGATTAAGCATAGACTGACCAGCTATTCTCCTTTAGTCTAGAACAGCCGAGTACGCGACTTTGACCAGACAGTACGTTCACGATGCTCACATGCCCACATGCCTTCCAAATCATGACGCCGCCTAACTCTCGCCGTTTTTCAGCTACTACAACCTTGCAACCGACCTCTATGAGTATGGTTGGGGCCAGTCCTTCCACTTTTGCCGCTTCTCTCACGGCGAGCCCTTCTACCAGGCGATTGCTCGTCATGAGCACTACCTCGCCCACCAGATCGGCATCAAGGAGGGCATGAAGGTTCTTGATGTTGGATGTGGTGTTGGTGGACCTGCGCGCGAAATCGCCAAGTTCACTGGCTGCCACGTCACCGGTCTGAACAACAACGACTACCAGATCGACCGAGCAACCCACTACGCGACCAAGGAAGGTCTGGCGAGCCAGCTGAAGTTCGTCAAGGGAGACTTCATGGTTAGTCGTACTACCCTTATTTCCAATCCTCATTAATCACTGGATCGACTAACCGTCCGCTCTCAGCAAATGTCTTTCCCAGACAACTCGTTCGACGCCGTCTACGCTATCGAAGCAACGGTTCACGCTCCTAGCCTGGAGGGTATTTACAGCGAAATCTTTCGCGTTCTCAAGCCCGGCGGCGTCTTTGGTGTATACGAGTGGTTAATGACGGACAAATACGACAATGATAACCTGGAGCATCGCGAAATCCGACTTGGTATCGAGCAGGGCGATGGTATCTCTAATATGTGCAAGGTCTCGGAGGGTCTGGCTGCCATGAAGGCCGCAGGCTTTGAGATGCTCCATCACGAGGATCTTGCCGACAGGCCCGACCCCATGCCGTGGTACTGGCCCCTGTCTGGTGACGTGCGATACATTCAGTCTGTCTTTGACATCTTCACCATCGTGCGGATGACGAAGTGGGGACGAACCATTATGCACAACCTCATTGGAGGTTTGGAGGCTATCAAGCTTGCCCCTGCCGGTACCATGAAGACGGCAAACAGTTTGGCGGTGGCAGCTGACTGCTTGGTTGCAGGTGGAAAGGACCACCTATTCACCCCCATGTATCTCATGGTTGGCAAGAAGCCTGCCAACTGAAGAGCTGGCGATATAGAATACTTATCGCAAACAGAAAGAAGGAATTAAATGAATGGGAAGAGCAGAGGTCATGACATTGCAACTTATTGTATGAGAGTACATTATATCACCACACGTAGCATAATTGTAATTACGAAGAGAAATCATTCATAATATAAAGCACTTACACTCAGTCGTGCTGCCTCCGATCTCTAGGATGTTGTGCGACACGCAATTTAATAGATGCAAATTTCAACCGGAGTAATCAAGCAGGGGACAAGCTTCTATGAATATCTTGACTCACTCGTGATTCTAGGGCAAGACTTGGTCACGTTGAGGTATTATCGGAATAGTTCGACAATGACAATGCCAGCACCGATCCGTTGTGATGGGCCGTGACGTGCCTAACTAGCCACCACCCGCCACATTGAAACACTCGAAAGCTATGTCCGATGAGAACTCAGTCGGGACTAACAAAGTCCGACAGGTGGACCCAGCGTAGACCACCGCTCTAAATGTGTCCCGCCATCTCACTCGCAGTTCGGATGGAAACGGGTGGCAGCGGTCGTAATACTGTTGGAGCTCGTCGGGATTAAATCGGACCTGCTTTGTGGTGTAGAGAATGGATAGGTGGCTCCCTAGCCAAATGCTTGATTGGCCGACAAAAAAGGCGCGACCGATTATCTAATGCGCAGGGAGAACGCTAGTCCAGATACGGGATAGCCCCACGTCCAGGGCCTCCCCAACGCTGTTGTTTGGCAGCTCGCCGCAATTCAACGGACTCAACGCCCATAGAGCTAAGTAAAAAAAAAAAAAAAGCTGCGAAATCCCTCGACAGCTCCGGTCACACTCCCATCCCTCTCCCTCCGACGCCCACCTTTCAACCTTCGTCGTTGGCCATCAGTACTCCCGTACTTGCGGCCGCTGACTGTCCGCCTACTTGCTCTTTTCTGAAATTGCAACTGGAATTTTGATCTGGGAATACCGGTTTCCCACTTGCGACATCCGCGCCTCAAATCTACCCGCACGCCGAAAACTCAATTCGCCATGTCCCGATTTCTCCGTCCCGCGGCTCGCCTGGCGGTCTCGTCCAGAGCTACTGCTCTGCGCTCCTCTCCCATTTCCCAGTTCGCCAGCCGACCCGCGGCCTTCGCCGTTCAGACAAGGACGTATGCCGATGCCAAGGGAACCAAGGACTACACTGTTCGTGAGGCCCTGAACGAGGCCCTCGCCGAGGAGCTCGAATCCAACGACAAGGTCTTCGTCCTTGGCGAGGAGGTCGCTCAGTACAATGGCGCGTACAAGGTCACAAAGGGTCTCTTGGATCGTTTCGGAGATAAGCGTGTCATTGACACGCCCATCACTGAGAGTGGTTTCTGCGGTCTCGCTGTTGGCGCTGCTCTGAGTGGACTGCACCCTGTGGTATGTAGTTATTTCCTTCTTCCTGTTGATTGAGTCGATGGTTGGCTGTTGCATCCTTGACGAGACTGCCTCCTTCAAGATCCGAACTCTTATCTCTAACTTGTGTTCCCTCCCAACAGTGCGAGTTCATGACCTTCAACTTCGCTATGCAAGCCATCGACCAGATTGTCAACTCTGCCGCCAAGACCCTCTACATGTCGGGTGGTATTCAGCCCTGCAACATCACGTTCCGTGGTCCCAATGGCTTTGCCGCCGGTGTCGCTGCTCAGCACTCACAGGACTACTCTGCGTGGTACGGCAGCATCCCCGGCCTGAAGGTTGTTTCCCCGTGGAGCGCCGAGGACGCCAAGGGTCTTTTGAAGGCCGCCATCCGCGACCCCAACCCTGTGGTCGTCCTCGAGAACGAGCTCATGTACGGCCAGACCTTTCCCATGTCAGAGGCTGCCCAGAAGGACGACTTTGTTCTCCCCTTCGGCAAGGCCAAGGTCGAGCGTTCTGGCAAGGACCTGACCATTGTCACTCTTTCGCGCTGCGTTGGCCAAACCTTGGTTGCAGCCGAGAACCTGAAGAAGAAGTATGGTGTTGAGGTCGAAGTCATTAACCTGCGCTCCATCAAGCCCTTGGACGTTGAATCTATCGTAAAGTCTGTGAAGAAGACTCATCGCCTTCTCTCGGTGGAGTCTGGCTTCCCCGCCTTTGGTGTTGGCTCCGAGATTCTGGCCCTGACCATGGAATATGCCTTCGACTACCTCGACGCCCCTGCTCAGAGAGTTACTGGTGCCGATGTTCCTACGCCCTACGCCCAGGGTCTCGAGGAGATGAGCTTCCCTACCGAGCAGATCATCGAGGACTACGTCGCAAAGATGCTGCGTCTTTGAGGAATCATACGAAATAAATGAAGGCGTGGATGCCGGTGTGCTACTTGATGCGACGCTTCCCGAGATGGGACGCGGTTCATAATGGGATGTTGAGCTTGATAGACTCGGGGGAAGCTTGTACTTGTATGTTGCTCAGTTGTCATATATACATCTCATACCCTGAGAGCGCAACTAGTCGTGAAGGATCACCTGTAGACAATTGGCTTGGCCAGACTGCCTGGCCCTGCATTCGCGGGCAGGAATTGTGGGCGCATTGACGGAAGGCCCAGCCATGTGTCCAGCGAGGATCGGTCAGTGACTGCTCTGGATTCTAGGGTTGTGAGTGCAAAAGCTAGACGCTCGTCGGCGATTTGCCCCTCCAGGAACTCACTAAATGGGCGAGACTTTGTGCGATCTGATAGAACAGCGCCGCATGTGTAGGATGGTGAGCGGGAATGATGGAGGCTCTTGTGAGGTGTATCTCGGGAGCCAAAGTGTTAGCAAAGCTAGCCACCGTTATTGGGCTCGGTAACACACGCGTCGGCCAGGCTACCTTATTCGGTTCATCAAGGCATGGCTTGCCCGACGTGCTGCATAACTTGAGTCCAGTACCTGTAGTCTCATTGCTTGTCGTCTACATGTCCCGAAAAGACAAAATGTCAGCAAGCGCGCACCCAATCTCGCTATTGTTTTGCCGTAATCAAGAGATGAGGTTCAAGACGGCCCTCGTCGTGGGCGTAGCACCTAGGGACCGCCCCACGCGCCGTCACCAACCCCACCTGCCCTAAGCGTACTAAGGCAGTCTGCATTACCAGGGAGCTCGGGCTAGCTACTTTACCCAATTGCATCACCACCACAACTTCATATCGCCCACACACCAGTGCAAAGTCATTTTGTTTGTGCGTTGAACCGTCATTCAAGATGGCTTCTGATCTGGCTAAGGCCACTCAGGGTCTATCTCTTGGAGACGACGCCTTAAACATCGACGATATTCTGTTTGAGCAGCGACCACGCAAACGAGTCAAACGGAATGTGTTGGAACTCAGGACACACCTTGAGGACAAGTTCCTTACGCCTACCACAGAATTCTCACCAATTTGGCTCAACCGACTCCAACAGTAAAGTCTAACCATTGTTCATCGTCTCCTTATTGTTGCTAACTTGATCTCTCTAGACGCTGGGACTGCCCCGTGGACTACAATGAGCTGTTCAAGATTGGTCAACCTCAGACCCGAACCGTCACACGATTTCAGAGGCATGGTCTAGAGGGCAGAGTGACAGGCTACAAAAATGTGACTGTCCCTGCTAACAGTGCCACGGCGAAAAACTCTACTTCATTCCTGCGCAAGCCAGCCAGCAGAGCTGACTTCGTACGAGGTGCCGCTGGCTTTTTCCCTTTTGCTCCCGGCGGTTTGGAGGGCATCGAGGCCACGGCCGCTCTCGAGGACCAGGTCCATCGAGCTGGCGTGGGTGACGATGCAGCACCCTCGAACAAGCTCGAGAGAGTAATCAAACTTGGCGAGGGCGGGCTGCTCGAAGTTGCTCCCGGCCTCAATCGCGGTATTGACGTCAGCATGAAAAAGACTAACGAGGATGAGGCCAGGGCAGTGGAGCAAGAGCTGGACCAAGAGCCTGAGGAGGCGCTGGAAGTCGAAGAGCCGGCAAGCGAAGCTCAAACAAATGGCGAAAGGGATCCTGAGTCCGACGAGGAAGACGGCGAGGACATCGATGCTATCTTGCCTGTTGAGTTCCCGGCTTTGGAGCCACACGGTACCCTTACAGCGTCAAGTGCTAGGAAGGTTGGACGAGAATGGGCCCATATGGTCGACATCAAGAGAGAGATCCCAAATTTCAGGGAGCTGGTGCCCGACATGGCAAGAGACTGGCCCTTCGAGCTCGACACTTTTCAAAAGGAAGCCATCTATCATCTCGAAAACGGCGATTCTGTCTTTGTCGCTGCACATACTTCAGCGGGCAAGACTGTTGTCGCTGAGTATGCCATCGCCCTCGCTTCAAAGCACATGACGAAGGCCATCTATACCTCACCCATCAAGGCTTTGAGCAACCAAAAGTTCCGGGACTTCCGCCAAACATTCGATGAGGTGGGAATCCTGACCGGCGACGTCCAAATCAACCCAGAGGCAAGCTGTCTGATCATGACTACGGAGATTCTGCGCAGTATGCTCTATAGAGGGGCAGATTTGATACGGGACGTTGAGTTCGTTATCTTTGATGAGGTGCACTACGTCAATGATTTTGAACGCGGTGTAGTCTGGGAGGAGGTCATTATTATGCTTCCAGAGCACGTCACGCTCATCCTGTTATCTGCTACTGTACCCAACACTTACGAGTTCGCTTCTTGGGTTGGAAGGACAAAGCAGAAAGACATCTACGTCATCTCCACCCCAAAGCGCCCCATTCCACTTGAGCATTACCTCTGGGCTGGCAAAAACATACACAAGATTGTGGACTCCGACAAGAAATTCGTCGAAAAAGGGTGGAAGGAAGCCAACCAGGCCATTCAAGGCAAGGACAAGCCGAAGGCCCCGGAAACGACCAACTCGGCGCGTGGGGGCGGTGTTGCTGGCCAGAGAGGAGGCCAGAGAGGTGGAGCACAGCGCGGCGGGCAGCGCGGCGGACCTCGGGGTGGTGGAGGCCAGCAAAGAGGGCGTGGCGGACCACCACGTGCCAGCCATGCCCCAGGCCACCTAGGACGGACCGGTCGTCAAGGCGGCTTCACATCGGCTGCTCAGGACAAGAATCTCTGGGTTCATCTTGTGCAATTTCTCAAGAAGTCCAATTTGCTACCTGGCTGTATCTTCGTCTTCTCGAAGAAACGGTGCGAGGAAAATGCCGATGCACTTAGCAACCAGGACTTCTGCACCGCCGCCGAGAAGAGTGCGATTCATATGACTATTGAGAAGTCAATCGCCAGATTGAAGCCCGAAGACCGAGTCCTCCCTCAAATAATCAGACTGAGGGAACTCTTGTCGAGGGGTATTGCAGTCCACCATGGAGGCCTTCTACCCATTGTCAAAGAGATTGTCGAGATTCTCTTCGCTCAAACTCTCGTTAAAGTGCTATTTGCAACGGAAACATTTGCCATGGGTCTTAACTTGCCAACTCGAACTGTCGTGTTTTCAGGCTATCGGAAACACGATGGTCATTCGTTCCGAAACCTACTTCCCGGTGAATACACGCAAATGGCTGGTCGGGCAGGGCGCCGAGGCCTGGACACTGTTGGTTCAGTTATCATTGTTCCGCCAGGTGGCGATGAGGCCCCCCCAGTTGTTGATCTTCAGAAGATGATCTTGGGAGAGCCATCGAAGCTAAGATCCCAATTTCGACTCACTTACAACATGATTCTCAACTTGTTGCGAGTGGAAGCACTCAAGATCGAAGAGATGATTAAGCGCAGCTTTTCAGAACATGCCACACAACAGCTGCTGCCGGAGCATGAGAAAGCCGTCAAGGTTTCGGAGGCCGATCTGGCCAAGATTAAGCGGGACTCATGCAATACCTGCGACGCATCAATTGACGACTGTCACCAAGCCTCTCAAGACTACAAAGTGCTGACCGAGGAAATGTATAAGTTCCTCCTTGGCATCCCTATCGGCCGCAAGATGTTCAGCCAGTCGCGCCTGATTGTGTACAATAAAGATGGCATCCGTACGCCGGGCATTCTGTTGTCGGACGGGGCAACAAACAAGGGCCCACAGGGCAGTCCAACTCTGCATGTATGCGAGATCAGACTCATGAGGGAAACTCGGGACTCGACCGACCTTCTGCCCTTCATTCCGGCTTTTCGCAAATATCTTACGCCGCTCCCACAGGCGAAGAAGCACATTCGCATTAAGACCTTGCATGTGCCCCTGGGCGATGTGGAGTGCCTCACCAGGTACGTGACGAAGGGTATCGTGCCAGAGATCTTTCAGAGTGGCGAGAAGTACATCAAGGCAAAGGACAGACTCCATTCGATCTGTCGATCATGGGACGACCTGTGGGATGAGATGGACCTTTCCAAGATCAAAAACCTGCAATTTCAGGAGATGATGAAGAAACGAAAGGATGCTGAGCTCATTGCATCGTCGTCTCCATCACTATCCTGTGGACAGTTCTTGAAGCATGTAAGTGACATCTTTTTACAAAGACATATTGACGAAGAGCGCCTACTAACGCTATATGAACAAACAGTTCGCGATGTGCCATGATCAGTGGCTCATCAAGGAGCATATTTCTCAGTTGCGCCAGTCTCTGTCGGACCAGAATCTACAGCTGCTTCCCGACTATGAGCAACGAATCCAGGTGTTGAAGCAGCTTCAATTCATCGACGAGAGTTCCAGAATTCAGCTCAAGGGCAAGGTAGCTTGCGAAATCCATTCAGGCGATGAACTCGTCCTGACGGAGCTGATTTTGGACAACGTGCTCGCAGACTACGAGCCGGCTGAGATTGCAGCTTTGCTTTCTGCCTTCGTGTTTCAGGAGAAGACTGACTCACAGCCAAATTTGACAGGAAATCTTGAGCGTGGCAAGGACACCATCATTGCTATCAGCGAGAAGGTTAACGAGGTACAAACGCTGTACCAGGTCATCCAAGCCGCGGACGATTCCAATGACTTCATATCTCGTCCTAGATTCGGTCTGATGGAGGTGGTCTATGAATGGGCGAGAGGCATGAGCTTCAAAAACATCACCGACCTCACAGACGTGCTTGAGGGCACAATCGTGCGAACCATCACGCGGCTTGACGAGACATGTCGTGAGGTGAAGAACGCTGCTCGTATCATCGGCGATCCGGAACTGTATCAGAAGATGCAGACTGCACAGGAGATGATCAAGCGGGATATTACAGCAGTAGCCAGTTTGTACATGTAGAAAATAAAGTGTTTGACATGCCTCAAGTCTAAGCATAATACGCGTTGGCCGACGATTTGCCTAAGTTTCGATTAAAACCACGAACATGCTGCCGCGGCACAGAGCCCTCCTACAGAAGACTCCTTCCCATGACGTTTTGTGTTCGTGAGCTCATTCCTCCAGTATTCTTCTCGCGTGTGCCAACTCCCCAAAAACGCCTAATTAAAAAAGTCCCGAAATCCTTAATGAGTGATGCCAGCCTTGGCTGCTTAATTTGACAGCGTCCGATACAAATCTATGCTCTCAAAGCCCGCAGTCTTTGTTGCAAGGCATCCTCCTCTTCCGCAGTAGGCTCACTAGCCACAAGCTCCTCCTTGGCTGGTGTTGCGCTATTGAGCTCAGCGTTGAGCTGCACGCCTGCATCATCAGCTAGCTTGCCTAGTAGCTCATGGACCGCGTCCTCGGATACCTGGGCGCTGGTAGATTGCGAAATGGCGTCCTGATAAATGCCGTTGGACATGGCATACTCCTCGTTTTGCTGTTTGAACTGCTCCAATGTAACAAGGGTCTGAAATAGAAAATGGCTTGTAAGTAGAGGCCGACGGTGTCACTACGGTGGTTGTTGCACCGACTCGACATACCTTCTCGGGGTTCATGTTCTTCTGTGCGAGGGACATGGTACGAGACGACTGTCCCATCATGTGCGTCATGCGATTCATTGAGTTATTGGCCTGGATTTGGGCGGCGGAGAGCTCGGCCATATCCGCCATTTGATCCATCTGCTGAGCTAAAGCTTGCTTAGAAAGAAGCATTTTAGCCTTCTGATATGCCTTTGCTGTTTCACCCTTCTTCAGCAGCTATCCGATCGAACATTAGCCGTGGTTCAAAGCAACATTGCGACGCGCTGTCTGGCGATGACCAACATCTTGGATTTGCTTCTTCAGGATTGGGTCTTGCTTCGCGGCCTTCTGCGCTTCTCGTCGGGCTTGCTTGGCTTGGAACTAGAGTTCTGTCAGTAATCATAGAAACGGTGACTTCTCACAGCACGATGGCTAATCAGTATCTCGTACGTACCCTCGCCTGGAACTCTACTTGCATGTCTCGGGACAGCTGACGGTTCGACATGATGTCGTCTGGAGCCTATTCAGGATCGGGTATGTGGTGGCGGGGTTAACGAGAGGTTATCGCAACGCTACGGCTCTGAGAGTATCGTTTGCCTAATGGCAGTCGGGTAGGACGGGTTTCACGGAAGAAATATGAAAAGTACAGGCTGTGAACAATATGGTCAACTTCGGACGTGGAGGTTATGTGTCACAAGAAGTCTTGCCGGTCATTCAGGTGGCCAGTCAGGTGTTGGACGATGATGGTCGGCAGGCGACACGAGATAACGAGCGGTATCGGTTCACAAGCTGGCAGCCTGACACCTGCGCCGGGCGGGGCCATCTCCCAGACCAGCCATACTGCATGACGTAACGCTTCTAGCCGTGCTGGTGTGTTAGGTAAGCGAAACACCAGCCCAAGCCACTGCCACATGAGCCTTGACACCAGCACGCCTGTGGCTCATCATCAGTGGTTTGTTGGACTGGTAGCCTCAAACCGGACGAACTATATTGCCGGAAATTGGATGAGACGATATCTATGATGCTCTCATGCGGACGCCCGCGTGGTGAAGGGAATAGAGTATTAAAGTCTAGCCCGAGAAAACCACCCCTAAACGGCATATCAACGTCTTCTGTAAATCGATTCTCCCATGGCTGCAAAACTAAAAATGAATGTGCAATCGTTTCCACGACCTCCACTGCTGGAGAAGGTGTCAAAACACCTGCGAATTACTTGGCAAGGCGAAATGATTGCAGACACCAAGGATGCCTACTGGGTGCTAGAGACTCACCATCCTCCCAGTGTGTTTTTCCTGTGCCACCATCATAATTATTCGAACCGTTACTGATTCTTGGACAGCATACTATCTCCCTACCACTTCCGTTAACGTCCCACTCACCCCGACGCAACGGAGTACATACTGCGAGTGGAAGGGTGCTGCAACTTACTACGCAATTACTGCACCCAGAACATCCAATGCTCAGGAACCACAAGTCGTATCGAATCGCATCTGGTCGTACAATTCCCCAACGCCCGGGTTCGACGCAATCAAGGGATATTTGTCTTTCTATGCAGGACCGTGGGACTGTTTTGTAGATGGGGAACTAGTTGAGCCTCAGCCAGGTGATTTTTACGGTGGCTGGGTAACTTCGGACATTGAAGGCATTGTCAAAGGTGCTCACGGTAATTGGGATCCTGTCTTGTGACAGGTTTCCAGATGCAAGATTACGAACTGAGGGTAGTGAATAACGGTACGGATGTCGAAGGCCACGCAAGAAGTGCATGCGACGGGCAGAGGACGTCTGGAAGATAAGGGGTCTTTTGCGACTGAGGGAACAGTTCACTGTACGTACCTCCGTTCCTTACATTGAAACAACGATTAACAGGGGCAACAGGGGGAAAATTGACGACCAAGGTGTCTGGCCTTCCGTGATTGTTCTCGAACTAGGTGGGGAGGGAGGTACTTCGTTCTCCTCTTGCCGATGCCCGACTAGTACTGAGAGACGGTTTTTGACAGCTAATTACGTACCCTATTCAGCTTTTCGTCCTCGGTCGTCTCGCTGCCATCTGCGGCAGACGAAGGTCTTTCACTCTCACTCGGCCCTGAAGGACATTGACTGAATGAGTATGAATCCGAATCCGACACTACATGGTTGTATGCGACGAGCAGGTATGGGTACCACAAAAAGGGGTTCTGGGATGAGTATGCGGGGAAACTTTGGTACTTGTCACATCCTCGGTTTGTTTATAGCGTAGACAGGCTACAGCCATTTGCGTCGGTGCAAATCATCGTTGTCGTCGTATCTTGAACATGACCTTAATGTCGAACCAGCACGCAGTACACAGGAGTTCTCGGAAATCCATCCCTTCGACTCATCAAGGTGCACGGAGATTCTGCGTTAGGTCTTCCTCTTCTGCCACCAGCTAGACCTTCTCACATCCTTTGCTCTTTTTGGAGACGACAAAACGGAGAAGATATATTGACGTACCGAACGGCGCGCCAACAGCGTGCCACGCCCGATTTTTAGATTGAGAGAGCGTCGGCTGCTATTACGTGACTGGACACACAACTACCTGAGGCGTCGACATAGGACTCGGTAGGAGGGCAAAGGCGACAATGAAGGCGACGGCGACTAATGTAATCATAGTTTGTCTTAGCTCGTCGCAAGACGTTGAGGCGAACTTGACATCAGTACATAGACCGTCGATCAAAGTCTCGACGGCATGTCAGTGGTTTCATCGGAGGTACACCGTACATATTCAGCCGGGCACATTCCATTTGTCATTGGCAGCTCTTAAAGTTCATGGCTGGTACTCCCTAAACCGTATCAAAGGCATAGACATGACGAACAGCGGCCTTCAATGGTGCACCCCCAAGGTTGAAGGCGTCGCAGTCTGGACTCAGGAGTCGCCTGCCGGCCAGTGCAGCGGATCTGCGGCAATCAGAACGCCTAGGTCGCCTCAGAAGCGGTGATCCGATGGATGGGTACGCCGGTGAAGCGGCCGCATCTCTGGTGTCGAGTGCGGAGCGCAGAGCGCCGGCGAACTGTACGACCCCTCCTTGTCCACCGTAAAAAAGCGGCGTAGGATGGAGACACGCAATATGCTGATCAGGCTGGTGAAGTTCCCTTACTTCGACTGGATGAAGCGAGGTCCAAGGAATCGGAGCGGGAGACAGTCGGTATGAGATTCCTGGATTCCTGGGCAGGCAGGGAGGATCAGGAAGCGTGTTTCCAAGGTGGATGAGACAAAGACGAAGACGACTCAGCAGCACCACAGTGTGCAATGTCTAGGCCCGGCCAATTATGCTGGTTCTGGGTCATTTTCGCAATAGAATTTTGCGACCTTGAGATGGCACCAAAGTATAAAACATGGAAGCATATGAACGGAGCGAAAGGTAGTTCTAGTAAGATTCAGCCCGGATTGGGGCACTGTCTTCCGTAAGACACTGAGGTTGGAGGAGAAATTCGCAGTGGCGGCGCTGACTGAGTAAGGTCGCACGAGGGGTGAGGTCTTCAAACTTGGGTGGGCCTGAGCTGGAGCAACGCCGGGGAAGTCGGGTGGCTAAGTTTAGCAAGCGGCGGGCGGTAGACGTCGAGGCACACTAAATCAGCTATCGTTTCCGACGTCTGCCGGCGATGGATACCGCGAGTCGTCTCTGTGGGTCGCTTCGGACCTGGACGCATTGCCGCGTAGCACTGTAGCAGAAATGGCAAGTGCGTGAATCGGGTTCGTTGCTATATAGTATTTCAACGGTGAAGAGAGTCGGCAAGTTGCGGTGAGCTCAGCTGACAGCAGCGCATGCCGTGTCAGCCATGTAGGCACCTAGTCAGCCAGGTCAGCAACGGCAGATGAGGCACGGCACGCAACACAGCGGAGCGAAGCCAAGCTTACGTGAAGATACGGCAGAGGATCGATTGATCAACCTGGTCAGCGAGAAGCATCCGGACTATCCAGTGCGTCGAAGCCCGCTCGCTTGAGCGGACTCGGAACCTACGAAGAGATGGTCAATTAATTACAGTTCGTGCCTCGCGGAAGCATAGAAAAGGGGGATGCTCCCTGGAGCGGCGCGGCCTACGTTTGGCACGGTGCGCCATTCGTGTTTCCGCCCCGTGGCTCCCGTGTTTCCTGTTTAGAGCTGACCCAAGGCGCCCCCCATTTGCAAGCTGGACGTGGAACTGGGGAAGACATCCGAGCCAGTGAAACCATGGAGTCGCTACACGCTCCTGCTCCTTTCACTGCTGTCAGCTACATAGATCCACCAATCACCATCCACTTACCTCGCTGGATTCGCTCCGAATGGCCCCCTTGCGCCTAGTACCTACCTCCCTTTTGGGGTTTCGCCCACTCACACTGATGACCATCCTCTGCGCCCCCCTCCACTCTACGAAGGTATACGTATCTACAGGTACTTTCCTTACCTTTCTGCAGGCAGGCACGATACGGAGTAGACAAACACGACAAGTCCTACCTCCTGAGACCTTGCGTGATTGACCCCATTTTAGGCGGCACCCTTGCTTCGCTTTCGCCCCCTGTTCCACTACGACCTCCACTGTGGCCTCAGGTACGGAGGACGCGGCCAAAAGTATTCGTACATCAGGGGGCCCATGTCGCCGTGCGATTATCGGTGGGGTTGTGGCCGTAGAGACTGTAGATGATCTTTTGCCTGTTTCGGAAGCAATATCAGTGCGTTAAAACGAGGATGCCCTAAGCAAAAATTAGCCCACACCATCATATTAACACTAATATCCTGTTTGGAGGTTAGCTTCAAAGGGGGGGGTATCCTTACCTTAAACTAAACGCCACCAACGCCACTATATACGCCTAATACCAGTGAAGTCGAAAGAATAGGATATCGCGATGAGGGCCTCAATCCTGGCCCTATGGGGGTTGGGTAAGTCGACAGTTGCCGAGATCTGTAGAGACTTCGAGATGCCCTGAAGTATGTTTACCTCGATACGCAAAAAAGCTATAGATCGAGGATAGTAGCTAGGAAACGCTATACTTAACGCACACGTTGAGAACAGCTATCAATATAGGCGCCCATTAGTTATTATTAATGAGCTTGAGGTTCTAATCTTAGACGTTCTGACGAAAAATTTAATAACTAGGTGGTACTTGATGCAGCAAATTGCTGATGTGATCCGCTACATGTTCGTTCAGAATAACTTCTCGATTAGTCGGTAAACTATATATCGATACCTTAAAAGTAAGCGCTTCTGTAGCGTTAAACTGACGACTAAGCCTGGGCTGAATAACTAACAAAAGAAAGCGCGACTGCGGTAAGCACTGCAGTATGGTTTCTGGACGATTGAGGATTGGAAGAGGGTTGTGTGGAGTGATGAGACCTCTGTGGTATTGGGGGCGATCTGTGGCAAGCGGAGGGTCTAGCGGAGACCCCACAAAGCCTTTCACCACCACGTTATTAGACGTAGGTGGAAGGGTCGGTAAGAGTTCATGTTTTGGGGATGCTTTTGCTGGCATAAGGTTGGGCCCTGCTACGTGTGGCGACAGGAAACAAAAAATGAGCGAGAGTGATACGCGCGGTGGATGGGCAGACGCAATCAACGCCATGAGGCGGCAGATCGAGCAAAATGGGAAGCTGCAGAGGTTGTGAGAGTGGCTGGCTTAAAAAGGAAGCCCTTGAGGCCTAAGTAGTGGAAATATATAGCTGAAACTGGCGCTATGGAATGAGGCTTGAAAAAAGGTGGTATTAACTGGTGTTGATATTAGCATCTGATTCTGAGGCTACTTTTCATGCCTTTTATTAAGTAATAGTAATATACCTGCCTAGATATAGTGGCGTAAGAGGATAATGCTGGCCCTCACGCCTCGCACTAGAATCAAGAGCTGTGGGCGAAGTCGGGCATAACTCTCATGGGCTGGCTAGCTAATTCGCCAGATCTCTCAGCGATCGAGCCTCCCTGGGCATATCTAAAGCGGCGGCAGGGGCTTATTAGCATCAACAGCCGCCAGAGATTAACCTGAATATGGAAGGAAAACTGGAAGAACTTCCTACTTAAGAAGTTACAGCACTTCGTGGAGCGAATCTAGCGAAATATCTAGTGGGTGATCCAGCTGAAGGGGGGTAACAAATATAAAGAAGGGGCAGCCTTACCAACGTTAACGATAGAAGAAGAGGTAACGCTACGTGCTGAGATTAATGCTTTTTTGGCTTAGCTAGATGTTGTGGTGGTGAATAACGATAATCTGTGGCAAGAGATGGTTGATGGGCTTGACGATCTTGACTTGGATTGCGAGGCTAGCGGATGCGCCGCGCGCGCCGCTGAGGAGGCAGAATGGTTAGAAATTGACGATGTAAGCGATTTTGACGTAGAAAAGTAGGAATCTGGGTAAAAGAGGGTAGGAGAGATTGAATATAGCCTTAGAAATGCGATATTTGCGTTGCGCGGGGTGTTTTTGGTGGTATAGTAAAAATTTGGCGTTTTTTTGCGATCTTAGCGATGGTAAAATTGACTGCGTACGTTGAGGTGGGGTGGAGGGGTTGTTGGAGGCGCTGGGGGCTAGCGCCGAAGTTTAGCCGGCTTCTGGTTGGCCGCACTGTGATTAAAAGTGGGGATGTACGAATACTTTTGGCCGCGTCCTCCGTACACCCGTAGGTCCTTCTCGCCCTTGCGGCCTTGGGGGCCTTGAGGGCTTGGGCATTTTTGCCTGAGGCAATGCACGTTGACCATCCCAAAGCGCCCCCTTGCACGGGGCCAGCGTGGCCTCAACTTACAAAAGAGGCCACATCGCCTGCATCTCACATCGTGGGCTAGTAATCCTCAGCTCTCACCACGCCAAACCCATCCTACGAGAGAGAACACTTGTCAACTTGCCCCAGGACCCGGACGATCAAGCTTCCACTTGGACCTGGTGCCTTGTGTCGGTGACTCACCTAATCCGTCTGACTCATTCTACGGGTCCTCGTCAAAGAGGTATCATGCCTTCTTAGAACAACGCTCTTTCTATATCTTTTTGTATGAGGAATTAGGACGGCACCTCCATACTTTCAATAACCCACTTCACACCCACATCACTGCTGCAACACACTTCTCCCCCGCACCTTGCCTTCCAACTCTCCGCATTGGAACTGGCAGGTCGATTGTGTCTCGCGCTTCGCACCAACGAAAAAGTCCTCCTCTCTGCCTATCCCACAGCCCTGTTGCATCACCATCACAACCACAAACTACGATGGCTGCTTGGGAACAGACGTCACCAATGATCAAGTTCGAAGACTCGCCTGCCGAGTCTTTCGTTTCGACTCCGGGCGAGCTCTATCCATCACTCTTTGGCGACGCCGCACCCTCGGCCGCCGATGATACCACCGTCAACCCCTCTGATATGTTAACGCCTCCGCCCTTCACCGAGGACAACCCTGTCTCAACCCCGGACACCGACTCTCCTTCGACTGAGAAGAAGCCCGTGAAGAAGAGGAAATCGTGGGGTCAAGTTCTCCCGGAGCCCAAGACAAACCTCCCACCAAGGTATGACGCAATCGGATAATGCCCCAGGCCCGTAGCTAACCCCCAGTAGGAAAAGAGCGAAGACCGAAGATGAGAAAGAGCAGCGTCGAGTCGAGCGCGTCCTCCGCAACCGCCGAGCCGCTCAGTCTTCTAGAGAGCGCAAGCGTTTAGAGGTCGAGGCTCTCGAGAGGCGGAACAAGGAGCTCGAGGCAGCCCTTTCAAACGTCACCAAAGCGAACCAGCTCTTGGTGGAAGAGCTGAATAAATTTCGCCGTGACTCTGGCATGCTGACTCGGTCATCATCGCCTCTCGATCCTCTCCGATCCAACACTGTCACCCTATCACCAGAGCTTTTTGGCTCTCATGATGGACACCGTCCCTCTATTGATGAGACGAAGAATCTCGTCGATGATTTGATGACTACGTCTCATAGCAATCCGACCGTCAACCCCGCGTCGCTATCCCCCGAGCTTTCGCCAATCGCAGAAGATGACGAGGTGGATGCCGAGGACAACGATGTGGCCGAGACCAACGTGAAGTCCTCCTCCGACTTGACACAACGTCCTGCAGCGATGTTGTGCGACCTGCAGTGTCAACAGTCGGAGGACCTTCCGCAATCATGGCTGGCCTCTCAAACCCCTCTGCATCCGACCTTGGTCTTCTTTCTGCAGCTTCAGATGCTGTCAATCACATCATCGGTGATTCTTTCAGTCTGTCGGCGGCCCTTGACACAGATCGCTATGTCCTTGAAAGCGGGCTTCTCTCTTCCCCCAACTCCCTCGATTATGAACACGATTATCTGGCTGGTGACTCTACCGCCTTCCTCCAGGACCCATTCGACATCAGCGAATTCCTCAACGACGAGGTCAACGGCAGTGTCTCAGACACGAACGTGGTTATCGGCACAGCCGTCGCAGCGGACCCGGACTACGGCCGCGACTCTACCAACTCTGAGACTCAAGTCTCTTCAGAGAATCCTAACCTGCAGCCCCACTCTGGCGCGTCCACTTATGGATGCGACGATGGAGGCATTGCGGTTGGTATCTGAAGGATGCGACGAACGTGTTGAAGGGTTGTCGACTGAACCTTCGGCGGGGCGCGACTGCGGTCAGACACCACGGACGTGGTTGAATGGCGCACCGTTGCCGTCTAGAGAGGTGCTCATGACCTTGTTATGGGCTCTGAGGGTTGAAGAGCGGAATCTGGTCCGGAAGGGTCAACTTGCACCGCAAGACATCCTGTATTCGAGAAATCGTGCCTCGACATCAGCTAGCACTTATGTGTTTACAGTAGTTTCCAAACGGAAGCCTGATGAAGCGGATGTGACGGAATTTGGGAAGCGTTGTCGATTAGCTTGATAAAGGTTATGACTATGGTGGTGGGAATGGTCACGGCGTTATGGATGGTGTCCAGCGAAATTAGAGGTCAAACCTGGGAAATGTAACAACAAATACTGAACGAGAGTCGCCTTGCGACCAATGAACAAAATTCTAAGACCCGTTTCAAGATAATCCCAAAGTGTGTCGACGGGCTCACGAAAGCAGTGTGTATATCCAGTCTAAATGAATGTGTTCGTCGGGGCTGGACAACGCTTCTGCTATTGACACCGTCCGTGATTGTGGTAAATAGGTTGGGGACGCTGACTTAATAAGAAACCACTGAATCCTGGTGGTTCAGCAGGACGTGGCGTTGTTCAGCCTCGACGATTAAAGCTGTTAGTTGAGTATTAAACTATTTGCGTTAGACAATATCCCATCCGACTTAATCAATGTGCATGCCGCCTTAACAACGCCTTTTGCATCGTTTCTCACTCTTCAGTGTTTGTTCCATGCAGCCTCGAAGCACTTTCTCTTGCGCCAAGTCCAACTCTAACGTTCCCTCCCGAAGGCGCTGTAGGACGTGACAAGAAGAAAGTTCATTCCCGTGGTTCAAGCGACGGCAATCCATAGAAGACGTGATGCCCCGCGGTCTAGCCTCCGTTTATCGTTTTCGCCTTCTCCCCCTTTCCAAGTTTCGTTACACAGTCGGTGATCAAACATAATTCGTCGGAATCACCACAAGCCGCCCATCTCAGCCATGGCTGCCTCTTCGTCTTCAAAGTCATCCCCGGCTGGTTGGTTATGTGGAAAGTGAGCCGGTGATTGCATCCGGTCAGCCATCTCTGCTTCCGCCATAAGAGCATCCAAGTCGTCGTCCCCGTCTGGTTCTTCAGTTGGCTTCGGTGCTCCTAACGCTTGACTCTTGGGTGGCATTACGGGCGTAGCTCCGTATATATCGTCCTCGTCCGGAACAGCTGCTTCTGGTGTCTTCGGGCGCTTTTGTGTGATAGAAGCTGGTGCACTCGCTGTTGCCTCGGCAGCCACAGGACCCTGAATTTCAGCTTCCACCTCGAAAGCGTCATCCGCCTCCCAGGGTTTGGGTTTGCCCTCATTGATCCATTCCAATCGCTTGTGCGCAATTTGCTTCTTGTGCCCCGTCTTTTCTACCATCGCTACGGCGTCGAGAAATTTGGCTTTTGGAAATAAGTCGTCCAGCCAGAGTTGGTAGAAGGATAGCAAGCGGGCTGCATCAGAGAACTAGCAGTGAGTTAGTTGTATCCACGGAATACGCGTCAAAGTAGCAAGAAAGCCGACCTCGTGTCCCTTCCCCTTAAATTGGAGATCTGCGGCGCGCTTTCGAAGCTTGGGGATGCCATTGTCCGAGAGTAGTCTGCAAAAACACGTCGTCAGCTACACATTAGACATGAATGATCGGCTGCGCCAAACCTCACCTTGCCTCGTCAAGTTTGACTCTCGGAACCCTCGCTCGCTTATTCACTTCAACTTCTTCTTCGAGCCCCAGTGCTTCACCCTGTTTCCTCTTGTTCACGCCGAGCTCCTTTGCGTCCGGGGGCGGGGTTCGAAACGGGTCATCAAAATCTTCAACGGCATAATTGTCCAAGTCATCATACGCGGGTGTTATTCTTGATGTCATGTTGACGAGGCTCTGGGACTTCACGAGACATCAACAGATTGCACCCAGGGTGGACTATATATTGCCTTAAGATGGGATTGTCACTAGCCGGCGACCACACGCGGCGCGACTTCAATTAAGAAACGCGTCTGTCCGTTGCCGCACAGACCTTTCGATGGGCGAGCCACAAAGTCGGAGACGCCACAGCCACATACTTCAGCGCAGGCCTCTGGAGTGGTGCCTCAGGCAAAATGTTCCAAGTTCAGTTCCAATCAGCGCCCAGCCATATCCAATTCATCAACCACTTCGAATTGCTGGACGACGATAGCCACCACCGACGCAGTTGGGTCTTGAATTGTCGTCCGCGACCATGGCTACCGCACAAGTGCAGACATACATTCCCACCAAGGTCGTCAAGAGCGATTATCCTGTTCGTACTCCGTCTACGATTCCTCGTTTCTCCGCTGCCGATAACGCTAACGTACTTCCACGAAGCTCATCGACAATGACCCGTATGCCCGAACCCGATTGTCCCGGGCCATATGACAGCTCAGGTCGATTGCTAACGCCGGAATGCCCACAGCCACTTCAAGAGGGTCGTTGGCTATGCCAGGCCTTCCGATTATGCCCACGGAGCTGTAGCCGCAGCCTTCGCTCCTGGCGCTCTCCTTGCCCTCGAGAAGTTCGCTCCCTCACATGTCGGTAAGGGAGGTTTGGCGCAAGCCATGCGCCTCGCTGGAGCCATCGGTCTTGCTGGAGGATTTCTTTACTTTTACCAGCGCTCTAGCTGTGAGTTTGTACGACGATCTGAAGGAACGGAGGCACTAACCACAAAGGCATAGTGCGATTTTACGGTGCCACCGAGAACGCGAGAGAGGTTGAGATGGATATGAAGGAGATGGTCTCCAAGGTCAAGGCGGGAAAGCCGCTGTATGGCGAGAGCAGGTTGACCCCTCACATGCAGGGCGTTGCTGCAAGACAGTCAAGATACTCTGCTCTGTTCATGGGCGTCGTGCCTTGGTTCAACTTTGTCAATCACAACCAGCATGGTGTCGACACCGCGAAGTACTACCAACAAGCTGAGAGAGAGCTTGAAGCTGAGCGTTTGAAGATCGGGGCCTCTTGATTGCCTAAGAACCTGTGTGTGGTCATGCTGCATAAGAAAGACAACAACCTTTATGTATTATAGCTTAAGCAGGGAAAAGCTAATGCAAATTACTTACTCTACTAAATAGGCAAATTACCTCTATAATTATACTTCTAAGGTTAAGAATTTAAAATAACTAATAAGATTAAACTTATTTATAGCTGTTATATATAAATATTATTTTAAATCTGGAATATATATATTATAATTTTTTATTAAATAAAGTCTTAATTAAAAAAAATTAAGTTTTATAATATATATTTTATATAAAATAATAAAAAATATAAAGTTTTAAATAAATATATAGTTTTAATAAAAATATAATAAACTATATAAGTATATTTAGAAATATTAAGTATTACTAAAAAAGGAATAGCTATAAAAAGCTACTTTATACTTATTAAACTTATTACTACTTTAATTAAAGTAATTTAAATTAAAGAGAAAAAGGTTATTAAAACTAAAAGATATAATTATTAATATAAAGCTTTAATAATAAAACTATTATAATACTTTAAAATAATATTTGTTAGTAACGCCAGCCTATTGCAGCGTTAATTAAGCTAGGCGTGCCTTACGTAATCAGCAATTATATAAGGCGCTAGCCTCTGTAATTAATACTATAATTACAGTTACTACCTCTAACGCAGTTAACCTTATCTATATCACTACTAATATAGTTAATATAATATAATATTTACTGCTTATAGTGCCCTACTAGCTAGCTAGTCCTATAAGATTAATACTAATTAGTAGTTAATTTTATAGTTATTATTATGCAATATATTAATTAACTATAGATTAGTAAGGTTTTAGAAGAGGTAGTTTTATTAATATTTATTTAGATTTATTCTACTTAGAAATACTTAATTAATTAATTTATACTAATAAAGTAGTTATAACTTTAAGAAAAGATAGTTTATATTACTTAAGCTACTTTAAACTTATTTTTCTTTAGTCTCTAAGAAGAGTATATTAATACTAATATTACTAATACTAATAAGATTAAGTAATATCTCTTTATAGTATTAATAATAGTAGGATTATAATAATAGCCCTTATAACCTCTAATCTTATACTTAATAGAAGTAGTTATAATATAACCTAAAAGATAGTTTATTTTGCTTAAAACGCTCTTAGTAATTACTCTTTTTTCTTATTTAAAGAGTATTTATTATATACTTAACCCTTAATATTAACTTTAGTTTATTAACTTATAATTAATAGTAAAGTTAACTACTTACCTCACTTTTAACTACCTTATTTAACTTTTTACCTTTTTATAAGTAGAGTTTTTATACTATATAAGTAAATAAGAGATTACTCTATTTTTAATAGCTTTTAACTACTTTCTTTTTACTAAGTTAATATTAATAGTAAATAGCTACTTTAAGCTTATTTAATAGTAACTACCTTTATATATAGCATATAGTATACTTTATTATAAGTTTTTCTTATTATTTAACTACTAAATATTAATTATTAACTACTAACTATAAGAGAATTTTTTACTATTTTTTACTCTTATTAACTTATACTCTTTTTATAATATTATTATATAGTTCTTTTATTTCTCTTATAATACTACTTATCTTTAAGATTTTATTATTTTATTAATAATATTACTTATTAAGCTTACTTACTTTCTTATTAATACTTACTTTTAATATTTTTCTTTATATAAGTAATTAACTTTTATTTTATTATAGAGATCCTTTTTAACCCTTATACCTTTATTTTTAACTACTATTAAGTTATATTAAGTTAAGTAAAAGTAATAAAGTAGTAAATTATCTACTAAATAAATAAGCTTTAGCTATTATAATACTTAATAAGCTCTTTATAATTATAATATAATAATTCTCACTTATAATTTAACTTAATACTTTACTCTATTAGAAATATTAATACTTACCCCTCTATATCTTTAATAAGCTATATAACTTCTTAAATAACTATTATTAATTTATTATAGCTTTATTAGTATTACTCTTTAGTATATTTATAGTTACTAAAAGCTTCTCTAACTATATTTAATTTAGCTACTCTAGCCCTTTTAAATAACCTTCTAAGTAACCCTCTAGCTTTATTAATACTTTTAGTGCTTTTAGCTAGTAACTATTTTATCTCTATCCTTATTAGAGTTTATAGTATAATTAACTAAAGCTTTTAGGAAAAGTTTAGTAATATTAATATAGAATTAAGTATTATTACTTATAAATAAGTTATTTTATACTTCTTATTTAATATAGAATACTACTAACTTAATAGCTTTATTAGTTTTACTTTTTAAAGTTAAGCTTTTATTAACTTTAAAGATATACTAAAGTCTATTTTTAATAACTATAATATAGCTATTATAAAGGAATTTAGAGACTTCTTTATTACTAATAAGGTCTATATTATCTAAGATAGTACCTCTATTACTTCTAATATCTATATTACCCTCTATAGAGACTTCTATTAGTAAATTAATAATAATATTAATAATAAGATAGCTAAGTTTCTCTCTCTTAAAAAAGCTATTAAGGATATTAACTTCTTTAATAATATTAAAAGTATTAAGCTAAAACTATTAGCTTCTTCTAATTATACCTCTTTATATATAGCTCTATCTTTTAAACTAATCTAATATAGATTAAGTACTTTTAGAACTTACTAATTAACTACTTTTATCCCTTTAAGAGGCTTTAATATTAACTTTAGTAAAAGTAATATATTTAATATTATTATACTTAATTAGCTATTTTTTTAATAACTTATAGATCTTATAAAGTTATATAATAATAATATATAATTTAGGAGTAATATATATAATATCTTTAACTTTAAGCTTTTTATCTTTAAGGATTATTATATTAAGGCTAATATTAATTAGTTTTAAACCTTAAGTACTTTCTCTATTATACTTAAAAGTAAAGCACTTAACTATTATTATAATAAGCTCTATAGTAATAATATACTTATTAACTTTACTAGATTAGTTATTAAAGTTAAAGCTTATTTTAAAACTAAAGAGTTATATTAAGTATATCTCTCTAAGTAGTATAATACTACTTTTAACTATATAATTTTTAAGAACCTTAATAAGACTAAAATAAAGTGCCTTAAGATAGTTTTTAATAAACTTATTACTATTTAGTATACTCTCTCTATTATTTACTACTTTAATAATACTTTCTATAACTAAGTCCTTAGTACTTATTAAAGTATACTTAAGTATAACTATACTTTTATAAGCTTTACTAAAAACTATAAAAGTATTACTAACTAGCTTTAATTATCTATTAGTATTATAATATAAAATTAAGCTTATAAATATTTTATAATAAACCTTACTCTTATTAATAATTAATACTAAACTAATTACTAATATAATAGCTATAGCTATAACTTTTAATTTAGCTATTACCTATATATACCTTATAATTAATATTACTTTTAATTTATACTTCCTAAATCTAAGAAGAAATGCTATATTTATAGTAAAATAGGCTACTAGTTAATAAAGTACTTTACTAAAGATTACTATAAAGCTTTTAACTACTTTAAGTAAATATATATTAATAAGGATATTTCTACTCCTATTTTTAATTACTTTTTAGTATAATATAAAAATATTAAAGGTATTAATAACCTTTTTATTAATAGCTATAATAAGGATATATTAAACTACTTTAACACTCTTAATATTAATAACTTTAATACTAAAGATAGCTAGTATAAGTTAGATAGCTTAGATAATAAAAATTAATAATTTCTCACTCTTTATTTTATTAATATTACTTTTAATAGCTTTAAAGTTACTAATATATTAAGTAATAATATTACTTTCTATATTATTACTAAGTAAGATTTATATATTATAGTTAAGCTTAAAGAATATATTTTATAGTTCTCTCTTAAAAGAAAGTATAGATTAATAATCTTCTAAAGTATCTTACTTAATATTAATACCTCTAAATATTTAATAGTAAACTAGCCTTAAGTCTTTATATTTTAATAATTAATACTAAACCTTAAAGTTAACGCTATAAGAGTAGCTACTATTAGATTTAGCTTTAATAACTCTATTTACTTATTAAGATCTATTAAAGTCTTTATATTACTTAGTCTTATTACTTTCTATATTATACTAATAAATATACCTTTCTTATATTATTTCTATAATATAGATAAGATAGAGGTTATATTTAATAACCTTAACAATATTATAAAGTAGGGAAACTTTAAAGTTTTAATTATTTATAAATAGGGGTATCCTTAAATACTTCTCTAATAAGAATAATTAGTTACTTACTATTACTTTAGTAAAGTTAAACTTTAATAACTCTATTACTATTTTAGCTACTTATTAGTTACTAAACTTTAATATATCTTTATTAAAGCTAAGTATAAAGTTAATAAAAGCCTTCTTACTTATCTAATTAAGGTTTATTAGTATTATTAACTTTATACTAGTTAACCTAAAAAGTTTAAATTCACTTTTTATAATAACT
The DNA here is from genome assembly GCF_013390195.1 of Colletotrichum siamense. Taxonomy (NCBI): domain Eukaryota; kingdom Fungi; phylum Ascomycota; class Sordariomycetes; order Glomerellales; family Glomerellaceae; genus Colletotrichum; species Colletotrichum siamense. The sequence continues at coordinate 3,338,950 of NW_023501021.1, forward strand.
ATAAATTTAACTATAAAATCTTTATATATATTATATATCTTAATAATAATAAGCTAATACTCTATATAATTAATAGTGCTACTAACTTTAATATAGCTTATTTTCTTAAAGATCTATCTACTTAGTATACTTAAGAAGCTTTATATATATATTAGATTAATATATACTAAGGCCTTCTAAACTTTATTACTATAGATATTAATACTAACTTTTATAGCTATAAATTTAAGTATACTGCTTATACTTTAGTAATTACTATTAAAGAAGTCCTTATTAAGGCTCACTATAGTATTAATAAAATTAAATATTATTATACTACTTTATACTATACTTATAATATTATTTATACTAAAGATCTTTCTATCCTTTATAAGTAAGCTTTATAGATAACTATTAAGACTATTAATAATATTATTAAGCTTAATAGCTTAATCCTAACCTTTCTTATCTTTAGTATTTACCTTTAAATAACTAAGGATTTAGTATTATCTCTAAATATTACTAAATATTAAGAAGCTATATAAAAAGCTACTAATAAACTTTACTATATATATACTAAGTACTAAATCTCTAATACTTTTACTTTCTATAATAGCCTAAGTATATTATTAATATTTACTTTCTTATTATAATTAGATATTCTTATATAGCGTAAGAATAAAGGATAAGCTAGCTTATATAAGCTTCTCTCTATTAATAGGGAGAACTATATATTAAACTTATTTTATAAGCTAAGAATATTTTAATTAACTTATATTAAGCTTTTTTATAATAACTTAAATAAAGATATTATTAATATTAACTTTTTACTAAATACTTCTGAGGTATTAGTAATACTAATAAAAAAAGACTAAGAAAGATTATTAGTATTACTACTACTACCTCTATATTAATATAGCTAGCTTTATAAGAGAGAAGAATATCTAAAACTACTTTTAAGTAAGCTATACTAAAGCTTATAAAGATAAATATTTATAGTAAAAGTAGTTAATATTAACCCTACCTTTAGTATTAACTTTATACTAAAAGTTAATAATATTAACGTTATAACTATATTCTTTACTACTAATAAAGCCTTTTTAACTAATAAGAAATATATTAACCTTAACTTAGCTATATAGCTTTATAAGGTAGGTAAGATTAATATACTTAGCTGCCTTTTTAAGTAATCTAATAAAGCTAAAGTTAAGAGACTTATTAATTAAGGTATTTTTAAAATAGTTATATATAACCTTACTAAGTATATAAATATTTATATCTTCTAATTATAAATAGTTAATAAGATTAAAAGTAAGAATACTAATAAGCTTTATAAGAAGTCCTACTTTATTATCTAGGAATATACTAATAATAGTAAGGAAGTAATCTTAATATAGTTACTAATAATATAGCGTGTAAGCTAACGCTTTATCCTTACTATTATATTATAGTTATTACTTTTTAGTAAGATCCTCTAGCTTTATAATATAATATAAGCGTACGTCTAGTTAGAAATAAAGCTTAATAGGATAATCTTTATCTACTTACCTATTTAGATTTATAATAAATACTTAGAAAGTATTATTATAAGAGTTATTAAGCTATTTTATAGTATTACTAAAGTTAGCACTTACTAATAGGCTATATATAGCTATTACTATAGAGAAGTTCTCTAGATAGTTACTTTAAGCTATAATCCTTATTTTTTAGTCCTTTTTACTATTAACCCTAACTTTATAGTTATTAGTATATAAACTGATAATACTTTAGGCCTTATTAATATTAATTTCTCAGCTTATAAGGATAAAGCTCTAGCTAAAGCCTTATTTATAGTAAAACTTAAATAATAACTTACTATTAACTAACTACTAACGTTTAATAGCAGCATTATTAGTATTAATAAGATAGAAACTATTATTCTCTATTAAAAAGGCTAAAGTAAGAAGCTTACTCTTATTAACACTAATACTACTCTTAATACTATTAAGAAGTAATATATTAAGTAATATATATATAAGGTGTATATTATATTAATCTACTAGCTTAAGGTATATTATAATCTATTAACTACTACTTAGTATTAAGACTTCTCACTTAATAATATTAAAGCCCTTAATATATAACTATAGTAGTAGATAGCCTAATTAGTGTAAGGATTAATATTTATACTTATTAACTTATTAGCTACTAAACTCTTTATCTTTATTAATAGCTTATTTACTAATAATATTAACTTAATATTATAGCTTAGCTTTACTATTATTCTTACTAATAAGACCTTTTTTAATAAGAATAAATTTATAATTAATAGTAATATTATCTATTTTAGTTTAATAAAAAGCAAATAAGTTACTTAAAACGTATTAGCCTCTAAGGTTTATAGTATAGTTATTAGCGTTAATATAGCTTATACTATCTCTATAACCTTCTAAATAATTACTAAATAGCTTAGCTTACTTCTAATACCTACTATTATTTATATTAATTTATACTTATTATATAAATACCTTATTAAGTTAGGTATTATAAAGGAGAAGTATTTAATAATTAATATTATAGCTTTATAGTAGTTATATAAATATTATAAGCTATATAAAATATAATAGATTAATAGTAATAATAACCTTACTAACACTTTTACTAAAGTAAAGCCTAATTAGTACTTTATATACTTCCTTAATATAAACTTAGTAATAATATAGATAGAGGGATAAGTTATATAAACTTAAGTAGTATTAATCGCTAGTACTAGCTTAAAGTAGGATTAAGTAATAGTTATAGAGTAACTATTATAGTAGGGGTTATAAGTAATTACTATAATTACTAGTAATTACTACTCTTTATATTATATATTATTTAATAACTTCTTTTTAAATTATATTATAGTTATTATTAACTATATTAATGCTAGTAAAAAGAGAAAGTTACTAGTATTAGTAATACTAGCTTATTATAGTGTTAATTAAGCTAGGCGCACCTTATATAATTAGTAATTATATAAGGCGCTAGCCTCTGTAATTAATACTGTAATTGCAGCTGCTACCTCTAACGTAGTTAACCTTATCTATATTACTACTAATATAGTTAATATAATATAATATTTGCTGCCTATAGTACCCTACCAGCTAGCTAGTCCTATAAGACTAATAATATTATTAAAAAGATAATAAGAAACTTATTATATATTAAGCTTAATAGAAGTTTATTAAATAACTACCTATTAAACTAAATATAAGTAATATTAAAGTATATACTTTAGAAAAGGAAATTACTTAGAATTTAAAAGAATAAATTCTTTAAATAAGATATTAATTATTAAGTTTATAGTTATAATATAGCTTTCTTATTAAAAAAACTATAGTTAAGTTTATAGTTATAACGTAGCCCCCCTATAAAAAGACTACAGCAAAATTCACCTTATACATAGGTATAATTCTAGAAACACTATATAAGCACTTTAATTTATACCTTCTATTAATTAAGGAAAATAGTATAGAAACCCTATATATTCTTACTAGTAAGTAAACCCTCTGAATATTATAAAGTTAAATATACGCCCTAGCTAAATAAACTAGTAAAATAGTAATAGCGCTAGCTACGCAATATAAAGTTAGTAGTAATAGCGCTATATATAGTAAAACTGATTATATTAAGACTAAAGGGGTTACTAAGGCTCTTATAGCTTAGCTAATAATAGCTTTACTAAACTTTCTAATAAGGTGCTATAAATACTACTAAATAGAGATAACTTTTTAACTAAAGAAGTTATTATAAGAAGTTCTTATAGCTAGAAGTATAAAAAGCTCTACTATATATAGGGCTTTATATTTTTCCCTCTTTTTCTTCCTTATTAACTTATAAGAAACCTTTATAATATTAATACTTAACCTTATATATAAATACTTTAAGCTTAATATACTTATTAATATAAAGAGCGTATAAATACTTACTATAAAGTTTAATATTAATCTAATTAATAAAAACCTCTCTTTCTTTATATAGCTTAATATATATAAAGAGTATATAATTAAAATAATACTTAAGAGAGCTCTTATTAATACTTTTATAAAGGACCTTAAGATATATAACTTAATTAATAATAAGTATATAAACTTAATTATAGAGGTAAATAGGGTATTTATATACTTTATAGAGTAGCTTTTCTTTAAATAAGCCCTCTATAATATTAAGATAGAGGTAGCCCTCTAAGAGAATATTAGTAAGTATAGCTTATACTAACTAATAGAGAGAGTGTTACTAATAATAATATAGCTATAAAGGTATTAGCTAGCCTAATTAAATAAGAAGATAATAATAGTAATAACTTAATAGTAGATAGTAAAGTAGTAATAGGGATAGTATTAGTAGTATAAGTAATATATAAGAGAGAGGATAGGTTAATAGTTTAGTAGTCTATAGTAATTAAGTAATTAAGTAATTATAAACTATATTATTACTGAAGTGAAGTTAGAGATAGTGAAGTTATCTAGTGTAACTAATATATATATATAAGTGTAGCTGAGGTTAGGAGAGGGATATAGTTAGAGACTTAAGGGGTTATTAAGGATTATATAACTGAAGGCTATATATATTATTAGGAGGTGTAGAGTTAAGAGGTCTGTTGCTCTAAGTAGGTAAAAATTATAGTGAACAGCTAGAGGCCTTAAAAAAACTATAGTAAAATCTACTTTATGAAGAATTATAATTATAAGAATATTATATAAATACTTTAACTTATACTTTCTATTAGTTAAAGAAAATAGTATAAGAATCTTATATTCTTATTAATAACTAAACCTTTAAATAAAGTAGACTATATATTTTAGCTAAATAAACTAATAAAGTAATAATAATACTACTTATATAATATAAAGTTAAGCTGCTAGCCTTATATTATAAAATTTAACTAGTATTAACTATAAAAGCTAGACTAGTCTCCTCACCCTCTACTAATAACCTTTAGGTTATATAACTATAGTTTAGACTTAGATATTATCTTTACCTCTATACTCCTCTATTAGACTTTAACTATTATAATAAGCTAAGTTAACTATCTTCCTCTAGCTATTTCTATCTCTATTAGTCTCCTCTATCTCTTATACTATATTTAATCTATACCTATCTTCTATTATCTCCTCTACTATTTAGATATTTACGCTATAAGCTCTACTAAGTATAAAGGCCTTAAAGCTTCTATACTATTACGCTATTATAACGTCTTCTACTCTACTATATAGTCTTAATAAAAAGCCTTACTACTATTAGCTATACTCTTAATATATTTACCCTTCCTAACTTATTAATATTTAAGCTTTTAAGCTACTTTAGCTATCTTAAGGAAGCTTATAAGGTATTTATAAATATTAGGATTATTATTAGTAGCTTTAACTATATCTATATTAATCTTAAAGCTATATAACTACTATAGATTATCTTTATTAGTTATAGCTTTATATAGGTATAGCTAGGTGAATTTTAAAAAGAGTTATCTTATTAGTATAAATAAATAAGTTATAGCTAAAGCTCTTAATATCTTTAATATTAGTTTTATAGATTAAGTTATTTAGCTTAGTTTTACTTAGTTTATATATATATATTTAAAGGGCCTCTAGCTAGCTACTATAACTTTTACCTAGAACCTATATTATAACAACCTCTAACTTCACCCTTCAGCTAACAGCTTACTAGTTATATAATCCTAGCTTTAGCCCTATTTCCCCTACATACACTTAGGTGCGCCATTATAATCTTATTACCTTCAATATTACTTTAATAACAACTTCACAACTTTAACTAAGTTTAATTACTATAGACTTTCTCCAGCCTTCTAACCTATCTACTAACCCTTATGCACACCCTCTATCCTATCTTTTCTGCTACCTACACTATATCTATCTAAGCCTTCTATTAATTAAGCTAACATCTTTATCTATATTTATTAGCAACACCTATAATATCATAATTAGCTTAGTTAACTTATTAGCTATACTACCCTACTAAGAACGTTATTAAAATAAGCATAAATACTAAGATTAGTAGTAAATATATCTATATTATTAAGTAAGAAACTTTACTAAAGTAAGTAAGTAGCTTCTATACTATTACTACTAAGATTAGCCTTTAAGACCTTAAAATAAGACCTAGCTATAGCTATCTAATCCTTAAAGCTTTATATATTAAAAGGTATTATCTTACTAATCGCTATAAGCTTAACCTTATAATTAATATTAATCTTAATATCTTAAGGTGTACCTTATGAGGATTACTAAGTAGGGTTGCTAGCAAGCACCTAGCAAAACCTCAGCTAATTAAGACCTTAGCCTTAATAATAAAATCTCTACTTCCTAAGAACTTAGAGGAAGCAAGCTATAGTTAATATATTAGATTAACCCCTATTATAACTTCTAAACTTTTCCTAGTTAAAGCTTTTAGCTTATAATCTTATAATTCTATAGCTTCTACCTTATTTTAAGTAACTAGTATAAGTTAGAATATCTTATAAAAAGGGTAATACTTTACTAAATAACTAATAAATAGAATTTAGTATAGATAAACTATAAGAATTTATATTTAATATAAAGCTATTCCCTTTAAGGTTTTACTAAAGTACTTATAACTTTATACTAAAACTAAGTTAGCTAAAAGTAATACTAATTAAATAAGAAGAGATAATTAATAACTTTATATACTTAACTACTTTATTAATAAGCTTATAAAGCTAGCTTTATAACTATTTTATTTTAAATAACTATAAATATACCTTAATAATAAAGTAACTACTATATAAGTATAATATAAGTACTCCTTAAAGAGAATAATATATAAGTAATAATAAAGAGATAAGTATACTCTAACTATTATTATAGTAATAATAAGAAGCTTATACTTAGATAATAAGATAGTAATAAGAAGCTTATTAAAAGTTAATAGAGCGCTTTTTCTAAAAACTTACTAAGTACTTTATAAATAGAATAGCTTTAAAAGTATAAGAGAAGCTTCTTATATATAACTATAAGATTCTAAGAGAGGATACTATAGTTAAGTAGATTAATAACTAAATCTAAGCTATAGAGGATAGTTACTAAATATATTTTAAAAGTATACTAAAGTAATAAATTAAATAATTCTTTATAAAACTCTCCTATATTTAATAGATATAATAGTATTATTATAAAAAAAACTTTAAAAAAGAGGTCTCTTAAACTAACTATACTATATTTATTTACTAATAATATATTAACTTAGAGATATAAAAGTTTTAATATTAAGAGAAGCTTAATATAATTAAGTAGAAAAAAAGCTAATTACTACTTTAGTTTTTTACTAAATAATTAGTAATATATTATAATCTAAATATAAAAAACTAAGAGAATAATAAAGTAGAAGTTTATATATACTTTTTTAGATTTTTATTTATAGTATATAGAGAACTATAATAATAAAAAGTAGAAGTAAGAAAACCTAGAGATATAATTATTAAAACTAAGAAGCTTTAAAACTTATATTAATAACGCTCTAATAAGAAGCTATAAAAAAATAGTTAGAAAAAACCTTTTAAGAGTAACTACTTAAGTTAGCTTAAACTAAAGTACTAACTAGAAATAAAAAACTTTACTAAGAATAACTATATAGCTATAAAAAGTATAAGTACTCCTTAGCCTTTTAGTAGGAAACTTTAGTAGAAGGATAGCTAAGAGTAGCTAACTTAGCTATAATTATTTAATATATTCTAAAAGGATAATCTTATTACTTATTATAACTATAGGAATAAAAAGTATAAAGTTATTAACTATTTTAAACTATAAAAGCTAAGAAATATAAACACTACTTTCATAATAAACTAATAATTTACTAAAAAAGCTAATATAAATATAATTTAAATTAAAAAAGATAAAGAATATAATAATAAGCTTAACTTATTAGAAAATAAATAAGCTAAAAGTTTAATCTAAATATCCTTATACTACTTATAAAACTAGAGAAGATACTTATTAATACTATAGTAAGAAGTAAAGTAATTATTTTTTAGAGGTATACTAAAAAAGAAGTTATTATAGATATAAATAGCTATTTATAAATTAATTTTATTAGCTTTAGCCTTATTAAATCCTTAAACCTAAAGCTTTTTAATATTATAACCCCTCTATTAGAGGGATTTAATAGCTATATAGCTACTTTAAAATAAATATTTAAACTTATATTCTTCTTTATAAACTCTAAAAGCTACCTTTATAAGATCTATAAGATCTTTACTAAAGTTCCCTAACTATAAAACATAAGAGATCTATTACTCTTATAAAGCTTTATAAAATTTAAGGGGATTATTATTAATATATAGATAAACTAATAAGAATATAATAAGATTATACTTATTAAACCCTTAGTATTTATAAAAGAGATTATTAAAAATAAATATAAAATATATATCCTATATATCTTAAGTAGTATTAGCTCTAAAAAGATAAAAGTTAAAAAGCTTTAAAAAGAAAAAAATAAAAGAGAAGAAAAAATAAAACTATTATAAAAACTTAAGTCTAAAAAGGGAATATTTAATAAATAAGTAGTAAAAGAAATAAACCTTTTTAATAAAATAAACTACTTAATTAATTTAAAAAAAAATAAGAAACTACTATATAAACTAATTTACTTCTTAAATAAATAATAACTAAAAGAACTTCACTAATATATTACTAAAAATAAAGTAAATAAAAAGATCTAACTTTCTAAAAATAAAGTAAGAGTATTAATCCTTTTTATTTTAAAAAAGGATAGATTCCTAAAGCTTTATATAGATTACTATAGCTTTAATAAAGTTATAATTAAGAATAGATATCTACTACTACTTATTAGTAAACTCCTAGATAAACTTTATAAAGTAAAATAGATTTTAAAAATTAATTTATAAGATATATACCACTAAATCTAAATTAAACTAGAAGACTAATAAAAGATTATATTTTATATATAATATAGCTACTTTAAGTATATAGTTATACTATTTAAACTAACTAATATACTAGTAATATTCTAAATATATATATACTAAGTATTTACTAAGTTTTTAGATATATACTATATAGTATATATAAATAATATTATAATATATTTAAAGATAAAAGAAGATTATATAGTAAATTTTCACTATATACTTTACTACCTAAAGAAGTTTAAGTTATATATAAAACTTAATAAATATAAGTTCTATTAATAAGAAGTTAAGTTCTTAAGATATATTATATTACTAAATAGTATCTCTATAGATATAAAATATATATAAGCTATTACTAAATAGAAGCTATTAAAATCTTACTAAAAGATCTAAATATTCTTTAGATTCTATAACTTCTACTATAAATTTATTATAAGATATTTAAATATTATAACTTTTATAATATCCCTACTTAAAAGTAGTAAAAATAGTAAGAAACTAATAGAGTTTAAATAGCTAAAAGAAACTTAAAAAGCTTTTAATAAGCTTAAGGTTACCTTCTACTCTATAACTATTTTCTAATACTAAAACCTAATATATAAAATAAAAGTTAAAATAAATACCTCTATAAAAGCTATCTCTAGTATTCTCTCTTAGAAGATTAATAGCTAATAATAATTAGTTACTTATTATTTATAGAAGTTTTTAAATATAAAATAATAATAAGTAATAAACTAATAAGAACTTCTTACTATTATTAAGAGTTTTAATTAATAAGTATACTACTTCTAAAGGATATTAACTAAGTTTATAGTTTTAATAGATTATTAAGCCTTTAAAGGGATAATTAATACTATAGTATAAAACCTTTAAGAAAAGCTTATTTACTAAGTATATAAGTTATTAGTATTTAACTTCAATCTAAAGTATTATCTAGAAGCTATTAACCCTATTAATAAACTATTTAGAAAGCTAAACTATATAGAGAGAGAAATAAAATATAATAATATACTACTAACTTTTACTAAAAAGCTAAAACTTATTAGTAAACTCCTAAAAGAACTATAAGTAAGGATTACTAGTTTTAAAGTAAAATTAGAAGTTAAAAAAGTATATATTAATATTATTAAAACCTACTAGTAATACTTTAACTTTAAAAATAGAAACACCTTAATCTTATACTAGCTATATATATATAGGTATATTAGTAACTTAATAAGAACTTAAGCTATTATAACTTATAGCTAGAAGGTATAAGAAATATAGGGGAACGCTTAATAAAGAGATATAACCTAAGAGAACTTATAGTAAACTAAAATTACTATTCTAAAATAATATATCTTATACTAGATTATAAATAAGCTTATAAAAAGCAAAATAGTATATACTTAATAACCTTTTAAAGTAATAGAGGTTTTTATTAGAAGACTATAAGCTAAAAATAAATATTACTAAAATAAGCTAGAAAAAGCTTATAAACTAATTAGTAAAATAAAAAGGTTCTATATAGATATAAATAGCACCTTATTCTATAAAAGAAGACTTAAGATCCCTATAAAGTAATCACTTAAACTTAAAATACTTTACTAATATTATAATAACTATAAAGTAAGCTATATAAGGTCTAATAAGATAATAAAACTAATTAAAAAGAAGTTTTATTAGCTAAACTTAGCTATAAACGTTAGAGATTATATCTCTAGTTATAAAGCTTACTAAAGAGTATAAATCTTAAAGTATAAACTATATAGTAAACTATAATTACTACCTTTACTAGCCTACCTATTTTAAGAAATTAGTATAAACTTTATTATAGGTCTTCTAATAAGCACCTAAGATAATAGCGCTAAATATAATATAATCTTAATAATTATATACTATATAATAAAGTTTAAATTATTTATTCCTATAACTAAGTAGCTAAATACTACTTAACTCTTATAGATCTTCTATAAAAAGATTAAATATAACTATAATATATTAAAAAGTATTATTAATAATAAGGATAAACTACTTATAAGTTAGTTCTAAGAGGAGTTTATATATAAGAGAGTAATTAAATACTACCTCTTTATAGTATACTACTTATAAACTAATAACTAAACTAAATAAATATATTAAACTCTAAAGAAATACCTCTAAGTATACGCTAAAGATATACTAAAAAGATAAGTACCTTAACTTTTAGAAGCTAAGTTTATATATAATAACTTAAGCTATAAAATTATTAGCTATTTACTAATAGAAGCTCTATATAAATATTACTTATAAAATATTAAATATATATAAATAGAAAACTATATAGTAGTATAAAATATTAAAAAATAAATTAATTATATTACTTCTTTATAGCGAAAAGCTATAAAGTATTAGTAAAAAGCTATAAAGTTATAAGCTAAATATTATAATTCTAAGCGTAAAGAGATCTTATTTAAACCTAAGTAAATAATAAAGCTTTTAATAAAGTTCTTTAGGTTTAGAAATAAGAAGCTAGTACTATAATATATTAAAGTTATTATAGCTAGATATATAAGAAGCTAAGTATATTAAGTAGACCTCCTTAAGAAATATTATAAGCTTTATAATATATTCTTAGTTTTATTACTTAAGCTTTAAATAATAAAGTAAATAGTTATAAAAGCTAAAGTAGGACTACTAAAACTTAAAGAAGAACCTAAAGAATAAGAAGTTAAAAAGATTATTAACTACTAAGGATAGGATAATAATATAAAGTAGTTTATTAAATAAGTAAAATAGCTTATTAAGTATAATACTTAAGAGCTAAAAAGTTATCTAGAAAACACTTAAGTAACTATATATAAATTTAAGAAGTAAATCTAAAAAACCTATAAAAAATAGGATAAAGAAAAGTAATAGATACTTATTAAGTATTTAGCTAATAATTACTAAAGTAACTATAGTTTTATATATATAGTTTAATAAGATTAATATAATACTAATAGAAACTTTATTTAGCTTAAAGAAGGTGTAGAAAAAAAGAACCTAATTAGCTTTAAAGCTAGCTAATATCTAAAAATAAAAGTTTATAAAAAAACTATAGAAACTATAGTAAAAGCTTAATAATAAACTACTAAGAATAACTATAAAGACCTAAAAATATAAAACTTTAAGTTTTAAGAGAGGTATTAAAGTATTTTTTTCCCTCTTCTCTATTCTTACTAAGAAGAAGATTACTTTTCTTATTACCCTACTAACTACCCTATCTACTAGCCTTATTATTATTATTATTATTAAAGCTAAGTTCTTTAATATTATTACTAAAAGGAGGAGATATAATAGAACTACTAGCTTTATTATTATAACTACTATTAATACTCTTATTATTATAACTACTATAGTAACCTTTTAGTATAAACTTAGTAGTAGTTTTAGCTTTCTTAATAAGTTTTTTAGAAATAAGAGTAGTAATATTATACTTCTTAGCACTTTTACTTTTTATAGTAAAGTATTAGCTAAATTAAGCTACTACTTAACCTATAAAGGTTTTTATATTATTATAAAAGATAAGGTAACTATTAATAATAGTAATTTAGTAATTAGGGATTTTATTACTTATATACTTATTAAGAAGCTCTATAATAGCTTTAGGAAGCTTTAGGAATTCCTTTAGATCTCTCTCTAACTAGTTACTAAGGGGAGGGTAAGAGTAAGAGGTATTATAAGCTAAGTAGAGCTAGTCCTAAAAGTACTTAGTAGAAATATTATTCTAAATATAGGTAAGCTAAGTAATATTAATATAAATAATAATATCTAACTACTTAGTAATAAGGCTAGTTTAATAATAAATTAATAAGTATATATATATTAAACTTTTAGTAAAAACTTACTTAAGCTATAATATTAATTATAAATAACTTATAGATTAAGATAAGCTCTTAGAGCTATAATTAGTCTATATTACTAAAACTAATACTTTAAGTAAGGTTTTTAATAAGGATAATTATATACTTTTAAGCCTTATTTAGCTTATTTAAAATAAATTAGGTATATTAGCGTTTATAAAGAATAAGTTTACTATTAGCTTCTAGCTTATAGATATTATTAATAATATTCTAGCTAACTTAAGTAGTACTATAAAGCTCTTTAGAAACCTAAAAAATCCTAGTTAGTTTTTAGTAAAAAGTAAGAGAGAGTAAAATAAAAACTTATTATAGTATATTTAATTTTCTACTACTTATAGATAATATAAATAGTAATATAGTCCTTATAAATATATAATATTCCTAAGATATTAAAGTTTATAGAGGAGAGGTAGTTAATATAAAAATATCCTTTATTAATAAAGCTTTAATAATTTCTAAAGAAGAAATAATTATTATATCAAAACTTAAAGAAGACCTTAACTATTTAGATAATATAAGATATCTTAATAAGCTATTAGTAAAAAGATAGTATAGAAAAGATAGAGAAGTTAAGAAGATTATAAACTTAATAATATTTAAAAAACAGCTTATAACCTTTAAAAAAGACTAGCTAAACTAAATAATAAGAGGTAAGAAAGAAATAAAAAATAAGAAAAGTAAAGAAGAAATAGTAGATTAATAAGTAAAAGTATATAAAGTTATTAATAAGATATCTAGTAAGAAAATAAGAAATAATAAATAAAAAGAAATAAAACTAGAGGGGTGTAAAATTATTAAAAAAGTATACTAAAAAAGGAAAATCTTAAAGCTTTAAAAAGTAAGTAAAAAATCTTATTATTATTAACTACCTTAAGTATATATTAGTAAATAGGTAGAGAACTACTACTTAAAAAGAGAGGTATAATAATAAAATAATAATAAGCTAATTAATATAAAAGATTATTTAAAATTTAATAATAAATAAAAAATTTATTTTTAGCTTATAAACCTATAGAATAATATAAATAACCTAAATTAACTAAAATAGTATAAAAAACTATATATCTATAAGTATAAGGTTATAGATATACTAGTAAAGTAATTTAGAAGTAGAAGGCATAATCTAAAGTTAGCTCTAATTAAGTAGGGGAAACTATAGAAGGAACCTACCTAAAGAATAATTATATATATATATACTTTAGGGATTAAGGCCTTAGAGAGGGGGGTAATTATAAGGATTACTAAGTAGGGTTACTAGTAAGTACTTAGTAAAACCTTAGCTAATTAAAACCCTAGCCTTAATAGTAAAATCTCTGCTTCCTAGGAACTTAGAGGAAGTAAGCTATAGTTAATATACTAAATTAACCCCTACTATAACTTCTAGACCTTTCCTAGTTAAAGCTCTTAGCCTATAATCTTATATACCTTAAGTAAAGCTTTATAGTATAAAATCTTATAAATTAAGTAGAATAGAATATATTATAAAAGTATAGGAATCTAAGTAGTTTACTTTAATAGTATTAATTTAAAATTAAAGGTAAGGAATAAACTTAAAGCTTAGCGTAAGCAGCATTTTAAGTATATAGCTAAGATAAGCTTTTCTATAGCTAAAAACCTTATAAAGCTATCTCTAGTATATATCTTACTTATAGCATAAGTTATGCAGGTGAAGCTATTAACCTTACTAGCAACAAAGCTATTAATATGTTATATAAACCTTAACTAATATGCGTAGACTGATTTCTGCTAGTTAATAAGGCTAACAGCTATAATAGGTAAGTTAGGGTTAGCACAAGCAGTTATTCCAGACCCTTAGGTATATATACTGCAAAGCTACTAAACTAAGCACTAACTGAGGTACTTTTACTACTTTTTCCCCTACTATAAAAACCCCTACTAGGTAGGCTTAAAACTTCCTCAACATATATATATTTAAAGAGGGGGAAAGATATTATAGTTATTATATATATAAGAGGATATAAAGAATAAGCTTAAAGCTTTATTTATAGTAGTAGTTAAGTTCTTATATTATAGCTATAAGAACCTTTTTAGCTATATAAAGAGTTATACTATTAAATTTATACCTTTAAGTGTAAGTTTAAGCTATTACTAAGCTTTAGCTATATTAGCTATAAGTATTATTAGTGTTCTATATTATAGATAACAGTTTTATAATGTTATAAATAACGTTCTTGCGAATAATAGCATTATAAACAACATACTTATAAATAATACTATTATAAATAATACTTTTACTAATATATTTTGCTGCTCTACTACCTACTTACTTACCCTCTTCTATATAGCTAGGGATAAGTTAAGCTAAGTATTAATAACTAGTTATACTAAGATTTATTTATTTACTTTATTAAGATTAAGTATAAGTTAAAGTGCTACTATTAGGTTTTAATACTATAAAAAAAAGTATAAAGTAAACTATAATACCTATTTATATAAGTTAACTAAACTGCTAATAAGTACTTCTTAAAGACTTAAGAGGATTAAAATAGCTAAATTATCTCTCTTAAGTTTAACTATATTCTTATAGGAATTTAGAAATATATTAATTTAGATACTTTAGATATTTTAAACCTTTTTAAGGATTAATATAAAAATACCCCTAAGGTTTCTATTTTTATAGAAGAGGATTATATTTAATATACTTATAAGTACTTAAAATACTATTATTACTAAATTATAGAGAATTAGAAGTTTAAATAGATTTTATTTACCCTCTCTACTTCTAAGCTTAAATACTTAATAAAACTTTTAATTAAAAATCTAATACTTTTTAATTATTATAAACTATATCTCTATATATAAAAGATTTAAGCTAAATATAAAAAAGATATTCAAGTAATAAACTTTTATAAATATTAAGAAATTTAAAACTAAGTTATAAAAATAACTAATAAAAAACTTTTAGATCTTATTTAGCTTAAACTTTTAATAAAAGCTAAGCTTAAATAAGAAGTTTAAAAAAACACTTTTAGAACTATATTTATAATAACTTAAGGAAATATTTTTATAACTACTCTTAGAATATCTTAAGTTTCTAAAATATCTTAAGAAATAATTATAATTTATAATAAAGCTTAAACTACTATAAGCTTTATAGTAAATAATAAAACTCCTTACTATACTCTTTAGATAGTAATCTATATTTTAAAAAAATACTTTATAAGAAGAGTATTAATAATTATTACTACTATAAGAGGAGAATATCTTATTATATTTAAAAGAATATTTTATTTATTAATTAACTTTAAAGACTTCTATATTTTTTAGTTTATAGCTTTTAATAAAGGATTAAACTATAATATTCTAAAAATATAAAAAGTATTTATAATAAAAAACTTCTTTTAAGTAATTAAAGTTTAATTTATTCCTAATTAAGCTATTTAATATCTCTAAAACTATATAGCTCTTAAAGAGAGTAGCTAGATAACTCCCTCTTTTAAAGAGATAAAAACCTTATTTAAAAGAGTTATAAACTTATAAATTTAATAAAAAAAAAGCTATTTAAATAGCTACTTTATAATACTTAAAGGATAATCTAACTTATAGTAAAACTTAAGTAGTATTAAAATATATTTTAAGTTTTAAAACTCTTTAAGTAATATTTAAAACCATTTATATTTTAATTATATAAATATAGACTTTATAGCTTAATATATTTAATCTTTTATAAAATATACTTAAGTAGAGTTTTCTTTTATAGGAAAATACTTATATAGATATACTTTTTAATTTATTTAGTAGTAAAAAAGTAATATTAAGAATAAAGCTCTTAATAAGAAATATAAAGCTTTTTATAAAGTTTTTATTAAGAATAAATAAGTTATAGCTAAAGATATTAATAAGTTAAAAGGATAAAAATATACTTCTATAAATATTCTTTTAAATAGGTTTACTACTATAGCTATCTTTTAGTTTATTCTAAACTTTCTTCCTTTTTAAAAAGAAGAAAGATTTTTAATTAAAGCTTTTTCTATAAGTATTATTAATTTTACTCTTTTTTAATATTTAATTATTATAGATACTAAAATTTTATTTATTTTATTAATAATCTTAATCTTCTTAAGGATTATTATAAACTAAATAAACTAAACTAAGTTATAATAAACTTATAATCTCTTTATATTAGAAGAATAAATATTAAAATATTTAAGGACTTTTTAAATAAGCTTAGAGGAGTTAGTATAGAGAATCTTATTCTAAAGAATATCTCTTATATAGAAGGTTTCTATACTAATTTAATCCCTAAGTATTACCTTAAAATAGCTAGTATTTAATATTATAGAAATATTAATATTAAGGAAGTTTTATAGCCTACCTTATAAGAGGGTTCACAGTAGATAAATCTAGTAAGAGCACTTTAGCTAATGCTTTATTTAGTAAGAAGATCATAGTATATACCTAAAGGCTTAGAATAACTACTTACGCTAAACTTAACTATAGCTACCTATTATAGCTCTTAGTATTATGTTAATAATAGCTTTATTACTAGTAAGGTTAATAGCCTTACTTATATAACTTATTGCAATTAAGTTATATACTAGAGATAGCCTTATAAAGTTAGCTATATAAAAGCTTATCTTAGCTATATACTTAAGATGCTACTACTTACGCTAAGCTATAAGCCTATTCCTTATTATATAAACTACTTAGATTCCTATAAACAAACTACCTAGATTCCTTCATAATATATTCTATCCTACTTAATCTATAAAGCTTTATACTATAAAGCTTTACCTAAAGTATACTTTAAAACGCTAGAATTAATACTAACTATAAAGCTAGCCTTATTATAATTAGTAAGATAATACCTTTTAATATATAAAGCTTAGTAAATAAAATAACTATAGCTATATCCTACTTTATAGTCCTAAAAACTAATATTATAGCTATAGTTTACGCCTATCTACTATAGTAAATTTTATTAGAGGAAGTAGCTATATTTACTACTAATCCTAGCTATTATACTTACTTTAATAATATCCTTAATAAGGCTATATAGCTAATAAGTTAACTAGGCTTAAATTAAGGATATTACTAATAACTATAGAACTATAAGGATATTAGCTTAATTAACAGAAAACTTAGACTAAATATAAGCTATAAAGAAGATAGCTAAGTTAATAGAAGGTATATATAAAAGTTAGAAGAAAGGTTAAAAAGTTAAAGAAAGTCTATAGTAATTAAACTAAGTTAAAGTTATAAAGTTATTATTAAAATAACATTAAAAGTAATGAGATTATAATAGCGTATATTGCTATGCGCATAAGGGGAAATAGGACTAAAGCTGGAATTATATAACTAGTAGGCTGTTAGCTAAAAAGGTAAGTTAGAGGTTATTATAGTGTGATAACAGGCTCACGAAGTATAGCTAACGCGCATTAATAGATAACCTAAATTAATTAACATTAAGTTATAGAAGGGAAAAGTCAGAAGTAGGGGGCATAAGCGTATAAGGGCTCTATAGGCACACCTAGCGTACTTACTACTAGTTATATACTTAGGTATATAATACGCTCTAAAGTAGGTATAGCGCTAGTACTATAATAATACCCCCCCCTTCTCTATAGGTTTCTATCTATAGAAACTATTTATTATATATATAAAAGATAAAATCCTTTATTCTATAAGCCTTTTTTTCTCTCTTCTCTATACGTAATAAAAGGTATAAATCTACTAATTAGTAGCTTAAATAAGTAGGTATATATGCGCGTAGTAGTATATAAGATTTATATAGTTAAAGTCTATAAATATTATATCTTATTACTATTATTATTATCTTATATATATAAAGTTATATATATTTATAGTTTTAAACTTTATAATAAGTATAAAATATTACTTATTAGTCCTATATTAATCCTTTTCTTCTCTAAATAGGTAAATTTAGTCTCTCTTCTAAATAGTAATATATAGTCCTATTTTTATATATATATAAGTATAAGTATAATAATAAGATCTTTAAGCTTTAAGTTTATATATATTATATACTATTATTATTATTATCCCCTTATATATATTAAGCCTCTATAGCTATATTATTATTATTTTATATAGGGGGCTCCTTATTTACTATAGTAGTATCTAGTTATAACTATAGGTTTTTTAGTAAGCTTTTAGTAGTTAGGTATATATTATAAAAAGCTTATAATATTACTAAAGTATATTTAAAAGCCTCTATATTATATTATTTAGGGTCTTTATTATAGCTTAACTAGTTAATATAATATTATAATTTTTACTAGTAAATCTATAATTATATAACCTTATTAACTTTAAATTTAAAGTTATTAATATATTTAATAAGTAGTAGTAATATAGTATACTACTTTAGTAATAAGTTATTATTAGCTTTTTATAACTAGCTTAAATTAAAAGTATTATATATTTAGTAACTAAGTAGTAGATCTATAACTTAAATACTTTTAAGACTTACTACTTTAATTTTATATAGTCTATTTTAAAGTATTAATAGTTTAAACTAAGTTAGAGAGCGCTAACTTTTTATTAATATTTAAACTAAGTTACTTATAGTGAGGTTATTTAGGTAGTAGCTTTAGTTAGCTATATATATATATTAGCGCTAAGCTATAGCTATTTACTCTAAAATAATATACTAAGTATTATATATTTAGCTAATTATAGCTTAAACGTCCTTATAGTTTAGTTTATTATAAGTATTATTAAACTTTATTATATATTTATTTTAGTTATAATTTATTTTTAGTTTATAGCTTTATTTAATCTTAAATAGTAATAAGTTTATAGTTTTACTAAAGAGATAAGCTTATATAAAGTTAGCTATAAGTAGTAAGTTATTTTAGTTATCTATATACTTATTAATTAAAATCTATAAGTATTACTAGAGGTATTAATTTATAACTTCTATTTATTTATCTATTTATAAGTAACTTATTATAGAGAAGCTAATTTATATACTAATAATCTTATAAAGTTTATTCTAAAAACTTAAAATAAATTAAGCTTTATAATTTAATATAATCTTATTAAAGAAACTAAAATATAGAAAAATATAGTAGAAAAACATCTAAGCTATATCCCTTATAATAACTATTTTATAGTAGGGAATTAAAATTAGACGCTAAGAAAGGTAGTAAATTATAACTTAAATAGTATTAAAACTATAGTAGTTTTTTAGTAAAGCTATAAAGTCTATTATAATAAACTATTAAAGCTATATAAAGATTAGTAATAATTTTAGTTCTCTTAAGGTTATATTTTATAACTTTTAAACTTTATAATAAATATAATAGTTATAAATATACTACTTAATATTACTAATTAAGCTCTATTAGTAGTATTAGCTTTTAATAATCTTAGTAGTTTTATTTTACTTTAGGTATACTAAAAGCTATTATTTATAAACTTCTTATATAATATATATATATAGGTTTTCCTCTATTAATATTACTATATAGCTATTTATTAATAGTAATCTTTCTCTTTCTTTAATTATTTAGTACTTTAAGTTTTTATTAATTAAGGTATAGTAAGCTTTAAAGGATAATATCTCTAAGTTTTTATTTAGCTAAAAGATATATTTAACTAATAGCTAGTTTTATAGTTTATTTATAAGCTTAAAAGCGCTAACTATAAGTTCTAAAGTAGTAGATATAGTAATTAGTATTTATTATAGTTCTTTTAGGACTTCTAAGGATAATATAGAAAGCTTTAGTATAACTTAAGTCTTATTAATATCCTTAATATCTTTTTAAGTATATAGGTCCTCTACTTTATATAATAGTATATCTATTAATATATTTTCTTAGCTTAGTTAGTATTAAATTATAAAGTTATAATTAAATAGTAAGCCTATCTATTTAGCTTATTTTATATTTAAAAGCTATTTAGTTATAAAAAATAGAAAAGCTTAATAGTTTATAATTATATTAAAATATTATAATATAAATATTAGTTCTATATATTATTTTTTTAGTATTAGAATAATTATAAATATCTTATAGTTATAAATTAAGTAGTTTATTTCTATAAAGCTTATAGTCTTAGAGAAAAAAGCTATAAGGTACTAAAAGTTATTATTAAGCTACTACTATAGTAAAGTATCTATATAAATAGAAATAGAGGTGTTTATTTCTATATATATAGGTAGGTTTAGGTTTTAGTATTATAAAATAGGGGCTAAAAATAAAGTAGCTTTTAGGTTTTTAAAGCTTTCTTTATAGTTATTAATTTATTTATATTTAACGCTTTTAATTATAAGTTAGTTTAGTAGTTAAGCTATTTTACTATAATCCTTAATAAAATATCTATAGAAGTTATAGAACCTAAGGAATAACTATATACTTTTAATATTCTTAAGTAGTTACTATATTCTAATAACTTCTATTTTTTCTAAGTTAAGCTATAAACCTTCTATAGATATAATAAATCCTAGGTATTTTATTTAGGTAATATTAAACTTATACTTCTTAATATTAGCTTATAATTCTACTTTATATAGCTAGTTTAGTACTTTAGTAATATATTTATAATACTCTATTAAGTTATCTAAGTAAATTAAGATATTATCTATATATATTATATAAAAGTTATTAAAATATTCTATTAAGACTTTATTTATATATTATTAATATATTAAAAGGTTATTATAAAGCCTAAAAAGTAATACTAAATATTTATATATACTAAGTTAAGTTTTAAATATTATAAAGTCTTTATAGCTTTTAGTAATATAGATCTTATAAAAAGCTTATTTAATATTAAGCTTAATATAGATTTTAGTTTTATATAAGTATATAAGTATATTTTCTATTAATAGTAATAAATATTAATTTTTCTTAGTTTTAGTGTTTAGTTAGTAGTAGTTAATATAAAACTATAAGCTACTATTATATTTATAAATAAATAAAGTAAGTAAAGGTTAAAAGGTATTATTTATAATAATAAATCCTTTATTTAGATTATCTTTTAGGTACTCTTAAGTTATTTTTAGTTTTTTTAGTAATTATTTATAGAATAATAAGTATTATAACTTATTCTAGCTACTTTCTATAAACTTAATTTTATAATTATATAGCTAGTATAGTATTAGTTTATTACTAATAGTTTTACTAAAGATATCTACTTATAGTTAAAGTTCTAATAGTAGTTTTTCTCTAATTAAGTGCTAAGTTTCCTCTATATTATTATATAATAAGTCTTCTATAGTATATTTCTTAGTTTTCTTACTATTAATTAGCTTATTAAGTTTATATAGTAATATAATACTAACTTCTATAGCTTTATATTTTATTTAATATTTAAAGGATAATATATTAATAATTAGATTTAGTATTAGCTTAATAAGTATAGCTTTAAATAGTATTAAGTTTTATAGCTATAATAAATATCTTTCTTTATATTAGATAGTCTTACTTTATAAGATATATTCTATTTTATCTATAAACTTAGTAGTATTTTTATATTATATATAAGATAGTAGTTTAAGCTATTTAAGTATTTTAACTAATTAAAATACTATTTTTTTATTATAAGTTATAGTATTTACTTTAAAAGCTTTCTAATAGTGCTCTATATCTAGCTAATATTTTAGATCTATTTTATTAAGTATAAATAGATCTTCTACTTATTAAATAATAGTTAATAGAAAATCCCTAAATAGAGGTATATCTTCTAACTAGCTAAGGTGTTAATAGTATATATTTAGAGATATATTATAATATTTAAACTATTTATAGCTAAATATTAAATTATATCTTTTAATATTAAGCTATAGAAGAAGTATCTTTAAAAATACTTTATAGTTAATATATAAATTAATAGTTTATATTATATTTATAATATTTAATTATTCTCTATTAAATCTAAATATAAGGATAAGCTATTCTAATATATATTAGGGGGTTTAATAAAAATCTCTTAGTAGTATTTATAAGTATAAATATATAAATCTATAACTATTTATTTTAGTATTAAGTAATATATATATAAGAATACTATATCTATTATATACTATAATAAGTTTTATTTTAAAGAGCTATTTACCTATTAAGTATTATAAGTTAATAAATAAAAGTATAAAGTATATATTTTATATATTATTATTCTCTCTTAGTTAGAAGTTTACTTTAATTAGGAGTTTTAGTTTTCTAAGCTATTATAGTAGCTTTTAGTAGGTTCTTTAAGCTTTATAATATTTATAGTAGCTTTCTTTATAAAGTACTCCTTAAAGTAGTATCTTAGCTTATTATAGCTATAATAAGTATTAGAAGCTTTTAAGGTTTTATATAGCTTAGTATTTATATAGTTTCTAGTCTTATTAGTATTAATATATATTCTATTAGTATTAGAGTTAGAATTAAAGCTAGTAGTAATAATAAAGTATAATTTAATACTAAGGGTAGTATAAATAGTATTAGAGTAACTTTTACTCTTTTTATAGTTAGTATTTATAATATTAGTAACTTTAGTAATATAATCTAAGTATTAGTAGAAGTTATATTACTCCTTAGTAAAGTATTAATTAATAATTATATTTTAGATTTATAGTAGTAACTTATTATAAAATATATAGTATTAGTAGTTTTTATAAACCTTAGCTTTATAAGCTTTCTAAATAAAAAGGTTATATTATACTTAAATATTACTATATAAGATAATAATCTTATTAAGGTTATAATAAATATCCTTAATATATATAGTATTAATATAATTATTCTTTAGCTACTTAATTAAAGCTTTAGTATTTTAAATTATACTAAATAGAGTAAGTAGTAATAATATTAAGTTAGTAGTATTACTACTAATATAAGAAGTAATATAGTTTAGCTTCTTATTATTAGAGTAGTTATTTATAGTTTTAAAGTAGGTTTTAATATAATATAATTAGAAGTTAAATATAAAGTTTTTATTATTATATCTATCTTAAATACTAATAAAGATAGGAACTTTAGTAAGCTTAAGTAGAGTTAAAAAGGAAGTCTTATTAGATATAGTTAAAATAAGTATTCCTTTATAGAAGTAGTAGTTATTATCCTTAATTAACTAAAGGTAATAAGTTAAAGTAGTAATTATAATATTAGTTATATCTCTAAGGAGTATTAATATATTAGAATAGTTAGATAAACGTCTAAATAAGTAAGATTAGCTATACTTAGGAGAGATACTAAGGTATATAGTAAGCTCTATAGATAGTTACTTATTAAACTCTCTAAGCTTTATAATATAGGTCTAAAGAGTAGTTTTCTCTATAGTAAGGGTATTAACTTAATATTAAAGATAGCTATTTTAAGTTTTAAAAGTAGTAATTTTATATTAGTTTTTAGTATTAAATAGGTTTATAAATATCTAAATAGTATATTTAGCTTTTAGTATAATTATTTTACTATTTAAAGCTTTAATTATAGATTAAAAAGCTTTAATTTTAGATTATAGAGAGGTTTCCTTAGTAATACCTTTATAAGAGGTATTTACTATAAATTTATTAAAAATATCTTTATAAAACTTAAATTATACTATATATTTATAAAGAGTTTTAATATTATTAGCTATATAGATAAAGTTAATATAAAACGTTTAAGCTTCTTAGCTCTAAATAGTATACTATTTAACTTAGCTAGTAACTTAAATAAAGAGATTTTTCAAGTTATCTTTATATATTTTTTTAAAAACTTATTAGTTTTATAAGTATTTATTATTATTACTAAAAAAGTTAAAGTCTTTAATAATAAAGTTATTATTATTAAACTACTTATATATAATTTTTATATAGTAAATATAGTTAGTAGTAATAATCTTAAGTAGAAGGTCCTTAATAAGCTATATATAGATAGGATACTTAAGGTTTATAGTAGTAATCTCTAATATAAAGCTTTAAATACTCTTAAGTATCTTATATATATAGTATTAGCGCTCTTTTAGCTATTTTAGAAGTTTAAGTACTTCTTATATATTTAGGATAAAGCGTAATCTACTTATAGCGTTATAGCTATAGTAGCGCTTAGTAGAGCTATTCTTACTCTTCTCATTCTTATACGCTATTTCTAATTAATATAGGAGGTGTATAATTAGTTAGATTAATAAGTATATAATAAAATAAGGTATATTATTAACTACGCTTATAGTGTTTTTTAGTTAGGTTACTCTTAATTATATATATAGGGTTTATATAATAGGGTTTTTTATTATAAATTAGTAGTTAGTACTTCTAGGAAAAGTTAATATTATACTTCTATTACTAGAGATAAATTAGTTAAAGAACTTAATATACTATAATAATAAGCTTATAAAGTATAGCTAATATATATTAATAGATAACTTAGATTAATTAATATTAAGTTATAAAAAGGAAAAGTTAGAAGTAGGGGGTATAGGCGTGCGAAAGCTCTATAAGCGCGCCTAGTGTGCTTACTACTAGTTATATGCCTGGGTATATAATGCGCTCTGAGGTAGGCATAACGCTAGCGCTGTGATAATAGTATAAGTTCTGAGTAAAAATTATAGTAAGTAGCTAGAAGCTATAGAAATATTAATAAGCTTTATTTTAGAAATAATAAAGGTTTTATTCTCTATAAGCTTATTTATAATAATAAAAAAGTACTTTTTTTTTAAATATAAACTTTTTTCTAATTACTTCTCTATTCTAAGTTACTCCTTATTATATATTAATATAAGCTATTTTAAAGAAGTTAACTTTATTTATATAGTTATATCTAATAAACCTTTAAGATTATTATTTAGATTAAAACTTATATATAGTAATTCTACTTAATTATAATACCTTTACTCTAAATATCTTAAACTTAATATTTTTAAATATTTAGTTTAAAATACTTAAAAAGTAAAAATTAAAAGTTTAATATAATTAGAATATAAAAAATATATAATAACTTATATATAAAAGATAATCTTAAGAGGACTTTTAGAAAACTATAGCTTATACTTATACTAGAAAATATTTTAAGATCTCTTTAACTACTTAATAGCTTTATTAAAAACTTTATAACTTTTATTTATTAAAGATAAATATTCTAAAACACTTTATAGTTTCTATTTTTATTTAAAAATATATTTTAAAGTTTTCTATATAATTTTAATACTTAAAAACTAAATTTTTAAATAAAAAGAAATACTTATTTATAAAATATAGTAAAATAATAAATAAATAGTTATTAAGATCTTTAGTTATACTAAATATAAAAGATAAGCTAAAAAAAAAAGAATTAATTTAAAACTTCTTCTACTTTATATAAAAAAGCTTATAAAAAAGATTAAAAAAGCTAGAAAAAAAATAATTACTAAAAATATTAAGATATAAATAATAATAAATCTATTAAAAAAGTTATAGAATAAATTAATATTTATAAGAATTCTCTTATTTAATATAAACTTATACTTTTTAATAAACTAAAAGTTATTAAATAAAGTTAAATAGAAATAGTTTAAAAAGTATATAAACTTATAAGTATTAATTTATAAAGTTCTAAAATCTCTTAACTTTTAACCTTATTAAAGTAAAATATATATTTATAATTATAAAGTATATTTTTTAAAAAGAGAAAGAGAAAAAAGATAAAGAGGAGAGAGTTTAAAGTAGTTTTATATAAATATATTAAGTATTTTATGAAATATATACTAAATATATATGATCTCTATAAAATATAAATTTTAACTCTTAAAAAAATAATTATTACTTATAATATTATATTTAATAAGAATGTTGAGGAAGTTTCGAGCCCACCCAGTAGGGGTTTTCACAGTAGGGGAAAAAGCAGTAAAAGCACCTCGGTCAGTGCCCAGTCCAGTAGCTTCGCAGTATACGTACCCAAGGGTCCGGAATAACTGCCCGCGCCGACCCCAACTCGCCATACCATTGTGGCTGTCAGCCTCGTTGACGATGGCTTCGTTGCCAGCAAGGTTAACAGCCTCGCCCGCGTGACTCACGCAGAGATGGCTTCACAAGGTCTTCAGCCACGGAAAAGCTTGTCTTGGCCACGTACTTACCAGGGCGATCACGTGACCAGTAGGCCGTTAGCTGAAGGGTGAAGTCGGAGGTCGTTGCAGTACAGGTTCCAGGTAAAAGTCACAGTAGCTGGCCAGAGGCTATATTTAATAAGAATAAGTTTTATTTAAAAGAGGATTTTAAAGAAGTTTTATAAATTAGAGAAATTAAAATAACTATAAACTTTATTAAAGAAGTAATTAATTTCTCTAGCTTAATTCTATAAAAATTTAATATTTTTATAGAAAATAATTTTATTTTAAAAGAAGAAGTTATTATATAAATAATATAATAAAATATAAGAAATAAAGACTTTATATCTATCTATATATATAGATCTCTAGATATATATTAAAAGAACTTAATAAGCTTTATTTATATTTAAGTATATATTTAATTTATTTAGTTAGAGATATTTCAAAAGTAGTATCTTTATTATTACTCTTAAAATAATAAAAGAGCTAAATATATTAAATAAGAAACAATATTTAATTATAAATAAAGTTAGCTTAAAACTAGTAATAAAGTTACTTAAAAAATAAAACTCTATAGATTTAGCTAGTAGTTTAAAAGAGAGCTCTCTTTAACTTTAAAAATAGTTTAACTTAGAGGATATTAATAAAAAAGCTTTATAGCTACTATAAAAATACTTATATACTTATAAAATATAAGAGAAGTTATATATAAACTAATAAATTATTTCTATTTAAAATCTTTTTTTTATATTTATAACTAATATACTTTCTATATTATATATTACTATAAAGTAGATAAAAAATCTCTTTTTTACTATTTTTATATTATTTTAATAAAAAGAAAATAAAGAAAACTTATAGTATAATATTTTATACTTAGTAATATAAAATATTACTTAGAAACTCTTAAAAAAGGAATTCTTTTATAAAATAGATCTATAGAAGTAGGAGCTAAAGTTTCTTTTTAAAAAAGAAAATAGATTATATTATATTATACTTCTAGCTTTTTTAAAGAGCTAAAATAATCTAGAGAAATTACTTAAAGATATATAAGTATTATTTTATATAGCTATTTAAGAAGAAATTAAAAAGTTATTCTATAAAAGAATATAAAGGTTAATAAACTATAGATATATATATTTAAAACTCCTTTTCTTAAAGTAGATATTTATTTATAAGCTTAATAGAGATAGTAATTTAGATTAATATAAAGTATAGACTTATATAAGAGGAGATCTTTAGAAAAGAGAACTAGAGGAGATATATATAGTAATATTTATAGTATATATATTTAGAGTTATTATAGTACTTATAGTAAAGTTTAATTTAGAAATACTTTAATATAATATTATTAATACTTTTCTTAATATAGATATATTTAAAAATAAAATATTAGTTACTTATAAGCTTCTTTTTAGAAATATAATACTTCTTATAGATTATATTATTAGGAACTTTAATAATAAATATATTCAATTTAAGAGAGTATTTAATAAGTTTTATAATATATTATTCTTATAATTTAAAGAGTTTTATTTAATATTTAGAAGTTTAGAACTTAAAGCTTTAAAAGAGGATTTATATCTCTTCTAAAACTTAAATTAAAAAGTCTTTATTATCTTTTAT
Organism: Colletotrichum siamense; assembly: GCF_013390195.1. Taxonomy (NCBI): domain Eukaryota; kingdom Fungi; phylum Ascomycota; class Sordariomycetes; order Glomerellales; family Glomerellaceae; genus Colletotrichum; species Colletotrichum siamense. The sequence continues at coordinate 3,367,321 of NW_023501021.1, forward strand.
ATTAATAATGTTTTTATACTATTTTATAAGGATAATAAATAGTATTTAAGAAAAGTAATTAATAAGATAATAAGGGCTATTAGCCTTATATTATGGAATTTAACTAGTATTAACTATAAAAGCTAGACTAATCCCCTCACCTTCTACTAATAACCTTTAGGTTATATAACTACTTAGATATCATAACTTTAACTATTATAATAAGCTAAGTTAACTATCTTCCTCTAGCTACCTCTATCTCTACTCCTCTAAGCTGCACCTACCCTTCACGCTATATTTAATTTACGCCTATTTTCTATTAAAGTCTCCTTTATTATTTAAACGTTTACACTATAAGCTCTACTAAGCATAGAGGCCTTAAGGCCTCTATACTATTACGCTATTATAATATCTTCTACTTTACTATATAGTTTTAATAAAGAGCTCTACTACTATTAGCTATACTCTTATTATTAGATTTACTTTTCCTAATTTACTAACTACTTAAGCTACTTTAGCTATCTTAAAGAAGTTTATAAAGTATTTATAAGTATTAAGATTATTATTAATAGCTTTAACTATATCTATATTAATTTTAAAGTTATATAACTTTAATATATTATACTTATTAGTTATTTTAAATAAGTATTTCTAAATAAATTTAAATAAAGTTTTCTTATTAATATATAGAAAATTATTATATTTAAAGCTTTTAATTTTATTTATTTTAGTTTTATAGATTAAGTTATCTAAAGTAGCTTTATTTAGTTTATATATAGGTATAATAAAGGAGAAAGATATTATATAAAGTTATTATATATATAAGAAAATATAAAAAATAAGTTTAAAGCTTTATTTAAATAATTAGGTTCTTATATTATAGCTATAAGAACCCTTTTAGCTATATAAAGAGTTATACTATTAAGTTTATACTTTTAAGTATAAGTTTAAGCTATTACTAAGCTTTAGCTATATTATAGAATAATACTTTTATAATATTATAAATAATATACTTATAAATAATAGTATTATAAATAATACTCCTATTAGTATATTTTATTATTTTACTACTTATTTATTTATTCTTTTCTACTTAAGATAAGTTAAACTAAGCGTTAATAACTAGTTATATTGAGATTTATTTATTTACTTTATTAAAATTAAGTAAAAGTTAAAGTATTATTATTAGGTTTAAGTATTATAAAAAAAAGTATAGAGTGAACTATAATACCTACTTATATAGGTTAATTAGACTGCTAATATTAATAAGATAATAAAAACTTATAAAGTTAAAGAGTAAAGCTTTATTAAATAGTATTTTAAAGTATAAGTTATTAGAGATTAAGTAGTTTATAAGATCTATTTTATTTATAACTTATATATATAGAAGATTACTATTTATTTTAATCTCTATAATAAAGTATATCTTTTAATACTACTTTTACTAAGGGAATTTATAAAGAATAAAAGCTAAATAACTCCTTAATAAGTAAAATTATTCTAAGAAATAGTAAGATCTATTTTATATATAGCTATTTTTTTATAAATAGATATAGTTTTCTTATTTTTAGTCTTTTTATAATTCTTTATAAATATTTTTAAAGAATATTTTTATATAGTAAAATATATAATTTACTACTTTTTTAATATGTATTATTTTATAGTTTATTTTAGTAGTTTAAGGGGTAAACTTAGAAATATAATAGTTCTTCTTATTATTAGAGATACTTTATTTATAGATAACCTAAAATCTTATTAATTTTTATAAAGATATATTATAATAATATTTAGAGGAGTAATTTAATAGAAAGCTATAAAATAAATAACTATTATTATATTAACTATAGAAACTAAGTTTCTAAGTTTTAGTAAAATTATAAAAGAAATAGTTACTTTTTAAAAGTTTTTTAAAGAAATTAAATTTAATCTTAGAGATATATAGAAGATTTATTATAATAATTAATAAATAATCTATTTTATTATAAATAATAGAGAATATATCTCTACTTATCTATATTATATAGATATTTATAATATATAATTAAAATAAAAGTATAAGAAAAGAAACTTTAAAGTAGTTTATATACTAACTTTTAAAATATTAGTAAATAAACTTATAAAAACCTCTTATAAGTAAAATTTAAAAACTTTAGAAGTTTTTTTAACTTATAAGATATAAGATATTTAATTATATCTATAAAGCTATAAATAAAAAATACTTATAAAAGCTTTTCTTCTAAAAATTTAAAAAATATTAGAAAAAAAATATAAAACCTAAGAATTCTATATAAGTATTAAGCTAATCTAGCTATTTATAAAATATAAAAATATCCCCCCCTCTTATAAAAACTAAAAATTTATAAATATTTCAGGTCTATTATATATAATATCTAAAAGATTAAGGATTTCTTTAAGCTTTTTAGCTTAGTTAGGATCAGAGAAAATACTTCTAATGAGTATTATTAAGTTGTAATTAGTATATTTATAAATATATTATATATAAGCGTTATAAGTAATAATAATACTCTTATAAATTAAGCTAAAATAAAGAGTATTCTTATAAATACTTAAGTAACTAATAAGAGAAGAAATAAAACTAAAAGTAATATTAAAATCAAAAATATTAAGAGTATTTATAGTATTAGAGGATAAGTAGATAAAAGTATTTATAGTAGTAGAAGCTAGATAGCTAGGAGTAGTTATAATAATAGTAACCTAAATATAAAGGATAATATAAAAATTTCCCTAAGAATTATATAGAAAAATAATAAAAACTAAACTAAAAATACTTATAGAACTAAAGCTAAAAACGCTTAAAACTATAGGAATTATATCTATTAAGCTTTTATTATAAAAAGTATTTAATTTAAGTCTCTAAAGAGTACTCTTAGCTTAATATTGATAAGCTTCTTTTTCTTTAGTTTTAGCCTTTTTTAAAGCTTCTTCTTATTTATAATAAGTAATTTTTTAAGAATTCTTATATATATTAATAGAAGTATAATTAAATAGATATCTCTTAAAAACCTTATTAAGATATTTTAAGTAATAATTTAAAATATTAAAGAAAAAAAAAAAGAAAAATATTAAGTATTTATAATATTAAGAATAAAGGTTTAAATAAGAGGAATATTTATAAACTAACTACTTATAAGAGGATTAAAAAAGTTAAAATAAGTAGAGGATTTATTTTAGTTTTAAATAATTACTTTATTTATTTTATTCTCTTTATTCTCTTAAGTATCTTTTTTCTCTTAAGAATATTATTTACTTTTTAAGTTATAATTTCTTAGTAAATAATAAAAAATTCTCTTAATTAAAAAAAAAACCTAACTTTTAGGAGTAATATAGTTCTAAGTACTAAGAATACTTATAGGGAGAGAAAAAAGAATTAAACTAAAAGTATTTATATTAAGATATTAAATACTTATAGTAAGTCTCTAAGTAGATCTATTTAAAGGAAATTAATAGCTAGAAGTACTTATAGTAAAGTAAGAAGAAGTTATATTAAGAGGAAAAATATAAGAAATAGAGATATATTTATACTAGAAAACTCTCTAAAATAAGTAATTTTATTAAAAATACTTTTAAGTATGTTTGATAGGTTGAAGGTATTTCCCCCTCTATTTACTTTATATTAGAGGGCTTAAAGCCTTAATACTTTATATTATAACTTAATATTAGGCTATATGCTGCTAAGAAACCCTTTATAGGAAGAAAACTTAGGCTATAAGCGTAGTATATAATTAAGCAGACGACGTAGGTACTTAATACTATATAATTTAATTAGCTAGAGGCTGTTAGTGCCCTATTATATATATAAGGCTAGGGGCTTATATATATAGTAGGTCCTTAACTAATTAAGAGAGAGGAAAAAGGGTTCCTATAGTTAGGATCAAACTAACGCCTATGCGTTTAGGTAACGCACAGGCCTGCTAGGCGCACACTACTACGCTATATAGGGATACTTTTAAGTATATTTATAAAAATCTACTTATTAGTAGCTTTTCTTATATAAACCTTTTTATAAAGGGTTAAATTTTTACTTTTATTTATAAGTCTTTAGTTATATTTATATTATTTAAGTATATTCTTCTAGCTTTCAACTTAACTTAAATAATACTATTTAAGAGTTAGTAAGAATAATAAGCAAAAAAGCTTATAAGTACTCTTATATTATTAATATCTTTAATAAACTTATTACTTATAGTATTAGCTTAATAATAAGTAGTATTATATACTCTATAAGTATACTTTTAGAGCTTTTATAGAATAAGCTTATAAAGATTATATCTTATATATTTATAGAAATTATAATAATTAAGCTTATATAAGTAAAAAAGAACTTTTAAGTAGTAAGTATTACTTATAAAGCCTTATATATATTACTTATTAAGAAGATCTCCCTTATTATAGTTATATAGATAGTAGCTAAAAAGAAGTCTTTTAATTAAATAATTTCCTAAAGAGAAAGGAGTAAGTATAATATTATTTTATAAATAAAAAAGCACTTACTTTAGTTTTTATCTTCATTCTTATTTAAGATAAGAGTAGCTTACTTATACTTATAATTAGTAGTATTAGTCCTCTTTAGAGTATAAATAGGCTTTTAAGTAGGCTCTTAAGTAGGCTTAAGAGTAGTAGTCTTATAAAAGATAGAAGCGCCCTTATAAGTAGGCTAGTCTTATTTATAAGGATAATATATAGATCTAAACTTATAAGTAAGCTAGCTTTACTCTTAGATAATATTAGACTCTATAAGGTTATACTAAGAGGTAGGATATAAGCTTTTACTACTAAAAAGCTTATAAAGAATTAAGATATCTTTAAAGTTAAGGTTTTTATTATTAATATTAAACTTATCTTTTATTTATAAAATAGTTAGCTAATAGCTCTAAAAATAGATTAATAATACTTATAATTATTTTTATCTTAAGAAAATAAGATCTTAATAAGTATTTTATTTTATTTACTAATAAGCTTATTAGTATTATTATCTTAATAAGTTTATTAAGTACTCTTAGCCTTTTAATATACTTATAACTACTTTATAGTAGTAAAGTAGTTAGTATAGCTAATACTTATCTTTATATAAGTATAGTATTATAATATAAGGATTAAAAACTTAAGAGAAAGAAAAAACTTATAAAAAAATAAAGAGAGAGAAAGTAGGAGAGAATAAATTATTATATAGGTAATAAAAAGGATCTAATAAGTAATAATAAAATAGTACTTATAAAATATAAAAATTAAGATATATAAAGAAAAAGAAATTCTATAAGAAAGTTTATAAAAATTCTACTTTTATTTATATTAAGAGAGTATTTACTTAACTAACTTATTTAATATTAATATAGTTTATATATTTATATAGTATTAATAATATATTATAAGTTAAAAAGTTTTTTTATAACTTTATAAAGGAGTATTTTATAGCTTTTTTAAGAATACTCCCTACTATATTATAAATAACTTTATATTAATATTATATTTATTTTAGTTTAGATAAGTCCTCTTAAGTATAAAACTTCTATTAGCTATATATATAACTAAAGAAGTATATAGTAAAGTATTTAGTAATATATTATATACCTTATAAAAAAACTTTAATAAATACTTATTAAGAAGTAAGTTATATAAGCTATATAAGCTTAATATACTTAGGATATAAAGGGTACTAAGATCTTAGAAAAGATATACCTTTATTTAACTCTTTAGTCTCCTCTAACTATTACTTATATAATATAAGACTAAAATACTCTTAAAGAAATAGAAATTAATTTATAATAACTTTATAAATAAGAGATAACTTAAGCTAGAGGATATTATAAAAGTAAAAAGATATACTACTAAAAGTATATTATATTTTAATAACTTAGTTACTATTATAGTTATACTACTATATATAGACTTAATTACTCTTAAGATACTTATTATAAAACTTATATATATATAAGGTATATATAGATTAAGTTATTATATACTTAGCTAGATAGCTAGATAGGTAGAATATAAGATAAAGACTTTTATACTTATATTACTAACCCTACCTTTAGTAGCTATAAAGTTATAATGATACCTAAAAAAAAGATTTAGAAATATCTTTAATATAAATAGAGAAAATAATAATTCTCTATAGCTCTCTATAGTTTATAATATAATAGCTTTAAACTATATTATTAATAATATAAGAAATTTATAAGATTATAAGCTATTTAAAAAACCTAAAAAGGTTATTATAAATAATTAAGTTCTAATAGTCTATAAAGTAAGTATAAAAGTCTTTTATAAAGCTTTTTATAAACTTAATAGAGAATAAATAGAAGATCTTATTTTTAAAAATATTTTTTATATTAAAAGTTTTAAGATTAATATTATTTTAAAATCTTCTTTAAAAAGTATTAATATCTAGTTAAATAGATATATTAATAAGATATATTATAAAGAAACTAAAACTCTATTTTAAATACTTATATATATTAATAATATTTTATTTTTTAAATATAACTTTATTTCTAATTACTTTATTTTACTTCTATTATAAACCTATTTTAATATAAATTACTTAAGAGTTATAAATACTATATAATTAATAGTAAAAGCTTTTTAAGAATAACTTTTTTATAACTTTAAACTTATAAAAAAAAATATTTATTTTTAATATTTATAAACTAAATATTTTAGCTAAAAAGCTTTTATATATTTAATTTAAAATACTTAAGGGGTAAATATTAAAAAACTAATTTATTTAAAATATAAAAATTATTTTATAGTTTATTTATAATAAGTTATTTTATAAAAACTATCTAAATCTAAAAGTAGATATCTTTATTAATATATTTCTTAGAATCTATTTAATTACTTAAAAACTTACTTAGAAATATTATAACTTCTTATAATTAAAAATAAATATATAAAAAAGCTATTTAGGTTTTATTTTAGAAATAAAACTTATTATAAAGTTTTTTAAGTATTATAAATCTTTAAGAATTAAGTTTTTAAATAGAAAGAACTCTTTATATATAAAATAAAGTAAAATATTAATAAATCTATTATTATAATCTAAAGAATAACTAAATATTAATAATAAACTTAAGAGAATAATATTAATATTAAACTTTTCTCTCTTAATATAAAAGAACTAATTAGTAAGAGAAAAAAAATAAAAATAAAAATAATTATATAAAATATATAGATATTAAATTTAATAATACTCCTATTTAAGTTATAAAATAAATTAATATTTATAGATATCCTTTTATATAATATAAATCTTTATATATTAATAAACTAAAAGTTTCTTAATAAAGTTAAAAAGAAAAAATTTAGAAAATATCTTAATATATAAATATTAATTTATAATATATTATAAAACTTTAAAACTTAATTTTATTAAAAAGAGATATATACTTATAGTTATAAAATATATATTTCTAAGAGAAAAAGAAAAAGAGAAATAAAGAGAAAAAAGTTTAAAATAATCTTATATAATTATATTAAATATTTTATAAAATATATACTTAATATATATAATCTTTATAAAATCTAAATTTTAATATTTAAGAAAGTAATTATTTTATAAAATATTACTTTTAATAAAAATAAGTTCTTTTTAAAGAAGGATATTAAAGAAAAATTAAAACTAATAGTTATAAAAGCTATAATTAAAGAAATAAAAGAATTACTTTTAACTTCTAATATATTTATAAACTTTAATATTTTAAATAAAAATAATCTTATAATTAATAAAAAAATTATAATATAATAATTACTATAAAATATAAAAAATAAAAAGATTATACTTAAAATAGTTTAATATAGCTTTTTTATTTTTAAGTAGTTCTTAGAACTTATTAATTAAATATTTAAAAGTAATCCTCTTAAATAAACTTAAAAACTTTTAAGTAATAAAGGTTTTAAAAATAATATTATTATTAATATTTTAGAATTTTAAAATAATCTAAAATTAATTAATAAAATAGAGTTTTTATTGAAAAATATAAAAAACTTTAAACTAATAGATATAAATAGCTTTTATAAAAATTTACTTTTTCTTAAAAATTAGCTTAACTTTAGAGCTATATAAAAAAGAACCTCTAAGCTAAAAAAGAAGTATTTATATATAAAGAAAACTTATATTTAAACTTATTTTTATAAGGGGAGTAATCTCTAAAATAAACTTAAAAATATTTTTATTACTTATATTAATAATATTATTAATATAGAAAATAAAAACTTAAGTTTATAATTATAACGCAGCCCCCCTATAAAAAGACTACAGCAAAATTCACCCTATATATAGGTATAATTCTAGAAATACTATATAGGCATTTTAACTTATACCCTCTACTAATTAGGGAAAATAGTATAGAAACCTTATATATTCTTACTAATAAGTAAACCCTCTAAATATTACTATATAAAGTTAAATATACACCTTAGCTAAATAGACTAGCAGAATAATCATAGCGCTAGCTATATAGCATAAGGCTAGCAGCGCTATATATAGTAAGGCTAATTATATTAAGGCTAAAGGGGTTACTAAGGCTCTTATAGTAATAGCTATACTAAACCTTCTAGTAAGGTGAATACTACTAAATAGAGATAACTCCTTAACTAAAGAGGTTATTATAAGAGGTTCTCACAGCTAGAAGCATAAAAAGTTCTACTACTATATAGGGCCTTATACCCTTCCCTCTTCCTCTTCCTATAACCTATAATAAATCCTTTACAATATCAGCACCTAACCCTATATACAGATACCTTAAGCCTTATAGCGCGCCTATTAACACAAACAACACGCAAAGGCTTGCTATAAAGTTTAACATCAATCAGATTAATAAAACCCACTCTTTCTTTATGCAATCTAAGACATATAGAGAGCATATAGTTAGAATAACGCTTAAGAGAGCGTTATTATATATATAATAGGATATAAGGAATAAGCTTAAGACCTTATTTAAAATAGTAGTTAAGTTCTTATACTATAGCTATAAGAACCCTTTTAGCTATATAAAGAGTTATACTATTAAGTTTACACCCTTAAGTATAGGTTTAAGCTATTATTAAGCTCTAGCTACTATAAGTACTATTAGCATTCTACGTTATAGATAACACCTTTATAATATTATAAATAATATTTTTATAACGTTATAAATAACACTCTTATTAGTACGTTTCACTACTCTACTACCTACCTACTTACCTTTTTCTACTAAGGATAAGTTAAGCTAAATATTAATAACTAGTTATATTAAAATTTATTTATTTACTTTATTAAAATTAAGTATAAGTTAAAGTGCTACTATTAGGTTTTAATATAATAAAAAAAAAGTATAGAGTAAACTATAATACTTACTTATATAGGTTAACTAGACTACTAATATATATTTAATTTATTTAGTTAAAAATATCTTAGAAGTAGTATCTCTATTATAGCTTCTAAAATAGTAAAGAAACTAAATATATTAAATAAGAAAAAGTACTTAACTATAAATAAAGTTAGCTTAAAACTAATAATAAAATTACTTAAAAAATAAAACTTTTTAGATTTAGTTAGTAGCTTAAAAAACTCTTCTTTTTAACTTTAAGATTAGCTTAACTTAGAAGATATTAATAAAAACGTTTTATAGCTACTATAAAAGTATTTATATACTTATAAAATATAAAAAAAGTTATATATAAACTAATAAATTACTTCTATTTAAAAAAAAGTTTTTATATTTATAGCTAATATATTTTTTATATTATATATTATTTTAAAGTAAATAAAAAATCTTTTTATTATTATTTTTATATTATTCCAATAAAAAGAAAATAAAAAAGACTCATAGTATAATATCTTATATTTAATAATATAAAATATTACTTAAAAACTCCTAAAAAAGGAATTCCTTTATAAAATAGATCTATAAAAATTGAAACTAAAGTTTCTTCTTAAGAAAGAAAATAAACTATATTATATTATACTTCTAGTTCTTTTAAAAAGCTAAAATAATTTAGAGGAACTACTTAAAGATATATAAATATTATTTTATATAGCTCTTTAAAAAGAGATTAAAAAGTTACTCTATAAAAAATATAAAAATTAATAGACTATAGATATATATACTTAAAACCCCTCCCTCTAAAGTAAATCTATATAGTAACCTTTATAATATATATATTTAGAGTAGTTATAATATTTGTAGTAAAGTTTAATTTAAAAATATTCTAATATAATATTATTAATATTTTTCTTAATATAAATATACTTAAAAATAAAATATTAATTACTTATAGGTTTCTCTTTAGAAGTATAATACTTTTTATAAATTATATTATTAGAAACTTTATTAATAAATATATTAAACTTAAAAAAATACTCTATAAACTTTATAATATATTACTTTTATAATATAAAAAGTTTTACTTAATATTTAAAAACTTAAAACTTAAAGTTTTAAAAGAGAATCTATATCTTTTTTAAAACTTAAACTAAAAGGTCTTTATTATCTTCTATATTAATAATATATTTATACTATTTTATAAAAATAATAAATAATATTTAAAAAAAATAATTAATAAGATAATAAAAACTTATAAAAATTAAAAAGTAAAATCCTATTAAGTAATATTTTAAAATATAAATTATTAAGAATTAAATAGTTTATAAAATCTATTTTATTTATAATTTATATATATAAAAGATTACTACTTATTTTAATTTTTATAATAAAATATATCCTTTTATATTACTCCTACTAAGAGAACTTATAAAAAATAAAAGCTAAATAACTTCTTAATAAGTAAAATTATTTTAAAAAATAGTAAAATCTATCTTATATATAGCTATCCTTTTATAAGTAAATATAGCTTTTTTATTTTTAATCCTCTTATAATTAATTCCTTATAAATCCTTTAAAAAATATTTTTATATAATAAGATATATAATTTACTACTTTTTTAATATTTACTACTTTATAGTTTATTTTAGTAACTTAAGAAGTAAACTTAAAAGTATAATAATTCTTTTTATTACTAAAGATACTTCTTTTATAGATAACCTAAAGTAGCCTCTAGCTAGCTATTATAACTTTTACCTAAAACCTATACTATAATAACCTCTAACTTCACTCTTTAGCTAATAGCATACTAGTTATATAATTATAGTTCTATAGATTGCTATCTCTAGCTTTAGCCCTATTTCCCCTATATGCACTTAAGTGTGCTATTTATTAGATAATCTTATCACTTTTAATATTACTTTAATAATAACTTTACGACTTAAACTAGGTTTAATTACTATAGACTTTCTCTAGCCTTCTAACTTATCTACTAACCCTTATATACACCCTCTTTTAGCTTAGCTGTCTTTTCTGCTACTTATACTATATACGCCCTCTAAGATAGATATCTATTATTACTAGGGTTAGCAAACTAATTAGCTAGTATTTAGTCAGACTAGTTAACTAACTAGTTTAGTCAGACTTAAGTCACTTAATATAGCTAACTTAACTTAACTAGCTTAGTCTTAGTTAATAGGGTGACTTAACTAGCCTAGTCCTAGTTAACTAGCTAGGTGACTAGTTAAGACTAGTTAATAATTAAATAAAATCCTATATTAATTAATATATAATTTAATTATAATAAATAAAAGTTATATTATATTAGTTTATTATTAATAATTATATAATAAGTAAATATTAATAGTTTTTATATATATACTAATTATAAATATATATATTAGTTATTTAGTCTTTTATTAGACTAGTTAGTTAGACTAGCTAGTTAACTAGCTAGTTAACTAGTCTAGTTAAGTTAAGTTAACTAAATTAGCTGACTTAACTTAACTAGCCTAGTCTTAGTCAGCCTGTTAAATTAACTTAACTTAACTAAATCCTAACCCTAATTATAACGTTTTTAGGGGACATAGTGCTATTATTACTATCTAAGCCTTCTATTAACTAGGCTAACATCTTTATCTATATTTATTAGTAACACCTATAATTAGTTAGCCTAGTTAACTTACTAGCTATACTACCTTATTAAAGATATCATTAAAGTGAGCATAAATACTAAGATTAGTAGCAAATATATCTATATTATTAAGTAAGAGGTTTTACTAAAGTAAGTAAGTAGCTTCTATACTATTACTATTAAGGTTAGCTTCTAAGACCTTAAAATAAGACCTAGTTATAGCTATTTAATCTCTAGAGCTCTATATATTAAAAAGTATTATCTTACTAATTACTATAAACTTAGCCTTATAGTTAGTATTAATCTTAATCTAAAACTACTAAGTCCTAACTAAGTACCCCTTAAAGGAGAATTTAAGTAAAACTAAATATAACTAGCGCTATAAAAAAGATATAAAGCTAAGATTACTAATACTAATATAACTAATAAAACTATACCTAATAATGAAATAACTATCTTTATAACTATTAATTATATATTAATATAACTAAAAGGAATAAAGTAACTATAACTTTATCTAATTAGAATAAAAAGTATAATTATATAAATTATTTATTATAGTAATTCCTATAATTAGCTAAAATAAATAAAAACTATATATTAAGTTAGTTACTATAAAAAGTATATATTAATAGAATTAATAAATCCCTAAAGTTAATAATATAGTTATTATTAATAAAAGTTAATATTAAATTAAGATTTAAAACTAAAATAATAAAAACTAATAATTTATAATAAATCTATAAGCTATAACTATAATAATACTATAAATCTAGAATATTTAAATTAAATTAAATAAAGCTATAATAATTAATTTTATAATAAACTTTTTATAATTAATTACTTATTATAGTAATTACTTAATTAAATAATTACCTAACTAAGTAAAGGTTTGTGAGGAAAAAATATATTATATATATAATAGTTTTTTCTACTTAGAATAGATTTTAAAGAAGTAAGTAATTTAATAGTTTTATCTATTTAACTATTACTACTTATTATTATTACTTTTTACTTATTATTACTATTATTAGTATTATTTCTTTTATATTAATAATAACTATTTATACTAGCTATAAATAGTTATTCTTAATTATTAGGAATTTTATTATAATAACTAACAAAATGAAAAGTTTCCCCCTTTTGCTATATTATATAATATTCCTACCCCTAATAATATTACTTTAATTATATACTCTTTTATAATACTTATAACTACTTTATAATAATAAAGTAGTTAATATAGCTAGTACCTATCTTTATATAAATATAGTATTATAATATAAGGATTAAGAACTTAAGAGAAAGAAAAGATTTATAAGAAAATAAAGAGAGAGAAAGTAAAAAAGAATAGATTACTATATAAGTAGTAGAAGGAATTTTATAGATAATAATAGAATAGCGTTTATAAAATATAAAAATTAAAATAGATAAAAAAGGAAAATTTCTATAAGAAGGCTTATAAAAAGTTCTACTCTTATTTATATTAAGAGAATATTTATTTAACTAACTTACCTAATACTAATATAGTTTATATATTTATATAATATTAATAATATATTATAAATTAAAAGGTCCTTTTATAACTTAATAAGAGAGTATTTTATAGCTTTTTTAGGAGTACTCTTTATTATACTATAAATAATTTTATAGTAATACTATATTTATTTTAGTTTAGATAAGTCCTCTTAAGTATAAAGCTTTTATTAATTATATATATAAGTAAAGAAGTATATAGTAAAGTATCTAGTAATATATTATATACTTTATAAAAAAACCTTAATAAACGCTTATTAAAGAGTAAGTTATATAAGCTATATAAGCTTAATATACTTAAGATATAAAGTATACTAAGAACGTAATATCCTCTTAGAAAAGATATATCTTTATTTAACTCTTTAGTCTCTTCTAACTATTACTTATATAATAAATATCTATATTATAAGAGATATATAATAATACTTATCCCCTATAAAGTATACTTTTTTATAATAAAATAGCTAAAAATATTACTTTATAGAATAATATCTATATAATAAATAAAACTTTTAAATTTAATAAATACTTTTTTATTAATTAGTAATATATTATTAAAGTAATTATAAGTAAAACCTTTATAAATACCTCTAGGAAAAACCTTCTCTCTATTATAATTAAAATAATAAATAATAACTTTAAATACTTCTATATAGAAACTATATATATTTCTAACTATTTTAAA